>NC_133326.1:140343061-141543061 GCF_042186555.1 Aquarana catesbeiana
CAACCTGCTGTAGTTTTTTATATTGCAATAGGGATGGAGAAGTATGGGTTCCTGCGTTTCATTAGAAAAATCTCACCCTCTCCCCTTTCCCTTCTTTTCTTACATATCTAATTGCATCTTGGGGGATCAGGAAGGATTTTTTTTCATCCGCTGGAGCAAATTGGATGATGCTTTTCTGTTTTTTTTTTGGCTTCCTCTGGATCACCTGTGGGTATAGGATTGTGTATATAAGATTGTATGATTTTTTTTCCCTTTTATTGAGCTAGATGGACTTGTGTCTTTTTTCAACCACACTAACTATGTAACTATGTAACTATATACCACGACACTATTGGTACTCCTCACCTACCTCCACAATCTTCCTATCCCCAAGTCACAGTGCTTGCGCTTAGTGATTGGTCACTCTACTCTCTGGGAGGAAGGGGTGTTAGTCACATTCTCCTCATACTTTAAAGTATTGTATTCTACAGTCTTCACACACTTGAAGGGACCCACTCTGTGGACCCTCCACAAGTCGAGCTGCCACAGACCTACCCACCACCACTAAGGTCTAGTGCTACCCCACAATTACACTACAAAGCACCAATGGTGATGGAAATAGAAGCCTTGGTCTGGGCTTTTTCTTTTCCATCCCTGTGGGTGATCGGAGCAGTGGTCAATAAAGGAAAGGAAGGTATAATCAGATGGGCTGATCAGCAGTTATATAGACCTGATACTTCCTCCTGGATGGACAAAGAGAAGATTTACTTTAAATGTCTTTTATCTTCACATTCATGTACAGCACAAAGGTTATAATGGTCAGCTATATTCTTTAGCAATGTCAATACCTAGTATATGCATATATGTTCTATCCTTTTAAGACCATTATGAATATTTCTAGCTACATTTTCATGACTTAACACTAACTGTTCTTAGAAATAAGGGAATCTGTGTAGTCTTTGATCTTACTCTGACTTGTTTTCCATATAACAGACATTAGGGCTGTGGCAGGATACAACACCTGCATCCTCCTTTTTTCAACCAAAATACTTTTTTCCTGACACTCTTGCACATGAATCTGCTTTTTTTGTATTCCTTTCTGCACATGACTACACCTTTATATGAAAGAATACATTGTAGTTATGCAGTCTAGCTTGATTTAGTAAGGAAACAATGTATATACTGTAATTCCACCCAATGCTATTACTATAGACTTGATAATTGTAACCATACAGATCATTTGTTATGCCCTGTACACATGACCGGTTTTCCCATCTGAATAAATTCTGAAGGTTTCTCCGACGGAACTCCGACGGAATTCCGCTCAAGCTGTCTTGCATACACACGGTCACACCAAATTCCGACCGTCCAGAACGCGGTGACGTACAACACATACGACAGGACTAGAAAACGGAAGTTCAATAGCCAGTAGCCAATAGCTTCCATCTTGTATTTGCTTTAGAGCATGCATCGTTTTTGGTACGTCAGAACAGCATACAGACAAGCGGTTTTCCCGATAGGAAATGGTTCAGTCGGAAAAATTTAGAACATGTTCTCTTTCTAGGTCTGTCAGAATTTTTGATGTAAAAAGTCCGATCGGAATATATGATCGGAATATACGATGAAAAGCTTCCTTCAGACTTTTTCTGTCGGACATTCCGCTTGTGTGTGCACAGCATTACACGCTTGCAATATTTAATGTCAGAGATGAATGCCATGTAGCTGCTCCATGCCATCACCTGTAAAATATTTACCCTTTGTAAGGTATTTACTACCTATAGCAGCTATTTTTCTGATATGTTTTACATGCATGTCATGTTACTCAGGTGGCCCCAGGTACTAATGTGGCAGATAATGAAGCCAAGAGAGAAATCATGCACAAACAAAAAAATGCATTGCAGCACCAGAGTGGAAGTTCAGAGTGAGGATCTTGGCAGGTGGAAGAGGTCAGACTACGAAGGGTTGTCAATGAAGTCAAGCAAAGTCACAACAAAGGAATATATCTATGAATGAAACACTGTAGCAGGCAGTTAGACTCAAGGGTTCAGAATTCATTGATATAAATAGGGCATATTTTGTTACCATTTATTACAATTTTGTGAAATGTTGATATCCTTTTGTGCATTGGTAAAGTGCGTTTTTAACTGGGTGATAAGGCAGTGGTCACATACTAGCATATAATAATTTCCTCTTCATTTTCTATTTTAGGTAATGGCATTCAGGACCAGGCTTGCCATATGGGCAAAAAAGGTAGCTTTAATAGGATGATTGTGAGCCTATTTGATCCAGGGGGATTTCTACCCGGTGTTTAAAAACGTGTGACAGCAAACCCCTTTTTATTCTTTTCCCCAAATCAAGGCAGCCCTTCAAGCATTCTGATGTCATGTCTTCATTCTGAGAGGAACTAGCAGACTTTTGCTTGGTTCACTGAGATGCGTACTGAGCTACAATAGGGAATGAATACATTTAAAAAGAAAATATTAAAAAAAAAAAAAAAAAAACTGGATCACCAAAATATAAAATAAAACTGTGGTTTTATTGTATCATATATGGAAGAAAAACATATAAACCTGCTGGAACTGCTAGGCCCAGTATGCATGTTAAGACTTTGTTTCCTGACAGGCTCCATGGCAGCATACGTGTGGGTTGACCCCGCCTCCATAACTACCCAATAGGACCCCTCCCTATAAATTTCAGCTGTGGGCTCCCAGCCGTGTTCCTTTTTTGTCCTCCTCCGTAGGACCTTATGTTTGGTTCTTCTCCTACCTGAAGATGATGTCCTGCGATCGTATCGGCCGACCGATGTGATGTCACGTCCCTCCGATAAGCCTTGACTGTTAGCAGGGTATGGAGTGTATTGCAGAGTAAGCGCTGAAGAGCTGGAGTCATTTGGAATGAAAAGCGCGCACAGGCCTATTACCTCGCAGTATGCAGGTGGCCATTATCTGCCTGAAAGCCCGGTGTGTGTGTATGGACGTTCCTGGCCGAGTCGATCGTAGGTGGTGGTGAGCATGTAATGCCTTCATGGCAGTAGTGTGTATATTTGTTTTTTGTTTTCTCTCTTATGTGCCCTTTTTACTTTTGTTAAATGCCTATGCAGCGGCTGGTTCCCTGAGCGTTCCAGCTGCCACTCCCTCTACTTCCGGATTCCGTCTGTGTTCTGCGCATCTACGGTCCCGGAACGAAAGCGAGGCCTGGTTCGCGCATGCGCACGAGGACCGCGGGCCTGGCGCGGCCGTGGCGTCAAGTGCCGCCAATTTTAAAAGCCTGGGGAGGCTTGCAGATCTCGGGAATGATCGTGGGCATAGCGGTGACTTCCCTGAGCACCTGCAGAGCCTACCCTAGGTAAGTGCAGTACAGATGGGTCTGTACTTTGCCTATTTGCTTTCTGGTATATCTGATGTACTCTGTGTTCACCTGCAGTGATTCCCAGCATCAGCCATGGACTCTTCATGGCCTCCTGGTTGCCAGTCCTCCCGCAGCAGGTAGGATTTGAAAGTATTTTTCTTTACTTGCTTGCTGGGGGGGAAGAGAGTGGAGTGTAGGGCATTATTCTGACTTTGTGCCATTTTCTCTCTCTCTATCCCTGTCTTTCTTCTTTCCTCAGCCCTTCTAGGTCTGACCAAAGACAAAGTAGTTCCCGCAGAAGGAGCGGGTTGTCTAAATCACACCACCGGCATTCCTCCTCTGGCTCTAGACACCATGGTTCATCCTCTAAGTCTAAAGACCACAGTAGAGGCTCTTCTCACCCCCCCATCTCATAGTAGGGGACCGGAGAAATTATGTTGGGGATGCAGGGCCCCAGTTCCTGCCAGCAAGTCTCTCTGTGACCACTGTTTCTCCAGAGCAGTTAATGAGAGGGAAGGTGCAGACCAACACCTGGAAACACTAATCAAGCAAGTCGTGAAAGAATTGCTGCAGGAGAGAGACGCTGCAAAGCCTCGTGATTCTCCTCCAGATCCACTGATTCCCCTGTCAGAAGAGGGTCCGGTCCATGAGACGTGGGAGTCTTCTCAACCTAGTCACCAGTCAGCTCCCCCTTCAGATAGTGGGTCAGAAGCAGATGATCCTGGGATGGGCTTTGAATACGCCCTGGTTCCTTCTCTGGTGAAAGCTGTTAAAGACGCTTTGAATTGGGAAGACCCAGTTATTTCTCCTAAACAGAGAAAGTTTTTCAAACAACTCAGTAAGGAGCGTCATTATTTTCCTTTCCTCACTGAAGTAGGAGCTATAATATCTGAAGAATGGGGCAAGATGGATAGAAAAAGTTCTATGCAGTCTAAAATCTCAAAACTATACCCTTTCAAGGAAGAAGAGGTTAAACACCTTGAGTCAGCTCCCTTGGTAGATGCTGCTTTAATGAGACTTGTGAGGTATGTGACTCTCCCTTTCGAAGATACAGTCTCATTTAAAGATCCGCTGGAGAGACGGATTGATTCTGACCTAAAAAGGATTTATTTGACAGCAGGCACAGTGTGCAAACCTGCTCTGGCCTTAGCAGCAGTCTCTAAAGCTTTAGAGGCATGGTCAGACAATGTGAATGATTCTCTTAGAAGTATCTCTGAAGAAGCGGCTAAGAGCTCTCCTATTCAGGAAATCAGGCTAGCCTCCGCCTTTCTGGGGGAGGTCTCTATTGATATTATTCGCCTAGTGGCTCGGGTGATGTTGTCATCGGTCACCGCCCGTCGGGACTTGTGGCTGTGACCCTGGTTGGCGGATCCAGCTTCTAAGCAGGCTTGGTGCCGTATTCCATTTGAGGGTTCGTCTCTCTTCGACAACAAACTTGATAGCGCCATTACCCGGGCTACGGGGGTAAGTCGGGGTTCCTCCCTCAAGATAGGCGTTTACAGAACCAGAAACGCACCTTTTCAAGAACGCAGAACACCGACCGTGCAAGGGAAGCACGTAGTTACAGGCCTGGTCGGGAATTTTCAAGATCCTGGAAATCCAGGCAGTCCTCTTTTAAAAAGCCCACAAAAGGGGCTTCTTCTGGTAACCAGGACTCCACTAAGTCCTTTTGAAATTGGGCCCACTCAAACATGTCAGGTGGGGGCTCCTCTGCTCCACTTCCGGCATGTTTGGGATTTCTGGACTGTCAAGACGGTGTCCTCAGGCCACACCTGGGTTTTCAACAGCACTCCCAGACTAAGATTCATACCAACAAATCTTCCAAGTTCAGGGGAGAAGAGACAAGTTCTTTTAGCTTGTGTAAGCTCTTTATTAGCTCAAGGCGCAGCCATTCCTGTTCCAGATGGCGAACGAGGCGAAGGCATGTATTCCCCTCTGTTTCTGGTGCAGAAGAAGAACAGCACATGGAGGCCTGTTATAGACCTGACTCATCTAAACAGGTTTATCCGAAAGGAAAAATTCAAGATGGAGTCACTATTAACGATTCAACAGTCGGTTCATCTAGGAGACTGGTTGGTGTCAATAGACTTGAAAGACGCCTACTTTCATGTCCCAGTGGCGGCAGACTTCCAAAGGTTCCTTCACTTTGCTGTAGGCGATCAACACTTACAGTTTACCTGCCTTCCATTTGGTCTCATGACATCACCTCGGGTGTTTTCCAAGGTTCTGTTGGCTATTGTTGCTTTGCTCCGAGTCAAAGGAGTGCGTCTTCACCACTATCTAGACGACCTCTTCCTTCTAGCCCAGGACAAGGGTCAGCTTCTAGAGCACAGGAGTCTAGTTATTGCCACTCTCCAAGAGTTTGGGTGGCTCCTGAATTTGGGGAAAAGTCACCTGATTCCATCTCAGTCCCTCATATTTCTAGGTGCCCATCTCAACACACTAGAAGGCACCATCTCGCTACCCGAGGAGAAGATTGTGATGATACGGGACAAGATCCATTCAACACTCGCTTCATCTCACCTGTCCGCTCTTCAATGTCTGAAGGTGATTGGCACAATGGCAGCCACCATTCCCATGGTGAAGTGGGCACAATGGCACACTCGCCCATTCCAGAAAGGGTTTCTCCAACAGTGGGATTCTCCCAGCAAGAGTCAGTGCATCCTTCTCACTCCATCCATGAGAGAGTCTCTCCTTTGGTGGCTCCAAGGGAAGAATCTCCACAACTTCCACTCGATTCTCCCCATCACATGGGTCACAGTGACCTCAGATGCCAGCAATCAGGGCTGGGGTGCTCATTGCCTGTCAGAAGTGGCTCAGGGCAGATGGAACTCGCCATCTCAGAAGACTGTATCCAATATACTGGACCTTCGAGCAGCCTTTCAGGCGCTCAGATCCTTCCACCATCTGATAGAAAACTCCTCAGTGATGCTCCGGTTGGACAATACAACCGCAGTGGCCTATATAAGGAAACAAGGTGGGACTCGCAGCTGGTCCCTCCTTCGGGAGGTGGAGCCAATCATGAACTGGGCTCAGAAGAATCTGTCCAACATTTCGGCAGTCTACATTCTGGGGGTTCAGAATGTTCAGGCGGACTTTCTGTCCCTTGTTCAAATGGACAACAACGAGTGGTCCCTGCACAAAGAGGTGTTTCGAGTGGCTCCTGACACTGGGAGTGTCTCCAGAAGTGGATCTGTTTGCATCCCCATGCAATTACAAACTGACCAAGTATTACTCGAGGTTCCGGGATCCCCAAGCCTATGGGATAGATGCTCTCACGGATCGGTGGAGGTTCATCAAGGCATATGCCTTCCCTCCGGTACCTGTGATACTCCAGTTTCTCCGCAGGCTCAGAACAGAGGAGGTGGAAATCATAGCAGTAATACCGTTTTGGCCCAACAGGCCATGGTTTCCCCTCTTAACTCTCCTCAGTTATCGGCATTCAATCCCTCTGCCTCTCAGGGCAGATCTTCTGTCCCAAGGCACAATCCTGCATCCATGCCCTGCTCATCTACATCTCAGGGTCTGGTTTTTGAGAGGGGAAGGCTTGAAGCCTTAGGTTGTCCAGAAGAAGCCATTCCGACGCTTCTTAATGCCAGACGGAAGAGCACTAATAGAGTTTATGAACGTATCTTGTCCAAGTTCACAGAGCACATGGCCTCTAGACCTAATCCTTGTGGTTCCCCAGAAGTCCAGGATATCCTCAGCTTTCTGCAAACTGGGTTGGATTTGCCTCTAGCAGTAAGTTCCCTTTGTGTACAAATATCAGCCATCTCAGCGTTTACAGGAATTTCATGGGCTAACCACGCCCTGGTTCGCAAAGTCATCGAAGGGTGCTATCAGGCTAAGACCTCAAAGAAAACCAAGGTTTCCTAAATGGGATCTTCCCCTTGTTCTAGATTTTCTTTCCACACTTGGAACAGAACCTGAAAATCCTCTATCAGTTAAAGACCTCACACTCAAGACCGTCTTCCTGGTGGCAGTAACTTCAGCCAAAAGAGTGTCTGAAATCAGGAACTTAGGTTCCAAAGAGCCTTTCCTAACCTTTTTTCCGGATAGAGCAGTATTAATTCCCATGTTGGGCTCAAACCCTAAAGTGACATCTATTTTTCACGAAAATCAGGAAATTGTGTTGCCTACCTTTAGCACGACAGAAGGTCAAGATGTCCATCCCCTTGATGTGGGACATACTTTGAGTCAATACTTGGAAGCTACGGAATCGTTTAGACAGACAGACTTTCTTTTCATTCTTCTACGTGGAAAAAATAGAGGAAAACGGGCCTCAATCAGATCCATCTCTGCTTGGATAGTACAGACCATTCAAAGGGCTTATAAAGCGAAGGGCTTGGCTCCTCCAGAGGCAATGACTGCACACTCAACTCGGAATATTTCAACCTTGTGGGCGGCTTCTCTTCATGTCGCACCCAAAGTTATATGTAGAGCGGCTTCTTGGTCATCTATCAATACGTTTGTTTCCCACTATTGTGTTGAACCAGCTGCTTTGTCATCCATTAATTTTGGTTTGAAAGTGCTGTCAGCGGACAGTGTTAAATAAATGTATTTTCTTGCTCAGCATTGTGCCCACCCGGGTGTGTTTGGCGAGTTATTTCCCACACGTATGCTGCCATGGAGCATGTCAGGAAAACTGAAAATTTATATCAAATACTTACCGTAATTTGCCTTTCCTGATAGGCTCCATGGCAGTAGGAGTCCCTCCCAATGCTTGGAGTAGGCTAGTTACGAAACACGGCTGGGAACCCACAGCTGAAATTTATAGGGAGGGGTCCCATTGGGTAGTTATGGAGGCGGGGTCAACCCACACGTATGCTGCCATGGAGCCTATCAGGAAAGGAAAATTACTGTAAGTATTTGATATAAATTTTCCGTTTTTTTACAACATTGTAAAAAGTGGTTTTACAATGTTGATATTGTTCTCTCTCTTTTTTTTCTCAGTATTGGCAAATTTTGTGTTTGAAAGAATGAACAGATGAGAGGGGAGTCTACTCATGAGATGCTTGCCATGGGTCCACAAATGTCTTAAAAGGGTGCTGGTGGCAACAAGTATCAGCCTTAGGCCTCATGCACACTGGACGTTATAATAATGTTATAAATACGCCAGTGAGTTTTTCAAAGTTTTTTAGCAATAGCATTTTTAAGCGTTTTTTAAAATTTTTTTAATGGGTTTAAAAACATTAAAGACTGCTGGTGAGCCACGTTTTTGAGCATTTATTGTCGTTTTTTACGTTAAAAAACTCCTCTCAGAACCCACTAGTTTTGGGGGTTTTTTTACAGCCAAAAAACGCCCCAGCCAAAAACAGTTGATAACAGCCTATATGTGCATGGACACATTGGATAACATACTGGAGAGTTTATTGACTGTAGAAAAAAATGTCTGAAGCCAAAAACAGCTGTTGTAAAAACGTCCCAAAAGGTCCAGTGTGCATGAGGCCTAAGAAGTACAAGCACAGTGCAAGTGAAGGTAAATGGTATGAGTAGATCTCAGATCTCCTCAGATCTAGATCTGTTTTAATCTCCTATTTGCTATAGAATGGAAATAAGCAAGTGCTTACTGTCTGTTTTAGTTTTACAAGCAGTCTGCTCTTGGTAAATGTTCTACGTGGCAAAAGACTCAAGAGGAAATAGTCCTTAGGGCTTTTTAGACAGGAGACTGCTCTTGCAAGAACTTTATACAAAAGAAAAAAAAAAAACGTCAATGTTTACCTGTGAATTCTTAAATAGATGAGCCCCCATTCATATAATGTTGTCACTACAGAAACATCATGGAGATTTAAGTTTAAATCTAGTGGAACCTTAAAAGAACTGTCATCCAGCCAACTAGTATACAGTAGTGTTCAGAAACAAAATATGTTCTTCGGCTTTTGTCCATGCTATTAATTAGTTCCTTTGTGTAATCGGTGTTATCACTAAATTGCAATTCCAGTGCAATTTGTTCCAGTTTAATGGTTGTTCAATCTGGCAATCTAGACAATCATGATTTTATAAACTGCATATCTCTCCACAGACTGGACAAATCTGCATACATTTCAGTGGAGTCATTTCCTTGATCTGCTAATTGTCCAACATTACGAAGATGAAAACCTTTATGCTATGCTATAATACATAAAATGAGTAAATCTAAGTTCCTTATACTTAAAACTATAACTCAGAAAATTATTTTAACAACTTTAAGACGCTGGTAAACTTATATACAGTGCATTAATCAGTATACAGTGCATCCGAAAAGTATTCAAATTGCTTCACTTTTTCCGCATTTTCGTTATGTTACAGTCTTATTCCAAAATGGATTAAATTCATTATTTTCCTCAAAATTCTACAGACGCCCCATAATGACAATGTAAAGAAGTTTGTTTGAAATCTTTGCAAATTTATTACCACTTCCAGCCCAAAGACGTCATATGACATCTTTGACTTTCAGTGGTGATATCTGAATGATGTCTGCAGTAGGGATGAGCCGAACACCCCCCCGGTTCGGTTTGCACCAGAACCTGCGAACGGACCGAAAATTTGCACAAACGTTAGAACCCCATTGACTTCTATGGGACTCGAACATTCGAAATCAAAAGTGCTCATTTTAAAGGCTAATTTGCATGGTATTGTCCTAAAAAGGGTTTGGGGACCCAGGTCCTACCCCAGGGGACATGTATCAATGCAAAAAAAACTTATAAAACGGCCGTTTTTTCGGGAGCAGTGATTTTAATGATGCTTAAAGTGAAAAAAAAAAAAAAGTGAAATATTCCTTTAAATATCGTACCTGGGGTGTGTCTATAGTATGCCTGTAAAGTGGCGCGTGTTTCCTGTGTTTAGAACAGTCCCTGCACAAAATGTCATTTTTAAAGGAAAAAATCTCATTTAAAACTGCTTGCGGGTTTAATGTAATGTCGGGTCCTGGCAATATGGATGAAAATCAGTGAGACAAACGGCATGGGTACCCCCCAGTCCATTACCAGGCCCTTTGGGTCTTGTATGGATATTAAGGGGAACCCCGCACCCAAATTAAAATAAGGAAAGGTGTGGGGCCACCAGGCCCTATATACTCTGAACAGCAGTATACAGGCGGTGCAAACAAGACAGGGACTGTAGGTTTGTTGTTAAGTAGAATCTGTTTGTAATTTTTAACGGGTACATTTTTAACGTGTTTAGCTCCAGCCAAAAAATCTTTTTTAAGCTTTTTGGAAAACATAGGGAAGGGTTATCACCCCTGTGACATTTGTATTGCTGTTTTTCCTCCTCTTCAGAAGATTTCACCTCACTTTTTGTCCCAATGACAAATGTTTTTTGAAAATTTCGGGTTTTTTGTGGAACAAGGATTGGAAAGCATCAGTGGAAAGGAGAAATGTTTTTCCCATATTAACTCTTACAGGAGAGAATTTCCCTTCCTAGGGGTAGATTTCATCTCACTTCCTGTTGTCTCCTTCCGTTTGCAAGTAGGAGTCGTTTGTAAGTTAGATGTTTGAAAGTAGGGGCCTGCCCTATATACTCAGCAGAAATTTGGGCCTTAGGTGTTGTTGTGGCCACAACACTGTAAGCCCTCACAGGGCCCTGCTGTGAAATATTAGATCAAGAATTGTAATTACATGCCCCTGTTGAACAAGGGCAGAAAAATTGGGCCTTTGGTGGTGGTGGTGGTGGTGCTGGTGCCACAACACTGTAAGTCATCACTCGCTCTTGGTGGGTGCAGAAATGGGCCCTGCTGTGAAATATTAGATCAAGAATTGTAATTACATGGCCCTGTTGAACAAGGGCAGAAAAATTGGGCCTTTGGTGGTGGTGGTGGTGGTGGTGCTGGTGCCACAACACTGTAAGTCCTCACTCGCTCTTGGTGGGTGCAGAAATGGGCCCTGCAGTGAAATATTAGATCAAGAATTGTAATTACATGCCCCTGTTGAACAAGGGCAGAAAAATTGGGCCTTTGGTGGTGGTGGTGGTGGTGCCACAACACTGTAAGTCCTCACTCGCTCTTGGTGGGTGCAGAAATGGGCCCTGCTGTGAAATATTAGATCAAGAATTGTAATTACATGTCCCTGTTGAACAAGGGCAGAAAAATTGGGCCTTTGATGGTGGTGATGCTGGTGCCACAACACTGTAAGTCCTCACTCGCTCTTGGTGGGTGCAGAAATGGGCCTTGCTGTAAAATATTAGATCACAAATTGTAATTACATGCCCCTGTTGAACAGGGGCTGAAAAATTAGGCCTTAGGCACTGGTGCTGGTGCCACAACACTGCAACCCCTCACAGATACTCTAGTTGGAACGCAGAAATGAGCCCTGCTGCAAAGTATTGCATCAAAAATTGTAATAACACGCCCTTGTTAAACAGGGGCTGAAAAATTGGGCCTTAGGCACTGGTGCTGGTGCCACAACACTGCAACCTCTCACAGATACTCTAGTTGGAATGCAGAAATTAGCCCTGCTGCAAAGTATTGCATCAAAAATTGTAATTACACGCCCCTGTTAAACAGGGGCTGAAAAATTGGGCCTTAGGCACTGGTGCTAGTGCCACAACACTGCAACCCCTCACAGATACTCTAGTTTTAACGCAGAAACGAGCCCTGCTGCAAAGTATTGCATCAAAAATTGTAATTACACGCCCCTGTTAAACAGGGGCTGAAAAATTGGGCCTTAGGCACTGGTGGTGGTGCCCAGAACCAGAAATGTTCTTACAAGCTATCAGCGTGATGATTGAGGAGGAAGAGGATAATTACTCAGGGATAGTCACTCAGCATCAGCATAGGCAGTCTTTGAAGGGATCTGAGATTTCAAAAAAAATTATTCGGTTACATCAGCATCAGGTGCTTGGTAGCTGGTGGTGATCCAAGACTGATTCATTTTTATGAAGGTCAGTCGATCGACTGAGTCGGTGGACAGACGCACCCTGTGATCGGTTACAAAGCCACCAGCAGCACTGAATGTGCGTTCCGAAAGAACGCTGGATGCAGGACAGGCCAGTAGCTCAATTGCATACTGTGCAAGCTCTGGCCAGTGATCCATCCTCAAGACCCAGTAACCCAGAGGATTTTCGGTGGGAAAGGTGTCCAAGTCAGATCTTGCCCCTAGGTATTCCTGCACCATGTAAAACAGACGCTGGCGATGGTTGCTGGAACCGATCATACCTTGGGGCTGTGGACCAAAAAATTGTCTGAACGCATCGGTCAGACGGCCACCTTCTCTACCGCTCCTTCTTTGACCGAAGCCTCAGCAACACGTTGTCCAGAAACAGGAGTTTGTAACCTCCCAGTCTCTGGGAACGCGTTGCACAGACCTTTCTGCAAGGCCTCCCGAAGATGTTTCATCCTCTGCTCCCTCTGCGATGGCAAGATAAGGTCCGCAACCTTACCCTTGTAACGTGGATCAAGGAGGGTTGCCAGCCAGTATTGGTCCTTCTCCTTGATACCACGAATACGAGGATCCTTACGCAGGCTTTGCAGGATCAGGGAGGCCATGCAGCATAGGTTTGCTGAGGCATTCGGTCCGGAGTCCTCTGGGTCACTAAGGACGACATGGTCCACAGCCACCTCCTCCCAGCCACGTACAAGTCCATGTGTTTCTTGGGACTGATCCCTTAAAGACTGCTGCTGATGCTGAGTGCCAGGCTCCACCTCCATACTGACACAATCTTCCTCCTCCTCCTCCTCCTCCTCTTCCTGTGTGATCGGCGGGCACGCAGGAACACTGTCTGGATAAAGGGGGCCTTGAGAGCTAAGGAAGTCCTCCTCTTCCTGCCTCTGTTCTGCCTCAAGTGCCCTGTCCATTATTCCACGCAGCGTGTGCTCCAACAGGTGGACAAGGGGGACAGTGTCACTGATGCATGCACTGTCACTGCTCACCATCCTCGTGGCCTCCTCAAATGGTGACAGGACAGTGCATGTATCCCTGATCATGGCCCATTGGCGTGGGGAAAAAAAAACAAGCTCCCCTGACCGCACAGGCACTCATTGATGGCCCTCTGCTGCGTGTGCAGCCGCTGCAGCATGGCCAACGTTGAGTTCCACCTGGTGGGCATGTCACAGATTAGGCGGTTCTTGGGCAGGTTAAACTCCTTTTGGAGGTCCGTCAGCCGAGCACTGGCATTATATGACCGGCGGAAATGCACACAGACTTTCCTGGCCTGCCTCAGGACATCCTGTAAGTCCGGGTACCTGCCCAAGAACTGCTGCACCACCAAGTTAAGGACATGAGCCAAACAGGGCACATGGGTCATTTGTCCCTGTCGGAGGGCAGAGAGGAGGTTGGTGCCATTGTCGCAAACCACCATTCCTGCCTTAAGTTGGCGTGGCGTCAACCACCTCTGAACCTGCCCCTGCAGAGCTGACAGAACCTCTGCCCCAGTGTGGCTCCTGTCCCCCAAGCACACCAGCTCAAGCACCGCATGGCATCTTTTGGCCTGCGTACTTGCGTAGCCCCTTGAACGGCTACGGAGCACTGCTGGTTCCGAGGACAAAGCACAGGAAGAGGCCATGGAGGAAGAAGAAGAGGAGGGGGTGGAGGAGAGAGGTGTGTCACAAACATTAGCATTTTGGAGGCGTGGTGGCGGAACAACCTCCAACACTACTGCACCTTGTCCTGCATCCTTCCCAGCTGCCAGCAGAGTCACCCAATGCGCCGTGAAACTTAGGTAACGTCCCTGTCCATGCCTGCTGGACCATGAGTCAGCGGTAATATGCACCTTACCGCTGACCGCCCTGTCCAGCGAGGCATGGACATTGCCTTCCACATGCCGGTAGAGAGCCGGAATCGCCTTCCATGAGAAAAAGTGGCATTTGGGTACCTGCCACTGAGGAACCGCACATTCCACAAACTCACGGAAGGGGGCAGAGTCTACCAACTGAAAAGGCAGCAGTTGAAGTGCTAGCAATTTTGCCAAGCTAGTATTCAACCGCTGGGCATGTGGATGGCTGGGAGCAAACTTCTTTCGGCGGTGCAGCAGCTGGGGCAGGAAAATTTGCCTGGTACAATCTGACGTCGGTGTACCAAAAGCAGATTGCCCACAAGTACTTGGCTGTGACACACCTAATGCTACACCTTCATTCCTCTCAGAGCAGGTCTCAGAGAGGACTGAAGGTATAGTGGGGTTGGAGATCTCAGCTGATGAGGAGCAAGGAGAGGTCCTCTTTGTTCTTTGGTGTGGGTCTTTTAGATACGCTTGCCAACGAACTGCATGGCAGGTCAACATATGTCTGGTCAAGCATGTGGTACCCAAGCGGAAGATGTTTTGGCCATGCGAGATACGCTTGAGACATACGTTGCAAATAGCAGCGGTGCAATCTGATGCACTCGTCTCAAAAAAGGCCCACACCAAAGAACTTTTTGAATAACGCGCAGAGACTGCAGCGCCCTGCACATATGGAGCTTTGGGGTGTGATGCAGTCAAGGTGCTGCCCTTAGGCTGGCCCCTGGAGGGCATCCTGCCTCCTTGGTGATGTGCCGCCTCCTCCTCCTCCTCTCTCCTATCAGGCACCCACGTTGAGTCAGTGACCTCATCATCCCCTCCCTCCTCATCACTGGAGCAAACCTGGCAGTATGCTGCAGCAGGGGGAGCATGACTGCCAGATTGCTGTCCTTCTTGGGCACCCCCTCTGTCCGTGCTCACGTTACTGGCTTCATCGAGCTCAGTATCATCATCAGAGCCTTCCAAACGCTGGGCATCCTCCTGGAGCATGTACCCAACACTGTGGTCAAACAGTTCGAGGGACTCGTCAGGAGGACATGGTGGGGCTAGGGAAGGAGTCACTGATGACATTGAGCCAAGGGAAGAGGCCGCTGCTTTGCCAGACAAAGTACCCTGGGCATGGGTAAGAGAGGAGGATGAGGACGGCTTGGTCATCCACTCGACCAAGTCTTCCGCATGTTGCGGCTCAACACGGCCACCTGCCGAAAAAAAGGCCAAGCGTGTCCCACGGCCACGTGCTGATGAGGATGCACCGTCTCCACGACCAGCACTAGACACAGAGCCTGCTTGCCCTCTCTTATTGGCTTGTGACTGTCTGCCTCTCCTTCTTGGCCTTCCAGACATACTAATGGCCTGTAGCTGCACTAAGCTGGGATATATATATGTATGTACTGATACTGCAGCTAGCAAAATCAACTGCCTGCCTGTAGTATGAGAACACCACCAACCTTCTACAGGTAGCTTTAGCTGAACACTGTGCAGAGCTCGCAAAAAACTAACTTGTAGCTTTTTTAGCTGCCTGCGGTAGTGATAGGATCAGGAAAACACCACCAACCTTCTACAGGTAGCTTTAGCTGAACACTGTGCAGAGCTCGCAAAAAAATAACTTGTAGGTTTAGCTGGACACTGTGAGGAGGACGCACCACACTAACTTGTAGTTTTAGCTGAACACTGTGAGCAGGACGCACCGCACTAACTCGTAGGTTTAGCTGAACACTGTGAGTTGGACACACCGCACTAACTTGTAGTTTTAGCTGAACACTGTGAGGTGGACGCACCACACTAACTTGTAGTTTTAGCTGAACACTGTGAGCAGGACGCACAGCACTAACTTGTAGTTTTAGCTGAACACTGTGAGCAGGATGCACCGCACTAACTTGTAGGTTTAGCTGAACACTGTGAGGTGGACGCACCCCACTAACTTGTAGGTTTAGCTGAACACTGTGAGCAGGACGCACCCCACTAACTTGTAGTTTTAGCTGAACACTGTGAGCAGGACGCACTGCACTAACTGTAAATAGTCTAGCTGCCTGACTGTGGTACTAATAGGATCAAAAGAACACCAGCAATTTTCTTCAGGTAGCTGTAAATACTGTAACAAGACAAGCCTGCCTGTCAGTAAGAAGATAACAGGAACGGATCTAGCTGAACACTGTGAGCAGGACGCTTTGCACTAACTTGTAGCTTTAGATGAACACTGTGTAGAGGTCTCACTACACTAACTTGTAGGTTTAGCTGAACACTGTGAGCAGGACGCACTGCACTAACTAGTAGTTTTAGCTGAACACTGTGAGCAGGACGCACCGCACTAACTTGTAGGTTTAGCTGAACACTGTGAGGTGGACGCACCACACTAACTTGTAGTTTTAGCTGAACACTGTGAGCAGGATGCACTGCACTAACTTGTAACTTTAGATGAACACTGTGCAGAGGTCTCACTACACTAACTTGTAGGTTTAGCTGAACACTGTGAGCAGGACGCACCGCACTGACTTCTAGGTTTAGCTGAACACTGTGAGGTGGACGCACTGCACTAACTTGTAGTTTTAGCTGAACACTGTGAGCAGGACGCACCGCACTAACTTGTAGGTTTAGCTGAACACTGTGAGGTGGACGCACCACACTAACTTGTAGGTTTAGCTGAACACTGTGAGCAGGACGCACCCCACTAACTTGTAGGTTTAGCTGAACACTGTGAGCAGGATGCACCCTACTAACTTGTAGTTTTAGCTGAACACTGTGAGCAGGACGCACCCCACTAACTTGTAGGTTTAGCTGAACACTGTGAGCAGGATGCACCCTACTAACTTGTAGTTTTAGCTGAACACTGTGAGCAGGACTCACTGCACTAACTGTAAATAGTCTAGCTGCCTGACTGTGGTACTAATAGGATCAAAAGAACACCAGCAATTTTCTTCAGGTAGCTGTAAATACTGTAACAAGACAAGCCTGCCTGTCAGTAAGAAGATAACAGGAACGGATCTAGCTGAACACTGTGAGCAGGACGCACTGCACTAACTTGTAGCTTTAGATGAACACTGTGTAGAGGTCTCACTACACTAACTTGTAGGTTTAGCTGAACACTGTGAGCAGGACGCACAGCACTAACTTGTAGTTTTAGCTGAACACTGTGAGCAGGACGCACCGCACTAACTTCTAGGTTTAGCTGAACACTGTGAGGTGGACGCACCGCACTAACTTGTAGTTTTAGCTGAACTCTGTGAGCAGGACGCACCGCACTAACTTGTAGGTTTAGCTGAACACTGTGAGGTGGACGCACCACACTAACTTGTAGTTTTAGCTGAACACTGTGAGCAGGACGCACCGCACTAACTTGTAGGTTTAGCTGAACACTGTGAGGTGGACGCACCACACTAACTTGTAGTTTTAGCTGAACACTGTGAGCAGGACGCACCGCACTAACTTCTAGGTTTAGCTGAACACTGTGAGGTGGATGCACCACACTAACTTGTAGTTTTAGCTGAACACTGTGAGCAGGACGCACTGCACTAACTTGTAGCTTTAGATGAACACTGTGCAGAGGTCTCACTACACTAACTTGTAGGTTTAGCTGAACACTGTGAGCAGGACGCACAGCACTAACTTGTAGTTTTAGCTGAACACTGTGAGCAGGATGTACCACACTAACTTGTAGTTTTAGCTGAACACTGTGAGCAGGACGCACTGCACTAACTTGTAGTTTTAGCTGAACACTGTGAGCAGGATGCACCGCACTAACTTGTAGGTTTAGCTGAACACTGTGAGGTGGACGCACCACACTAACTTGTAGTTTTAGCTGAACACTGTGAGCAGGATGCACTGCACTAACTTGTAGCTTTAGATGAACACTGTGCAGAGGTCTCACTTCACTAACTTGTAGGTTTAGCTGAACACTGTGAGCAGGACGCACCCCACTAACTTGTAGGTTTAGCTGAACACTGTGAGCAGGACGCACCCCACTAACTTGTAGGTTTAGCTGAACACTGTGAGCAGGACGCACCCCACTAACTTGTAGTTTTAGCTGAACACTGTGAGCAGGACGCACTGCACTAACTGTAAATAGTCTAGCTGCCTGATTGTGGTACTAATAGGATCAAAAGAACACCAGCAATTTTCTTCAGGTAGCTGTAAATACTGTAACAAGACAAGCCTGCCTGTCAGTAAGAAGATAACAGGAACGGATCTAGCTGAACACTGTGAGCAGGACGCACTGCTCTAACTTGTAGCTTTAGATGAACACTGTTTAGAGGTCTCACTACACTAACTTGTAGGATTAGCTGAACACTGTGAGCAGGACGCACAGCACTAACTTGAAGTTTTAGCTGAACACTGTGAGCAGGACGCACCGCACTAACTTCTAGGTTTAGCTGAACACTGTGAGGTGGACGCACCACACTAACTTGTAGTTTTAGCTGAACTCTGTGAGCAGGACGCACCGCACTAACTTGTAGGTTTAGCTGAACACTGTGAGGTGGACGCACCACACTAACTTGTAGTTTTAGCTGAACACTGTGAGCAGGACGCAACGCACTAACTTCTAGGTTTAGCTGAACACTGTGAGGTGGACGCACCACACTAACTTGTAGTTTTAGCTGAACACTGTGAGCAGGACGCAACGCACTAACTTCTAGGTTTAGCTGAACACTGTGAGGTGGACGCACCACACTAACTTGTAGTTTTAGCTGAACACTGTGAGCAGGATGCACTGCACTAACTTGTAGCTTTAGATGAACACTGTGCAGAGGTCTCACTACACTAACTTGTAGGTTTAGCTGAACACTGTGAGCAAGACGCACAGCACTAACTTGTAGTTTTAGCTGAACACTGTGAGCAGGATGCACCGCACTAACTTGTAGGTTTAGCTGAACACTGTGAGGTGGACGCACCCCACTAACTTGTAGGTTTAGCTGAACACTGTGAGCAGGACGCACCCCACTAACTTGTAGTTTTAGCTGAACACTGTGAGCAGGACGCACTGCACTAACTGTAAATAGTCTAGCTGCCTGACTGATAGGATCAAAAGAACACCAGCAATTTTCTTCAGGTAGCTGTAAATACTGTAACAAGACAAGCCTGCCTGTCAGTAAGAAGATAACAGGAACGGATCTAGCTAAACTGAATACAGTGTATATATATATATATATGCAACACCTGGTATGCATATATATATACACAATACACTGTAAGTGCAGCTAACTGACTGACTGTTCTCCCTAATCTATCTAACTCAAATCAAATGACACTGTCTGTCTCTCTCTCTCTCTATCTATGAACGCCAGAACACACACTACACAGGGCCGCCGTGCAGGCGGTCTTATATAGTGTGGGGCGTGTACTAAATCCCCTGAGCCATAATTGGCCAAAGCCTCCTTGGCTTTGGCCAATTACGGCTCTCTGTTCAGACGGCGCTGTGATTGGCCAAGCATGCGGGTCAAAGTGCATGCTTGGCCAATCATCAGCCAGCAATGCACTGCGATGCTGCAGTGAATTATGGGCAGTGACGCGCCACATGAATTTGGCGCGAACGGCCCATATCGTTCGCAATTCGGCGAACGGGCGAACAGACGATGTTCGAGTCGAACATGGGTTCGACTCGAACACGAAGCTCATCCCTAGTCTGCAGCTACAGGCATCATTCAGATATCTTTTTTTCAGCCGTCGATTCTTTGCACCGTAAGAATTATTGCTTATTATTAGATTATGGCGGCAGTTCAGCCGCCTGATCGTTCTTACAGGCGGCAGGAGGGTACTTCCCCCCCCTGCCGCCATCTGGTGCTTCTCTGGGCTCTCTCATGCGATCGGAGACCGCCGCCGCCGGACAAAGAGCATAGAGATGACTGGTGACCAGATGGTCACCAGTCATCTCTATGACCGTTGGAGGCCCGAGATCTCAGTTAGAAAGCATCGGATTGTTCATTTTTTTTTTGATCTGATGGTTTCCAGCCTGGAGGAGAGATGTGGGGTCTTATAGACCCCACATCACTCCATGAAGTGGACCTGTCACGCACCATTCCTATTACACGGGATGTTTACATTCCTTGTAATATGAATAAAAGTGATCAAAACATTTTTTTAAGAGAAAGTGTAAAAATAAAAAAAGTGAAATACTGTAAAATAAACAATAAAAACAAATTAAAGTTTTTAAAGTGCCCCCATCCCTGTGTGCTCACACACAGAAGCGAACGCACACGCAAGACGCACTCGCATATGTAAACAAGAAAGCAACAATTCTAGCACTAGACCTCTTCTGTAATTCTAAACTGGTAACCTGTAAAAAAAATTAAAGCGTCGCCTATGGAGATTTTTAAGTACCAAAGTTTGGCTCCCTTCGACAAGTGTGCGCAATTTTAAAGCATAACATGTTGGGTATCTATTTACTTGGCGTAACATCATCTTTCACATTATACAAAAAAATTGGGCTAACTTTACTGTTTTGTTATTTTTTAATTCATGAAACTTTTTTTTCCCAAAAAAAACACATTTGAAAAATTGTTGCGCAAATACCGTGTGACATAGAAAGTTGCAACAACGCCATTTTATTCCCTAGGGTGTCTGCTAAAAAAAACATATATAATGTTTGGGGGTTCTGAGTAATTTTCTATCAAAAAAATTATGATTTTTACATGTAGGAGAAGAGTGCCAGAATAGGCCCGGTATGGAAGTGGTTAAAAATAAAAAAATCACATGTACATAAGTAATCACAGCCTTTGCCATGACACTCAAAATTGAGCTCAGGTGCATCCTGTTTCCACTGATCATCCTTGGAATTTTTCTACAACTTGATTGGAGTCCACCTGTAGTACGTTTAGTTGATTGGACATGATTTGAAAAGGCACACACCTGTCTATATAAGGTCCCGCAGTGCATCTCAGAGCACAAACCCAACCATAATGTCCAAGGAATTGTCTGTAGACCTCCAAGACAGGATTGTACTGTATGTATCGAGGTACTGAAACATTTCTTTTCCAATATTTTTATTCAAGATTTTACAAAAGATATAAGATTAACGTTTTACATTTTTTGTTTAAGGTGTAAGAACCAATAACAAGACGTTTATACAAAATAACCATAGAAAAAATTTTAAGAACAAAATGATTAAGAGATAGGGAGGTTACACGACAGATAATTCCATATGGTTATTAATTCTTTATTGTGTTTCATGTATAGCTTGAGGAGTCTCAGGAGGAGAATTCTCACTCCCAAGCTCCCCAACTTGGTGTAACCTGTAAATGATCCTCCTATAACAGCCCTAGGGCTTCGATCAACCCTATACTCTTTAGTGCTTATTATATTTAGTAAAGTAACAAGAAAGAAAAAGATAGAAAAGTGAGAAGTAGAGGGTAGAGAAAAGAGGGGGAGGGGGAGGTGCACTCCTGTCTTAGAGCGAGGGATTTTTAAATATCCCATCGTATTATGTATTCGAGATATATTTTATCCAGGGGTCCCATATTCTTTCAAACAAATGCATTTTGTCATTTAAGATAGCAGACAGACGTTCATTAACCATAATCCATGACAGTTTAGATTTTATGAGATAAAAGGGGATCGTTGGAGACTTCCATGATTTAGCTATCGCTATTCTTGCTGCAACAAATACAAAATTTATGAGTTTTCGCATGTGTTTCGATGCTCCATCTACTGGGTGTCCCAACAGTGCCTGCAAGGGTGACTTGATTAAGTTCACTTGGGTTAATGAATATATAAAGTTGTATGTACGGATCCAAAATCTACGCACTTTTGGGTAGGACCACTATGTGTGTATCATGGTGCCTTCGCTGTTGCATCCTCTAAAGCACTGCGGGGAGGCCCCCGGAACAAAAGCTGCCACTTTCACTGGAACCATATACCATCTCATCAGAACTTTGTAGTTTGCCTCTATCAAAGAGGTATTAATATATGATTTGGAGGCCTGGAGAGACATTTTGTGCCATTCTTCAACTGTTAGGCTGATACCTGTATCTTGCTCCCATTTTTCCATATAAAACAATTTCTGAGAGGATGATGATAAAATACCATATAACAATGAAATGTGGCCCGAGTGTTTGTCTATGGTTCTGCAGAAATTTTCCATTTGGGTGGATTTAGTTAAATCTGAACTACGGTTCAGTGTAGTTAAGAAGTGCGCTATCTGGGAATAGCGGTATATTTCTGTATTCGGTAGTTGGTACTTTTCCTGCAGAACCTGTTTAGACATAACCCCTCTGTGGTCGCATAAATCAGCTATCCGTATCAATCCCTTGTTGGTCCACCATTTAAATTCGTGGGGACAGAGACCCGGGGCGAACACAGGGTTATTTAGCAATGGGGCCAATGGAGTATGAGGAGATTTAAACTTATAAGTAGTTGCTAGTCTATCCCACAGATCAAATGAAAAGGACAGTGTCGGGCACATTATTGTCGGTCTGTCCTTCGGTTTCATCCACATTAGGTGGCTGATCTCCTTATTGGGAAATAACGCTGTTTCCATTATCATCCAAAGTAGGTTTGATTGTCGGGTATGGAATCGTGTTAGCTGAGCTAATTGTGCTGCATGATAATATTTTATCAGGTCTGGTACTCCCAATCCACCTTGTAATTTGGGGGTGTATAATGTTCGTCTATTCACCCTGGGTCTCTTGTTCCCCCAGATAAATTCCAGGAGTTTATTCTGGAACCTCGCTAGGTCTGCTCTATCTATTGCTATGGGAAGAGTCCTGAACAGGTATAACACCTTCGGAAGGATAGTCATTTTTACTGAGTACAGTCGACCGAACCAGGATGGGGGGTTGTTTGACCATCTTTTGAGATCCTCCAGTAGTTTTTTAAACAAGGGGGGGTAATTATATTTGTATAATGTGGCTAGTGATGGGGTAAGGAAGATACCTAGATATGGAAGAGCTGTATCTTTCCACTGGAATGTATATGAATTTCGTAAAGCACGGATTATGTGCGTTGGTAACAGTACATTAAGGGCTTGGGATTTCGAATGATTCACTTTTAGGCCTGAGATTGACGTGAAATGTGTTAGTAATATGTGCAAGGTGGGTAGTGTGGTGATCGGAGAGGAGAGGAGCAGCAGCAGGTCATCTGCAAACAACGCGCACTTATGTTCCCTGTCGCCACTCCTCACTCCCAGTATGTCTGGGTGGGCTCGTATCTTAATAGCTAATGGTTCTAATGCTAGAATGAACAACAAGGGGGATAGTGGACATCCCTGCCTGGTTCCTCTGTGTATGTCTATTGGCTGAGACCGGAAACCCTTGACAACTAGATGCGCTGTGGGAGTATGATAAATGTTTTCTAGTGTCTTCAGGAAATTCGGGCCAAACCCATAGCGTTTCAATATGAAAAATAGATAGTCCCATGATATGGAGTCAAAGGCCTTGTGTAAATCCAGGGAGACCAAAAGTGCTCCCCTCTGCCCCCCCCCATCCCATCCTGAGTTCAGGGCAGATATTATATTGATAATTCTTCTAGTTTGGTCTGAGGCCTGGCGATTGGGTACGAATCCCACCTGGTCTGGGTGAATATATTTGGATATAAATGAATTCATTCGAGTGGCCAAAACTTTTGTCATTATCTTTAAATCTAAATTAATTAGTGATATTGGGCGGTAATTTGCACAGTCTCCATGATCTTTATTTGGTTTGGGTATTATATGAATATAGGCATTATTTTCATGTGTTGGGAGTGGGTTTCCTTTTCTTATTTCATTGAAAAAAGAACATAAATGGGGGACTAATATTTCAGTGTATTTTCTGTAGTAATGTCCAGAAAAACCATCGGGACCCGGTGCTTTGGAAGGGTTTATGTGTTTAATAGCTGCGGCCACTTCCCCTGCTGTAAACTCCCCCTCCATTAGCTCTGTGTGGTCCCGTTCCAATGTGGGTAATGTAATGTCACTGAGGAATTCCTCTGCTTTGGTTGCCTGTAGAGGTGTAGGGGTATCATACAATTTAGAGTAGAAAGAAAAAAATTCTTGTAGTATTAACTGTGGATTCTGCGTAATCTGACCATTATGTAGACGCAATTTAGGTAGGGCTGGTGTGTATGGTCTAGGGGTTAGTTTCCGAGCTAGAAGTTTGTTGGGTTTATCCCCCATGGTATAGTATCTATGTCTGGACCATCTTATATTTTTTTCCGCTTTTGTGGTAAGGCTCAGATTTAGGGCTGTGCGAGCTGTATCAATCTGATCTCTAAGATCAATGGCTTGATTAGTCTTTTGTTCTTGTGTGAGGCGTTGAAGTTCTTCCGTTTGTTTTTTTATCGTGAGTTTGCGCTCTCGTTTTGCTCTAGAGGCAAGCTGAATCAACTTACCACGTATGGTGGCCTTGTGTGCCGCCCATGTTATCATAGGGGACGGGGATGAGGGAAGATTGTTTCGGAAATACTCCTTAATAGCTAGCTCTGTTTCCTTCGCAATAATGGAATCATTCAATAAGGATTCGTTTAATCGCCACGATGACGGTTCTGATTTTGACCATAGATCGACAAGAGTGATTTGTATTGAAGAATGGTCGGACCAAGCCATGGGGATGATTTTGGTTGATGAAATAAATGAAAGTAGTGGGGAGAGTGTAAATAAATGGTCTATTCGGGAGTATGTTTTGTGAACATGGGAATAAAATGTAAAGTCTCTGGACGTGGGGTGGGCATTTCTCCATATGTCAATCAAGTCATAACTATGGAGCAGGCGGGCAATCTCTCCACTTTGTTTCGGGGTGTGTTTTAGGAACGTTTTGCTTGGGTTGGATTTATCTAGGATTTGATCTAAAGAAATGTTGCTATCTCCGCCTAGGATCACGTGTCCCTCCACATGTGGCATTATTGTTGTTAGCATTGTGCGTAGGAACTGTTTTTGTCCTGTGTTAGGGGCGTAGTAGGAGAGCAGTGTAACTACCTTATCATGTATTTTCCCCTTAGCCATAATATAACGTCCTTCTTTGTCCCGAATGATGTTAGTGGGTGAAAATGGTATATGTTTTGCTATGCAGATTGCTACTCCCCGTTTTTTGTCTGGTCCGTTTGACACAAAAAACGTGGGGTATCGTGTATGTAAGTATTTAGGGGCAGATGTTTTTGAGAAATGTGTCTCTTGAAGTAGTAAGATATCTATTCTCATTTTATGGTATTGTTGGAAGGCTTTGGTTCGTTTAACCGGGGAGTTCAAACCCTGTACATTATGTGTTAATATTGTGAATTTAGTAGAGGATCTATCGGTCATAAGTGTTCGGTAAACCGTACTCACGTTTTGGAGATCTTCTCCGATGTGTATAAGGAACCCGTTTCTGTATCAGGAGTGCACCAAGAGAGAGAGAGATTAGGAGGAAAAAAAGAGAAGAAATAGAGTTAGAGACATATTGCGCTTCATTCTTTAAACTGTAACCATAACAATTCAACATTACCATTAGGTAAAAAATAACCATCGCACTATTTGGTAGTACGATCTTGGGGATTTTCATCCCCATGATATTGTAAAGTTGCCTCCACTCGGGGAGTAGAGGCAAGTTCACTAGGAGTGGCATGTGTTACTGCCCCGACCTTCCTTGTGCTGTAACTGAGAGGGACTGAAAATAGAAAAAAGGGGACAGGGGTGGGGGTAAAAATTTGGAGGGGGGAAGGAAAACTCCAAAATGAAAAGCAGTGATAAAAAATTAGGTAGAGGAGGGAGGAGGGGACCAGGAATCAAACGTAGCTCGTAGAAGAAGAAAAAAAAAAAAAAAAAAAAAAAAAAGGGGGGGGGGGAGGGGAAGGAAAGAGGGCCGGTTTTCTATCATAGTGTTCGCCTGATTAGGCATTAAGGCAGTCTGTAGTCAGCCGGTAGGAATTCTTCAGTAGATTTATATCAACGTCTGGCAGAATTTGCCTAAGTGGTGTAGGTGATGCTCTATGAAGATTTTGTTGGGCGTTCAGGTGAAAGGGTGCGATTTCCTTGTAGTAGATCTTCTCTGTTGAGACCACATGGGGGAGACCGGACGACCATCATTATTTGGGGAGTCGGGGTGATGTGAATCTCTATTGATTATTCCCAATTCTAGAAGTAACTCCTCTCCCGACTGGAAATTTGCGAATGAATGCGACTTCCCTCTGTACGTAAAGGACAGTCTGAATGGAAAAGACCAGCGGTACTTGATCTGATGATTAATCAGGTGTGTCAGCAGGGGTTTCAGTTGTCTTCTCTTCTGGATCGTCGTCTGTGATATGTCGGCAAAGATCTGTACTTTACTTCCTTGTAGCGAAATATCATCCTTGTTTCTTGCTTCCAACATTATTTTTTCTTTAACCCGATAAAAGTGAGGTTTGACTATCACATCGCGGGGCAATCCATCAGGTCTGGGAGCCGTGAGGGCTCTATGGACTCTATCTAGTTCCAGCTGGTGTGGTGCAATGTCAGGTATTAGATCCTTCATCAGAGCATGAACAACTCCTTCCATGTCAGTTATTGATTTGGGAAGACCGCGCACGCGAAAATTATATCTTCTCGACCTATTTTCCAGGTCCTCGATTTTCGCATTGGCTTGATCCAATTGGTCTTGTAGTGATGATATCATTCTGGAATTTTGGTTGACTCTTTTTACAGTACCATCCATTTTGGATTCTATGGTGTCTAGCCTCTCTCCTATGGTTTGGAAATCATCTTTTATCCCTGTAGTTATAATTGTGCAAGCTTTGGAAAGTTCCTGTTGAAGGAGGGTAGAAAATCTAGCAAGTAGGACGGCATCTCCGGAGTAAGCAGTGGGCTCTGATGTTTGAGGTTGTATTGAGCTATTTTGGCTCAGTGCTATCTCTGCTATTTCTGCCATGTGTCTGTCTGTAGATGAGGCAGGAGAGTTATTAAACTGCACCGCTCTGTCTGGGGAAACTGACAGGGGGGACATATCTAAACAGGCTTGTCTGGGGGTCTGTGGTTCTTCCTGAGACTGGGATGAGAAGGGGTCTCGTCCCAAACCATCCATGGATGTTTCTGGATGCGGATGGGTGTATTGCTGTGGCGCCATCTGTGTGATGGAAGGCCTTGGCTGTTGTAATGAAGCGCCAATCTTCCTCTGGGCCCTCTGGTGCAATGGGGGCGCTAGCTGTGGGGAATGTTGCTGGGATCGGGGGATATCCCATCCCTCCTCCTCCGTCTCTTGCACCTTACCGGGCTCTGGTGTCTGTCCCTCCGCGCGGTATTCTGCTCCATGTACTCCCTTCTGTTTTGCCGCCGCCATCTTAGGCTGAGGAGACTGCTGCTGGGCCCGAGTGGAGCGGAGCTGTTGTGGCTGTTTTTCCCCTTTTTTGGAGCTCCCCACGGTCCCCCGCCTCATGATCCGCTCCCGGGATATGTGCTGGCTGTCTGGTGGTGATCCGGGCGTCCCGTTTAGCTGTTTATAGCTTCCTTCAGGTCGGGGCTTACGGAGCTCGGTCACAGCATGTCCTGCTCCGGCGCCGCGCGCATGCGCACTGTACAGAAACATTTCTGCAGCACAGTGGCCTCCATCATACGTAAATAGAAGAAGTTTGGAACCACCAGGACTCTTCTAGAGCGGGCCGCCCGACCAAACTGAGTGATTGGGGGAGAAGGGCCTTAGACAAGGAGGTGATCAAGAACCCGATAGTCACTGACAGAGCTCCAGCATTTCTCTGTGGAGAGAAGAGAACCTTCCAGAAGAACAACCATCTCTGCAGCAATACACCAATCACGCCTGTATGGTAGAGTGGCCAGACGGAAGCCACTCCTCAGTAAAAGGCACATGACAGCCCGCCTGAAGTTTGCCAAAAGGCACCTGAAGGACTCTCAGACCATGAGAAACAAAATTCTCTGGTCTGATGAAACAAATATTGAACTTTTTGTCCTGAATGGCAAGCGTTACGTCTGGTGGAAACCAGGCACGGCTCATCACCTGGCCAATACCATCCCTACAGTGAAGCATAGTGGTGACAGAATCATGCTGTGGGGATGTTATCAGTGGCAGGAACTGGAAGACTAGTCAGGATCAAGGGAAAGATGAGTGCAGCAATGCACTGAGACATCCTTGAGCCTGAGGCTCTAATAGGCTTCAAAAAAGGGTGGACTCGGGGCACAGAGAGTGCGCCCTGATCCCACCCTGTTGTGTGACCATAGCAAATAAATTTTCGCTATTTTTTTACACCACAGTGCCTCCCCGCCAATCAGGAGGCAGGTCAGTGAAACCTGTTTCCCGATTGGCCAAAGCGCCGGGCATCCTATTGGATGCCCGGCACTTTGGCAGAAGAGACACACAGGGGAGGAAGCTGGAGGATTGAACTCCTCTGCCGCTGGTGACACAGGAGACATAGGAGCAGAGAGGACCCAACAGCCCGGTGTGTGCCAGACCTCCTCCCGCAAGGTACTGCTGGTGTGCTGCCTGCCCCGCGCCCAGCGGAATGGAGGAGGAGACGCGCGGAACCATGGAAGATGCAGGAGCCGTTGCCTGCCCATCCCACAGCTCGCTGCCATCACCCGGATGGGGTAAATGCCAGTCTGATGGCGTGCGAGCAGGGGCGGGGTCACAGTGGTGCATATTATGGGCACAGAAGCTGCATATGATGGGCACAGAAGCTGCATATGATGGGCACAGAAGCTGCATATGATGGACACAGAAGCTGCATATGATGGGCACAGAGACTGCATATGATGGGCACAGAAGCTGCATATGGTGGGCACAGAAGCTGCATATGGTGGGCACAGAGGCTGCATATGATGGGCACAGAGGCTGCATATGATGGGCACAGAGGTTGCATATGATGGGCACAATGGCTGCATATGATGGGCACAGAGGTTGCATATGATGGGCACAATGGCTGCATATGATGGGCACAGTGGCTGCATATGGTGGGCACAGTGCCTGCATTTTATGGGTACAGTGGCTGCAATTGATGGCACAGTGAGGCTGCAATTGATGTTTTTTTTCAGTGTTTTTCAGCATTTTTCAGTTTGTTTGCGCCCCCCAAAAAATTTTGAGCACCAGCCGCCACTGGTGACAGTGATCAGTGACAGTGTACAGTATAGTGATAGTGATCAGTGAAAGTGATCAGGGGCAGTGTACAGTATAGTTACAATGATCAGTGTCAGTGTACAGTATAGTGACAGTGATCAGTGACAGTGTACAGTATAGTGACAGTGATCAGTAACAGTGTACAGTATAGTGACAGTTCTGCTCTACCTTGCCAGACACCCCAAGCCACATTATTTTTTACTTCAACTTTAAGATCCATAAGGCACATCCAGATATCTGGCTGATGGATACAACCATCTCCAACCCTTGATGTTCTGGATGGTTTAATAACTTTTGATACACACTCTCAGTCTCTATTAACCGGATCTGCATTAAGGCTGCTTTCACACTGGGGCGGTAGGGGGCGTCGGCGGTAAAACAGCGCTATTTTTAGCGCTGTTTTACCGCGGTATTCGGCCGCTAGCGGTGCGGTTTTAACCCCCCGCTAGCGGCCGAAAAAGGGTTAAAACCACTCGTATAGTGCGGCTATAGCCGCGATATTGCCGCGGTATAGCCGCGCTGTCCCATTGATTTCAATGGGCAGGAGCAGTGAAGGAGCGGTGAATACCGCTCCTTCACTGCTCCAAAGATGCGGCTTGCAGGAGATTTTTTCTTCTCCTGCCAGCGCACCGCTTCAGTGTGAAAGCCCTCGGGCTTTCACACTGAACAAACAGCGGAGGCTGTTTAGGGGCAGTTTGCAGGCGCTATTTTTAGCGCAATAACGCCTGCAAACCGCCCCAGTGTGAAAGGGGTCTAAGGGGAAAGTACTATTCTACCTCTCCTCTATAGCTATGGTCTATATAGAGTTATACCACTAAGTTATTCACTAAGACCATTCCACAATATACGGACCCCTGGCTGATGTCATTCACGTTCTCTGTTGCTTGTGCGCTGTTCTGACGGATATAGCTTTCTTTTTATTTTTGAGTTATGTTCTTTGTCTTTATGGGTGGAGCATTAACATTTGGGATATAAGCTACAGTTCTGGAACCCGCAAGCCCTCCCGCCCTGAAGAAGATCTGCATTTTGTTTTTCGAAACGCGTTGCGCGTTCTGACTGTCTGACAAAGCTCTGGGCTTTTCCTTGCAGCTGGTTTCCATTTCTGCTCCCAATATTTGTGTTTGTTGCGTATATCCCCATGTTCATATTGCTATATATTATCAATGTGTAATACATTTTTTATATTTTTTTTACCATCAAACTGTTTGTGGTCTGGTTTAAAGTCCCAATCTGAGGAATTCATGTTTTGACTCTATGTGTCAGGGATGTGGTCCACAATCAGTTGAAGCAATTAGTTGCGGTAGAGGGTCTCTTTAACGTATAGTGACAGTGATCAGCGGCATTGTACAGTATAGTGACAGTGATCAGTGACAGTGTACAATATAGTGACAGTGATCAGTGGCAGTGTACAGTATAGTGACAGTGTATAGTGACAGTGATTAGTGGTAGTATACAGTATAGTCACAGTGATCAATAGCAGTGTGCAGTATAGTGACAGTGATCAGTGGAAGTGTACAGTAGAGTGACAGTGATCAGTGGCAGTGTACAGTATAGTGATGATCAGGGGCAGTGTACAGTATAGTAACAGTGATCAGTGACAGTGTACAGTAAAGTGACAGTGATCAGTGGCAGTGTACAGTATAGTGACAGTGATCATTGATCAGTGGTAGTGTACAGTATCGTGACAGTGTATAGTGACAGTGATCAGTGGTAGTATACAGTATAATGACAGTGACAAATAGCAGTGTACAGTGTAGTGACAGTGATCAGTGTACAGTATAGTGACAGTGATTAGTGTACAATATAGTGACAGTGATCAGTGTACAGTATAGTGACAGTGATCAGGGGCAGCGTACAGTATAGTGACAGTGTATAGTGACAGTGATCAGTGGTAGTCTAAAGTATAGTGACAGTGATCAATAGCAGTGTACAGTATAGTGACAGTGATTAGTGTACAGTATAGTGACAGTGATGAGTGTGTACAGTATAGTGAGAGTGATTAGTGTACAGTATAGTGAGTGTGATTAGTGTACAGTATAGTGACCGCGATCAGTGTACAGTATAGTGACAGTGATCAGTGGCAATGTACAGTATAGTGACAGTGATCAGTGGCAATGTACAGTATAGTGACAGTGATCAGTGGTAGTATACAGTATAGTAACAGTGATCAATAGCAGTGTGCAGTATGGTGACAGTGATCAGTGTCAGTGTACAGTATAGTGACAATGATCAATATCAGTGTACAGTATGGGTACAGTGATCAATAGCAGTGTACAGTATAGTGACAGTGATCAGTGGCAATGTTCAGTATAGTGACAAAGATCAGTGGAAGTGTACAGTATAGTGACAGTGATCAGTGGAAGTGTACAGTATAGTGACAGTGATCAGTGTATAGTATACTGACAGTGATAGTGATTTTTTTTTTTTTTTTTTTTTTTAAATACATTTGCAAAGATTTCAAACAAACTTCTTTCATGTTCTCATTATGGTGTATTGTTTGTAGAATTTTGGGGAAAATAATGAATCCCTTCCCCTCAGACCCTAGTTTAAAATCTCCACCAGCCATTTAAACAATTTTTCTGCCAACATAATTGCATCCTCCCCATTTAGATACAGTCTGTCCCTACAGTAGAGTTAGTATCTAACTGAAAAGTCAGCCCGGACTTGCAGGAACCCATAACCTTTTTTATACACCAGTTTCTCAACCTACTTGTTTCACTCCCTAACCACCCACTGCCTATCCGGTGTGGCTTGGCCCGTGACACAAGATTTATTTCTGAATATACTACCCTGAAGGTCCTTTTCCTTAACTTAGCACCTAAGTCTCTGAAATCTTTTTTTTCTCTATTTTTGTCATTTGTATCAATGTGTACCGTGACAGTTGGGTCTTGCCTAGCTCCACCCAACAATCTGTCAACCTGATCGGCAATGTGTCAAACACAGATCACAGTCTTTGTGACAGATTACCCTGTCTGCCTTTCTAATAATCGAGCCCCTCACCACCTATATCTGCCTCTCTTTGCCTAAAAACCTGTTTGTGTCCTTACTGGAGCAGTCATTGCCCCCCAAGGGGTCCCCATGTACTGTTAGCGTCCCAAATTATTGTCTGGACTGCATGAATGGGTTTTATAACTGACATGCAGCAATCTTTCATCTCCACCTTGCCCCAAAGAGACCGTTGACGTAAAGTGGATGTAAACCCGAAAACATTTTTTTTTAATATCATACTGTAGAGTATAAGATTTGCTATCATTTGAGCCCAGTCTTGCCACACAGAGTTAAACCATCTCTGAGCAATCCTCTTTTATTGTTCAGTGAGATAAATCTTGACAAACTGAGAAAAACTTTGTCAAATCCTCCCCCTTGCTGTGAGTGACAGGTGATTTACATCTTGTGCGTTAGTCTAAGAGACATGCAGTATTTTTAAATTCCCTCCCCCACTCCTTTCTTCAGCAGCTCTGCAAGGATTGGCTGTTCCACACCTCACCATGATTTGGCATGCTGAAGTTATGTGGTTACTTTCCTGTCTTTTCACTGGATGTTAGAGATTATAGCAGAAGTTCAGTGTAAGAAATACACAGGAGAAAATGCATATTGACAAGGAGAGTAGAGGTGGGCGGGGAGTCTACTGACATCACGACTCCACCCACGAGCTCCAGACAACAGACCTACCCACAGAATATGCAGTTTTTCGGGTCCAATAACACAGAGGGGAGACATTTGACAGGTAAAGATACATGCAGGAGGCATGTATATCCTTATAGATAACCCCTATGGCAGTAGTTTAGAATAGATGACATTGGGTTTACATCCACTTTAAGGTGTACCTACATGTGACATGTTTCATGATTAGAAAAAAAGAGGCGGCAGCGCTCATATCAGGTCCTGATAAATCCAAATCTGGAGTCCTGTAAGTATCAGTGCTCAGGCTTTCAGCATCCTTTTGGTCACTTACACCAAATGCAGATTAATATAGGAAGCTGGCAACTTATTTCATGATGCAACTATGTGTCTGTGGATGAGTGTGTTAACATTAACCACTTAAGGACCAAAGGATTTACTCACTTCTTGACCAGGCCATTTTTTTCAATACGGCACTGCATCGCTTTAACCAACAATTGCGCAGTTGTGCGACATTGTACCCAAACAAAATTTATATCCTTTTTTCCCACAAATAGAGCTTTCTTTTGGTGGTATTTGATCACCTCTGCGGTTTTTATTTTTTGCGCTATAAACAAAAAAAGAGAGACAATTTTGAAAAAAAAAACAATGTTTTTAACTTTTTGCTATAATAAATATCCAAAAATAAAATGAAAAAAAAAAATTTCTTCATTAGTTTAGGCCAATATGTATTCTTCCACATATTTTTTGGTAAAAATCGCAACAAGAGTATATTGATTAGTTTGCGTAAAAGTTATAACGCCTACAAAATAGGGAATAGATTTATGGAATTTGTATTATTATTATTTTTTTTTTTTACTAGTAATGGCAGCGGTCAGTGATTTTTAGCGGGACTGCGACATTGTGGCGGACAGATCAGACACCTAACTGACATTTTTGACACTTTTTTGGGAACCACTGTTATTGTACTAATGACACTGGCAGGGAAGAGGTTAACATCAGGGGTGATCAAGGGGTTAAATGTGTTCCCTCACTGTGTGACTGGGGAAATACACAGATCCGTCTTCCTGCTTAGCAGAAAGACAGGATCTGTGTGATCTCCCCTGTCAGAACTGAGATTTGCCTTGTTTACACAGGCAGATCCCCGTTCTGTCACTGCGGGTGGCCATCAGACATTGGGTCCGCCTGACCCGTTGACTGGCTCCCCCGCTGGCCAATGGGAGCGCGCACGCCCACAAAAGCGAGGTCCCGCGTCGATGTACACCTACGGCGATTTGCGGGATTGTGCCACCTTGCCGCAGTATAATGATGGCGGCTGGTCGGCAAGCAGTTAAAGAGGTAGTAAAGTCTAGAATAAGGCTTATTTGTAGGTACAATAAATATCACCAAAACTTGCACTGTTTAGGTGTTATTTACACTGCATGCAGCTGGTGACGTCACTGGTGCATTAATCTCCCTGGCGGTATTCCCGAGTCTGGCGATTTCAGTACCAAAAGCGGTAACCCCGAGCCACACTCGGGATCGCATCGCAGTATCCAGGCAAAGTAACTTACCTTGTCCCCTGGATCCGGCGATGTCTCCCCGCTGTGTCTGCGAGCTGTCATCTCACTCGATTCACAGTGCCAGGTGCTGAGCTCCGTTCCCTGCGAGCGTTGCAACGCTCGGGGACTGAGTTCGGCGCCAAATTCAAAAAATTTAAAAACACACAGATTATACAGATTACAGTACTGTATAAAATAATTACACATCCCCATTGTCCCTAGTGATTTGTCCAGTGCCCTGCATGCACTTTTATATTATAAATACTGTTCTTTCTGCCTGGAAACTGGAGATTGTCCATAGCAACCAAAAAGTGTCCCTTTACGTCAAAAGTGGTTTTAGACCAGCAAGAAAACAGCGATAATAAATTAGAATCACTTCCAGAATTGAGTGATAGTGATTTGTAGACATGTGCATTCGTTTTCGTCCGAATGCATTTTTGTCCGAATTTCAGGTATTTTTGTTATCGTTTTAACAAACGATAACGAAAGTGCAGAGTCCGAAAAACGAAAGATCCGATATAAACAAATGCTTTATTTTCGTTTTCGTTGCTACAACAGTTTGATATAGATAGGAGAATCGACATGATGATGACAATAACAATCTGTCCATCAAACCTGTGGTCGAATGTGCCTAACCTTAGCTCTATTAGTCCAAGATTATTCTACATAGAGAGTAAAGATTTGACGTAGAGAGAAAAGATTCGACGTAGGGGAGTAAAGATTCGACGTAGGGGAGAAAAGATTCGACGTAGGGGAGGAAAGATTCGACGTAGGGGAGGAAAGATTCGACGTAGGGGAGGAAAGATTCGACGTAGGGGAGGAAAGATTCGACGTAGGGGAGGAAAGATTCGACGTAGGGGAGGAAAGGTTCGACGTAGAGAGAAAAGATTCGACGTAGGGGAGGAAAGATTCGATGTAGGAGAGGAAAGATTTGACGTAGGGGAGGAAAGATTCGACGTAGGGGAGGAAAGATTCGACGTAGGGGAGGAAAGATAAATAAAAATAATGATGATGATGAATGTTATTGGCTGACTGTAACCAAAGAGGAGGAGCAGTAAAATAGCTAGAACTAAGTACACAGTACTTTGGCTTATGGTGTCTGTTGAAAGTTCTAAGAAGATTCGACGGAGCAGGTAAACTATACGGCGTCGCACAGTTTAGCTGCTCCGTCGAATCTTCTTTGAACATTCGACAGACACCATAAGCATTCAATGACAGATTCGACCTTAATTAGGATTTTCGGACAAATGCAATTTTTAACGAAAAACGAAATAAATAACAACGAATTTCGGGAGTAACTAAATAAATGTATTTTTTGGACGAAAACGAAATTCCGAAACGAAATATTTCAGTGTGCACAGTCTAGTGATTTGTGGGGAAATCCGTCACCAAACAATGAAAGTAATGACAGTGACAATTCTGCAACTTGGCAAATTTCAGTGTTCTTGATTAGATTATATTATTGAATAATTTTTATTATATTATTATTTGTTATAATTATTTATAGTTATTTATTATATTATAATTTATGATTTTGTGTTTCAAACTTTATCATACCCGGGATGTCTACTAGACTCTTGTCAGATTTAGGTGAGTTATTCCTAATGCCCTGTACACACGGTCGGACATTGATCGGACATTCCGACAACAGAATCCTAGGATTTTTTCCGACAGATGTTGGCTCAAACTTGTCTTGCATACACACGGTCACACAAAGTTGTCGGAAAATCCGATTGTTCTGAACGCGGTGACGTAATACACGTACGTCGGGACTATAAACGGGGCAGTAGCCAATAGCTTTCATCTCTTAATTTATTCTGAGCATGCGTGGCACTTTGTGGGTCGGATTTGTGTACACACGATCGGAAATTCCGTCAATGGATTTTGTTGTCGTAAAATTTTATAGCAAGCTCTCAAACTTTGTGTGTCGGAAATTCTGATGGAAAATGTGTGATGGAGCCCACACACGGTCGGAATTTCCGACAACAAGGTCCTATCACACATTTTCCGTCGGAAAATCAGACCGTGTGTACAGGACATAAGAATTACAGGCCTGCAATATAAAATGCCAAATTTCCATACAAAATAATTGTACCGCTTACAGCACCTAAAATCTGAAATAATCATACCGCCAGGGAGGTTAAGAGACGTAATACCTGTGCCATCCCTTCAAAGCTCCGTGACACAGCTGTGACTCCTGCGCGAACACGAAGAAGACAGGAGCACTCGATCCTGGAAGGAAGACCAGGTGAAGATGGAAGCCTTGTCAGCGGTGACAGCGCGCCACTGGAGGGCTTCGTTCTGAGGTAAGTATTTTGATGCAATGCATACTAGCACATTATTCCATTGTAGGAAAAATGAAATATGATTGTTCTAGGCCAGGGTCTAATCTCTAATGATGGATAGATCAGGAGCCATTTTCTATGGGTACCTTTAGCATCATAGATAAGATCACATTAATCTTTTGTTAGGTAGATGTAACCTAAGTTCTTGCTGTGACTTCTTATCAGCAAAGGGTATACAGTCCCAGTCACACTAGGATGCACACTTTGAGTTGTGTGCTCGAGATTCCACACAAACACAGCTGTGTGAGGAGAAGGAAGTGTGACACAGACTCACACACACTTGAGACAGTGATACAGTCATGTCTTTACAAGTCTAGAGCTGCTCTGTGATGCTCTGTGTCAACACGCTCTGTGGGTGCCTGTGTATCTAAGGAATCAATTACACTGCCCTGTGTGGAAAAGTAGAAAAGAAACTTGTTCTGTGTGAAAAACAAGTTACTTACTGAAGTGACACTACTCCTATTATATAGCATCTGATATGCCCTGTCCAGTGGTAAAAGAACCAGGGGAGACATATAGTTGCAGTTTGTAGCATTTTATACATGTGTAAGTATAACTTGAAATAATATAATTGTATTAATAAAATAAGGTCAATAACCCATACCATGTAATGGGCACGCAGCATGTGCATTGTACTACTTTGGCCTGTGAAGATGCGTTGGTTTCCATTGCAGTTTATACGTTTTGTTAACACTATTTGTGTAAGGTGAATGTCAGAGGATTCTGTGCAATGTGCCCAGGGACAAAACTATTAAAATCAGCAGGTATGGGAAAGGCTGTATAAATCTGAACTCCACAAATGATATTTCTTGCATACTTACATTGGGCCAGCTTGGCTCAAAGTACAGTAATGCTGCGTTACACACGGTCGCATTTTCCGATGGGAAATGTTCGATAGGAGCCATTTGTCGGAAAGTCCGACCGTGTGTAGGCTGCATCAGACATTTTCCGTCGGAATTTCCGCCAAACAAAATTTGAGATCTGGATCTCAAATTTTCCGACAACAAAATCTCTTGTCGGAAATTCCGATTGTGTGTACACAATTCCGACGCACAAAATTCCACACGTGCTCGGAATCAAGAAGAAGAGCCGCACTGGCTATTGAACTTAATTTTTCTCCACTCGTCGTACGTGTTGTATGTCACCGCGTTCTTGACGTTCGGAATTTCCGACAACATTCGTGTGACCATGTGTATGCAAGACAAGTTTGAGCCAACATTCGTCAGAAAAAAAACATGACTTTGGTTGTCAGAATGTTCGATGGTGTGTACGCAGCATTAGTGCATATCTGATATCTGGAAGGCCACTGGGGATGCTGTAAATCACTGTAGTATTTTGCTCTGGCTACAGTAAAGCCTCGTACACACGATCAGACTTTCCGACAGGAAATATGTGATGACAGGCTGTTGGCGGTAAATCCAAACGTGTGTATGCGCCATCGGACAATTGTTGTCGGATTTTCCGTGGACAAATGTTGACTAGCAGGTTTTAAAATTTTCCACTAACAAATGTCTGTTGTCGGATTTTCCGAGCATGTGTACACAAATCCGTCGGACAAAAGTCCAAAGTACAAATGCACATACTTGGAAGCAAGGATGATCCAGAAGCGGTCGGTCTTGTAAACTAGCGTTCATAATGGAGAATTAACATTCGTGACGTGGCAAATTATGAAATCTCGAACTGCAGCGCACATTCTCTTCTTCTTTAATGGAATAATAATGAAGCTGCTTTGCTGGTGATACTGATGGAGTTACTGCAAACTAATTTTCAAAGGCTTTTTTTTTTTCTAGTGATATCAAGAATAATATTATTATGCATTTTTTTTTAATTTGGGCAAGTTACCACAACACCATTATCCCGTAGTTTTTAAGATCAAAGATACAACTATGTTGGTGCTCCTTGTCAATTTTACATTGTATTTTTTAAAATGTAATTGCCTACTCCCAAACTGTCATTTGAAGTAAAACACATAGTCAAGTATTATTCTCCACAATTATTTTATTGTGCATTTAAAAAGAAAACAAATAAAACTAGACATGCTATCTGCCAATAGAACTTAACCAAAAAGTGCATTCTATGCATCCAAAAATATAGAAAATATACCAAATCAAATCATTATTCAACCAAAAAAAAAATAATGTCGAAGCAATAACTCCAAGGCCAATAATAAATAACATGTTATCTCCTCCGATTCTGCAATATGGCTGGTTGACGAACGGCCGTTCAGAAACGAACTTAAAAGCAGGAAATGAAAAGTGCGAAATTAAAAGCGCAAAATGAAAAGCGCAAATCACTCACCAAACTTCTACTAACACGAAATTAGCAGAAGGAACCCAAAGGGTGGCGCTAAACAGCTGAAAAATCACGTAGTACGTCACTACATCCGTGATTGTTGGCCAACAATTGTGTGGCCGTGTGTATGCAAGACAAGTTTGGGCCAATGCCCTTTGGACAAAATTCCACGGTTTTGTTGGCGAACAATCCGATCATGTGTGCGAGGCTTTAGAGTTGCAATCATCTGGGTTCTGTGTGAGCGGCTTCCCCTATGCGCACTGATCACAGGGTGTTGTTCATTCGGTACCTCCATTGATAGCACACCTTTTAATTTTTTTTGCAATGAATAAAAGGAATTCTCTAAATGGACAAGGTGGAAAGGAGGGGCAGTGACATCACGATCTCCACCTATTTCCCTGGTTCCCTTATAAATTGTTCTGAGTCAGGCGTAGGGTCAACATTCAAGAATTTATTTTATATTGCATTTGTTATTTTATTACATAATACAATTGTTCAGTTTCCATGGATAAATATGCGCAGGTATGGATTTTTCACATTAAATAGCTGTTTAAATAACACATCCCATTTTTTTTTCATGAACCAATATTTTATCTCATATTTTCTCATTTTTAAAGTGTATGTCCACTTTTGCAGTCAAATTTCAGAAACCCTCCTCACATGTCAGTTATGTGTTCCCATTCACACAGCATACCTAGAGATATATTTTTTAAAATATTTTTTACCTTTCTTGTTTCTTTAGAACAGATTTATACATAGGACTCAACAGGCAGTTTCTAATGGTTAAAAGGGATGGCAAAGTGAAGATAAGAGGTCCAAGTACAGACATTTTTTAAAAGTACATTAACATATGATGCAGAACCCAAGTCATGATATCTTTGATTCTTTGTTATGACAGATAATGTACACATTTAGTTGACAGCTGATAATGAAGATCTGCTAGCCCAGTACAGACAGAGTTAATTATGTTAAAGCTTGCTCCATAAACGTGTCCTTACAACAGAGTTCAACCCAAAAGTGGAACCTCCGCTTAATTGCTTCCTTCCAGGTCACATTTAGCACCTTTCAGGGGGGAGAGGGGAACCTGTTTTTGACAAGTCCCCTTTCCCACTTCCGGGAGACTGGGCCGCGGCCTGATCTACCGGAAGTTTGGCCCCCTCCTCCTTCCTCCGCCGCCGGGCCAATCAGAAAGTGTAGCGTGCTTCACGCATGCGCAGTAGGGTTCCCTTACCTGGAATGGCAGCAGGTGCACCCGACAGTCGATCCTGAAGATTGGCTGGGGTGCCGACATCGCTGGCTCCTTGGACAGATAAGTGTCCATATAGTAAAAGTCAGCAGCTATTTGTAGCTGCTGAGTTTACATTTTTCTTTTTTTAGGGCCCTTTCACACTGGGGCGGTTTGCAGGCGCTATTGCGCTAATAATAGCGCCTGCAAACTGACCTGAAAGTGCCGCTGCTTTGTCTCCAGTGTGAAAGCCCCGAGGGCTTTCACACTGGAGCGGTGCGCTAGCAGGACGGGAAAAAAAGTCCTGCTAGCAGCAGCTTCGGAGCGGTGAAGGAGCGGAGTGTATACCGCTCCTTCACCGCTCCTGCCCATTGAAATCAATGGGACAGCGCGGCTATACCGCTGGCAAAGCGCCTCTGAAGAGGCGCTTTGCGGTGGTTTTTAACCCTTTCTCCTCCGCTAGCAGGGGGTAAAACTGCCCTGCTAGCGGCCGAATACCGACGGTAAAGCGCTGCTTACAATAGCGGTGCTTTACCGCCGACGCCGCCCCCGCCTCAGTGTGAAAGGGCCCTTAAAGAATATGTAAACCCAACATTTCATATTCCTGATATGTGCCTTCTGTACATTGTACCATGTACTTGTATGAGAAAGTATCCTGTTCTCTTTGTATTGATTCCTTTGTGTGAAATCCCTGGTGTTCCTGCCAGTCCCTCTGCTCACCTATTAAAAACTGACCACGGAGAATAAACCGTGGTCAGTTCTCTAGGTGTGCTGGGAACTCAGCCTGCTCTCCTCCAACGATCAGACTTGTCCTGGCATCCCCCCTCTCCCACATAGCTTTTTCATTGGGAAAGCTCGGTGTACTGCTGTTTTTCTGCCTCCAGTTCTTGTGCAGCTGATAACAGAGGGAATGTCACTTATAAAAGAAAAGGGAATAAAAGGGTATTTAAAATGTTTTTTTTTATATCTATTCACAAATGTTTTGCCTTTCATTTTATTTTAAACTGAATGAGTTGTTTTACAAGGTGATCGTGTACAATTACTTTAAAGTAGAACAATAAACAATATATAAAGTGGTGCTAGAGGGATGTATCTCAAAAATAAAATTAGCAAAGCATTATGATAAAATAGGTAAGTCCATTATGGAAGTCCATGAGATGAAAAGTAATCAAACAGCTCCTGGCAGTAGCACCCTTACAGCGAAGGAAGTGACTCTGTATAGTGAAAACAGGAACAGAGGGGCGCCAGACTCAATGTAGTATTAAAATCAACGATTTAATAAGAGCAAGACAAATGGCAACTCGCAAGATGGGTGAGTAAAACAGACTCAAGTAGTTAGGTCTCGTCAGTTTCCAGGCCTCTCCGAGCCATCCGGGTGTCGTAGAAGCCTCAAGCACTGGCTGTGTCACTGAATAGAAGCAGGAAGCGGCCGATCGCCGCCGTAACCAGTGTGGAATGCAAGATGGCGCCAGGTCAGAAGTCACTACAGGGGGTGTGCTGGCATGCCTTTCTTTGAAACACGTTACCGCCCATTCACACGTCAGAACACCATCAAGCCCCCCGTAATTTATTTTATTTATTTCCAGTACATATATAGCGCCGTCAATTTACGCAGCGCTTTACATATACATTGTACATTCACATCGGTCCCTACCCTCAAGGAGCTTACAATCTAAGGTCCCTAACTCACATTCATACATACTAGGGACAATTTAGATAGGATCCACTTAACCTACCAGCATGTCTTTGGAGTGTGGGAGGAAACCGGAGTACCCGGAGGAAACCCACACAGGCACAGGGAGAACATGCAAACTCCAGGCAGGTAGTGTTGTGGTTGGGATTCAAACCAACGACCCTTCTTACTGCTAGGCGAGAGTGCTACCCACTACATCACTGTGCCGCCCATTAATGACGTCACGTCCGGCCCGGCGCTATCTTGGTAGGATTGAGGGTGGTTTCATCAGATTAGGCGACCCGTCAGATTTTGTAACGGAAGTGACGTTCTGTTGTGACCATCTTGCTACACCCCGCAGTCACCCACAGTAAGGATACAGTGAGAAGGCAGCAAGCGGACATCTTGTTACACCCACCGGAGTCTTGCATTTCACACTTATTTTTAAAGGTAAAGGGAGCTTATATAGTGAAATTCACTATTTTGAAATCTGTCTGTTTTGATGTTGAATTTTTAAAGCAGCTCTGTTCTGTCAAATTAGCAAACCTGTGAGATCAGCACACTCGCCGCTGCTTTTAAAATTCAACATCCAAATTGTCAGACGGATTTAAAAATACTGTATTTCACTATATAAGCTTAGTTTACTGTTAAAAATAAGTGTGAAATGCAAGACTCGGATGGGTGTAACAAGATGTCCGCTTGCCCCTTCTCACTGTATCCTTAGTGCCGGTTCACACTAGACGCGGCACGACTTGCACTGAGGCGACCTGCACACGACTGCCGGGGCGACTTGCAAGACGACTTCTGTATAGAAGTCTATGCAAGTCGCCCCCAAAGTAGTACAGGAACCTTTCTTCTAAGTCGGAGCGACTTGCGTCGCTCCGATTAGAACGGTTCCATTGTACAGAACGGGAGGCGACTTGTCAGGCGGCTAGGTCGCTTGACAAGTCGCCCCCGTGTGAACCGGCTCTTACTGTGGAAGAGTGCGGTGTGTAGCAAGATGGCGGCGTCGGAACGTCACTTCAAAACAGGGGCATTAGCAGATTGTCAGGGAGTGTATATTTTTTGTCTGGATCTAAACAAAGCAGAAGTTAATATAATTTGCATATATTTTACCTTCCTAAATAGGTCCACATGTTGAGGTTCTTGTGCCAAATGTAGGTTTGCGAAGAAATAGGTCATGGAAGATGACTGATAAAGAGCTAACTGGCTAGCTATTAGTTTTAAAATGTGAAATTAAGAGTTTCTGCAGAGAGGTTATTTTAAAGCAAACAGAACATCTGGAAGAAATGATATCACCAACAGCTTCCTGAATGGTTCCTACTCCATGTTGCTTTAACATTTGCTGTGTCTCCTAGATTAGAGAACTCCCAGGAGACCATCTTACTGCCTTGTATCTTTTCAGTGTGCTAATGGTAAAACTCCCACCCCATAATCTACAGATATGTAATTAAAATTATCTATGCTTTCTTAGTTCTTCAGGACTGTAGTCTTAATGGGGTCTTTAAAGCTGTGGGTGTTCTTCAATAGCACGTTGTTTCTGGGAGTTGGGATGGGGGTCAATGTGTAAAATGCAGCCATAAATATAAAAGCGTTAGCAGATAGCTGTTTATTTTAGGTTTTCATGATTCACTTTACCCAGCATAGTTCATATATACATCACTAAATCTGGATCCTCACACCTAACCACAGTTCCAGCTCATAAAGAGCCTGTTATCCCTCATGTACACTGATGCTGGTAAATGGACGTTCAGAGGCAGTTGGATGCTTTTTTCAGCTGCCCCTGAACTCATCCAATGTTATCTTATGTGTACATGTACACAGGTTCGTTTAATGTCTTTTTTAGGCAATTGCGTTTAGAGGCTTTTCTTTGAAGGCAAAAAAATGAGTTCAGACGCCGAATTTCCCGACGTTTCAGGCGACCAAACACATCTAAACGCATCTAAACGTGGTCATAACCCCGCTATCCTCTTCTTTGGCCGGCGGTCTGCTTTCTAATAAAAGTGGTCTCTGCGGCAGATTCGGCGCAAGATCACTTTTATAGGCGGTGGGAGAGGGGCCACCCCTCCCGCTGCGCTCTGGTGCCCTCCACCGCTTACCGGAGCCGTCGGCAGCGGTGGAGGTAATCGGATGTTGCTCCGTCCTTGGCATGGAGACGAGTGAGAGGAAGGTGGCCCCCACTCGTCTCCATACCATTGCAGGGTGGAAGTGACATCAAAACTTCACTTACAACCATAGCTCTTAAAAGGACTTTTTTTTTTTTTTTTAAATGACAATTTTATTTTTTTTATTGCATTTTAGTGTAAATATGAGATCTGAGGTCTTTTTGACAGAACCATTTTTATTTTGACAGAACAGTGTAAAAATAAAAAATAAAAGGTAAAATAAATAAGAAAAACATTTTTTTTTTTAAAGCGCCCCATCCCGCCGAGCTTGCGTGCAGAAGCGAACGCATACGTGAGTAGTGCCCGCATATGAAAACGGTGTTCAAACCACACATGTGAGGTATCTCCGCAATCGGTAGAGCGAGAGCAATAATTCTAGCCCTAGACCTCCTCTGTAACTCAAAACATGCAACCTGTAGAATTTTTTAAACTTCGCCTACGGAGATTTTTAAGGGTAAAAGTTTGACGCCATTCCACGAGCGGGCGCAATTTTGAAACGTGACATGGTGGGTATCAATTTACACGGCATAACATTATCTTTCACAATATAAAAAAATTTGGCTATCTGTACTGTTGTCTTATTTTTTTATTCAAAAAAGTGTATTTTCTCCAAAAAAGTGTGCTTGTAAGACCGCTGCGCAAATATGGTGTGACAGAAAGTATTGCAACGACCGCCATTTTATTCTCTAGGGTGTTAGAAAAAAAATGTATAATGTTTAGGGGTTCCAAGTAATTTTCTAGCAAAAAAAACAGTTTTTAACTGGTAAACAACAAATCTCAAAAACAGGCTCGGTCCTTAAGTGGTTAAAGGTGCCCTATTTTTTTTACATTACAAAACTTAAAAATAATAGCAAATGATGAAAAACCACAAAAAAAATATTTAAAAAACCTGTAATTGCTTGCAACGCTCCATAGACCATTTATATACCCCTAATGAGCCCATGATCCAATCCAATACACCACTAGCATTGCTGTTAGCCAAAGTAGAATTGGAATTTGACCTATATGTTGTTAGATTTGAACCAGATGACCCCACCATTGAGCGTCACCCCCGACTTGATCAAACATAGTTGCATGAAATTTAATATCTGGCTTTTTTTTCATTTCCTCACATATGCTCATTATGGGATCCATCGTAAAAGCACCGAAATTGAGGTAGATACAAGTACACTGCTGCTCTCTCAGCTGCTGCTACTCACTCTGGTCTCACAGAATGACTGAAATAGTTAAATAATACTGTTTTTTGTGCTTTGGGAGGGTCTTATGATGTTATCTTAAATAAACACTCCTAGACGCAAATGCGTCTAAACGCGTCTAAATGCGACTAAACACGGCATGCAAACGCAGCTAAACTGTCGTTTTTAAATGCCGGTTTCAAGCTGTCAAAAAAATCATTCAGAAGAGCTTGCCTCAGCGTCCCATGTACATTAGGCCTTATAGGTAAACCATGGACTTATTCAATAAACATCTTTTCTGTATCTCTCATTAGGGTTAGGGTTTTCAGACTGTTAAAAATTGTTGTGATTCAGGCTAAGGTCTCATTCACATGTGCTTTGGTCTCTGAAGAGTGATCCAGGTTTGGTTTGCTCTTCAAAGAGCATTTGACAGATAGACCCTGGGACCCTGCACTAGTGCGCAGCTAGAGCTGAGGCTGTCAAACAGCTGTAGCTCCCTCCCCTGTCACCATTTTTCTCTTGGTGTCAGGAAAACTTGTCAGACGTGACTCATGCAGATAGCAGAGGAACGAAGCAGCAGACAAAAGAGACACTTAGGCAGGCCATATAAGGGTCAAATTTTCAAAAGAATTTTCTTTAGAAAATCTTATCTAAGAATTTTTGGTCGTATTTCGCACCATTAGTGGGCTGCAGCAAAAGCCGATTTTCGTGCAGCAATCAAATTTCAGTAATCGGACATGTTGGAAATTTTTCAAAAACAAACAATTTTCTAATCAATGATGGGAGAATCATGCAAAAAAGGTAATCGAAAAAAAAAAGAAATGCGCATGTGCAAGACAAGAAAATTCCCGGAAAGAAAAGAAGATTCCCAGCCACAAAAATTATTTTCTGTAGCAACATGAGGTGAAATTGAAGGCTTGGTTGGCTGAATTTCGAAATCAATGGTGGCACCATCGGATCACAAAACGCACAAATTTTCTGATTTTCAAAAGAAAATTATTTCGAAATTCGATCGTGTATGGCCAGCCTTAGTGGTAGATTTATTAAAACTGGAGCACTCAGAATCTGGTGCAGCTGTCCATGGTAGCCAATCAGCTTCTAACTTCAGCTTGTTCAATTAAGTAGTGTTCCGGCCGAAATTATACTTTTTTAAATAAAAATACCCCTATAATATACAAGCTTAATGTATTCTAGTAAAATTAGTCTGTAAACTAAGGTCTATTTTGTTAGTTTATAGCAGTAGTTTGTTATTTTATAAACTTACAGCAGGCCGTGGCCATCTTAAAGCGGGGGTCCACCTACCTATCCCTTTTTTTTTTTTGGAGTTCATTCACAAACTTTTCTTCTCATGATTATCTACTCACATGTTCTGTGTAATAAGTCCGCCTGTGTCCGATTTCGTTGTAAAGAATAACTTATAAAATTCACTGAAGGCGGTTTCCATCTTCATTGTGGGCATTTGAAGCCCACAAGCATGTATTTCCTGGATGCGGTGAATGCTGTGCTCCCAGCATTTACCGAGATGTTGTGATGACACTGTTGCACAATGCATGCTGGGAAGCCTGAGACTAGCTCCCAGGGGACTGTGGGAGGTCTGGGAGAGGCTAGAAACACGCCTACTCCCATGGTAGGAAAACCAGGAAGTGCTAAGAAGATTAGAAAAAAAAGGTAATTACGGCGATTTAAATTTTTTTACACAGCATGTCAGCATCTATGCTAGGAAGAGAATGCATAGAGATAATGTTCAAAATTTGGGTGGAACCCCGCTTTAAGTGTGGGCATCTGAAGCCAGACTGTATTTCTTCCTGGATCTCATCCTTGTACATGCTCAGTGCAGCACAAGCAGTGTAATAGGTTTCAGGTCAGGTTTCCATAGCAACGGCAGTTTCAGAGGAAGTTGCCGCCCCTTCCCAGAAGGCATTGCAAACAGGAAATGATGCGATGGGCCGCGGCCAGGGAGGAGGAAGTGAAATATGAATACAGCAGATATACAGTAGGTGCTGAGAAAAAAAAGAAAAAAATGTCCAATTTGTTTACAGTGCACAGTTTAGTGAGGAATGCTGAAGAGTTGTAAAAGTGGGTGGAACTCCACTTTAAGCTTTGGCAATAAAACCTGGAAGCCGATTGCTGCACCAAACTCTGTGTGCTCCAGTTTTAGTAACCCCCTTAGTGCTCCGAATTGAGACAAGTAAACACTGTAGAATGATCTCCTTTGTTCATATTTCATGTCTGTATGAGGTACATACACTGTTTGGATTAAAACATTTTTTTTTAAAGCGGTACTAGACCCAAAAGCAAACATTTATTATATTGCAGCTTACCAGTTCTGAGATGTGAAGGCTGCATTCGTTTTCTTTTTCAGGCTTTCGTTCCTTTATGTTCACCTGGTGATCTGGCCAGTAAGTCTGTTGTTTTTAAAAAGAACAAACTCTCCTGCACATCTAGCAGTTATAGGGTTGAGACAAGCCTGACACGGGTTCTTACAATGATCAGCTTTTATTTATTTATGTGAAAACTTTATCCCAAAAGGGATAAAAAAAAAGTTTGCTTATAAAATGTGAGCTGGAGTTTGGATTCAATGTGTTAGTGTATCTAAATCTGCTAGTACATCTAACACTCCCCTTTCTCCAAATTAACAATGCTGCTGTCTAAAGGTGCCCTGTGCTCCTTCATCCAGAGTGGGGGGCATTCTAATACAGGAGGTGTGTTACTGGCCAGACCACCAGGTGAAAACAGAGGGGAAAAAAACATTAAAAAAGAAAACAAATGCAGCCACTACATCTAATGATTGGTATTCGGCAACGTGTTCAATTTTTGGTTTTAACACCAATTTTTAATGATGTATTAATAAATACAGAGCTGCATTCATTTTTGCATTTTCTATTTGCTTGGAATCCAACTTTAAGAACTTTAGCACATAATAAAAAAGAAATGACGACTAAGAATATTTTTTGAATGAGGCTAAACATGTTTTTTTCAACAATTTAGAGGCCAAAAGATATGCCGCACATTCCCCAAAGAGCGTATTCCACAAACCCACGCAGGAGAAGTAACTTAAAAGAAATGTTGGGTCTTGGGTGCACATAAAAGTAAGGAAGGAATGGAAGGAATGTGGGTGCGACAAAAACATTGCTTTAAATAAAATGCTTAGTTGTTGGAGATGTACAAAGATTGAAAAGCAGTATAGGATCGGAACACGGGAACACATAGATCCATCTCAGGGTGTCTCTAATATGGATTCTGCAAAACAACGGCAAGCCTTCTACAAATCCTAGAGTAAAACACATTATGCCAAAAGCAATGCAGTGAACTGCTCCTTCTACAAATCATATACAGGTTTGGGAATATACACTGCCATCCTATAACATCAGGATTATAGCCCTCAGGATCCACTCACACCAGTGTGAAGCAGGGACACGAGCAAAATCGTGCATTTCCCACAACAGTCAAAAAACGCTCTGCTCCTTTGCAGACGTGCAGCTATGCTATTCTTAATGACACGCCATGCCTCTTGTAAACATGCATGCATTTGTGCTTGCCAAAACGCATGGTATTGCAGTACCATGTGGTTTGGTGTGGTGCAACTTTGAAATTCCCACAGACACCTCTTTTGTCCATTTCTCACATATTGGGCAGCGCACTGAAATTAGGTGACTGCCCAGAATGCAACATGTGGCAAGCACTTGGTCGTAATTCATGGAGTGAACCAAGTCTTCAAGGGCAGTGGCGGCTGGTGCTCAAAATTGTGTAGTAGGTATAATTTATACATATATAGGCTATATTTCACACTGATTTTAGGATATCTATGGATACAGATACAGGCACATACACGTGTGATTTTGATTTTCCTTCTTGTTCAGCACAGATTTTATTTTCATTATTGGGGTGATAATCACCTATAGAAATAGAATTTAAAAGAAGAAAAAAAAGGGAAGACAAAAAATCCTATAAATACATATACATATATTTTCTTTTAAATACATATACATATACATTTTTTCAAATGTCTTTAGTTTATTTCATATACACATTTTTATTAGTTCACTATTTCATATATATTTATATGTACTTTTTTTAATACACTTAATATATAACTTAAAGTGGAGTTCCACCCACTTTTACAACTCTTCAGCATCCCTCACTAAACTGTGCACTGTAAACGAATTGGGTATGTTTTAATTTTTTTTCCCAGCACCTACTGTATATCTGCTGTATTCATTTTTCACTTTCTCCTCCCTGGCCGTGGCCCATCGCATCATTTCCTGTTTGCAATGCCTTCTGGGAAGGGGCGGCAACTTCCTCTGACACTGCTGTTGCTATGGAAACCTGACCTGATACCTATTACACTGCTTGTGCTGCCCTGAGCATGTGCGAGATCTGCAAGGATGAGATCCAGGAAGAAATACATTCTGGCTTCAGATGCCCACACGGCCTGCTGTAAGTTTATAAAATAATAAACTACTGATATAAACTAACAAAACAGATCTTAGTTTACAGACTAACTTTACTAGAATACATTAAGCTTGTGTATTATAGGGGTATTTTTATTTAAAAGTATCATTTCGGCCGGAACACAACTTTAATATATATTTTATCTTTTGCATTTTTTTTTATTATTTATCATTTACTTTATTCACTTTCATTCACTCTACTTCCCATAGGCACCATTTCTCCACAGTTTTTGGGTTCCCATCTCCATTTCGGTCACAGCTCTTTTGAGTTTGCTGATTGGATGCCATTAATCAATTTCCTGAACACATGATTGATGGACATAGGTATATATGTAGGATTATTTTCTGTGTTATCTAGCTATGATTAAGCACTGACTACAGTGTGAAACACGTTAGTTTTCCTGCATTTTTCTGCTGTGGCATGTATTTTTGTTGATCTACATTCAATAAAGGAGGACATTGTTTTGAGTGCAGCTATCCAGGACTTTTTCTCATTACTTCATTATAGGTCGCTGATTACCGCCATTACTAGTAAAAAAACACCATCTAAACCAAATAAGTTTATCTTGGTCCCATCAGATCACAGGACATGGTTCCAGTAATCCATGTCCTTAGTCTGCTTGTCTTCAGCAAACTGTTTGCAGACTTTCTTGTGCATCATCTTTAGAAGAGGCTTCCTTCTGGGATGACAGCCATGCAGGCCAATTTAATGCAGTGTGTGGCGTATGGTCTGAGCACTGACAGGCTGACCTCCCAATCCTTCAACCTCTGCAGCAATGCTGGCAGCACTCATATCTATTTCCCAAAGACAACCTCTGGATATGATGCTGAGCACGTGCACTGAACTTCTTTGGTCAACCATGGGGAGGCCTGTTATGAGTGGAACCTGTCCTGTTAAACGGCTCTATGGTCTTGGCCATTGTGTTGCAGCTCAGTTTCAGGGTCTTGGCAATCATCTTATAGCCTAGGCCATCTTTATGTACAGCAACAATTCTTTTGTTCTTTGCCATGGGGTGCCATGTTGAACTTCCAGTGTCACATGAAAATATATAATGAAATATATAATGAAATATTTACAAAAATGTGAGGGGTATACTCACTTTTTTGAGATACTGTATATGTGGGAGGAAGGAGAAGTAGGAGGGGTGAATGCAATATGAATATATTAAGTATTGTGTGTGCGGCACAGTGTGGGGGTTTGTACCTATGGGTTTCATGATATTTATCATGGTTATGTTGTATGATTGATGTGGATGTGGTTGTGGTGGGTCCATTGGACCAACCTATGTTTTGTTATGCAAGAATGTGTGCTTAATTAGATTGAGTGTAGGTTGTTTGGATGTTTGTTGGTTGTACATGTAGTGATGTGGGAGCCCATGTCACTACGTCCAGATCCCCTTGGACGGTGGTTGGAGGTGCTTATTGTGTGTGCATGGCAAGTGTGGATGTATGTGCTCATATGGTTGTCCCTTGGGTCTTGGCTGCCTATGTGGCACTGGAGTGAATATGCCTTGGTTATGTGTTGGTGTAGACTGTTGACAGTCAGGTGAATGGATGATGATGTGGTCTTTGCATTTGCATTTTCCTCATGCTGTCAGCGCGAGGAAAAAAAAAAATACACTATATATATAAACTTGCAAAAATGGGGTAATACAAAAGTGAATGAAGCTGCTATATACAAAGTGCTAAACACTTGACAATAAAAATACATAGATAAAGCGCTCACAAACATAGACCCATCATAAGTAAAAAAAACACAATGTAAAGTCCATAAAAAACGCTTCACATCTGGTGTGCAAACAGTGCAGAAAAAAAACATTTCAGTGAATTTCTCAGGCGTACCAAGACACCCCCACATGTGTCCCCACTCACCAGATCACAGTGACACCCAGCTTTTCAGTCTGGGAGTCAAATAAGGCTATCCAAAGGACGTCAGGCAGAATGAATGGTGGAACTTGTTGATAAATGTTTCTTCAAGATGATATCTCAGTCATAAACAGGTACCCAAAAGGAAAGAGATGGACTAATAGTGAAGTAAGCTAAGAACAGGCTTTATTGCGCATAAAAATGCATACTTACAGACGTAAGTTAAAACCAGGATTAAAATCAGGAGAAAAATACAGCAGACCCAGTTACTGGCGATCTTTCCACGGTCTCGGATATCGGTACAAGCCTTTTTTTCAAAAGCTGGGTGTCACTGTGATCTGGTGAGTGGGGACACATGTGGGGGTGTCTTGGTACGCCTGAGAAATTCACTGAAACATTTTTTTTTTCTGCACTGTTTGCACACCGGATGTGAAGCATTTTTTCAGTTTTTTATGGACTTTACCTTGTGTTTTTTTCACTTATGATGGGTCTATGTTTGTGAGCGCTTTATCTATGTATTTTTATTGTTGTCAAGTGTTTAGCACTTTGTATATAGCAGCTTCATTCACTTTTGTATGACAGCTGATCACCTGGTAAGGGGCCATGATCAGCTCCTTACTCCGATCTGCAATCAGCCTAGTCTCATTGACTTGCTGATCACAGAGCAAGCCGCGCACGCGCGATCCGCAGGGGGTGCGCGGACAGTGCATGCTCAGGAGGACGTACATGTACGCCCTCCCGGCAATTAAGGCCCGCTTGTTTTTTAATTATGGCTGCTAAAAAGTGCAGGGAGGCTGATATGGATAAAATAGCATCTACTTGATGCATGTCTGGGTGTCAGAGAGGGTCCGGTGTAGCCTGTAATACTCAGCACTCTGATACAAATCCCCTTCTATTGTAGAAATGTAGTAAGAAAGGAGTTGTAATTTTTCTATTCACATTACTGTTGTTGAGCAATCAGCAGTTTTAAAATCTAAATTTTCATCACCTTAGCAGAAAAAAATGTGAAACGGAAAGCTCTTGATTCTGCACAAAGCAGATAATTATACAGACTGCCAACGCTCACAATAGAATTCATATTGTCAGTATAAAATGATCCTGGACCTTGGCATATAACTACATGTTATGTTTGTTTTAACCGCTGAACTAGTGTGTATTAATGTGCTTTTTTCAGGGGGTTGGGTGGATATTCCCTTGAAAATAATAAAACGTAATGAGATGTGTATCTTTAAAACTGAACTGTGTATATAAATTTAAAAGTCACAAAGTCACTGAATATTACTTGCTGTTAGCCTCTTGCAGTGTACTGTACAGTCTGTACAGCACAGCTCAGAAAGGGTGAAGGAGAAGCAGCACAGTCTATCAGGTGCATGCTAATAGGAGGAGAGACCACCTTGACACAGATGAGCTAATCAGTGTTCTGCTTCTTTTATTGTTCAGTCACTGTTCTCCTCCCCCAGCTCTTATGCAGCTAAGAACAGAGGGAATGTGATCACTTTCACTATGTGAAAAGGGAAAAAAGTTATTTATAATGTTATTTTATACCTATACACAAATGTTTCGACTTTCATTTCTTTTGTAAACTGAATGGGTTGTTTTATCATTTACAATCACTTTAAAGGGGTTGTAAAGGTTCACATTTTTTCACCTTAATGCATCCTATACATTAAGGTGAAAAAACATCCGACAATGCCGCCCCCCCCAGCCCCCCGTTTTACTTACCTGACCCCTCGAAAGTCCCACGCTCGCTCCCGACATCCTCTTCGCCGCTCAGCCTGGCCATTGATTGGCTAGAGTGGATGGATTGAAAGCAGCGCAGCCATTGGCTCGCGCTACTGTCAATCACATCCAATGACGCGGCGCGCCGGGGGGGCGGGGCCGAGTGATACAGTCAGCGCCTATAGCCGCAGCCGGCTGTATCACGGGAGTACGCCCGCAAGAACTAAACACCATGCGAGAGAGCTCGCATGAAGGTGTTTAGTTCTTGCGGGGAGGAGCTGAGACAGCCACCGAGGGACCCCAGAAGACCAGGTTCGGGGCCACTCTGTGCAAAACGAGCTGCACAGTGGAGGTAAGTATAACATGTTTGTTATTTAAAAAAAAAAAAAAAACCTTTACAACTTTAAGTTCCCTGACTAAATTTGGCTATAAACAGATCGCAGTTCGGCTGAATTTCAAATCAGTGTGTGGCCATCCCTGCTTAACAGAGGTTGATCATTTGATCCTTATCATGGGTGTATTTACTGTAAAAATATATATTAAATGATTTTAATTAGTACATTATTGCACCAATTCATGTTTTTTTTCTTTTTATATCTGCCCTGAATTTAGCTGTGATTGGAGAAATCTCATGCATGTATTTTCCTATAAAGAGTCTTGATGATATACATTGATGCTAATTATTTTATTCAGTAAACAGAGTAAATAAAGATGCCCTGACCCCAGTCTGCTCCCTCCGCTTGCAGATCTCTTGTTTGAGGATTACTGCACAATAGTGTACTTTGACAAGGAGATGAGGAATGGAATCTTCTTCCGGTGTGTACACACAATCAATCAGGATCCTCTGGTGACACAATACAAAAACTTTCTTCAAAATTGATTTAAAACCAATTACGTAGAGTGTCAGATTAGAATGATGAATTAATTATATGCCTATACTAATAGATGGATTGGGGTCTTTTTTATATATATATATATATATATATATATATATATATATACATTTTTATTAATTTTCACATTATACAAAATACTTACAGATTTATTCACATCAAAATCTTCCTCGATAAAGCATAAAAAGACCCCCCCCCCCCCACATCCAGTCCCTCCCCTCCTTTAATCTTATATGTCTCTTTTCTTCTTTCCCTCATTCCCTCTACTTAGTCTATTCTTTAACTTTTATTCCTTAAATCGGTGTATCTTCTTGTGCTGTTAAATTCTGTCCAACATTTCCATATATTTGCACACCTTTCTATTTTATCTTCACCAACATGATATAACTCCATATTATGTATTAATCCTATCTCTCTAACCCATTCTCCTAACATTGGACATTCTGGATTTAACCAATATCTTGGAATTAAGCTTTTTGCCACATTTATTAAATGTGGTATCACTGTTTTTTTTTATATATTCTTTAATTGTTAATTTAGTATTGTGAAGTAAATAGGTTTGGGGGTTTTTAGGGATTTTCATTCCCGATATTTCCTGGATCGGTTGAATAATCTCCTGACAAAATTTCTGTATTTTTGGGCATTCCCACCAAACATGTATCATTGTTCCTCTTAACCCACATGCCCTCCAATATAACGTTGATCTCTCTGGTTGGAATTTATGTATTTTAATGGGTGTTAAATACCATCTTGATAAGCACTTATAGTTCATCTATCTCATGTTGGTGTCTATCACTGTTCCTTCCGCCAATTTCAATGTGGATTGTGGTCTTGGTACATTCCAGGCCCAAGTTTATTTATTTACATACTATGCATTTACATCAGCCCCTGTTCTCAAGGAGCCTACAATCTAAGCTCACCACACATGCTACATTTTAATTGTACAATCTTGTTAAGAATCTACTAGCAACTATGTAGTAAAAGGGTCTGCCTGGTTGGATACAGATTGATTGGATAAATTAGGCAGGTCCTCCTGGTCCCATGCTGGGATTTGAACCAAGGGCACCAGTATTGCAAGGCACAATGACTAAGCCACTGCACAGCCCAGTTAGCTTTATTAAGGGCATTGCTCTTAGGATAGTCGTGTTTCTTGCTAGAAATGCACATGATAATAATAATGCAGTGATTGAGTCATGTGGGGTTTCCCCAGGGGAACTTTACAAGCTCTTCCAGCTTCTGGAAGCTTTTTTTTTGTTGAATACAGAGATCTTCCAAATTGTTTAAAAACCTTGGAGCTAGCAGGTTTGGAAAGCTTAAAAAGAGCATTTCCCCATGCTTGGACTACTAACAGACATTGGTGGAGCTGAGGAGACAATCACAGTGGGTACCATCATTTTTATGTCATCATTTTAACTCTGCCATGCTCATTTCCACCCTGAACCAGTGCTGTAGTATAGGGGCTCATAGAAGAGAGGGATCCTTCAAAAATTAGTAAGAGATCAGAGACACGGGGGTTGATTTACTAAAGAGAATTAGACTGTGCACTTTGCAAGTGCAGTTACTCGAGAGCTGAAAAATTATATGGAGCTTCACTTTGCAAAGAATACCCAATCATGTGCAAGGAAAAACACAATAACAATTTTTACTTGCACATGATTGAATGATGGAGGTCAGCAGAGCTTCTGCTCATTTATTAAACTCTAAAGCAGGGGTCTCAAACTGGCAGCTCTCCAGCTGTTGCAAAACTACAAGTCCCATGAGGCATTGCAAGGCTGACATTTACATGCATTACTGCCTCAGGCAGAGGCATGATGGGACCGCAACAGCTGGAGGGCCATCAGTTTGAGACCCCTGCTCTAGAGCAACTGTACATGCAGAGGTGCAACTGCATTATTCAAAGTGCACAGTCTATTTGCCATTATATGGCAAGTCCTCGTTTTTAGTGCAAGGGGTGTCTTTTCTTTCAATACTGATTGGTCAGGAGACATTAGAACTCATACACAATGGGGGGAATTAAATAAAGCCACTGCACCACTTTTCTAGCATTAATCCCTCTTGTTAATATGTTTCTCCCAATTCATAAAGCATCTGCAACACTTTTGGTTCTGACAGTGACTCATGTGCTAAATTCAGGTAGTTATAAAATGCACCACTTATACATTGCGGCACAATAAATGCAACAGATTCAAAACAAATTACTGCTAGTTCACATCTTATGAAAGTGGAGCTAGATAAGACCAACTGTTTTTTGGCGTACAGAGATAGAGCCTAGGCAGACAGATCTTACAAAAGTGTCTCGCGTGCGTTCTAAAAGTGGAGCAGCATGCATCAAATTCAAGTATAAGTTCTAGACAGGAACATGAAGTTGGTATTGTTTGCATCACTTTTAGAATGCACATAAGATAGTTTTGCAAAATCTGTGCCAGTCTTTATGAATTCCAAGGGTTGATGCTTGCTGCTGACATCACACAAAGTAACATCGGCTAAACTAATGTAGACCGTTATTTTTCTGGTTTACCAATTGAGTGATGAGAAGAGATGAAATACCATGACTTCGATTATCTCTAGTATGGTAACAAAAGACCCTATAAAGGTAACTAACCTCACCTGTCCTGTACAAGAATGGCAAATGTTTAAGGAGGAGGATTACAGTGGTAATGTCTACAGCCTTCTGGGTGCAGCAGCCGCCCTCAGCCCCCATATTACTTACCTGAGCCCTATCTCTGTCCAGCGATGTCCACGAGTGACTCGGCCATGCGGGACTCTCCTTCTAATTGGCTGAGGCATAGCAGCAGCGCCATTGGCTCGCGCTGCTGTCAATCAAATTCAGTTAGCCAATCAGGAGAGAGAGGGGGCGGGGCCGAACTGGGGCTCCATGTCTGAACGGACACGGTGCTGTGGCTAGGCTCAGGTGCCCCCATAGCAAGTTGCTTGCTGTGGGGGCACTTGACAGGAAGAAGGGGCCAGGAGCACCGGAGAGGGACCCAAGAAGAGGAGGATCCAGGCTGCTCTGTGCAAATCCACTGCAACAGAGCAGGTAGGTATAACATGTTTGTTATTTTTATAGGAAAAAATTGCGACTTTATAATCACTTTAAATAACTTTCACACAAGTATCTTCTACTGTCTATTTCTTGCACTGGTCTTATTAATACCCTCTCTTCTCCAGCACTGATTATCTGTAGTAGGAGGAAGACAATGTACTAACAGAAAGGTAGGTGAGAAAAAAATGACAAATGCCCTATAAGATGAGTTTTGCTGTTCTCTTTGCTTCATTGACTACCTCCAGTCATTAATGGAAATCTATGATCACAGCATACACTTTCATTTTATAACATCAGCATTATAATAACAATACAAAGAATTGTGATATTTTACAATCCCGTATAAGCTTATTGCAAAATCTCCTTCCATGTTCTGAGTGCTGCCTGTCTGCTAGCCATCTCTTTCCACAACATTTTAGATTCTCTGCATACTTTGCAGCTTCTCCTCTGCTGTTTACTTTCAATTTCTAGGGACTACATATCCCATGGTAAATTGCTGCCTGGAAGTAGTGATTCCTGTACTGACCCTACCTCCTGAAACTCCTCCTCTCAACACCTCTGGAGTTCAGAAGGCACACTCTATAAAATGTGAGACACAGCAGTGTCTTGTCATAAGGCACAGTGAATACGTTTTACAGAATTCCAGGAAGTAAATGTGTGGGAATCTACATAAAGTAAGTTTATAAATTTCTAGATCGTTAAGAGTAATAGCAGTAGACTAGAAATAATTTAAATGCAGTGTGGAAATGAATATGTGACTTTAAATTTTGACCATAAATGCACTTTAATGACAATTTCCATTTCACCAAAGGTACACTGTACTGCTTGCTTAGTGGTACTAAACCCAGGACCCTGCATTCACTATATCTGGTCTCCCACAGTACACAGAACATGGAAATGCAATTAGTTTAGTAAATATAAACCGCTAAATACCTTTTCTCTTTAGCAGACTTCAGTATATAGCAGTCTTGTGATTTCTATCAGTGTCTGGTTAAAGCTTATAGGAGGAGTTTTCATTCTGCTCTGACTGTTCTATAAGGCTGCAGGACCCCTGACCTTTTGTCTGGACAGTGCTGATTGGCCCTTTGCTGATCACATGCACTCTCCCAAGAAAAAAAAAACTTTCTAACAATACACACCAAGCTGAGCATTTGCAGCTTGTCCCCTAGGCTCGGTTCTATCAGGAGATGGATCAGGGACAGTAGAAGAAGGGGAGGAACAGAGAAGCCAGGATTAAACATCATTTTTTACTCAATGCAGAGGATTAACCCCTTAGGTTCCACAGTGAGTATAATAAGCATGCTTTATTGTATATATAGACTGATTTTAATGTTGTGGGTTTAGTTACATTTTAAAGTAGTTCTAAAGCCTATGTTTTTTTACCTTATTCATTCTATGCATTAAGGTACAAAACCTTCTGTGTAACAGAATCCCCCCCTGCTCCCCCTTATACTTACCTGAGCCCATTCCCGATCCAGTGCTGTGCATGAAAGCTGAGGCTCTGTCTCTCCTCTCTGGGCAGATTGATATCAGCAGGAGCCATTGCCTCCCGCTGCTGTCAATCAAATGCTGTAGCGGGGGACGGGGCCGAGCTGCCTGGACTGTGCCAATGGACACAGACAAGGTGGCTCGAGAGCGAGCCTGCACGAGAGCCCACATAGAAAGTGGCTTTCTATTGGGGCACTCGCCGAAGAGGGGGAGGCATGTACGTAAGTTTGACATGTTTATTATATTATTTAAAAATAAAATTACTTTACTATGAACCTGTGAGGATGGAAATGTGGGGGCAGGGATTGTCCAGCCCTGACAACATCAGTTGATGAATATTTGCCATGCACTGCACTGGAAAATTGACACTGAACAAGTGATGGCATAAAAGTGCTCCATCAAGTCTACCCCTTTTTTTTGTTTTTGTTTTATTGTTTTCTTTTGTAACCTGTTTTTGTCTGAGTATTGAACTATGTTTATTCCAAATACAACAGAAAGCCAGGCGCAAACAACCAAGAAAGCCTTTATAATGGTGCCACACTGTGCCGCTGCACCCAGACTCAAGTGACCAAATGAGGAAAAGCTGAAAAAAACAAATAGTGGAGCGCTGATCCAAAGAGTGGCAAACAGTCAATAAAGGATTTATTTATTTCAGGTACTTATATAGCGCCATCAATTTACGCAGCGCTTTACATATACATTGTACATTCACATCAGTCCCTACCCTCAAGGAGCTTACAATCTAAGGTCCCTAACTCACATTCATACATACTAGGGACAATTTAGACAGGATCCAATTAACCTACCAGCATGTCTTTGGAGTGTGGGAGGAAACCGGAGTACCCAGAGGAAACCCACACAGGCACAGGGAGAACATGCAAACTCCAAGCAGGTAGTGTCATGGTTGGGATTTGAACCAGCGACCCTTCTTACTGCTAGGTGAGAGTGCTACCACTACACCACTGTGCCACCCAACATAAAATCCATGTTACCATGTGCACTTTATTGGTGAGGTAAAAATAAAATTGTGTAAGAAATTGTAACCAAGAGGTAAAAATGTCATAGGCAATGATAATCAATGAAACAATTAAAAGCGCCTAAAGAGCACATGGACTCACAGTAGCCAGTCATAGAAGCCAGAGGGGGTGAAAGGATGGCTGTCCCACCTCAAAGGCTGTCCGGGGGAAGGGACGGGCATACCGGGAGGTGCCAGATGGAATCCCTCCAGAGCATGGTTACAAGGATCAGCTCGAGGCTCCAGATCACAGAAGAGGAAGGAAGGAGCTGGTACAGTATCCAGAGGATCCAGGAGATGGTATGGTGGTTGGAGTGCCTGACGTGGCTAGGGAGGAGCTCCGATGTCAGGACACCTGGAAGTTGTGCTGTGATTTGCTCCCTTCAGTCCCCTGGTATCATCTCCAGCACCCTACCATCTCCCGGATCCTCTGGGTACTGTACCGGCTCCTTCCTTCCTTTCACTCAGCATTCTGTGATCTGGAGACTTGGACTCCTCTGGAGATTTGGTCATGATCCTTGTAACCACGCATAGCTCCCAACTGTCCCTGATTTGGAGCAATGTCCCTCTCTCCCTCATTCCTCCATATTTGTCCCTCATTTTGATCTGATCTATATAGATGTATATAACATTTTTTATTTATCAAAAAGTGTTTTCCAGCGATAAACCTTTCAACTGATTTCTAAATTGCTGCATTTGTAAATTCCAAAAGGCAATATAAAGGAATAATAGTGGTAAAAAAAACACTTGTGGGTTTAACCAATCTTGTTTTTTTGTACAATTCTCCTTTAAGGGGGTGTAGTAAGGGGTGTGTCCCATGCCTGCATACTTTTGCTGATTTGTGTCCCTCATTCCCTTCGCAAAAAGTTGGGAGGTATGACCACGCTCTGGAAGGATTCCATCTGGAACCCCTGTCTCCCCGGTGTGCCTTTCCCTTCCCCCAGAGCTTCTATGCTGGCTACTGTGAGTCCATGTGCTCTTTAGGCACTTTTAATTGTTTGATTGATTATCATTGCCTATGACATTTGTACCTCTTGGTTACAATTTCTTACACGATTTTATTTTTATCTCACCAATAAAGTGCATATGGTAACATGGATTTTATCCTTTATTCACTGTTTGACACTCTTTGGATCAGCGCTCCACTATTTGTTTTTTTATGTTTATCCCAAGCATTTTTAAATTCACGTAATGCTGACTCTCTCACTACCGCTCCTGGAAGCCTATTGCATGCATCAACTACTCGGTAGAATAGTAGAACAATACATTCTGAGAATTTAGGGTTGCCACCTGTCCGGTTTTGACCCAGATAGTATGGGTTTAGGAGGCTGTGCCCGGGTTTCCCTCTGCCTCACACCCGGACACCATTTCCAGCTGACAGGGGGTACCATGGGGCCTCCTTTTACGAGCCCCAGCACACAGGGGGACCCAGACAGCAGGGGGATCAGAACGGTGGGCGGGGGGAGTAATTACAGAGCAATTAAAAAATAAGGGAGAGAGAGGCGACAGGCAGCTGCTGGTGCGGAAGTTTTTAATAAAATAAATGCATAAAAACAAACCACTCACTCTCCATGTCAGAGCTGTATATGTCAGTCTGTGAAGTCGGCTGTCCCATTCTCCCCTCCGGTCCACGCTGCTGTTTCACTGAATCACTGGAGGAAACAGAGAGCCGTGGGAAACTCATGTGAACTGTCAGCCTCTGATGATGGAGGCGTGGTTAAGCTTCCGGAACGCTCTGATTGGTCACAGCATCCCTGGCTGACAGCTCACTGCAGTTTCCCCGCGGCTCTGTATCCTTGGCTTCCTCCAGCGAATCAGTGATAATAGCAGCGTGGATCGGAGGGGAGAATGGGACACAGGGACCTACTGGGAATAAAAACCAGCCCTGGAAAAAATTTCATATCAGCCCCATAGCAATATAATACCAGCCCAGCATCATTATGTCATTAGCTTATTCATAAAAGGGAAAACCAGGCATTTTAAACCACATTTGAAGAGTGTATTATATATAGATAAGACAGATATGAAAGCACATAGGGATTTATATATATAAGAGCAAATTCCAGCTAAAAGTGGTAAAAGTGTAGCAATGATCAAGGGGGACCCCAGGGACTCTGTGAATGTGGGGGGGCTCTGGTGACCAGAGACCACTTTCCGCAGAAAGAATACACTAAGGTAAGGGATGGCTGATTTAAAGGGGAAACCTTTATATCAGTGCCCTCTTTCATTATTGTATTCACTCCCCCCTTACATCAATCACTCCCCTCAGACTGGCTTGGCAGTGCTGATACTGACCTCCTCTCAGGTGCAAGAGATCAATGCATCAATGCAGCTTCACCAGTGCCCATCAAATGCAGCCTGACCTGAAATGCTTTAATAAGCATTTATTAAATACTTCCGCACCAGCAGCTGCCTGTCGCCTCTCTCTCCCTTATGTTTTGACTCCTCTGTGTTTGCCCCCCCTCCTATGTATTTGCCCCCCCTCCTATGTATTTGCCACCCCCTCCTCTGTATTTGCACACCCCTCCTCTGTAATTGTCCCCCCCTTCTCTGTAATTGCCCCCTCCTCTGCATTTGCACCCCCTCCTCTGTATTTGCACTCCCCTCCTCTGCAATTGTCCCCCCTCCTCTGTATTTGCACCCCCCTCCAATGTGTTTTCACTCCCCTCCTCTGTATTTGCACTCCCCTTCTCTGTATTTGCCCCCCCTCCTCTAATTGCCCCCCCTCCTCTGTAATTGCCCCCCTCCTCTATATTTGCACCCCCCTCCTCTGTAATTGCCCCCCTCCTCTCCACTGTAGATCTAGAAATGTCTTTGTCTCTCAGTGGATGCATGGGACATATCAGAAAAGAGAGGGGGTCCAGATGTGTAGTATTTTCAATAGATGTAGCTTTTACTGATAACAATAAGGGTACTCACATAAAATCATAAGAAAATGCACAGAACTCCACGAGCGGCGAGCTCATATGCCAGCGTCAATACAGGTGCCTTTCCGTCCCTACATGTGGCATCACGGTCACGTGACTTCTCTGTCTTTACTTCCTAGGTGAGATGTAAAAAGGAGGAAAACGCAAACATAGCATAAAACCATGATGGTTTATTGAATAATACAAATTCAACCAAACATGAATAGAAAGTTTCAGGATAAAAACAATCTGCAGATCACATAACAACCAGCGTGGTGAGACTAGGCATAGACTCCACCCTACTAGTTTCGTCATAACTGACGTCATCGGGGGTGTCATTAGTACAGTGAAGGTGCATATTTTTAGCACTGATCACTGTATTAGTGTCACTGGTCCCCAAAAAAGTGTCACTTAATGTCCAATTTGGCCGCAGCAATGTTGCAGTCCCGCTATAAGTCACTGATCGCCGACATTACTAGTAAAAATAAATAAATGAATAAAAATATCCCATCGTTTGTAGATGCTATAATTTTTGCGCAAACCAATTATTGTGTGCTTATTGAGATTTTTTATTTTTTTTTTTTTTACAAAAAAAAATGTAGAAGAACACATATTGGCCTAAATTGATCAAGAAATTAAATTTTTTTACATTTTTTTTTTTTCGGTATGTTTTATACCAGAAAATAAAAAATATTGTTTTTTTTTTCAAAATTGTCTGTTTTTTTGTTTATAGCCCAAACAATAAAAACTTCAGAAGTGCTCAAATACTGGCAAAAGAAAGCTTTATTTGTGGGAAAAACAGGACATCGATTTTATTTCGGTACAGCATCACACGACCGCGCAATTGTCAGGTAAAGTAACGCAGTGCTGTATGGCAAAAAAAATGGCATGGTAAACCTTCCGGAGCTAAAGCGGTTAATTTTATTGGTGCTTATGTTTTTGTTTTTTTCTTAATCATATTGGTGAAAGGAGGTCCTAGATAGCAGTGCATGAGGCACACACTTACATCTACAAAGGGTGGAGCTGCTGGATCCCAACCACAATTCTGCTCTCTACTCAGGAAATATGCACTCTCCGGCCACTTTATTAGGTACACCTGTTCAATTGCTTGGTAACACAAACTGCTAATCAGCCAATCACATGGCAGCAACTCAATGCATTTAGGCATCTAGACATGGTGAAGATGACTTGCTGAAGTTCAATCCATGCATCAGAATGTAGAAGAAATGGGATTTACTTTTGAGCTCATAGGTTTACATACCCTGGCAGAAATCATGATTTCTTGGCCATTTTTCATAGAATATGAATTATAACACAAAAACATTTCTTACACTCATGGTTAGTGTTTGGCTGAAGCCATTAATTATCAATCAACTGTGTTTACTCTTTTTAAATCATAATAACAACAGAAACTACCCAAATGACCCTGATCAAAAGTTTACATACCCTGGTGATTTTGGCCTGATAACATGCACACAAGTTGACACAAAGGGGTTTGAATGGCAATTAAAGGTAACCATCCTCACCTGTGATCTGTTTGCTTGTGATTAGTGTGTGTGTATAAAAGGTCAATGAGTTTCTGGACTCCTGACATACCCTTGCATCTTTCATCCAGTGCTGCACTGACGTTTCTGGATTCTGAGTCATGAGGAAAGCAAAAGAATTGTCAAAGGATCTGCGGGAAAAGGTAGTTGAACTATATAAAACAGGAAAGGAATATAAAAAGATATCCAAGGAATTGAGAATGCCAATCAGCAGTGTTCAAACTCTAATCAAGAAGTGGAAAATGAGGGGTTCTGTTGAATCCAAACCACGGTCAGGTAGACCAACTAAAATTTCAGCCACAACTGCCAGGAAAATTGTTGGGGATGCAAAGAAAAACCCACAAATAACTTCAGGTGAAATACAGGACTCTCTGAAAACGGATGGAAGATGAAAGATGGGCTGCATGGTCGTGTCGCCAGAAGAAAGCCATTACTACACAAATGCCACAAAGTATCCCGCTTACAATATGCCAAACAGCACAGAGACAAGCCTCAAACCTTCTGGCACAAAGTCATTTGGAGTGATAAGACCAAAATTGACCTTTTGGCCACAACCATAAACACTACATTTGAAGAGGAGTCAACAAGGCCTATGATGAAAGGTACACCATTCCTACTGTGAAACATGGAGGTGGATCACTGATGTTTTGGGGATGTGTGAACTACAAAGGCACAGGAAATTCGGTCAAAATTGATGGCAAGATGATTGCAGTATGTTATCAAGAAATACTAGAGGAACATGGGGCAGCATGGTGGTGTAGTGAGCAGCACTCTCACCTAGCAGTAAGAAGGGTCGCTGGTTCAAATCCCAACCACGACACATGTTCTCCTGGTGCCTGTGTGGGTTTCCTCCGGTTTCCTCCCACACTCCAAAGACATGCGGGTAATTTAATTGGCTTCTGTCCAAAAAATAGCCCTAGAATATGAATGTTAGGGACCTTGGATTGTGGGCTCCTTGAGGGTAGGGACCGATGTGAGTGTGCGATATATGTGTGGACTGCTGTGTAAAATTTCACACGCTCAGGTTGAACTCAATGGACTGGTGTCTTTGATCAACCTTACTAACTATGTAACATTTGCATTCATCAGCCAGGAAGCTGCGCATGGGACATACTTGGACATTCTAACATGACAATGATCCAAAACACATTGCCAAGTTGACCTGTTATTGGCTACAGCAGAATAAAGTGAAGGTTCTAGAGTGGCCATCTCAGTCTCCTGACCTCAATATCATTGAGCCACTCTGGGGAGATCTCAAACGTGCAGTTCATGCAAGATAGCCCAAGAATTTACAGGAACTGGAGGCTTTTTGCCAATAGGAATGGGCAGCGTTACCATCTGTGAAGATAAAGAGCCTCATCCACAAATACCACAAAAGACTTTAAGCTGTCATTGATGTTAAAGGGGGCAATACACGGTATTAAGAACTGGGGTATGTAAACTTTTGATCAGGGTCATTTGGGTAGTTTCTGATGTGATTATGATTAAAAAACAGTAAAGTTGATTGATAATAAATGGCTTCAGCCAAACACTAACCATGAGTGAAACAAAAGTTTTTGTGTTATCCTTCATATTCTCTAAAAAATAGCCAAGAAATCATAAATTCTGCCAGGGTATGTAAACCTATGAGCACAACTGTAAGTGACTCTGAAAGTGCCATGGTCATTGGTGCCAGACGGGCTGGTTTGAGGATTTTAAAAAACTACTGATCTTCTGGGATTTTCATGCACAACCATCTCTTCCAGCGAATGGTCCCAAAAAGAGAAAATATACAGTGAGTGACAGTTTTGTGGACGAAAATGCCTTTGTTGATGTCAGAGGTCAGAGGAGAATGGGCAGACGTTCGAGATGATAGAAAGGCAACAGTAACTCAAATAACCACTCGTTACAACCAAGGTATGCAGAATAAAATTTCCGAATGCACCACACATCGAAGCTTGAAGTGGATGGGCTACAGCAACAGAAGATCACACCGGGTGCCACTCCTGTCAGCTAAGAACAGGAAACAGAGGCTCACCAAAATTGGACACTAGAAGATTGGAAAAATGTTGCCTGGTCTGATGAGTCTCGAGTTCAGCTGCGACATTCAGATGGTAGGGTCAGAATTTGGTGTAAACTATATGAAAGCATGGATCCATCCTGTCTTGTAACAACGGTTCAGGTGGGTGGTGGTGGAGTACTGGTATGGGGGATATTTTCTTGGCACACTTTTGGCCCCTTAGTACCATCTGAGCATCATTTAAACGCCACAGCCTACCTCAGTATTGTTGCTGACCATGTCCATCCCTTTATGACTACAGTGTACCCATCTACTGATGGCTACTTCCAGCAGAATAATGCACCATGTCACAAAGCTCAAATCATCTCAAACTGTTTTTTTTTCCATTCAATCTAAATTTATTGAAAATATTTCCATACAAATTTATACAACAAAAGGTATTATCCACATACCACAGACAATCAAAGAAACTGGTTTCTTGAACATGACAATGAGCTCACTGTACTCCAATGGCTTCCACAGTCACCGGATCTCAATCCAATTGAGCACCTTTGGGATGTGGTGGAACGGGAGATTTGCAGTAGACCTGCACGGTTAATCGTTAAAGAATCGAGATCGCGATTATACCCGCCCTCACGATCTTAACACAGCATTTTCCTGATTCAGTGCTGAGAGTTTTCTGCTCACTGCTGACAGCTGTCAAAAAAACCCAAAAAACAGGCAGCCTGCCAAGTTTATCACAACATAGCTTAGGCTGAGATAAAGAGAAACAATGTATCTTCTGTTCTTTTAGATCAAAGGAATGAACTTCGGTCTGTAAACGAGGTCAGTTCAACCACTTAACCAGTTCCGGACCAGCTGCCGCAGTATAACTGCGGCAGGTTGGCCCGGCTGCACGAAACCACGTAGTTATACGTTCCGCGTCGCGGCCAGCTGGGGGGCGCGCGCCCCCCCGCTGCCCGCAACGATCAGATTCGATCAGGAACTGATCAATCCCCAGGTCCAGGCCAATGAAATCTGGCCTGGACCTGGTGATCGGTCCTGACCAATGAGATCCTTCCCCTGTCTGTGTAACTGTAAACACTGACAGGGGAAGTGATGTCATCTCTCCTTGTGTCGGTCTTTTCCGTTCCAGACGGAGAGGAGAGAGCATCTAAAAGTGAGTTGCACAACAATACACTGACACCAGATCACATAGGCACACAATTCACCCCCCGATCACCCCCCGATCACCCTCCCAGTTAACCCCTTCACCACCTGTCACTGTGTCACCCAGTACAGCAAACAGATCTTTTTTTGATCGCTGTACTAGTGTCATTAGTGACAAAAATCAGTGTTAGGGTAATTAGTCTTAGGCCCAGATAGGTCTAGGGACCCCCCCTAACCCCCAATAAAGGTTTAACCCCTTGATTACCCCCTGTCACCTGTGATCACAGTATAAGTGTCATGGGTGACGCAATTTAGCTAGTTATTTTTTATAGCGTCAGGGCACCCGCCGTATTTTACTCAATAAGGGTTTAACCCCCTGATCACCCGGCGGGTGATCAAAGTTAGGTTTTAGCGTCAGGTCAGGGTCTGCGTTGCCCCAGGCAACGTCAGATTAGTGCCAGTACCGCTAACACCCATGCACGCACCATACGCCTCCCTTAGTAGTATAGTGTCTGAACGGATCGATATCTGATCAGAACTATATTAGCGTCCCCAGCAGTTTATGACTCTCAAAAACGCAGTGTTAGCGGGATCAGCCCAGATACCTGCTAACACCTGCATTTAGCCCCTCCGCCCAGCCAGCCCAGCCCACCCAAGTGCAGTATCAATCGATCACTGTCACTTACAAAACACATAACTGCAGCGTTCGCAGAGTCAGGCCTGATCCCTGTGATCGCTAACAGTTTTTTTTGCAGCCTTTGAAGCAGTCACTGACAGTCAGGTGCTTTTTTACCTGTGAGTCTCACTACTGTACCAGTCAATTTAGAGACCAAAATATCAAATCGAAGGTACAGTAGTGAAGAGGCCTACACGTTTCTGAGCATGACAGATAGTGAAGAGGAAGTCACTCATCTGTCAGATTCAGGCTCAGAATACGAACCTGTAGACAGTAGCGGCACCCTGACAGATAGCTCTGACGACGGAGTTGTGGTCACTGCCAAGGTCAGGCGTACCAGACCCCAATCTTCTTCTGCTGTCGTTGAGGTGCAAGAACCGCAGGTCCCTCGTATGGAGCAGAGAGTCAGCTCTAGCGCCGCTATTCATTCTAGTGAACTGGCAAGGACCAGCGGCCTAGTACATCCTGGTCGTACATCCAGAACTGCAGTAACACTTGGTGACGAGGTGAGTCCCATAAGTGCAGTTCAAGCTGGCAAGCACGATTAGTGTCCCGCTGCCACCAAGAAGAAGACAAACACAGGCCCGTCCAGCCCATAGTGCCCTTCCTGCTGCATTCGCCAATCCTAATTGGGAACCCACCACTTCTGCAGCACCCGTACTTCGCCTATTCACTGGCCAACCCGGAATTCAGGTGGAAACAGTTGATTTTACATCACTTGATTTTTAATCGCTGTTTTTCACGGACGATCTCTATAGATCTATTGTGGACCAAAGGAATTTGTATGCTGGTCAATTCATCGCCGCTAATCCCCAGCTGACCCTTGCCAGAGATTGGAGACCTATTACAGTCTCTGAATTTAAGACCTTTCTGGGCCTATCCCTCCTCATGGGCATAACTAAAAAGAGTGAATTGCGGTCATATTGGTCCACTGACAACAAACTGGAAACTCAATGATCAATTGATATTAGAAGACACTGATAGAAAAATGATAGGAGATGCTCTGAACCATTATTTTAAAGAAAATACACATCCAGATACAACACTGGGTACTCTCTGGGAGGCCCATAAGGTCTTTATTCGTGGGAAACTTATAGAATTAGGCGCTAGGAAAAAGAAGGAATGGACACATAAACAGACAGAGTTACTCGGTGACATTAGCTCTCTTGAACAGCAGCACAATGCTGGACTTTCTCAGGCAGTTCTCCACACTCTGACCCAGAGGAGAGAGGAACTGAAAGCCCTCTTTCATCTGGAGCAGAAACAGCAGTTCCGCATTGTGGCCCAACGTATGCATGAATGGGGCAATAAGCCGGGTCGGCTTTTGGCTCGCTCATTGCAACAGAAAAAATCTGCAACCTTTATAGCTAAAATTAAGTCCCTGACCGATACCTTAGTACATGATACCCCTGCAATAGCCAAAGAATTTAGATTGTTCTATCAGCAGTTATACCATGTTCATCAAAACATATCAGATCAGGTCACTAGAACTAAACTTATTCAAGATTACTTGGCACAAGCCACCTTACCTAAACTTCCTCCTGACACCTTAGCAAACCTCGAAGGAGAATTCACCACTGCAGAAATGCGTGTTGCATTAAAGGTGCTTTTCGACCTGAAACCCACCATGCACATATTACAGTCATCCCAAACCTGGCAAGGACCCCTGCAACTGTGGGAGCTATCGGCACATCTCCTTATTGAATATAGACGCTAAATTGTACGCCAAAGTCATAGTTAATAGGCTCCTACCACTGATCCCACAATGGGTCTCTAGGGACCAAACGGGTTTCATCCCAGGCAGAGAAGCACGTGACAACTCGCTGCGTACCCTGTCTTTGATGGCTCATGTGCGTGGATCTTCCCAGCCCACCCTTCTATTATCGACTGACGCGGAAAACGCATTTGATAGGGTGGATTGGGAATATCTGATGGCAACATTGGCTCACCTGGGTATCGGCCCCTCCCTTCTAGCCCAAATATCCGCTCTGTATAACTTTCCCATTGCTCAACTGAGAATAAATGGCACCTTAAGCGACCCCTTCACACTATATAATGGCACCCGGCAGGGCTGCCCCCTCTCACCCATCTTATTTGCCTTATCATTAGAACCATTTTTATCAATGGTTAGAAACAATCCCAGCATACATGGGGTTATTGTGGGGAACTCGGAACATAAATATGCTGCTTACGCAGATGATATTTTGTTGTATATACAACAACCCATGATCTTCCTGCCCAACTCGATGTCAGCATTCTCAGCGTTTAGTACCATTTCCAATTTTAAAATGAATATGACGAAATCTTAAATTTTAAACATATCGACTCCCAAAGCGATGACAACTCAACTAAAAAGATCCTTCCCCTTTAGTTGGCAGGTTCCATCCATGAAGTATCTGGGAATATTTCTCACCCTCTCATCCTTGTTCCGTGCCTATTTTATGCCCTTGTTAAACAAAATCAGGTCGGACCTGCAGAAATGGTCTCAGCTCACACACTCATGGTTGGGAAAGATCAGCATAGTAAAAATGAACGTATTGCCCAGGCTGCTGTTCTTGTTCCAGATGATCCCATACAGAATCCCCATGGGCTTCTTTACATTATTAAGTACTTTGATTAATAAATATATTTGGAACAGGAGACGACCCAGACTTGCTAGGACCCTCATTACCAGGTCTAAAAGGGAAGGAAGCTTAGCCTTACCTGACTTTAAAAGATATTTCTTGGCAGTAGTATTGAACAGAATCTCAGATTGGAAATATCACAAAGAATCAAAACTTTGGGTAACCTTAGAAATGGATCTCTGTGGTGCAGACCTTTTTCCGCAAATATGGATCCCTAGAAAATACAGGTCTTTGTCCACAACCACCTCACCACTCACACGCTCACACGCTCCACCTTAATGACCTGGGACTCACTATGTAAATCACACAATTGGATATGTAACTCTTCTCTGATGTCTCTGACTGGGCACAAATATTTCCCCCCCCAGAAACATAGACCCCAGGATCCATGTCTGGAATCTTGGGGCCACGGCTCTGCTACACCAAGTTACTACCGCATTTGGCGTGGTACCTCTCTCGATGCTTATCTCCACCCCTACAGCGTTGCTCATGGATCAATGGCGTTACCCTCAATTATCAGCTTTTGTTCACTCTTTACCAAAATTCATACATTTCATCTCAGAACTGACGTTGATAGAATCTGCCTTCTCAGAAGAACGTCCAGTTGAAAAGCTTCTCTTCTATTTCTACCACGCCCTACAAACGCTAGCTGCTGCAGGACATCCTAATTTCATTAGCAACTGGAAGAAAGATCTCCATAAAGATCTTTCGGAGACGCAGCGGTCCACAATCCTTTATCTATCGCACACGTCCTCGATGTCTTCCAAAACGGCGGAGGTCAATTACAAATTGCTGACAAGGTGGCACTATACCCCGGTGGTGCTCCACAAGTTTTTTTCCACTAACATCACCACTATGTTGCCGCGGATGCGGAGAACGAGCGACACATGCTCATGTTTGGTGGTATTGTCCTCTTATCCGCCCTTACTGGCTAACCATCCTATACTGGGTTAAAGAGATCCAAGGTTTTGAAACTCCTAATGATCCATGGGTTATTCTACTGCACTGTACAAGCCAACCAGCAGGATCGTATAAAAAATCTATAACGACACATTTGCTTAATGCGGCTAAAGCCCTTATTCCATTTGAAACAATCAACCATACCCACATTACGCTAATGGCTTCTGGAGGTTGATTACATATATTACATGGAGGATCTCACACATTCCCTAAGAAATAAAGCAGATCTGTCAAAGAAAATATGGTCCTGTTGGTTTGCTTTCATATACACATCCGCCTACGTGGAAATCATGTCTCAATCAAAGTAATATATTGTTTGCTATCCTGTTATGTACAGGAATTTGACTGAGGCAGACGACCCCCCCCCCCCACACACACACACACCATCTCCTCCCTCATCTTTTCTTTTTCTAGATTTCCCACTTTTCTTATTCCTGGTCTCATTTTACTCTATGTAAGTTATATATGCTAATCAGGGCTATCTTGGATGTACTTATGGTAACTTCCGCCTAATGCGATCTTCTCGAAAAGGTTACTTTACATGACTAGACGACGGAATCCTGCGATTCCGGGACATAATTAAAAATCGCAGAATGACTACTACTGGAGCAACCTAAAGTACATATCTATATTACGCACTGATTGACAGAATGTCACGAGACCTACTTACTGTGTTGTTTACACTTACTTGTATTGTGTATTTTGTTCCTTAATAAAAACTTATTAAACAAAAAAGAAAAAAAATTGGTCCACTGACCCAAGTCACCATACGCCTGTGTTCGTTGCCTCCATGACCAGGACATGATAGGAGCAGATCTTGCGGTTCATGCACTTCAATGACAATGAACTCTGTCCTCCTCGGGGTGACCCTGGATTTGATTGGCTCTGCAAAATTCGGCCCCTCGTAAACCACTCGTGAACCAACGTTTTGCAGCCTTGTTTACTCCCGATCAAGTTGTCTGAGTTGATGAGTCCCTGATTAAGTTTTCTGGCCGCTTTTCTATCAAACAGTATCTTCCCAGCAAGCATGCCAAATACGGGGTCAAGATGTATAAGCTCTGTGACAGTGCCACAGGCTATAAATATAGTTTTATGGTTTACGAGGAAAGAGAGTCACATAGAGCCGGAGAACTGCCCAGACTACACACGGAGCTCTGGTAAGATAGTGTGGGACTTGGTGTCACCCTTATTCGGAAAGGAGTATCACTTGTACGTGGACAATTATTACACGAGCGTGCCACTTTTTAGTCACCTTTTTGATTATGGAATTGGCGCATGTGGCACCGTGCAATCTAATCGCTGGTGCTTCCCCCAAGCCTGCTTGAGGTGTAATAATTTGTTAGCATTGAAGTGGAGGGATTCATGGAATGTTTTCGTTCTGTCCTTGCTTCACGCATACATGGCAGTCCAAATTCCTACGGGTGTTGTGAAGAAACCCCTCTGTGTCCACGAATACAACCTTAACATGGGAGGGGTGGACTTCAACGACCAGTTGTTGGCGCCGTACCTAATTGCCCGTAAGGCCAGACGCCGGTACAAAAATGTGTCTGTTTATTTATTTCAATTGGCTTTGCTGAACGCTTTTGAGCTATACAAAGCTTCAGGACGGACTGCATCCTTCCTTAAATTCCAGGAAGAGATCGTCAGAGCACTTCTGTTTCCAGGCGGTGCTCTTGCCCAACTTCCCAACGCAAATGCAGTGAGCCGGCTGCATGAAAGGCATTTTCCTTTTGTCCTCCCTGGTACCCCTACCCAAAGAAATCCCCAAAGAAGATGTTGTGTCTGCAGCAAACGCGGTTTTAGGCATGACACCCGCTTTTATTGTCCCTCCTGTCCTGACCAACCTGGTCTCTGCATTGGTGAATGTTTCAAACGCTACCACACACTAGTTGAGTATTAGCGTAGGGTACAGCACCACACAGTCATAGGCACACTAACACAGGGTCTCGGGGTCTCGAAAGATGTGATGGCCATCACATTTTGAGAGACCCTAATCTGCAACGTTCAATTTGAAGTTTTTTTTACAGTTTTTATAAAAGTGAAAAAAAAAAAACACAAACAAAAACACATAAAAAATAAAAAAAGCCAAAAATAGTTGTGGTTGTATTTTTCTTACGATACATAAAGCCGTGACTCCAGCGCTGTCAGAGGTGATTTCACCACCACAGTTAAAAAAAAGAACATATATGCCAAAGCATGGGGGCAAGGGTGGAGGAGCGGCTTTCTCCTAACATTAGGGGCGGTTTACCCCCCCCCCCCCGCTTTAGCATATATTTTTTTAGGCACAGGTTGCAATGTTTTATTTTTGCTATGTTTTATTGTATTTGCTTTGCAATTATGGTAAGTCTAATGCCCTGTACACACGACCGGTTTTGCCGTCGGAATAAACTCTGAAGGTCTTTCCGACGGAGTTCCGATGGAATTCCGCTCAAGCTGTCTTACATACACACGGTCACACCAAATTCCGACCGCCCAGAACGCGGTGACGTACAACATGTACGACAGGACTAGAAAACGGAAGTTCAGTAGCCAATAGCTTCCTTCTCGTACTTGCTTCAGAGCATGCGTCGTTTTTGGTGCGTCGGAACAGCATACAGACGAGCGGTTTTTCTGATAGTAATTTGTTCCGTCGGAAAAATATAGAACATGTTTTCTATCTAAGCCAGTCTGAATTTTTGACAGAAAAAGTCCGATGGGGCATACACACGGTCGGATTATACGATGAAAAGCTCCCATCAAACTCTTTCTGTCGGAAATTCCGCTCGTGTGTATGTGGAATTACTGTTATACAGTAAAGTTACTTTGTTTTATTGTTAACTAACATTTGCTTAGCAGGTACGCCATTCAGCTGCAGCACGGGTTTATTTATCTTGACAGCAACAGCGTTTGCTCCCACGATACGTAAAGCCATGACTCCAGCGCTGTCGGAGGTAATTTCACCACCACAGTTAAAAAAAATGGTGCATGTATGCCCATCATTAGAAGTGAGTGAATAAAGGGCGGTATTCTAATGGTGGGCATACCCACCGATCAATCTCTTTTTTTCATGCAGCCCACAGACTGCATGAAAAAAATGAACGTTACAGGCTGCATGAAAAAAAGAACATTACAATGTATGCCCAACAAGAACCAGCAACCTACTGGTATGTTGCTGGACTTTGAGTGGTTATACCAGAATAATCATCTTGGTATTATTCTTTTTCAGCCAGTGGTCGGCTTTCATATAAAAGCAATCCTAGCGGCTAATTTGCCTCTAGACTGCTTTTATAAGCAGTAGGAGGGAACGCCCCCCCGTCTTCCCTGGTTTTCTCGGGCTCTTCTGTCCCAAAAGGGAACTCGAGAATGCAGCCGGTGGTTCAGCCAGCTGACCATAGAGCTGATCAGAGACCAGAATGGCTCCAAACATCTCTATGGCCTAAGAAACCGGAAGCTACAAGCATTTCATTACTTAGGTTTCGCTAGATATAAACAGCGCCATTGGGCAATTGGCAAAAGCATTTTATCACACCGATCTTGGGGTGGTCAGATGCTTTGAGGGCAGAGGAGAGATCTAGGGTCTAATAGACCCCAACTTTTTCAAAAAAGAGTACCTGTCACTACCTATTGCTATCATAGGGGATATTTACATTCCCTGAGATAACATTAAAAATGATTAAAAAAAATAAAAGGAACAGTTTAAAAATATAATACAAAAAGCAAAATAAATAATTAAAAAAAAAAAAAGCACCCCTGTCCCCCTCTGTGCTCATGCGCAAAGGTGAACGCAAGCGCCGATCTCGTGTCATATGTAAACAGCAATTGTACCATGCATGTGAGGTATCACCGTGAAGGTCAGATCGAGGGCAGTAATTTTAGCAGTAGACCTCCTCTGTAGATCTAAAATGGTAACCTGTAAAGGCTTTTAAAAATGTATATAGTTTGTCGCTGCTGCATGTTTGTGCGCAATTTTAAAGCATGTCGTGTTTGGTATCCATGTACTCGGCATAAGATCATATTTTTTATTTCATCAAACATTTGGGCAATATAGTGTGTTTTAGTGCATTAAAATTAAAAAAGCGTGTTTTTTAAAAAAAACGCTGCGCAAATACTGTGTGAAAAAAAAAAATTGCAACACCCATCATTTTAATCTGTAGGGCCTTTGCTGTAAAAAATATATAATGTTTGGGGGTTCAAAGTAATTTTCTTGCAAAACAAAAAAAAAAATTTTTCTTGTAAACAAAAAGTGTCAGAAAGGGCTTTATCTTCAAGTGGTTAGAAGAGTGGGTGATGTGCGACATAAGCTTGTGCATAAAATGTCAGGACAGTTCAAAATCCCCCAAATGACCCCTTTTTGGAAAGTATACACCCCAAGCTATTTGCTGAAAGGCATGTCGAGTCTATGGAATATTTTATATTTTGTCACAAGTTTCGGGAAAATTACCCATTTTTTTTTTTAGCCGTGTTCAGGACCCCGAAAACCAATCACCGCCTTCAGGCTTTCTAAGGACGTAAAATGGTGGTTTCACTCCTCACTCCCTATCACAGGGAAAAGAAAAACATTTTGGAAAGAAGACACTTCAAGCTTTCTACTGAGAGGCATTTTGTGTCCATGGAATATTTGATATTTTGCCACAAGTTTTGGGGAAATTACAATTTTTTTTACACACTAAATGATATATTGTTCAAAGATGGCATGGTTATATGTGGAATTACACCCCAAAGTACATTGTGCTGCTTCTCCTGTGTACAGGGATACCTCATGTGTGAGACTTTTTGAGAGCCTAGCCACATACAGGACCCCAAAATCCAAGCATCGTCATTTAAAGTAGAAAATATAATTTTTTTTCAAAATTTTCGGTCTTATTCCGTTTATATCGCAAAAAAAAAAAAAAAAAATGCAGAGGTAATCAAATATCATCAAAAGAGAGCTCTATTTGTGGGAAAAAAAGGACACAAATTTGGTTTGGGTACAATATTGCATGACCGCGCAATTACCAGTTAAAGCAGCGCAGTGCCAAATTGTAAAAAGTCCTCCGACCATTGAGCTGCCAAATCCTCCGGGGCAGAAGTGGTTAAAGACTAAATCTTTTTCTGACACTTGCTTACAAGTTAAAATCATTATTTTGTGCTAGAAAATTACTTAGAGTCCCAAACATTACTTTTTTTTTTTTTTTTTTAGCAGAGACCCTAGAGAATAAATTGGTGGTTGTTGCAATATTTTATGTCACATTGTATTTGCGCAGCGGTCTTTCAAATGCAATGTTTTTGGAAAAAATACAATTTAATGAATTAATAAACTAAACAGTAAAGTTAGCCCAATTTTTTTGTATAATGTGAAAGATGATGTTACGCTGCGAGAATCCTGAACTTTATTCTAAGCAAAAAAATTGTGATTCTCATTTTGGCCAGAATCGTGCAGCTCTTAGACCCCTTTCACACTGGGGTGGGCGTTGACGTTAAAACGCAGCTAGTTTTAGGAGCGCTTTACTGTCATTTTATCAGCGCTATTCGGCCACTAGCACATTTAAACCCTGCTAGCAGCCAAATAAAGGGTTAAATATGCCTGTGTAGCGCCACTGCCAAAGCGCCTGCAAATTGCTTCACTGTCATTTCAATGGGCAGGGGTGTACACCGCTCCCCCACCGCCCCAAATATGCTGCTTGCAGGACTTTTTTTAACGTCCTGCCAGCGCAGGGTCCCAGTGTGAAAGCACGCTGGATTTCACACTGGGACTGCAGGGGAGGTGTTTTTCAGGTGCTTTGCAGGCGCTATTTTTAGCCCCAAAAGCGTCTGAAAAAAACTCCCCAGTGTGAAGGGGGTCTAATGTGCAGCAAATCTGCAGCAACTGCGTGATGCTATCATGTCAATATGGACCAAAACCTCTGAGTAATGTTTCCAACACCTTGCTGAATCTATGCAATGAAGAATGGCAGTTCTGAAGGCAAAAGGGGGTCCAACCCGCTACTAGCAAGGTGTACCTAATAAAGTGGCCGGTGAGTGCATAGCACAGTGATGATGTCACTGCTACATGATTAGGGTAGCTAAGAGCTAACCACCCAACTGACCAAATGCTCCCTCATTATAACCAATGCCACCCCCTTACTTATATAAGAACCACACAACACATGGGTGGGGTTAAATGGCGGAAATCAACCTTTTATTAACAAACAGCTTTATTTTAAACTAACATAATAATTCTAACCTAATCCAGATAAATTGATTTTGAGATCCTTGACGGTACCATATACCCCTTAACATTTTTGTGTCTGAGGCACCAGCTAGCTGAGTTGCCACTCCAGCCACAACCTACTGACGGCCTAAACCCAGCTGACCTCAGTCACCCAGGGTTCTTAACAATACCCGGTCACTATGCAGTGAACCGTTCCCACTCAAGGATACCATACCTCAGATGGTTCCCCACTGTTTACCCAATGACCAGATTTAGACCGCCGTCAAGGACCCCAAAATGCCACAGTGACGCAGGTGTAAAGCCTTACACCTGCGTGCCCCGCCACACACGGAAAGCCCATTGCAAGCCATCCTCCACCCCTAAAACTACAGGCCAGTACCCACAGTGTTGAGGTGAACCCCGTCACCTCTCAGGAATTGCCAAGTATCGGACTCCAACTCTAAATGTCTGATGACCAGGCCCCCATTCCTGACAAAAAACTTCACCACCTCCTTATTAACCTTGCCTTGGGCCTTATTAAGCTTTTCCACTGATCTAGCCTCCCGCCATACCGTTCGGGCTACTATGTCCGACCAGAGTATGATAGTGCCCGGGAAAGCACTACAAAGACTGAGAAAATCAAATCTGATATCTCTGGTAAGCTCCCTAGAGGATCTAATGCCTAAATCATTGCCCCTTGCATGTATGATAAGGATATCTGGGGCCCTGTGCAGTCCAGCCACCGCACTCCATTTACCCTGAAATTAAGCCCCATAGCCAACCGATCCAGCCGCATCTGTAAACAGGTCCAAATCCGCATTGCTGACAGGACCTGTCATCCCCAGGGATCGACCATTGTAGGACTCCAAAAAGGAGTCCCAAATCCTAAGGTCGTCCCCTAAATCCTTAGTCAAACGACTGTAGTGCCTTGGGGCGCTAACACCTTCCGTAGCCAAGGACAGCTGACGGCAAAAAATTCACAGGAATGATCCTGCAGACAAAATTCAACTTCCCAAGCAAGGACTGTAATTCCCGTAACTGAACCTTGCGCCTGCTTGCTGCCCCGCTAACCTCCCTCCGCAGGGCCACCAGTTTGTCCATGGGCAAACGGCACTTCATGGCCACTGAATCAATCGTTATGCCTATAAAAACCAGCTCAGTCGCCAGGTCTTCCGTTTTGTCCGGGGCCAAAGGAATGCCAAAACAGTCTGCTATGTGTTGCAGCATCCCCAGCAAAACCGCACAAGCGTTGGAATCCGGCAGTCCAATGCAAAGGAAATCATCCAGATAGTGGATGATGGAATTCAGGCCGGACACATCCTGCACAACTCATTCGACAAAAGGACTAAAGGTTTCGAACAGAGCACAGGAAATGGAACCCCATTGGTAGACAACGATCGACAAAATACGAACCTTGCCACCAACAACCCAAAAGATGAATACTTTCAGGATGAACCGGAAGCAGGCGAAATACCGCCTCCATGTCCGTTTTGGCCAACAAAGGCCCGCGGCCATACTTGCATACCCAGTAAACAGCCGCATCGAACGATGTATAGGTGACCGCACCGCACAGGCCTGCGGGTCAATACCATTGTTAACCGAGCCCCCTTTAGGGTAGGAGAGATGATGCATCAAATGGTATTTGCCAGGTTCTTTCTTGGGAACCAAACCTTGGGGGGACACAACCAGGCCCAGAAATGGAGGAGAGGAAAAAGGGCCGCTCATCCTACCAAGGGAAACTTCCTTAGAAAGTTTCTCCAACACCACCTCCGGGTACTGCAATGCTGAACGTAAATTATTGGACAAGGGCGGAACAACAGCCAAAGTGCACGGGATACGAAACCCCTCCGTAAATCCCCCCCCCAAGGAGTGGAGCAGACTCCTGATCTGGGTACCCACTTAGGAAAGGAACCATCCTTTCCACCCTCTCTGGAGTCCTCCCTCTTTTCAGACGTACCACCCGCCCGACCTTTTCCTGATTTAAAACAGCGGGCGAGTGAATGGCCGCCGCCGCGCCCGGAACATTCGTGTTTAAAACGATAGGTACCTCCGAATCGGCAGGAACTGTAATTAAACTTCCAACAGACCCCTTTCTTCCTAGAGGCCGACGTACCTGAGGTACCGGTGCTGCCAGCTACTCCTGGAAAAAACTGATTCCCAACCATGGCCAGGGTCATCAGTTTCATCCAGAGGCCAATATCCTTATGATCCCAGCGAATGGCAGGCCGGGCGGCCTTCCGTTTCTGTAACTGATTATCATAACGGAGCCACGCCACCATAAACCCTATTGGCCTCACCATTGGCATCCAGGTAATAAAAAAGAGCCAAACAATTCTCCAGCGCTTTTTCACTGATTACACTAGCCAAAATCGTGAAAGCTTGCAACCAACTGGCAAATGTGCAAGGGATGAGGCGATACCTCCTCTTCTCCTCCTCCTCTTTCTTGCTTTCTTCAGGTTTTACCCAGTCCAGGTTAAACTTTTCAAGGGGGGAGTAAGGAAAAGATTTCCACATACTCCCCCTTCCAAATTTTGTCCCTTACCTCAGGCTTAAGGTGAGCGCCCAAGGGTCCCTCGGAGCACACGTAGACCTCGCACTTTGCCGAATCTGCCAATCTCACCTTTTCTGCATCTTTTTCCCCAACCTTTACTTCTCCACCCCCGTGGCCACATTGCCCTTCTCCTTCAGAACCCCTGCCCCAGACCCCATCTGCACTGGGGGGGGGGACTCCAAGCGCCGACTCCTCCAGTACCCTTAGCAGATCCCGCAAAGTCTCCGTCGCTGCCCTGCTCCCCCTTCGAGTTTATGTAACAGTTCCCTCAGGCTGGCCAATACATCGCGGGGCAAGCACCTCTGACCCCTGAACAGAAGCCCTAACTCGTACCTCCCGACCCCTGGTCCATTAACTACAGAAGGAGAAAGAAAAGGCGACATAGCAGAAGATAGCATAGCATCTATCATAGGCGAGCCCGCATAGCCGACATGCTGGCCACTCATGGTGTCCTCCGCACCGTTCCCGACCACCTGCCGTTGCTGTCGTCATCAACGCACATCCCGACAGTCCCAGGCCTCCCAGGCCCCAACTGTGACCCGGAGGTGCGTGCCGCCATCTTCCGTCCTCCCAGGGCAGACGTGTCCTCCCTCTCACGCCGTTCTTCAATCCTCGGTGAAGGGCCGCCGGCCGCACCATGGGTCAGGCCGGTGCCCACAGATCTCACTCTCCCTCGCCGGGCTGTCGTGTCGACCGGAGCCTTGCCAGTCACAACCACCGCCCATTCCGGAATACGGACAATGGAGGAGCCCCGCCAGTGAGTGCCGATCCCCCAAGGGCTCCGCCGGAGCTGAGGATTCCTCTTAGGCTCGCCACCTGCCGAAGCCAGCGTGCGCTTCGCAGGGGGCCTGAAGGGTCTGAAGGTGGGCTCCCGTTGCGGCGCTGAGCCCTAGGGGTCCTGTCAGGACTGAAGTGCTCCGGAGGCCTGGACCTCCGGAGTGCTTCAGTCCTGACAGGACCCCTAGGGCAGGGGTGATGCGGGCCCTGGTAGCGGGGGGGGGGGGGCTCTGCTGGACCCCTTGAAGTGAAGCTACTACCTGGCTCTGCACCCATGCCAAGCCATGCACGTCAGCTGCAGTCCTGAGCTGGCCCAGTAATTGGTCTAACTTGCTCATCTTTTTTGCAGGGAGAGGAATGCAGATGCCAGCGACACAGGATGTTTGTCCCCCGATTCCTACACTGCAACTGCTGAAGCCCCATCTGCCCAGCAACTAATACCATCTAAGCTCACCCCAGCTCCCTTTCTCCACAGCCAATGGGTAAGAGCCTAGATTAAAAGACAATACCTTATGTAAACCCTCCATTGACTGGATACCCTTATCACCCTGTCATGTATCCCCTCTGCTGAATGCGTGCCTGCTCAGCTACGGTCCTTTCTTTCACAAGGTAATTTTCACAAAAGCATTTGTTGCGCACAAAGTGGATTTATATCCTTTGTTACTTTTGAGGGATATACAGTATTAAAATCAAAATGTTTGTGTCCGGAGTTCTTCTTTAAGCTTTTATTCAGATGCATTCACTTTATATGCAAAGCAATCTATACAAAGAACCTGCAAGGAATGATGTTGAGTGTAACCCAGTATACGCAAACACTGCTTGTTCTCTATCTGAGTACGATATATCGGCATATGTTACTCTGAAAAAAAGGAAACAAAAAGTCAAGTAGTACAACTGTCACATTATTCTGGATTTCTCATATTACAAGGATTGTCTGTGTGCTACAATCACAGCAGGCACATATGTATTCTTTTGCTTATGTCAGTAATTGGAATGGGGCATAGGATATGCAATCACACAGTCTGTTGACATTAGCACAGTGAACCGTAGTGTGTCTAGTACCATACATTATTATTATTAACCATTCTCCTGAATATATATATATATCTATATCCTAAGCATGCAAAAAAAGTAACCCTAGTGTTAACCCTTTCATTTCCAGCACCAGTTCTTACAGTTTTTAGACATTAATGATGCACCTTCCAGAGGTAACCTCAGCTGCACAGTCAGCCTCTTCTCCTCCCTACCCCAGCCCCCACCACTACTCACTACTACTATGCAGAGATGAGAGAAGGAATTTGGTGTGAATGTCAGAGGAGGGACCCAGGAGGGGAGGTATGGGAAGATAATGAGAGGGTGGGATGCAGGGATTTGGAGGATCTGAGAAGGGTGGGATAGTGAAATAAAGAGGTGGGAAAACAGAGGGGAGGGATATGGGAAGAAACAGACAGAAAGAAAGACAGAGAGAATTGGAGGAACAAGGGAGGCAAAGAGAAAATATAGAAAGGGGAGGGATAGAGAGAGGCACAAAGGGGGGGGGGGACTTTGCCCTAACTAGTCACTCTGTTCCTGACATTTAACTGGAGGCACTGCACTGACAGCATTACCATACTGGGACTCACTGGTGCTGGCTAGAACACTAATGAGCAGGAGGAGTTTCGCAGTGACACCAACAGGACAGCTTGGTGTCACCAATCCTATGGGAAGCCAATGGTTGTATCTCATCTAAGGAGGACAGACCCCCCCCCCCCTCTCTCCTCTGCAGTTACCTCTAGGTGAAGTTGCACTGCTCTGGACCAGAGAAGGAATCTTATGAGAGTCATCATTATTCATGCCCTGCAGCAAAACTCAGCAAGCCTTCCTGAACGTCACCTGTGCGCACAGTGCTGCCAATCATCCTCCCTTGTCTATATGAGAATGTATGGCAGAGGACAGAGATGGGGGATCAGAGAACCCTTTGTATAATGCAGTGAGTACTGATGACAACTTTTATTTGGGGAATATTATTGCACATCCATTACTTTCACAGTGCAGTGACTTTAATGTTGCCAAACCCCAGTCCTGCCAGTCTTCAAGATACCTTCCAACCTTGGGAAACCCGTATAGCACTTTACAGAGTAAAACTTGTAATATTCCATGTGTGTAATTCATTCAATCATGCGGTCATATGGAAGGGATTGGTGAGCGCACCTGCCATTGCAGTCCTCTGTAGCCCACCTGGCATGTAGCCTTGGCTTTCTGTAACACCACTCAGCATGATGCTGCCATCAGGATATGCTTTGGTCTTGCCAATGATGTTGTTCAGTATGAACTGCCTAGACCAGGAACCAGGTCACCATGAATTGGAACTGCCACTACAGTACTATGATGACAATGGTGAGTAAAGTTTAAGTAAATAATCCATTGGTTTTTTACTGTAACATTAGTATAAGGCATTGATGTACATGAATAAATCCCTGAGTTTCTAGATTATGACCACATAAAATAACAGATAGTGCTGCACAGATATTTAGTTTGCTCTAATAAATAATATTTATTATACACTTTTCTTTTTGTAAAGTGAAGCATTACCTCATTTACTAAGCTCTATAGCAACTGCACTTGCACAGTTTCCTTTTAGTAACTCAACCCTAGGGAGTGCATATGCATTAAACGGAGTACGAAGTTCTTTAAAAACTGGGAATGCATGGGTCAGTTTTTTTTTTTTTTTGATCATCCCGCTGGCTGAACAGATTTCCCATGCATAAGCACTGTGGATAGAGGAGTCCTCCTTGCTGTGTTATTGTATTCTGATAACAGATTACACTGATCAGCGCAGCAGCCAATTGGCTGCACCTCTGATCAAGCAAAAGTATTCCATTAAGCCCGTTCATCAGAAGTCATTCATTAGATTAACTTCTCGCAAGCAGGTACAGCTATAGATGGATGGAAATTTGGAAATTTGGCCAGTCCCCGCTGAACTGGGCAAATTCTAATCCATCTATGGCCAGCCATTCTCATAAAGAGTTCAGAGGTTCCTTGAGTTGTACTCCCATCTAATGGTGCCTGCATAGTTCATCTCCAGTAGCGTGACACCAATGATCTTTTTAGCTGTCGATAAGGGTAGCAGTCTAACCACCAGTGTAAGGGGGGGCTATCTTTCCACTGACCAGCAATTTAAGGAGTATTTTCCTAATGAACCCTGATGGACTAACTTTAGCAGGGCTGAGACCTAAAGAGTATTTAACTGGTTCCTTCATTGGGTTAAAACGTTGAGAAAGGTTGTTCTAACATGCAACACTTTAAAGGTCAGTTAGTGGCATTTCATATCCTTGCGGTTGTTTTCCCATGTCACATTTTTATGCGCGTTTTATACACTTTTCTATGCACACTAGCAATAAACTCTATTGGAGAATGTGTTTTGATGAAAGCGTATCAAAGTCCTGCATGCTTCATCTTAGATGTGCTTTCATAAAAATGCACATTCTATGGAGTTCAATGGTAGAGCGCCTAAAAACGCATGTAAAACATGATGCACCAAAAACGCAGCACACAGATGTGACCTGGCCCTTAAAGGGACACTAAACTCTGGTTTAAAATAAAAATGTATTCAGGTATGTATTCTTAACTCAAAAACTACCTTCTATTGCTCTCAGCCTATTCCAAATCTCCATACTTTCTGCTGTGATCTGACTTCCTGTAACATGGTAACAATGTTCATTCTTCTTGGTCCCCCTGGATGGAGAAATGTAGCCACCATCTTTTGTAGTGTGCATAAAGCAGTTCACATGAATGCAACTAACATGTACTGCTTGTTCCAAACAAATGGAAGTGGGAAGTGGGAGGGAAAGGAGACATTCAGGAGCTCACAAAAGACATTACAAATAGGCAGAAAAACTTGGTAAGAAACAATTTCATGAAAAAATAGATTACAGGGCTATTGTAAAGCTATATTTAAAAAAATAAAATAAATAACAAACATATTATAGTTACCTATCCCTCTCTTCATGGGGCCCCAGCTGGTGCTCCTTGCTCCTCCCCCCTGCCGGGTGCCCCCATAGCAAGCTGCTTGCTGTAGGGGCACACATGGGTTCGCTCCCTGAACCAGCTCTGGGTGTCCATAAACACACAACGCACTGCTTTGTTCCGCCCCCCTGCTCCTTCCTCACCAGCTGTGATTGACAGCAGCGGGAGCCAATAGTTCCCACTGCTTTGTCTGAGCCTATGAGGAGGGAGTGAGCTGCCACTCTCGTGCACATTGCTGGATCGAGATGGGGCTCAAATTAGGGGTCTGGGGTTGGGGCGGGGCGAGCTGGACAAAGAAGCCTTCCGCCTTTAGAGCGAATAAGGATATTGTTTAGTGTCACATTAACCCTAAATTTTTGTAATGAATGAACGCTGAAGGTCTCAGTCACCTAAATGATTTTAATATCACTTGGGAATTGTGCGATCTCGTTGTTGGTGCCCCCCTTCCATCATGAAGACATGCTCATTCAGCTGTAGTGGGGATGATGGCGCTGGCAGTTGTGGTGACACTCTTCCTATTTAGAAACATAGAAAAGTGATGGCAGATAAAGGCAGAGTAGTCCATCGAGTCTGCCCTTTGTTTTTGTTTTTTTGTTTTGTTTTTTGGTTTTTTTTTGTTGTTTATTTTTGTTTTCGTTTATTGTCTCACTATAGATATATATTTGTTCCAAGCATGTTTGAAGCCATTTACTGTTGACTATCTCACTTCCTTTGCTGGAAGTTTATTCCAAACATCAACTACCCTTTCAGTAAAATAACACTCTCTAAGATTACTTCCTCCAGTTAGTTTGAGGTCATGTCCCTATGTTCTTGATTTTGGTTTCATATTGAAAAACCTGCCCTCCTAAACCTTATTCACCCCCTTGATGTATTTAAAGGTTTCAATCATGTCTCCCCTTTCCCTTCTTTTCTCCAGACTGTACAAATTAAGTTCCTGAAGTTGCTCTCAATATGTTTTATCCCTCAAACCTTTCACTATTTTTGCTACCTGTCTCTCGTTCTATTTCACCAACATCTTTGTGTAATTGATGTCTCCAGAACTGGACACAGTATTCCAAATGAGGTCTCACTAAAAATTTTTAAACAGAAACAGAATATTTTTTTAACAGAAAATTGAAAGAAACAAAGAGTAATGCCCCGTACACACAATCGGATTTTCCAACAACAAATGTTGGATGTGAGCTTGTTGGCGGAAAGTCCGACCATGTGTGAGCTCCATCGAACATTTGTTGTCGGACTTTCCTCCAACAAATGTTGGCTAGCAGTTTCTCAAATTTTCCGCCAACAAATTTTGTTGTTGGACTTTCCGATCGTGTGTACACACAAGTTCGTTGCACAAAAGTTCACGCATACTCAGAATCAAGCAGAAGGAGCCCAAAGGGTGGCGCACTGGCTATTGAACTTCCTTTTTATGGGCTCGTCGTACGTCTTGTACGTCGACACGTTCCCACGTTCGTAATTGTTGCCCAACATTAGTGTGACCGTGTGTATGCAAGACAAGTTGGAGCCAACAGCCAACAGGAGAGTCCTCTCTGTAATGGCCAAGCAGATAGGTGGATCAGTACAGGGATCCTGGCATTTCACAAAAGATAAGAAAATCCATCATTAGTTATGTGAAAAAAAAAAAGATCAGAAAGTATTCTATTTACTCAACCACATCTAACCTGTGTTCATTTAAACTGTAATGTAAAAGAGACTCTTTCTTACTGTAGGAAAAGCCACATTCACCTAGTTACATACTACGACTGGTGCAGTGATGTCACTGGTAGTAAAGCTGGACAGGTTCAGCTTTACTGTCTCAGAAGGAGCATGCATTCCAGTAGTAGGAGAGAGGCCACTGTCCAAGACTGAAGCTACTTTTAAGGAGAATTTAGGATTTAATAGAACAATGTGTTGCAGTCTGGCATTTAACCTTTAGAAGTTCTTTGTGTTTATGCAAAGTATGATTATCCTTATTCTCCTAATGTAGAAAGAAGCAGTAACTGATAAATATTTTCATAAAACACAGCTCCACTAACTAGCTCCTTCCATGAATATATAGTTGTATTTTTCATAAGTAAACACAAAAAGTTCTGTTGGTGTGCTAATAGTTCCAATCAGGCTAGAACAGACTTGTTAGTAAATATCAGTAGTACTAAGAGCCTCCATTTCCGTCTTCCTTTGATCAAAGACTTGTATTATTGTGAGAGATAAACGGCATGACATTGGTGTTACACAAATACGTGCAGCCCCTTTTAGCCTCAGGCTCTTCCTAATTGCTTGTCCCCGAATCCCCTTTTCGTACATTCCACATGAAACAAACACAAACAATTTGTGTGGCAAAAGAAATCTGAAAAGAATGGTGAAAAAGAGGGATAATGGATAATATGTGTCAGGAATGTATACATTGCTGGTTAAGCTCTGCCTGTGAATAAAGGAGGTATTGTCAGCAGTGAGTGCATAGGATGCCCGTGCCATTAGAAACTCTATATACAACTGCTCTTCTCTATGGCTTCATACAATGATAATGGTGAGAAGGGCTCTGTGCCAGTATGGCAGCAGTTACTGCAAACGGAACAGATGAGCGGCGTGTATATCAAATGAAAAAGGTTCCAATTTATTTAATGAAACTGCAAATAGCTTTCAATCATCTAATGGCATCTTACATTTCTCATATGTCTCATATGACGCAGTGAGATCCCTCAGCGTGAGTTTTCAAATTAGCCCACCTACTGTGGCCATTATTAGGTGGTCCTGCTCTCCCTGAAGGTGGAGGTTGGAGTAAAATCACAAAACAAAGTTCCTCGGATATCAATGTCATGTACTATCCTACATCTGTTTCACAAACTATTCCAACGTAGGTGGTTAAAGGAAACTTGTGCTGAGAAAATAATGTACATAGGCTGTTGCCCATGTACAGGGCTTTTGCATTGTCCAATGGCTTGTTACATTGCACAAGGCTGTTGCATTGCCCAACTCTCCATTTGAAAATTCTAGTTGCCTCGCTGTTATGGTAATTCAAAGGCTCCTGTAGTTTCTGAGTCACTTATCTTAAACCAGTACAGTGCAGCCGGAAAGTATGACAGAGCTTCAGTTTTTCCACATTTTATTATGTTACAGCTTTATTTAATTATTTTCTTCAAAACTCTACAAACAATATCCTATAATGACAATGTGAAAGAAGTCTGTTTCAAATCTTTGCAAATTTATTAAAAATAAAAAATGAAACAAAACCTATATACAGAAGTATTCACAGCCCATGGCACTCAAAATTGAGCTCAGGTGCATCCTGTTTCCACTGATCATACTTGAGATGTTTCTACAACTTGATTGGAGTCCACCTATGGTAAATTCCATTGATTGGACATGGTTTGGAAAGGCACACACCTGTCTATATAAAGTCCCACAGTTAACAGGGCATGTCAGAGCACAAACCAAGCCATGAAGTCCAAGAAATTGTCTGTAGACCTCTGAGACAGGATTGCATAGATGTGGAGAAGGGTACAGAAAAATGTTTGCAGCATTGAAGGTCCCAATGAGCCCAGTGGCCTCCATCATCTGTAAATGGAAGAAGTTTGGAACCACCAGGACTCTTCCTAGAGTGGGCTGCCTGGCCAAACTGAGCAATCAGGGGAGAAGGGCCGTAGTCGGGGAGGTGACCAAGAACCCCACTCTGACAAAGCTCCAGCATTTCTCTGTGAAGAGAGGTGAACCTTTCAGAAGAACAACCATCTCTGCAGCACTCCACCAATCAGGCCTGTATTTTAGAGTGGCCAGACAGAAGCCACTCCTCAGTAAAAGGCACATGACAGCCCGCCTGAAGTTTTCCAAAAGGCACCTGAAGGACTCAGACCACGAGAAACAAAATTCTCTGGTCTGATGAAATAAAGGTTAAACTCTTTGGCCTGAATTGCAAGCATCATGTCTGGAGGAAACCAGGCACTGCTCATCACCTGGCCAATACCATCCCTACAGTGAAGCATGGTGGTGGCAGCATCAAGCTGTGAGGATTGTTTTCAAAAGCAGGAACTGGGAGATTAGTCAGGATTAAGGGAAGGATGAATGTAGCAATGAACAGAGACATCCTTGATTAAAAAACCTGCTACAGAGTGCTCTGGACCTCAGACGGGGAGGAAGGTTCATCTTCCAACAGGACAATGACCCTAAGCACACAGCCAAGATAACAAAGGAGTGGCTATGGGACAGCTCTGTGAATGTCCTTGAGTGGCACAGCCAGAGCCCAGACTTGAACCCAATTGAACATCTCTGGAGAGATCTGAAAATTGTTGCACTGTATGCAGATCAGTTCTGACTCACCTCTTACTTTACTTGCTGCTTGCACATTTGAGATACAGTTATTTTCCTTTACACCTATTTAATGTTAATGTTGATAAATGCAAGGTTATGCACTTGGGAGCTAAGAACGTGCACGCATCATACATACTAAGGGGAGTACAACTGGGGGAATCAATGGTGGAGAAGGATCTGGGTGTTTTGGTAGATCATAAGCTTAATAATAGCATGCAATGCCAAGCTGCGGTTTCCAAAGCGAGCAAAGTCCTTTCTTGTATTAAGAGAGGTTTAGACTCCAGAGGGAGAGAGATCAGTCTACCCCTGTACAAATCATTATCAGTTTTGGGCACCAATTCACAAAAAGGATATTGGGGAACTGGAGAAAGCGCAGTGAAGGACAACCAAACTGATAAGAGGCATGGAGGAACTCAGCTATGAGTAAAGATAAGAGGAATTGAATTTATTCTCTCTTGAGAAGAGGAAATTAGGGGGGATATGATCAACATGTATAAATATATAAGGGGTCCATATAGTGAACTTGGTGTCGAGTCATTCACTTTAAGGTCATCACAGAGAACAATGGGGTACTCTTTACATCTCGAGGAAAAGAGACTTAAAGTGATTGTAAAGGCTCATTTGTTTTCCTATAAAAATAACAAACATGTTATACTTACCTGCTCTGTTGCAGTGGATTTGCACAGAGCAGCCCGGATCCTCCTCTTCCCGGGTCCCTCTTCTGTGATCCTGGCCCCTCCCTCCTGTTCAATGTCCCCACAGCCAGCAGCTTGCTATGAGGGCACCCAAGCTGAGTCACAGCTCCCTGTGTCCATTCAGACACGGAACCGGACCCAGCCTCGCCCCCTCACTCCCCTGATTGGCTAGCTGACTTTGATTGACAGCAGCAGGACCAGATGGCAGGTAAGTGTTGGGGGGGGGGGGGCTGCTGCACACAGAAGGCTTTTTAAAAACCTTCTGCCTTTACAACCCCTTTAATCCCCAAATACAGAATGTTTTCTTCACAGTAAGAGCTGTGAACACGTGAAATAGACTCCCTCAAGAGCTGGTTCTGGCCAGCTCAGTAGATTGCTGTAAAAAAGGCCTGGATTCTTTCTTAAATGTACATAAGATAACTGGATACTAACATTTATAAGTAAAGTTGATCTAGGGAATATTCAATTGTATCTTGAGGGATTAGGAAGGAATTTTTTCCCCCACTGGAGCAAATTGGATCATGCCGTGCTGGGGTTTTTTGCCTTTCTCTGGATCAACTGTGGATATAAGAACATGTATATAAGATTGTATGATTTTTTTTATAATTGCATTTTATTATAATGGTTTTAAAGCTTATATGTTTTAAACTTATTTTTCTAATTGGTTGTTGTTTTTTTTTTTTTTTTTTTTTTTTAACATTTTAAACATTTACGTACATGACACACAATTCCCAGAGTGCTGTAGTTGAGCTAAAGAGGCAGTGCAGTGCAGACTTCCCATTTCACAATATTATTCATTGAAACCTTAGGCTGAGCTATCCAATATGGCAATGTTTCTCAACTCTAGTCCTCAAGTACCCCCAACAGGTCATGTTTTCAGGATTTCCCTCAGGTTAAACGGCTGTGATAATTACTAAGGCAGTGAAACTGATTAAATCACCTGTGCAAAATAATGGTGAGCCTGAAAACATGACCTGTTGGGGGTAGAGTTGCCACCTCATCCCTTTAAAACCGAACACATATTGATTACACAGGTTCTGTGGCTGATTAAGGTGATAATTAAACTCACTTGGTGCCTTATCTGCACTAAATTAGTCTCAGAACCTGTGTAATTCATATGTGTTCGGGTTTAAAGGGATGAGGTGGCAACCCTAGTTGGGGGTACTTGAGAACTGAAGTTAAAAAACATTGCAATATGGGATAAATTACTGTCATGACTCCCTTGTGTATGTAAATTTCAGTTTTAAAGGTTTGTAAACCCTCGTGTTTTTTTACCCTTAATGCATCCTATGCATTAAGGTGAAAAAACGTCTGTCAGTGACCGGTCCCCCAGCCCCCCCATTTTACTCACCTGAGATGCGCTCTTCCCCTCTGCGCATTGTCTTGGCTCTTGATTGGATAGATTGATAGCAGCGCAGCCATTGGTTCCCGCTGCTGTCAATCAAATCCAATGACGCGGGTGTGCGGGGCCGAGCAAATGAAAGAAAATGTTGGACTCAGGAGCGCGCCCGCAAGGTAACGCCCCGGGGGAGCATTTCTCCTAGGAGGTTATACGATGCAGGAGGAGCTACCAGCGCTGCCGGGGGACCCCAGAAGTTGAGGATTGGGGCCACTCTGTGCAAAAGGAACTGCACAGTGGAGGTAAGTATGATATGTTTGTTATTTAAAAAAAAACAAAAAAAAAAACAAAGCTTTACAATCACTTTAAGCTATTGGACACTTTAATCAAGCTTTTTTTTTTTTTCATAACTGTTAGTAAGGAGAAACCGCAGAACACATGAAAAAAAAAAATGCAGGAAAACTGTTGACTGTCTGAAAAAAAAAATATTTATATGCATGATTTCTTATTTTACAAAGAAACTTAACTGTTACTTTTTGCTCCTTACCATAAATAATGAAAATATGTACAAGTTTACAGAAAATGTACACATGCCCGTGCATAAAAAAATAAATATATAGTATCTCACAAAAGTGAGTACACCCCTCACATTTTTGTAAATATTTTATTATATCTTTTCATGTGACAACACTGAAGAAATGACACTTTGCTACAATGTAAAGTAGTGAGTGTACAGCTTGTATAACAGTGTAAATTTGCTGTCCCCTCAAAATAACTCAACACACAGCCATTAAATTCTAAACCGCTGGCAACAAAAGTGAGTACACCCCTAAGGGAAAATGTCCAAATTGGGCCCAATTAGCCATTTTCCCTCCCCGGTGTCATGTGACTCGTTAGTGTTACAAGGTCTCAGGTGTGAACGGGGAGCAGGTGTGGTAAATTTGGTGTTATCGCTCTCACTCTGTCATACTGGTCACTGAAAGTTGAACATGGCACCTCATGGCAAATAACTCTCTGAGGATCTGAAAAAAAGAATTGTTGCTCTACATGAAGATGGCCTAGGCTATAAGATTGCCAAGACCCTGAAACTGAGCTGCAGCATGGTGGCCAAGACCATACAGCAGTTTAACAGAACAGGTTCCACTCAGAACAGGACTCGCCATGGTCGACCAAAGAAGTTGAGTTCATGTGCTCAGCGTCATATTCAGAGGTTGTCTTTGGGAAATAGACGTAAGAGTGCTGCCAGCATTGCTGCAGAGCTTGAAGGGGTGGGGGGGTCAGCCTGTCAGTGCTCAGACCATACGCCACACACTGCATCAAATTGGTTTGCATGGCTGTCGTCCCAGAAGGAAGCCTCTTCTAAAGATGATGCACAAGAAGGCCTGCAAACAGTTTGCTGAAGACAAGCAGACTAAGGACATGGATTACTGGAACCATGTCCTGTGGTCTGATGAGACCAAGATAAACTTATTTGGTTTAGATAGTGTCAAGTGTGTGTGGTGGCAACCAGGTGAGGAGTACAAAGATAAATGTGTCTTGCCTACAGTCAAGCATTGTGGTGGGAGTGCCATGGTCTGGGGCTGCATGAGTGCTGCAGGCACTGGGGAGCTACAGTTCATTGAGGGAACCATGAATGCCAACATGTACTGTGACATACTAAAGCAGAGCATGATCCCCTCCCTTCAGAAACTGGGCCATAGGGCAGTATTCCAACATAATAACAACCCCAAACACATCTCCAAGACGACCACTGCCTTGCCAAAGAAGCTGAGGGTAAAGGTGATGGACTGGCCAAGCATGTCTCCAGACCTAAACCCTATTGAGCATCTGTGGGGCATCCTCAAACGGAGGGTGGAGGAGCACAAGGTCTCTAACATCCACCAGCTCTGTGATGTTGTCATAGAGGAGTAGAAAAGGACTTCAGTGGCAACCTCTGAAGCTCTGGTGAACTCCATGCCCAAGAGGGTTAAGGCAGTTCTGGAAAATAATGGTGGCCACAAAAAATATTGATACTTTGGGCTCAATTTGGACATTTTCACTTAAGGGTGTACTCACTTTTGTTGCCAGCGGTCTAGACATTAATGGCTGTGTGTTGTTGTTTTGAGGGGACAACAAATTTACACTGTTATACAAGCTGTACACTCACTACATTGTAGCAAAGTGTAATTTCTTCAGTGTTGTCACATGAAAAGATATAATAAAATATTTACAAAAATGTGAGGGGTGTACTCACTTTTGTGAGATACTGTATATGTGTGTGTATTGTACATTAACTTTATAGATTAGACCACTTGGCAATATGTCGTACTGCTACTACTACTACTACTAATAATAATAATTTCCATTTGGAAATAATGAGGGTCCTAAGGGCACATCGAATAGCAAGAGGACCCACTAGACCAAGAAAGCAAATGTCAATTTTCAACAGAATGGAGACCGTAGTTAATTGGGTAATAAATTGTGTCACTTTAGACCAAAATACAGAGATCTGGGGACAAGACCAAAAAAATATGATCAAAATCAGCAAAGTCACCTGCGCATCTCTAGCATTGAGGAGAAGTTCCCGGGTAGATTTTGTGGAGCCTTTGTGGTGTCAAATATATTCTATGTAGTATTTTGAATTGGATCAAGTGATCCCTACTGGCAACCAACTGTGAGAAGGGGTATTCCCGCATGTCTTCCCAAACCTTGTCATTGATATCTGGAACACACGCCTACCATTTGGAGTGAAGACTCTCCATGCCAATGTGAACAGAGGGCATGAGTATCTTATATATTTCAGAAAGTGATTTGGTTAGGGAAGCATCCTGAAGCAAGGTTTCAAGATCTGAAGGAGTTAGATTCAAAGGAAGGCTTCCAAATTGGCAGTTGTAGGCATAGCGTAGTTGTAGATAGCAGAATTAGTGGTAATTGGGGAGCCCAAAGCGCTGCTTCAAGCCATCAAGAGGCATTAAGGATCCCTGGACACTAATTTGACCTAAAGGTTTGATGCCCTTAGAAGCCCAGACAATCAGATCAGGGAGTGACTGGAACTCAGATAACCTCAGATTAAACCAAAGAGGGAAACCATAAAGATTAAACCATAAAGGGACCAACTATGAGAGGTAGCATGATGCTTGGACACCACAAGGTTCCAGGCTTGAGTACAGCTTGCCTAGAAAGCATGAGGCTGATGGGGGCACGGAGGCCACAATACAAAGAGATTCCTGAGGGCCTCATAGGATCTCAGATGTGCTGCTTCAAGTGCCATGGCTGAATCGGAATCGTCTGAAACTACCCAATTGTGAGCATATATAAGGAGAGCAGCAAGGAAGTACGACACTACCTGCCTGGAGTTTGCATGTTCTCCCTGTGTCTGCGTGGGTTTCCTCCGGGTACTCCGGTTTCCTCCCACACTCCAAAGACATGCTGGTAGGTTAATTGGATCCTGTCTAAATTGTCCCTAGTATGTATGAATGTGAGTTAGGGATCTTAGATTGTAAGCTCCTTGAGGGTAGGGACTGATGTGAATGTACAATGAATATGTAAAGCGCTGCGTAAATTGACGGCGCTATATAAGTACCTGAAATAAATAAATAAATAAATAAAGTAAGTATGTAAATCAGGGCATGCCAACCCCTCTCAGTCCAAGGCCTACAGAGAGTTCTCTCACTAAATCGAGGGGGGCTAGATTTCCATAAAAATTTAGAAATAAGGGAATCATATTGTTTGAGGAATGTCTTAGAGATCCACACTGGGGAGTGCCGTAGAATATACTGGAAAAACAGGGAGAATTTTCATTTTGATTAAATTGATTTTGATGATAAGGGGAGATTATCCCAAGCTTTCAGTCTCTGCTTAGCTGTAGATAATAGGTGATACAGATTCAATTTTGTAAAATCTGAGACATTGGATGATATATTAATCCCAAGGTAGTGCATATTATCTGTCCAGGCTAATTGGAGGGTAGGGACCGCAACCCTCTGCGCTTCTGCATGGGCAGGATTAAGGATTTACTCCAATTCACTCGCAGACCAGAAAAACTCACATAGTGTGTGAGAATTTGGCTTTGCATTACCTGAAAGAGTGCAAAGCATTCTCTGCTTTAATGAGGTGGAGAGTTTGAAATCACTGCCTCAGCTTGCAATCATTCAGAAAATGCAAAGCATTCTCTGAATGGCACCTGTGCTGAGCGACTGACCTTCTGTGTTCAGAACGCAGCAGGGCAACTGCTCTGCACAGGACACGGAAGCAAGTGGTGATCACGGGAATAGCCATGTATACTTCAGGGATTTCCAGCTTCCAGGGGCATCAGCCAGGTATGGTATAGGTACATTGGTCCAAGCATATGAGTAATTGCCTGATAATTAGCTCATTCATTGTGTTTGAAAAGACACTCCCATAGTGTATTGTTTGAATATTTATTTGCATAGTGAATAATTCTGTCCCGATTGATGGTGAGCTTTACCTTTTTAATTCATGGCTGAATTGACATAGAAACTTGGAGTGCCACTCAAATCTGGAGGATGACAGATATCCCTACCAGTGTCCAGAATGTGGGAGCAGGTATCAGCGCACTAATCAGGAGCGTAGGCAAATGCAAGATGAGATGTCGCTCAAACCGACCCGGTGCTTCAAATATGACTGTAACTATGTATGGTTTCAACCAGCGCTGCTCTGAACATGCTCTCTGATGTGTTTCATCCCACCCACTGGGGATCTGTGACCATGCCCCGTTGGGCAGAGCGAAACGTGTTAGTGCTATGGCAGGAGCAGCGCTGGCTGAGGCACAAATGTCCAGAGGCTACTAGAACATTATTATCACAGGTATTTAGAGGACTGACAATTCATGCAGCACTTTTCATACTGTACATTCAAATAAGTCCATGGGCTTATGGAGCCTACAATCTAAGGTCCTTATCTCATATGCATACATACTACTGTAGGTGAAATGTATGCAGGAGTCAGTTTAATCTACCCATTTGTCTTTGGAGTTTGGAAAGGAACTGGAGTATTCAGAGGAAGCCTGTGCATGCACAAGGAGAACATGCAAACTCCATGCAGGTGTCTTGATTGTGATTGAAACCGAGGACCCTGGTGCTGCAAGGCAGAAGTGCTAATCACTAAGCACCGTGCTGCTCAAAAAAACAAAGCAAGACCCTGCTGCCTAGAAATGTGCCCAGTGGTGTCATTCTGATAAATACAGCCTAGCAGATGGTTAACAAACCCATTTTCTCATGGCTCTGAGTCCCCTGGGTAAGCACAAAATACATTATACAGTAAAGTGTTTTTATCAGTCCCTAAAATGAGAAAAAATAAACATAAACTGTGTCTTGAAAAAAACAAAACCACATGCAGTACAAAACATCTTGAAAACATTCACAATCCCTATGTTTGACTCTTTAACCACTTGGCACCGGATCCCGCCAGCCCTTTAAGGGGTTTGGCATTGTGATTGGCTGTCACGGCGGTCACATGATTGCAAAACTTCCAATCGTAAGAAGCGATTCGAAGCTTTTCGTGAGCCGCTGGTCACTGTGCCGGAAACGGGCAGGGCGCGCTGTCGGCAAAGCTTTTTTGCCGCTAATGTTTGCAAATATGCGGCCCCTCTGCGCCAAGGCCCGGCCGCCTTGAGGGCTCATATTTGTGTACAGTCGACGCCTAGGGGTTAAGAGTGATGCAAGTGCAAATTAAAAATACCCAAGGGTCCTGCCAGAAATCCAGTGAGCTCCTAAATTCCTCTAGTAAGCTGACATCACTACCTTTACCGAACTTGTGAACTACATAACACCTACCTTCTTCTCATCTCCCTAACATAAGGGGAAGGTATTCTGTAGGCCAGCATGGGTAAAATCATTGTTTACAACCCTGCTTGGGATTACAATGCTGTAACAAAAATTGAAATTGACGTGACACACTACGGCTATTAAGTCCAGATCCAACTTTATTCTGATAAAAATCAGGGAGACAGTCCAAAAAGTAGACAATGTGTTTCGGATGTCTAAGAACGCTGCCTTCATCAGGGCATGAATGACAGCAATGTGAATAGACTAGAAGTGAACTGGACCTTATTTTTTCCATTGTAATTGCAAGCAAAGACCTTGTCACACAACTGGTTTTACCCCCTCCTAATTTTCATAAAATAATGGGAAAGTATATCTGTAGATCTACACAAGTGAACTCATTATTGACAACTCTGCTTGGGATTACAGTTTTGTTAGCTCAGTACAGAAAATTAGAAACTCACTGGATTTCTATCCATAACAAAAGGTATTTTTCTGTACTTGCAGCATTTTTTAAAAAGACAAAACATCGGGCAATGTGTATGTATTGCACATAAGTACTGAATTTTTTTTTTTTTTTTTTGTATTTTGCTTAAACATACACTTTAACATAATAGGAAATCCTTAAAAATATATATCTTTAGAGGTAAGTTTGTCTGCTGATCTGTAGCTATTTTATTCTGGGTTAAGGTGTTGTAAAAGAATGTGTGTAGTCATGTGACTTTGGTACCACCAGGAGACCTAATACCTGGGAATGAGGCCAAGCCCCCTCCCAATGTGAACTTTACAGCTCTGACTCATCTTTTACAGCTGTGTACGATAGAGCCAGGGGCATACCAAGCTATGATGTGGGGAGAGGCTAGCAAAAAATGTTCTACACATTTAATGATGTATTGCTAGATACCTGCACAGCAACTCTCATTGCTGGAGAGCAGCTGCATTTCACTTTCTGCCAGAGACCTTGCGTATGAATTTATGTAAGACCTGTGGGAAAATTTCATACTGTCTGAAACAGGCACTTGGCCATAATAACATTATACTTCCTTTCATTTTAATGGGCAATCTGCTGAAAAATGAACAATCAGCTGCTTTGCCTCTTTGAGATTCTTGGACGCACACTGAATGCTTCGTTGGTATTATTCTGGATAGATTTTCTACATAACCTTTGTTTTGGATAAACTACAGCACTAGTTGCATGAATGCATAGATACGGACCTTAAAATGAAAACTCTAGTGGTTTATGATCAATTTTATTTTTAATTTAGGTTTACTGACTAATATTTTATAATATTGTGTATTATATGAATCCAGTCTTTATTTAACGAATAATAATTTGGAGTGTTTCCATGCTTCAATGTGCAGTGCATGCTGGGCTGTCTAATAAGAAAGCCCAAATAGAGACCTAAAAATGATTTTTGCCCATGGGACTGCGCCAAATGAGTTGCGCCAAATGAGTTGCGCCAAATAAAGTTGATAACAAGTTTCTTAAAAAATACAACATGTATTCCATATTAGAATTAAAAAACAGACACAGTAAAAAACACATATGTTGTGATACAGTGGACAGAATGCAAATATATTAACACAGGTTGGTCAGATGTATACAGTATTACAAATACACTCAAATAGACTGAAATCTTGATGCATTTCATGGAACAGTACCCACTTCTTCAGGAGTCAGCCAAAATCTGTGGAAAGAAAACTGTAAGAAGCCAATGCATATACAGTGTGTATATATATCTATATATCTATAGGAAAACCATATATATAGGGCCACGGAGGGTGGGGAAGATTTACTCCCTCAGTGAATATACGTACATATCAACCAGCAAGGGCAAAAACTCAAAAAGATGCAATCCAAGCAGTAAATGCAAAAAAGGATGACAAAGATGTGAGAGTACATCCACTGGTTAAGCTCTGTCGAGGAGCTGAAGGTAGGGAAGGCTGGAGGCCAAAGCAAACAGGGGGACCAAAAAAAGGAGAAGCACCCTGGTAAGTGTAAACATAAGATAATCATAGTGAAAATGAAGTGAGAATGCAAACTGTAGAACATAAGAGGGTGAAAAAGGTAGATAAAGGTGATAAGTGTGTTTGGACCAGGGGTAAAAAAAATTAATAAGACATAAATAATGATGCAGAGGGCCAAGCAAGGGGAATAAATGAGTAAAGGGGATACAAAGTTGATAAGGCTCAGGAAAGGAATAACCGGGTGAAGCTCCAGTGAGGGAACCAATTGCAATACCTTGTAATGAGTAATCCACGAAAATAGCGTGATGTGTGAACCATCCACCAGAGATCAATACAGGTCCGCTCCAAAAGAGGCCCCTATAAATAGCGCCCTGGTCCAAGACCCCCCTTTTTCACGTAATAAGAAAGCCCAACACTATCTCTGCATTTGCTGACTGGTTCTACAGAACTAAGATTTAGGCTGGGTAATTCTTAGGAAAATTTGTATGAAAATTCCCAGAACATTTGAATGTCGATCGAAGGTAGATTTTGTTAGCTTGTAACATTTGATATTGGTATGAATGGACTCCTCTGAATAACTCAACTGATTCATTCAGTTTTGTGTATAAGTGACCTGAAATCAGGCCTGTAAAGCACAGCATTAAACAAGCTACTGTATATGAAACCCTATATTGCCAGACTCACACTAGATACTTGCTGCTGCTAAAAAGTAAATATAAATTACTTTTAAGCAATATTTCCTTATTTAGCAGAAAGAAATATGTGATTTCATTTTTGTTAAAATATTAATTCTATAAAAAAACTATACCGTACAAAAACCTAAAACTTAAAAACCTTTGACATGAATATAATAATTTCTATACACATGTGCAAATGGAAGGTATTCAAAGCTCTTAGGCAGCCCATAGATAATTCAATTTTCTTTCCTTCCATCCTTAAACCTGTACACACTAATACTTTTTTGTTATTCAACCTAGCAGGTTGAACGAAAAAGACTGACAGCTCCGGTCGGAGCTGCTGTACTAACAATCCGATGTAAGTACAGCAATCTCCCCGCTAAGCTGTTGTGTTCTGACAGGGGGACGCCAGAACACTCCGGTCAGATCTGGAGCCAGTCGGCTGCTGGTTTTCCAGCATGCTCGTCCGACAGAAGCCGGCCAAATGGCCAGCTTCTGTCATACCGGCTGCCATACACACGGGCCGAATGTCGGCCAGTTTTTATTGAACCGGCCGATGTCGTCCGACATTCGACCCGTGTGTATTGGCTTTAGTGCCACACATAAAAAACTCTTTTCCAGGTATAACTTCTACATATATTTGTTTTGTAGCACTGTAGGAATTTAGGCAGCGTAAAATAGCTTTTTCATTTATTTAAATAATTTATGGTTATATGTACTGAATTTTATGAGAATGTTTTACTGTGTTAACATTTCTGTATATTTTTACTGATCATTATTTCAATATTTCATATTTTTTGTAGTTATTGATCTCCTGGAAGCTCTGAATGTTACACGCTCTATCAAGGGGGTTACAAAGTCCAAGGGTCTTGACCCTGGTTCACCAGCCTGGAAGTTCCGACCACGTGTCCCTCACCTAACACTTCCTTGGGACTATTCAGTCTACCTTTTATCCAGTACACAGGGTTCGGTTGGCCTACATTTTGTAGCCAAGCAAGCCAAGAACAACCAAGGAACATTGCTAGCCTTTTTGTCTCCGGCTGCCATGAAGAAGGATGGTCATCCTCTTTTACACCTTGTTTCTGACACGCAAGAAGACCAATTACGTTTAGAGTACCGCACCCCTCAGACCATGGAACCGGCCTCTTTGTTGCTTCCAGGTGGATCACCATTTTCTGGCTCCAAATGGGCACGACTTGCACTAAACATTGACACTCACAAGGTCACACTTTTCCTGGATTGTGAAGAACCAGTGATATTTGGAAAGGAAGGAGAAGATGAGTTATTAAGCCTTATCCTTCCCCTGGATCTTGAAATTAGCTTTGCAAGCACCCCAGGAAACAAAGAGAGCAAGTTCCTGGTAAGAGTATTGCTTTATCCCTTTATTTTTAATATGTTTTTCATCTTAGACTTTCCTGACAATTACTTACAAATTGAAGTTGTCATTTATGATAAGTATGACCAGACTGTTTTGGGCTGTGATATTGTTTGTTGTGCAAGCCATTTTGTTGCCTTTCGTTGTTCGTTTGCTGCACTTGGGTTTATATATTTTTTTAGAATGCTAAATAGAACATTGATTTGCACTGTTCAAGCTGTAGATTTGAGTTACTGTTTTGAACAAATTTACAGTATTATGTTTCCCCTGCACAAATGTCCAGAGGATTGGGTGTTTTTTTCTGATTAACTTCAGCATTCAGTATGTATTACTGAATAGTTTTTAAAAATAAATTAAAATCCAATGTGAAAGGTAACATATAGAATGTATTCTGTCATCTTCCCTCAGGGCTACTGGCAAACAGCCGAGATCTCTCCAACTGGTTTTTCCCGTAGGCCATGGCACTGTGAAAACCGCTCAGGTGAGATTAAAAACCTTGTAGACCAGTATTTCCTGACGCAACTTGCCAGTTTTGCATATAATGTCAATAAGCAATTGTGTTAAAATACGTGATGTTGATGTGCCAGAGACATTTCCTGTATGTTTCTCTGATAGACCTAAAAAAAATCCTACCTTTTTGTGTCACCTGATCCATGTCTGATGCTGTCCCCTGCCTTTGCTGCTAAACTGTCTCTTCTTCGGTTTAACCTAATTACCTCCTATGTACAGGGCTGCCGATAAGGGAGCACCACCGGTCCTCCAGTACAGGGCTCGGGCACAGCCGCTTTCTCCCCCTCTCCCTTCCGCCAGCTTCAGGATGGAGAGTGGGGGAAGGGGACATTAAATATATCATTTATCAGCCCCTTTCTTTATTGAATAAACTGTGTTTACTATGCTTCAGTTTATGAATGAACAGAAACCTCTGTCGGTGCAGCTGAGGCTACAGAGAAAGGAATTGAAGAATCTGTGTCCTCAATTCCTTTCTCTGTCATAAAAGTAAGACTTCAGGGGTCTGTTTAGACCCCTGATATTTTACCCAAACCCCTAACAACATTGTAAAAAATAAATAAAAAATGATTTTTAAAATTTAAAAAATAATTTAAAAAATTTTTTAAAAATAATTACAAATATTGTAAACAATAATTTTAAAAAATAAGGGCTTATCCACATGGGTTCACTGGCCCATATAGTGTCAAAGAGCGGTTTGTTTGTGCAGCTGGAGCTGTCTGTTACTCTATGAGAATGCAGCGGCTGTGTGAACACAGTCGCAGGTCCTAATTGGATTAGTGTGCAGGTGTGGGTGACAGACCCCAAATACGCACTATCAGTATTTAGAGGCCATACAGCTGCACCCACACTCCTGTCAAATTAGAACCTGCGGCTGTGTTTGTACAGCTGCTGTCTGCACATAGCAAAAGCCACATTTAAAAAAAAAAACATGATTCACACTGTACAGGCCACAGCACCCATGTGAATGAACCCCGAGACCTAATTTACACACACAGAACTTTATTTATTAACTCAATGCAGTCTTATCTTTTAGATTTAGGAGGACTTTGTAAGCTATGTTGTTTGTGTCCGCTAATAATGATTTCAGTGTATTTTAAATGAAAATATCTTTTTGATATTTTCGGGGGGGGGGGGGGGGGGGCTGTCAGGTAGGCTGAATGAGGCACTGTGATTTCTAACAGCAGCCTTGCCTATGTATACAAGAACAGGCAGACCAAGGAGACTAATGTGAGAAAATGTGTGTTCCATTCCATAAAAAGTTTCTGTATGAGGCAAGACTGTATTCAGCCCATTGCTGCGCTAAGCCTGAGTGGTGATGTCCCCTTCTCACAAAGCTAAATTACTGGCTATGCCCCTTATAATCCCACCTACAGCATAATTACTGCCACAATAACTATAAAGAATTCTATAAAGGCATTTTTTTGTTTCGCACATAAAGCAAAACACTATAAAGACATTGATTAAAACCGTCTTAAGTAATGTGGTTCATATTGTTAAAGCAAACATTAGAAGGGTTGGAGGTGTGATCTCAGATACTTCAACTGTCAAATGGTTGTTCATGTTGGCTGCAGCATCTTGGATACAATTTACAACCTGGGATTCCCTACATACTAAAGTCTGTAGAGTTTCTAGAAAATGGTGACAAAAAATAAATAAATATTTACTGTGTTCTGTGGTGGAAAAAACTTTAATAGACAGCTCAAGAGAGGAAGGCCAGATTTGTTCAGTCCAACAGAAAATCCACACAATGTGCTTAAATAAAAGCTCACTTTGCCCCAAATGGGAAAAGTGAGAGTTCCTTAAAGAAAAGTATTGATAGAGGTTGAATATTTTAATGGCAGGTGCATTTATACACTTACTTATAGGTTTTCTTTGAAAAGAACAACCAGAAAGCAGCTTAGATAGATAGTGCTGTACTAGGTCCTGCACACCACTCCAGACTTAAAGTGATTGGAAAGTCTTGTTTTTTGTTTTTTTTTTAAATAACAAACATGTAATACTTACCTGCTCTGTGCAGTGGTTTTGCACAGAGCAGCCTGGATCCTCCTCTTCTCGGGTCCCCTGTCGGCACTCCTGGCTCCTCCCTCCTGTTGAGTGCCCCCACGGCAAGCAGCTTGCAATGGGGGCACCCAAGCAGGTGCGCTCCCGAACCGTGGCTCTACAGAGCCGTGGTTCAGCTCCGCCCCCTCCATCTCCTGATTGGCTCGCTGGCTGTGAATGACAGCAGCGGGAGCCAACGGGCTGTCAAAAGCTAATCAGGAATGCAAGTCCCTGGAAAGGCAAGGCTCTCGTGGACATTGCTGAATCGAGAGGGGGCTCAGGTAAGTATTTGGGGCTGCTGCACACAGGATGTTTTTTACCTTCATGGATAGAATCCATGAAGGTAAAAATACTTCAGCTTTTACAACCACTTTAAGTTGGCTAAACACTAGTAGAAATATTTCGATTTAAGGACGTATATTCGATTTTTAAATCATTAGTGGGGTCAAATCTATGTTAGTTTTCAACCACAATGACAAGAAAACTCGAAGGAGCAAGATGGAAATTTTCTTTACAACTAACAGATTTCCAAAAGTGTATGTGGTTTTCGTTTTTTGTCCTTTTGAACCACATTTGTCCAGTCGTCAAATGTACAAAGAATTTTCACACCAATTTGCTAGTGAATAGCCAGCTTAGGGTGCAAGCTACATCTGACAACGAGCTTTAACATAACCCCTGCTGTCCCTCTATCTAATCTCTATCAGGCACCACACCATCCTGTTTGACATCAAGACAGCAGGAGGTACGATAAAGCTCCTTGCTGCTTTATAGCATAATTCCCACTGTAATGGCTCTGAAGACTGCACAATGAGTGAAAGTTACTTATACACCTGCCCTCTTATGAATGGATGATAGAGAACACTTCCCACTGCCCCACTGTCTGAATTGCCCCATTGAAGTGTCCGATTGGACAATGAGACAGCTTATGCTTCCTGGCTACTTCAGTGATTTCCAGCTTCCAGGAACATCGGCCAGGGATAGTATAAACATTATATTGGTCCAAGTTGGACCAATGTAACTATGTAAAAATATACTTTGCTTGGAATTCATATTTAAAGGGAAAGGAGTGGCAAGGGCCAGGAGGAGAATGAGTGCCTGTAGTTTAGTTTTAGGGCCCATTTCACACGGGGCGGGCTCCATTGGAATCTGCCTACTCAGTGGGAAATTTGTCCAATGTTCCCCGCTGAGCAGTCGGGTGGCTGGTCCATGTCCACTCCGCTTATGCAGAGAGGACACAGCTTGCTCTCCTCTATGGGCGGTCAGATGTAAACAGTCCGTTTACACCTGACTGGCATCTGATGTGATCCGCCAAACGGATGGGAAACGTATCCCCATCTGTCTATTTTTAGCGGATTGGATGTCAGCAGGTGGCAATGGACACATACCCATTGACTCCTGCCACTCCATAGAGGGCTTTGGATGGACCGATCAAGTCTGCCTAAAAAGCAGACAGGTGGACCCGATCGGAGCTAAAAACAGGAGCTATTTGCATGTCTCACTTCCAGAACAAATCTGAAAACTAAAGAGATGACGGAGGCCGTACACTGGTGACATCAGTTTCTTCAGATGTCTTCAAAGAGTTTCCTCAGGAAGGTCCTAACCTCCTAAAACGCATTGGATGTTTTGTGTTGTATTGGAGGCAATGCTATTATTAAAGGTTTGAGGTTCTCTGACTGCTTGTCTGGACTTTTAGAGGAGCTACATGAGAGCTGGAGTATTTTCTATACCAAGTATATACACCTTGGAAGAGGGTTGTTTCCCATGAGAGAGGAGGTGGCATAAAGAGGGGTGAGCTGTATGTTCCTTTTTATGCCACTGTGCTTTATTACATTTTGACCAATCTTCTGATCATTTGAATCCAGTGCTTTGTCCTCATATGTGCAAAACTATAACCTGTTTAGACAGTGTAAGAATGAAAAAGACACATTTGAATAGTAAAAATGCTTACCAAAGCTGGATATATAAAATAAGCACCCCTTTCAAAAGACTAATATGGCCTTTTAACAAGATTGCACATGTGTAAAAGTGCGTGTTTGTCAGTTTTAGGTCTATGAATAGCTCGTTCCAGTTCATGGACTGGCAGTGGTGTAATTGTGTTGATGCCAGGTGCTGTACCAGTCTATTCAATAAGAGAAATAATATTAAAATTGGCTCCATTTCAGAGCATATAGTGCATCCTTTCTGAGCATTTGCTGTATCTTGTTTAGATTACTATATTAGCTGTTGATACACATTAACACAGAGCAGATGGCAATGAGCCACAATAAATAAAATCAACCAGTAAACTATTAATCATACTTCAAAATCAAGGTCACAGGGGCCATTCTATTTATTTTAATTTTAATTTCATAAAATCCAGTCCAACCTGATTTAGAAATCCTTTCAAGGGACTTCTGTGCAGCATCTTGTCACATGACCCATTGCTGTAATCCTTTCTTTCATGTAGTATTGTCTGTGTGGGTTCAGGTTTTATATCAGGGACATTCAGAATATACAATATCTCACAAACGTGAGTACACCCCTCACATTTTTGTAAATATTTTATTATATCCTTTCATGTGACAACACTAAAGAAATTACACTTTGCTACAATGTAAAGTAGTGAGTGTACAGCTTGTATAACAGTGTAAATTTGCTTTCCCCTCAAAATAACTCATCACACAGCAATTAATGTCTAACCCGCTGGCAACAAAAGTGAGTACACCCCTAAGTGAAAATGTCCAAATTCGGCCCAAAGAGTCAATATTTTGTGTGGCCACCATTCATTTCCAGCACTGCCTCAACCATCTTGGGCATGGAGTTCACCAGAGCTTCACAGAAGTTCTCTTCCACTCCTCCATGATGACATCAGCTGGTGGATGTTAGAGACCTTGCGCTCCTCCACCTTCCATTTGAGGATGCCCCACAGATGCTCAATAGGGTTTAGGTCTGGAGACATGCTTGACCAGTCTATCACCTTTACCCTCAGCTTCTTTAGCAAGGCAGTGGTCATCTTGGAGGTGTGTTTGGGGTCGTTATCATGTTAGAATACTGCCCTGCGGCCCAGTCTCCCAAGAAAGGGGATCATGCTCTTCTTCAGTATGTCACAGTACATGTTGGCAATTATGGTTCCCTCAATGAACTGTAGCTCCCCAGTGCCAGCAGGACTCATGCAGCCCCAGACCATGACACTCCCACCACCATGCGTGACTGTAGTCTTTGTACTCCTCCTGGTTGCCGCTACACACCCTTGACACAATCTGAACCAAATAAGTTTATCTTGGTCTCATCATACCACAGGACATGGTTCCAGTAATCCATGTCCTTAGTCTGCTTGTCTTCAGCAAACTGTTTGCAGGCTTTCTTGTGCATCATCTTTAGAAGAGGCTTCCTTCTGGGACAACAGTCATGCAGACCAATTTGATGCAGTGTTCAGCATATGGTCTGAGCACTGACAGGCTGACCCCCTTTGGTTGACCATGGTGAGGCCTGTTCTGAGTGGAGCCTGTCCTGATAAACCACTGTATGGTCTTGGCCACTGTGCTGCAGCTCAGTTTCAGGGTCTTGGCAATCTTCATATAGCCCTCTGTATGTAAAGCAACAATTCTTTTTTTCAACAGTTCCTCAGAGAGTTCTTTGCCTGGAGGTGCCATGCTGAACTTCCAGTGACCAGTATGAGAGAGTGAGAGCGATAACACCAAATTTAACACACCTGCTCCTCATTCACACCTGAGACCTTGTAACACATCGGGGAGGGAAAATTACTAATTGGGCCCAATTTGGACATTTTCACTTGGGGGTGTACTTAGTTTTGTTGCCAGCGGTTTAGACATTAATGGCTGTATGTTGAGTTATTTTGAGGGGACAGCAAATTTACACTGTTATACAAGCTGTACAATCACTACTTTACATTGTAGCAAAGTGTCATTTCTCAATGTTGTCACATAAAAATATATAATAAAATATTTACAAAAATGTGAGGGGTGTACTCACTTTTGTGAGATACTGTAAGGATAGGGGTAACCGTAGAAATTTAGAGGACAGATTTAGCAGACAGTTACAGAGGATTAAGGCAAGAATAAATATCAGATAAGCAGGTGGTTACTTCAGTCTGTCTGTCAGTGGGTATAAAGCCAGCCATAAATGGATCGAAATTCATCTGGTTCAGCAGGGACTGGCCGAACTTCGATCCATATATGGGTATTGTAGTTGCAAAGAAGTCAATCTACCAATCGACTTCTGTACAACCGCCCTGTTGCAAAATTACCACTTGATCAGTGTATTCTGACAGCGAGAAAGTCCCCGCTGTCAGAATACGATCCCTTTCCCCATCCACTTTGAATGTGTGGATGGGGATATCAAGTAATTTTGTGTCCAATCAAGTTTAATTTTTTTCTTTTAGATGGAATTGTAAAAGTATAAGATTAGGATTTATCCTCTTATCTATGTTCCTAATGCAGAGGAAATCACTTTGATAAGAACACATGCAACAGTAAAATACTTGAAACACATGAAAAATGTAAAGCAGAACTCAAGCCATGATAATGTTAGGTTTTGGATGAGGTGAGAATGGACTAGAAGCTCTGTCAGTTCTATATGACTGTCTGTATTTCTGTTTGGTGATTTTTACTCATTGTTTGTAGGTAGGTGCCCAAATAATAATGTTGTTGAGTAATCAAAGGGTTAATGTTTTGTGTTATAAGGGTTAACAGTATATGCTGTAATATGTCTTTCCTCGCATGCCTCACTTCCCACATCTTTTGGGAGATGATAAATGCAGGAGGAGTTTGGGCCTTATGGTCAATCAGTCATGGGAAGTAAGCAATAAGGACCATACATGTAAAGATGTGATTGGAGTGTATCAGTGGAGTTACCTCATAGCAGAACCCTGGAATGGGTCTGAGGACTGAGTTGCTATATCTCACCTTGTGGGGAAATTGAAAGGTGTAAGCACCACAGCACAACATTTAAGAGAGGGAACTGTGAAGTGTTCTGCATTGAAATGTTGCACTGAATTAACACCTGAATTGCTGGAAATGTACAAAGAACTGTTTGTAACAAGCGCCTTTTATCAAATAAAGAAGTTACTGGTTGTGGTCTGATTCTTATGAAGAAGAGGGAGAATTTACAGTGAATGTGAATTTGGGAACAACGTTTAAACCTTCAAGTTAACCCTTTGGGTGCTGAAGGGTGAAAAGGTACAGGAAGGAGGAGCAGCCAACTTGGGAGAGGGAGCCATGGTGGCCAGTGGTGGAAGTTCTGTGGGTAGGGTGGTCTGCCATGTAATGCATCCTGCTGAGTGATTTGGCCCCTATCTTAGGGCCTGCTGCGGAATGGAACTGGTCCTAGGGTCATGGTGTGTGAGGCCTTGTGATATGTGCAGTGGCTGCACTCCTAGCCTACCGGCTGAAGCAGGAGAATCGTTGTGTGGTGAAGAGTTGGTGGACATAATCAGTGCTCAACTCTGTTGACCTCAAAAATGTCTCTGTAGTTGGTGCTGGGTCAGGTGTCACTGGCAGGTGAAAGGATGTTTTCCCGGTGAAGTAATTTGGCCTCCAGCAAAAGGGACCCTGAACCCACAAAGGAAACATTACAAATCTATCAGCATGTAGTCCCCCCATGCAAACATGTTGTGTTTCTAAATTGAGATTTCAAGAGAAATCTCTTTAAAGGATTTACCATTTCAAGAAAATTGCCTATGCAGCCAATGGGCCACAGTAGGTAAAAAGCCATTGTGCTCCACCAAAACCTGGCTGAAAAACTCAGTTCCCTGTCCTTCCTTGTTGCTTGGAAGGCTTGTCCTCAGCATCACAGGAGCGAGGATGTTCTTTCAATCAAAACCCAGCACGAGCGCGCAATGTGCCCTGTGGCTGGAGCGTCCTATCATCAAGCCGTGCCTGAGGAATATTAACTTTGGGAGTTTTTCGGTCATTCTTCTGGAAATGTGGAGGAAGGGGTAAAGAGGTGCAAAGAGCCTACAGGTATGGCAATTACATTAAAGCCTAAGTTTAGTGAAAAATGAAAAAAAAATAAAAAAATAGGACAAGGAACATTATTTACTATCAATGTCCTTTGTGTTGCAGGCTCCTGCTTTAGTTGAAATGTTCATCCTCTGATCCCCCCCGTCATCATAATTTTTCAGTGCAGTGGGGGTTATTCACTCATCAATTATGCTTTTCTGCCCGTCCCCGCCCCCCCATTCATAGAAGCTTTGATGAAAGAAGCGTGATCTATGAATGAAAGGTCCAGTTCACGTTCACTGGTGTATCTTTCACAATGTGCGTGTTAAATAGCTTAATAAAAGGATAGAATAAATAGAATATAATAGAATAAAATATAAGAAATCTACTGCTAATTCAACTCAACTCACTGTAGGTGATTAAATATGCAGGTGTTTGCATACCTAGGCATACCTAGGCCTTATTCACACAGTGCAGGGGCCATTTTTGCATTTTTCAATGCATCCACATGCAGACAGTCCATTCATGTCAATCAGGACGCAGTGGCTGCATGGACACAGCCGCTGCTCCCAACTTGACAACGGCTATGTTCGGGGTTGTGCACTCTCACGACTGTCAAATTGGGAGCAGCCGCTGTGTCCTCGCAGCCACTTTGTCCTAAAAAATGAGACTGCATGCATGGGGATGCACTGAAAACTTATGCATCCCAGTGAGGGCAAACACGACCCTCACATGAGTAAAAAAAAAAACTGTAGTACACCTATCTGAATGAGGCCTTAGGTACCATACATCTGCTCAGAAAGCCCGCAGTGAGGTAGTGCTGCTCAGTGCATAATTATTGCTTGATATAGTACAACGCTGGGTTAATTATTGCTATATCAACCGAACAATCCTTATGAAAAACAAAGAAAATTCAATAAACCCAAAATAACTCATGGAAGCAGAAAACATGTGATATAAAAATAGCCTTAAAGAAAGCATGCCCCACACACGTTCTGCAAACATTCATTAAAATGGTGTGTGACCCGTTTAGAATGATCACACTTTTATAAAGAATTACTTTCATTTATCACTGTTCCTTTCACTGACCAATTTTATCCATATTACCCCATGCTGTCTCTATACATTGGACGAAGCCTTTTTAGTTCATGCCTCATTACATTAATTAAAAAGCGTCTGAGACCCCCTCATCCTCCTAACAAGATGAGGTCCTCTGTCCTGCCTACTTCCCACATCAATCAGAATTCCTACTCTTTCCCCCATCCTCAGACCTTTCATTGCCCCCAGCTCTGTTCATTACTTCAGGATGTTTCTATTATGGGCTCTTAGACACGAAGCAGTGTGGGCTGGACTGTGTGTCTGAAAATACACCAACTTCGTATAATGGAGTACAATGTACTGATGGATATTAGACAACTAGGTCTACTTCTACCTCAGGGAGCAATACTACATAGTAACCTTATCACACTCTACTGCATTATCTGCTGGAGTTTTAGAAGAAAAGCTTGGTCTTTTCAGTTGTTTTTGGATATACATTTAAAATCAGCTTGACATAAATCACTTAGTCAATGAATAAAAAAAGTGATTAGGCCCCACCAAGAGTTAAGCAGGCCTTACACTTGTAGAAATTCATTAGAAAATTGTAATTTTCAGAACGCTTGATTATCTAAGAGTTAAAGGCGCTGATTCAACAATTGTATTCACCCACAGCGTGCAAAGAAAATCTAAGGATGGAAAATGTTTTCAAGTTTAATGGGAACAAACAAATTTCTAACTGTTGAATTCGCTCTGGGACAAAAATTTTTTTTAACCAGTCTTACCCACATGCGCTTGTCAAAGTTACTCCAAAGTAAAACATTTGTTCTTGTAAATAGTTTTTATCGCTTCGATACAAAGATTAAGATATTGACATGGCACGTGAATGAAGAGTTCACGGGGACAAATCAAGGACCAGGAATGATTATCAGGAATCAGGAATGATTATGTATGGTATAGGAGAGTATAAAAGAACAATACAAAGGTTTCTTTATTCTTTACGGTATATGCACAATTTGATTTATGAGTAGATTCTAATATACACTGAGCAAAATTATAAACACAAAATTATAAACGCAACACTTTTGTGTTTGCCCCTATTTATCATGGAATGAAAGATCTATGACTTTTTCTATGTACACAAAATGCCTGTTTCTCTCAAATATTGTTCACGAATCTTTCTAAATCTGTGTTAGTGAACACTTCTCCTTTGCCAAGATAATCCATCCACCTCACATGTGTGGCATATCAAGATGTTGATTAGACAGCATGATTATTGCACGGGTGTGCCTTAGACTGGCCACAATAAAAGGCCACTCTAAAATTTGCAGTTTTACTGTATTGGAGGGGGTCGGGGGGTCCAAAAACCAGTCAGTATCTGGTGTGACCACCATTTGCCTCACGCAGTGCAGCACATCTCCTTTGCATAGAGTTGATCAGGTTGTTGATTGTGGTCTGTGGAATGTTGGTCCATTCCTCTTCAATGGCTGTGCATAGTTGCTGGATATTAGAAGGAACTGGAACACGCTGTCGTATATGCCAATCCAGAGCATCCCAAACATGCTCAGTGGGTGACATGTCCACTGAGAATGTTGGCCATGCAAGAACTGGGATATTTTCAACTTCCAGGAATTGTGTACAGATCCTTGCAATATGGGGCCATGCATTATCATGCTGCAACATGAGGCGATGGCCGTGGATGAATGGCACAACAATGGGCCTCAGGATCTCATCACGGTATCTCTGTGCATTCCAAATGGAATCAATAAAATACACCTGTGTTCGTTGTCCATAGCATACGCCTGTCCATAACATAATCCCACTGCCACCATGGGCAACTCGATCCACAACGTTGACATCAGCAAACCGCTCACCCACATGTCTGCCATCTCCCCTGTAGTGAAGACCAGGATTCATCCGTGAAAAGAACACCTCTCCAAAATGCCAGATGCCATCAAATGTGAGCATTTGCCCACTCAGGTCAGTTATGATGACGAACTGCAGTCGGATCGAGACCCTGGTGAGGATGACGAGCATGCAGATGAGCTTCCCTGAGACGGTTTCTGACAGTTTGTGCAGAAATTCTTTGGTTATGCAAACTGATTGTTGCAGCAGCTGTCCAGGTGGTGGGTCTCAGACGATCTTGGAGGTGAAGATGCTGGATGTGGAGGTCCTGGGCTGGTGTGGTTACACATGGTCTGCGGTTGTGAGGCCGGTTGGATGTACTGCCAAATTCACTGAGCTCTGGTGGACATTCCTGCAGTCAGCATGCCAATTGCACGCTCCCTCAAAACTTGCGACATCTGTGGCATTGTGCTGTGTGATAAAACTGCACATTTTAGAGTGGCCTTTTATTGTGGCCAACCTAAGGCACACCTGTGCTATAGACATGCTGTCTAATCAGCATCTTGATATGCTACACCTGTGAGGTGGATGGATTATCTTGACAAAAGAGAACTGCTCACTAACACTGATTTAGACAGACTTGTGAACAATATTTGAGAGAAATAGGCCTTTTGTGTACATAGAAAAAGTCATAGATCTTTGAGTTCAGCTCATGATAAATAGGGGCAAACACAAAAGTGTTGCGTTTATAATTTTGCTCAATATATATATATATATATATATATATATATATATATATATATATATATATATATATATATATATATATATATATATATATACACTGTATATTATATCCATTACAACCCCATTGGCTGATGAATATATAAAGAGAGAAATTTATCAAGACTGGAGCACTGGAGCAGAATGAATTTGGAGCAGCTGTGCAAAGTAATCAATCTTCAGCTTGTTCAGTTAACGTGACACATATCTTTATTCTCCATAATAATCCATACACATCCACTCTCAAAATTTCTCCTTTTATTCCTTACTTCCAGTGCCTATTAGTTGTGGTCATGTGCAAAATCCCATAGTCCCCAGTTCCTAGTCCTTATCGGGAGTGAGCAAGAGGGGGTGGATACATTCCTACATATAGTGGGACCATGGGGAATGAACGTGGCTACCCTCTAACAGGACGTCTCAGATCACAGTAACAAGAAAATAAAAAATTGCAAGAGGCTGAGAGCAATAGAAGGGACGTTTGAGTTAAGAATTTGTTTTTGAATAACCTTTTTTAATAGCTTTAGTGTCACCTTAACCTTTGAAAATTAAAGATAGACGCTGATCAGCTGCCATGGATAGCTGCAGATTGTGGTTCCTCCAGTTGTAATAGTTTCCCCTCAATGTATATAAAATATACTTCTAAATAGGCAATACGTATACAGTACATATAGATAAGGAAACCAGTTTAATACACTTGGGAGTCCATTTAGGTATCAACATTTGTAAGGGCTTTCAAAAAATGTAATGGACTCAATAAAGGTATCAGGCTAACAATTTTTCAGAATTTCGCAAGAACATTCATACCGAATTCTAACCATTGACTTACTGCCAGTGGTGTAGCGTGGGAGGGAGCACAGGGAAACATCTTTAGGGATGTAGAATCATACCTCTAATCGCCCCAAGACCGTCCTGGGATTTCAACAAAATCCTGAGTCCCACAGCCAGCCCAGTGCAGAAACAAGTTTCTACACTTGGCTGCACAGATTCACCCGGCAAAGGCATGCTAGCACCGCACACCCAGGGCACCCATCCCGCATATCCTGCAAGGTGCCCTGAGTCACTAGCACCACGATTCCCCCACTGCAGCAGCTTGCATTTCTCCCCCTCCAGTTGCCTGTAACAACAATACACATCAAAGCTGTCATGGGAAAAGGGTGGTGGTGGTGGAGGGCAGGGAGCGAGGGGGGGAGGTCAGGTAACAAAGGAATTTTGAAGAGGAGAAGATGTGTGCCAGAAAGGGGAGGAATGATTAAATAGGGGAGGATTTGTGCTGGGGGGGGGGAATGGAGAGGGGGGATGTGTGCCAGAAGGGGGATTGGAGGGGTAGGATTTGTGCTAGACGTGGGAAGGGGGGAATTGGAGGGACATGATTTGGGCTAGAAGGGGGAATTGGAAGGGGAGTATTTGTGCTAGAAGGGGGAGAGGATTTTTGCTGGGAGGGGTGATATGTGCTAATTTGGGAGGGTAGGTTGCAGATTTTTGTGCTGGAAAGGGAAGAGGATTTGGGGGTAGGGTAAGACACAGATTTTTCCTACTATCAAAGACTCCACCACGGTGGAGAATATGCCCTCTTCTTTCATTTACTAGTCTTAGCTGACTTTTGTGATATGACTTTAACACATAGGGGTGGATTTATTAAGCGCAAATAGACTGGGCACTTTGCAAGTGCAGTTGAACGCATTTTTCCCAGAGCTTAGTAAATGTGATAAAGCTCTGCTGATTTCCATCATCCAGTCATGTGCAAGCAAAAATGCTATTTTTTATTTTCCTTGCACTTAATTGGATATTCTTAACAACGTGAAGATTTACCTCATTTACAAAGCTCTAGGGAAAAAAAGGACAACTGTACTTGCAATGTACACAGTCTATTTGCCTTTATTGAATCAACCCCTGCAATATTATTTTATCTTCTCAGTTGCTATAAATTCCTTCTTTCTGTGTTCAGTTTGTAAATATGTACATACATGTGGGCAATTATTTTTTCTCATTGCAAATTCTGATTCCTGCTTTGTGCTTCACAGTGGTACAATCTTTTCTGTTCCCCCTTACAAAGCGAATCAGCTGGTTCGCTAAATAAACAAATGCACTCCCCGAGGCTTATGTATCAAACTTGGGTCTAATCTACAAATCTCTATATTATAATAATTTAAATATGGATTAGCAAGCATGTAAACCTCTGAAAAGTTGCAACTAAAATTACTTTAGGGTAACCTGTAATAAAAACACACATTATGCCTTCAATAAAATTATACTATACTTTCCCTTTATGATCTATGTCGGCTTGAATTGTGAGATAGATGACAGCCATGCATGGAAAGATGATTGCTCTATTTTAGTGAAATATCCAGAAACTGGACTTTTTCTGGACAGTACCTGCAGCTGCTGCAAGTTGTAACTGTAGTTCAGGAATTCTTCTTCTAAAAGCAATTTTTAAAGTAGTTTTTACTTACATATCAGATCTTGCTAGACTATTATTCTGACCAATGTTACCATGTTTCATTAATTGGTTGCCATGAGCTGGGCAAGAAAGCATGGTGCAGTATGCAGTGATCCATAAAATCTAGTTGTTTATAACTCTTATTGATTTCATAGTTTCATAGTTAGTCAGGTTGAAAAAAGACACAAGTCCATCCAGTTCAACCATAAAATAAATAAATAAAATAAAAAATATCGTACTATCCAATATACCCAATTCTATACCTACAGTTGATCCAGAGGAAGGCAAAAAACCCCAGCAGAGCATGCTCCGATTTGCTACAGCAGGGGAAAAAATTCCTTCCTGATCCCCCAAGAGGATTTTCTCTGGATCAACTTTACCTATAAATGTTAGTACCCAGTTATATTATGTACATTTAGGAAAGTATCCAGGCCTTTCTTAAAGCAATCTACTGAGCTGGCCAGAATCACCTCTGGCGGGAGTCTATTCCACGTTTTCACAGCTCTTACTGTGAACAAACCTTTCCGTATTTGGAGATGAAATCTCTTTTCCTCTAGATGTAAAGAGTGCCCCCGTGTCCTTTGTGTTGACCGTAAAGAGAATAACTCAACACCAAGTTCAATATATGGACCCCTTATATATTTGAACATGTTGATCATATCCCCCCTTATTCTCCTCTTCTCAAGAGTGAATAAAATCAGTTCCTCTAATCTTTCCTCATAGCTGAGCTCCTCCATGCCTCTTATCAGTATGGTTGCCCTTCTCTGCACTTTCTCCAGTTCCCTGATATCCTTTTTGTGAGTTGGTGCCCAAAACTGAACTGCATATTTTAGATGAGGTCTTACTAATGATTTGTACAGGGGCAAAATTATATCTCTCTCTCTGTAGTCCATGCCTCTCTTAATACAAGAAAGGACTGTGCTTGCTTTGGAAACTGCAGCTTGGCATTGCATGTTATTATTGAGCTTATGGTCTGCCAAAACCCCCAGATCCTTCTCCATTACGGATTCCCCCAGTTGTACTCCCCCTAGTATGTATGATGCATGCATATTCTTAGCCCCCAAGTGCATAACTTTACATTTCTCAACATTAAACCTCATCTGCCACATAGTCGCCCAATTAGACAGTGCATTGAGGTCGGTGTCAGGTCACCTGAGACCAGGTGACAGATGCACTCTGTAGGAGTCGGAAGTGCATCGCTAAGGTAGTGGACCCTAGGACTGACTGCTGTGGATTGAACTCTGGGAGATTCAGGAAGCAGGTCTACTGGATCATTAACACAGATTCCACTGGGAGCTAGAGCATAGATTCCCCAGGACGTGGAGTCTAAGAGCCAGCAGGTGTTCACTAGAGCCTCTAGTGGTGAGTCTGGCTCCAGGTCGCGGCCCCCAGGGTCTCACAGCTCACGCTCACGGTAGACTACAGGAGAAGAGGAAGGAGGCATCAGGCTGGAACAAGGAAAGTAAGGGATAAACCAAATGTCAGGGCGACTAGCAGACAAGGATAAACATAACACGCCAAAGGTCAGGGTCACAAGCAGACAGGGAAAGTCGAGAACAGGACAAAGTCGGTAACTGGAATCAGACGTAGGAAACACCGCAAGTACACACGAAAGCTAACACACAATGGTTGATCAGCACCGCTGGCTTGCAGTGCACAGGTTAATATAGGGTTCAATGATAGGGCCTGGGGTGGGGCCATGCTTAGAGGAGAGGTTATAAAACCAGCCAGGTGTGAGAGGCCGGTCTCTTAGTCTGAACACATGAGGAGAAGGTAAGCTGACAGATAAAGATTACTGCATAACCATGACAGTAACCCCCCTCTTATGAGGCCTCCCCCACATGGGCCCAGGCTTAAAGGGAAACTCCAGATGAAACCTCCTCAACAGATGTGGCGCAAAGATCTCAGATGCAGTGATCCAAGACCTCTCCTCAGGACCAAACCCTTCCCAATGTACGAGGTACTGAAGAATACCTCTACGGTGCCGGGAATCCAAAACTTGACTAACCTCGTACTTATTATCCTCAGAGACCGAAATTGAGGTAGGGAGAGGACTTATTGAGGGCTAAAGGCTTCTTAGGAATGGGTAAGGGCATAAGAAGACCATCAGAGTCTGAGCAGGGTCCCCCAGACCCTTAAAGATGAGCTGGACATCCAGCACAGAATCATCAGACTGGGCAGAAGTCAGTGGATCCCCGAGACCAGGTTGGTTAGAAAGTGATGTGTCACAGAAGTCAAGCTGGATAGCTGAAACACAAGCAGAATGCAGAGAGCCCAGAAAGAAAGTTTGAAAACCCCACCTGTCCGAATGAGGCAGTTTATCCAAAGGATGGATTGAGCCTCTTAGACAAGTTTGAATGGACGTAGTAGTAGTAGGGTGAGGCCAGGTTACAGAAAGTCCTGAATAAGAAGAAGCAGGAAGCTCACTGGGCATAGGCTGAACTGGTGCAGAGGCCGACCACCAGAATCGCATCACAGGGCATAGCGACCGTGGAACCGGTGGACGAGTCAGCCTGGGTGTGCGTCCAAGGGGGTCCAGGGACAGTCAAAGGTAAATGGCCATGCAAACTGGAGTGAATGATCGACTCAAGTTCACAGGTGGGTTCCTCATCCAGAGTGCCACACGACCCAGAGAGTGCCTCAGCCCGACTATTGCAGGAGACATTCCAGAAATCGCTATATGCAGCGGGAAAAGCAGAAGATACTGGGATGGTGGCAACAGGAAGTTTCTCTTTTAGGGTAACCTTGAGTAGGCAGGAGGAGGAACAGGAGGAACCCCAAGTCAAGATCTGTCCAGCAGTCCAGTCAACGTGTGGAGAATGGAGCCGTAACCATGGAAGACCTAATATGATAGGAGATGAAGCCTTAGGTAAGACAAGGAAGGATATCCACTGCTGGTGGAGTGTCCCTAACGACATCTTAACAGGGATGGTCTGGAAGCGGATAGGGCCCCCTGGGAGAACAGTGCCATCAATCGCCAAGACCACCAATGGCGTTGTAAGGGGCAAAAGGGTAAGTCTGATGGAAGACGCAGTTCCCCAGTCTGTGAAATTGCCAGCGGTTCCGGAATCCAGATATGCCGAGACCGAACGAGGGGAAGCGCCAACATGAAGGAACACAGAAAGGAGAAGACAAGAAGGTGAAGGTGATATTTCAGGGTCCACTACTCCACCTTCCAGATGTATTAGCCCTGAGCATTTTTCCAGACGAAGAGAACAAGTATCACAAAAATGACCTTTGACGCCACAGTAGAGGCACAGGCCCAGAGTTCTGCGCCTAGTGCGTTCTTCGGGAGATAACTTGGTCCGGCCCAACTGCATAGGTTCCTCAGCCGGCAGGAGGTGCTCCTCGGAATGAAGAGAAGGGACATGGAGCTCAGGCTGCCTAAAGAATGGGGAGTGCTGGCATCTTTTTTCCAGGGCCCTCTCATTAAAGCGAATATCGATCTGGTTACACAAGGTGATGACACCATCCAGATCAGCAGGGAGAGATCTTCATCCTTCACTCTATCAGAGAGGCCATGTAAAAAGGTTGCAACTAGGGCCTCATTATTCCAACTCAGCTCAGCAGTCAAAGTACGAAAATGTAGAGCGTACTGTCCCACAGAAGCGGACTCTTGACGTAGACGTAAAAGGGCGCTGGCCGCTGAGGAGACACGACCCGGTTCCTCGAAGATATCCCGAAAAAGTTTCAAGAAATCAGACAGGCTAGAAACCACTAGATCATTAAGTTCCCACAGAGGGGCAGCCCAGGCTAATGCCTCGCCGGACAGGAGGGATACAATATAGGCTACCTTTGCCCGATCGGACAGGAAGTTTTGGGGCTGAAGCTCAAAATGAATTGTGCACTGGCTAAGGAACCCCCTGCAGGCCTTGGAGTCCCCAGAGAAATGGGCCGGAGCTGGCAGATGTAATGAATGTGTGGCTGTGACTGGTGCGATAGGTGCAGCAGCAGATAGCGGTTGAGGTTGTTGAACCGGGGGTCCTAATGAGGCCTGAACCTGTTCAAAACGGTATGCCAAATCCTGAAGGAATTGCCTGGGTCTGATGTGATTCCTGGGTCTCAAGACTGCGAACTAAGCCCTGCAACGGATCATCTGGGGATAGCGGCACATCAGCCAGGTCCATGGCTGATCAAACTGTCAGGTCGCCTGAGACCAGGTGACAGATGCACTCTGTAGGAGTCGGAAGTGCACCGCTAAGGTAGTGGACCCTAGGACTGACTGCTGCGGATTGAACCCTGGGAGGTTCAGGAAGCAGGTCTACTGGATCACTAACACAGATTCCACTGGGAGCTAGAGCATAGATTCCCCAGGGCGTGGAGTCTAAGAGCCAGCAGGTGTTCACCAGAGCCTCTAGTGGTGAGGATGGACTGCGCTGCAGTCTGGCTCCAGATCGCGGCCCCAGGGTCTCACAGCTCACGGTAGACTACAGAAGAAGAGGAAGGAGGCAGCAAGTGGAACAACAAGGAAAGTAAGGCAAAAGCCAAATGTCAGGGCAACTAGCAGACAAGGATAAACATAACACGCCAAAGGTCAGGGTCACAAGCAGACAGAGAAAGTCGAGAACAGGGCACAGTCAGTAACTGGAATCAGACGTAGGAAACACAGCAAGTAGGGCGGCACAGTGGTGTAGTGAGTAGCACTCTCACCTAGCAGTAAAAAGGGTCGCTGGTTCGTATCCCATTCACGACACTACCTGCCTGTAACAGACTTTCACTCTCCAGTTTTAGTAAATCAACCACAGTGTGTCTAGTTGCCTATTTGAAACACTCTACATGTAATGGTTAGGTGAGAGCAGAGGTAATAGTGTTGGGTGTGGCAGCAGATTGGGCAACGGGGGATTTAATTGCTTCATAAGTATTCCTGTTACCCTCTGTGTATTGTGTCTTATTAAATAATTTTCCTATATATTAAATATTTACCAAATTATTATTACTATCATAAAAAAATTCATTATTGCTTAAAGCAGGGTTCCACCCATTTTTTAGTTTTTTAGACTTTTAATAAACAGACACTCACCTGTCCCACAGTTCAGCAATGCAGCCGCCTGGAGCTTTGCTCCTCTCCCCCTTCTCTCCTCGGCGCCGTCATAGCAACTGTGGGCACCCGGCTGTGACAGCTTACAGCTTCACGGCCTGGCGTGCACTGCGCATGCGCGAGTCGCGCTGTGCTCTGCTATTGGCCAGCCAATCTTCTGGGACCTGTGTTGTGTCCCAGAAGATCGCTGACAGGGAGGGGCCGCCTAGGGTGAGAGGAGGAGTCGCCTAGGCGGCCAAAAAGAGGAAGGAGGAAGTGGGACAGGATGTCCCACTAAAAAGAGGGTACACACTCCCTCCGCCCCCCCCCCCCCCCCAAAAAAAAAATGACATGCGAAATGTGGCATGTCAGGGGGCGAGGAGTGCTTAAAGCGGAAGTTCCACTTTTGGGTGGAACTCTGCTTTAAGCCATGTGCCATTTGATGATCACACTGATGCTCATTTCGCTTAAAACTATAGGGCTGATTTACTAAAGTAGTTAAGAATCTTCACAAATAAATAATGTAAATATTCCCACCTTTTATTAAAGTAGAATTGCAGGCTAAACCTAACACCTATGGTGACTAACCTGTGGAAGAAAGATTTATATACTTACCTATTTTCATTCTGCTCCAGTCCAGTCACGTGATCCACCTCTCCTGTGTCAGTCAGCAGTGGCTGCAGGGGAGAGGAGGGAGTGGCAACAATCAATGGGCCATCGAAGCCTTTATGTGACATCACCACTCCAGGCTTTACCAGCCGATGTTGAGCACTTTCTCCTCTCCCCTGTAGCTGACCCAGGATCATGTGACCGGGCCAGAGCAGGCTGAAAATAGGTAAGTATATACATTTTTCATACACAGGTTAGTCAGCATTTTTTGGACTAGTTAGATTTAGCTTGGAATTCTACTTTAAATCATGTGAAAAACAAATACATGTTCACTTCATCCACTTCATTACCAGCTTACATTTCAAAATAGCGTTATTGGTGTTCTTGAGTGCTGTTTACAAATGGCACTGTGTTTACACTGTGTGCGTACAGCTCATAGGCAAAGTGCATAGAGCCAGAGTGTCTATGTTCCTTGTACTCACTGTGATGGCCAATCTCCATATTTTAACCACCTCAATACCAGTATGTTCCTTTATTTCCAAAAAACAGGACAAAAAAATGAGATGCAGAAACAAAACTAAAATAGTACCACTGAAATGGCCTAGAATATTGCTCCAACCGGTTCCTACTACTTCCAGGTGCTGGTCAGGCTGTACACAGGCTCACCAGGCTAATTCAGACTACAACAAAATTGTGTCAACCGGCACACTGTCCATGCACGCTACCAGTCATATCTATATTAAAATGGCTTCAGCTTGGTCTCCTACCCATCGAAGAACCCCTCTAATGCAGGGCTAATTCATAGAGGTCAACTTAGGTCAATGAGATCACCATGAGGTATTTACAAAAAGAGGTTGTTTTGGGGGTGTTTGTACTGTTGTTGCATTTATACTTGATTTGTTCTATAACAGAAAAAAGAGAAAATGTTTGTTATTCTAAATGTTTTGTTTTCATATAGTAAAAAATAAAAAAAAAAAAACAATGTTTTTTAAATACCACCAAGCGAAAGATCCATCTGTCTCAAAAACAAATGATATAACATTGATTTGGGTAAAGTGTTGCATGGCCAAGTAATAATCAAATTATCACAGTCCCGAAAACTAAAAAGTAAAGTAATGCATAGCCCCCAGCTGTCCCTGATTTCGAGGGACTGTCCCTGATTTGGAGCAATGTCCCTCTGCTCCTCTTTCCTCCTCATTTGTCCCTAATTTTGGTCTGATCTATATAGATGTATATAAAATGCACTTTTTATCTATCATAAAGTGTTTCCCAGTGCTAAACCTTTCATCTGATTTTTAAATTGCTGCTTTTGTAAATTCCAAAAGCCAAAATAAAGGAATAATAGTGGTAAAAAAAGCACTTGTGGGTTTAACTAATCTTGTTTTTTGTGTACAATGCTCATTTAAGGGGGCATGGCAAGGGGTGTGGTAATAAGGGGGTATTATAGGCTGGTATTTAAGCGGTTAAATGCTCAACCATGTGCAAATGAAATACAGAAACTGGAATTTGGCTTTCACAAGATTGAATAATTGAAGTCAATAGTGACAGATTTTATTGTGTGAAGATTCTCAATGATTTAATTAGCCTCTACATACAGTAAAATAAAAAATATGCCAAGAGAGGAATACAACAGCCACATTACAGGTTTATATGATTGAATCAGAATAAGGGATTTATGGCCTTTAGCATGAATCTTAATGCTCCTTTAAGAAATAAATAGGTAACCGGTCACAAAAACTGGCATATCATAATATAGTAAATCTGCATGAACCTCCGCCGGCCTATGTGTGAATTAAACATAGCCCCCCCCCCCCCCTTCCTTGGCTAATGTGCTTCACTCTGTGTCCTGCCTTCCCGCAAAAACAAAGCTGTACAGTGAGTTCAGTGTTTCCCCCTCGCTCACAGTAATCTGTATTGTCCCTCTGGAGGTATCAGCCCTGCTGGGGACTGGAGAGAGGTTATAGGGGTGTGAGGAGCTTGGGCAGACTTCATAATGAAATGGAAACCCCTACAGGGTCCAAAACACAAATCTCTCTACTTAAACAAACAAGGGCTTTGATTACTCCATGCACACAGACAGTATGTATATGAAAGCAATGTTTCCTGTGCAGACAAAAACAAATTGTGGATGGTCAGCGGATAACATGCACGTGTACAAAAGCACAATTTACTAATACTACAGCAGACAGAATCAGGAGCAGATGTGCATAGAAACCAATCAGCTTCTAGCTTTAGCTGGTTCAGTTAGTCAAACTAAACCTTCCTTTACCTTAGATTCAACGAAGCTGCCGTCTTAGTCTATGTTTGATCTGCAATTGCCATAGTGCAATACATGCAATTGGTTATGACACCAGCCGTCTGATGGCTTGACAATTCTGTTGAGAGCTATCATAAGCACACTAGTATCTATAAGGCTCCATTCACACTTGTAGGACTCCAAAGTCGTGTGACTTTGGAGTGCAACTTTAGATGGGTGCAACTTGGATGCGACTTTGGCTTTGACCAATGATAGTGGACAACTGTTTGTCACCTTGGATAGAATCCTTGAGCTCAGACATACTGAGTTCTCATTTTTGAAAAGTTAGGGTTTACGAGTGAGACTCGGAGTTGGTGTAGTTGGTTACGGCTTGGCTGTTATGTTATGTTATGTTGTGGCTGATGGTCGAGAGGGGGCTTCCCAGAGTTTTGTGTAGGTTTGTGTAGGTTTTGTTCATGTCTGTATATTTGGTGTTTTTTTTTTTCCTTTCTCCTTCTCTTTCTGTTTTTCATTTTCTGTTTCCTCTTTTTAACTTCTCTTTTCTGTCCTTATGGGACAGACATCTGATCCCACAAGCACAAAATAGGCATTTTTATTTTTACCTAATCTTTCATAATGACAAATTATATGGTTTTGGTTCTTTTCTTAGCTTTTATGAACTGTTATAGAGGAAAATTTGGAACTATGTACTAACAATTATAATATAATAGGTTTATGTGAATTAACTTTTTATGGCTGTGAGTGGAACTTGTGTAAATATAAAATGCACAATAAAAATGTGATCAATCAAAAAATGGACAACTGTTGCACAACTGTCACGTGTATAACATTCAGGTGCAATTTTCATGCAACTTTTGAAGGTTTACATTGCAGTGTATGTCACTCAAGTCGCAATGAAAGTTGGACCAAAGTAGTGCAGGAACCTTTTTAAAGTCACACATATTTGAAGAGTTGTCATTGCAAACCATGGGGAGTGACTTGTCATGTGACTTTAGTGTCCAAAGTCACATGATAAGTGTGAATGGAGCCTAACAGTTATCAGTGAAGGCATGCCTTGAAAGTAAAGTCATGTTCACATCGATGTGTTGTGGTTTCGGTGCAGCGCAATTGTATGCACGTTTTACATGTGGTTTTGGGTGCTATCCCATAGACATCAGCGCTTTCTGAAAGCGCATCAAAGATGTAGTATGCAGGACTTCAAAGCACTTTCATAAAAATGCAGGGTCTAATAGAAGTCAATGAGATTGCACCCAAAAACATGCATACAATCATGCTGCGCCCAAACTGCAGTGCAATGGTGTGAGCCCAGCCTAACTGCTTGGGCAAATTGTTAAATTGTTGGATATAGTTTCATCTTTAGAGCATGTTACATGTTCCACCTGAATTTAGGGTGGAACATGTAACATATTCCAGCTCCTGCCCCCTCTCCCCCTGTGACAGGGGCGGGGGGGTCTTCTCCCTGCACTCGCTGTTACTTTTTAAAAACAGCAGGGCAGTGCGGGGCTCTGCCCATACAGCCATGTAAGGAAAAGAGGGATTGTCCCAGCAGGAGTGAAAGAGAGAGATCACAACAACTTCTATCCCTGTCTGACTTGAATTTGACTGAGTACGTGTCCATAGACAAAAAAGAGGGTGCCCTGGGTCTGGTAAAAGACTAAAATCATATAAATGAATCCTTTGTCTGCTGGGAACTGTTGGGCTATCTTCAAGGGCCCCAGCTTTGTTGGCTAACGGTTTTTTTTTTCTTTTTCATCATTCACTGGCCAGTGTGACAAAAGAATACTGTTATAGCAAGTTAGGACCATCTTTATATACTGTCCCTAGGTAAATGCAGTTCAGTTCTGTTAATTATTGTTATACTGAATCCTGCAAGTGTTTAACCACTCTAAGCTCTGAAAGGTTTTACCCCCTTCATGACCAGGCCAATTTTTGCTATTCAGCACTATGTGCTATTCAGATGTACCGGCCTCCTTCATTTCTTGAGACCCTTAAAATGCCAGGACAGTACAAATTCCCCCCAAATAACCCCTTTTTTTGGAAAGCAGACAGTCTAAAGTATTTGGTAAAAGGTATGGCAAGTTTTTTGAAGTTGCAATGTTTTGCAAAATAAAGAAATTACATTTTGTTTTCACATTTTTTTACATACTGTCACCAGTGCAGTACAACATCATCATATGACTGGTGTGGCAGAGATCAGGGATATAGACTGGTGATAGTATGTTAAACATATTAATAATAATAATAATAATAATAATAATTTATATTCAATTTTTAAACATTTTTTCAACATTTTCTTTTTCTGTATTTTTTTTTACATTTTTTTTCACATAATTTCATCCATAGTAACACTGTACTACTTTTAGTGGGTTGATCTGGATTTTTTTTTTTTTTTTACATTTCATTGATGATCATTGTAACAGCAATGTTTTGAGCAGTCATGAATCGGTTACATTCATAACAGCTGTGAGTGCTAGTGATCTGTGATCAGCTAATCAAATGGTACAATAAATTAATTCATGGTACATGGTAAATTTATTTGTAACAGCTTTGTTGGCATTGTAATCATGTGATCACTATGCAATCACATGATTCCCGGCTGCCAAAAGAAGCTGAGTACCGGGATCCACAATCCGCTGTGTCCATCGGAACAGGCTGCATTGCACGTATGTGATCCAGCCTGCCTATGCCGGTTGCCCAGAGTAAATGTACTGTGGGCGGTCAGCAAGTGGTTAACCATATCTCTCGGAGTAACATTATTGTCTTATTGTTTGTATAAGTACATTTGTTAATCCTTTCTTCTTTTAGGCTTTGCTTGGCCTAATAAATTCTTTGAAATACCTCAAAGTGTGTTGGTAAGTGCTGGGTGAGCGATGTGTGTCATCTTCAGGTGTGCAGAGAAATCTCAAAACAATTCAGTGGCTCCTCTGGGGGTAGCACTACACATTTCTAACTTGTCTTGTGTTTCTGTTCCCTCAGATTCTCTCCCTCTTCCTTTCTCCTTACCGGAAGAACGACACATGGAGAATGACGATATACAGAGACAGCCAAGAGCTCCAGATCTCTCTGACACTCGCAACTACCAGCAGCAACAGAGTGAAGCCCCTTCTCCTCCCCTCACTCAGGAAGAACGGATTCGGAGGTTGGAGGACATTGTGCAGGGACTGACAACCATGTTGGATATGGTAAAAGTTCAGGTCAGCAGAGCCACATTTAAAGGAAAACAAATGTGTTTTTAATAAGTCCATATTCTCGGTTACTTTGCTAACTGTAAAGTATATGTAAGCCCTCACCTTGTTAAACAAAGCAATTCAGTTTAAAATAGAAATGAAAGTCAAAACATTTGTGTATAGATATAAAAAAACACAGAGGTTACAGTGTATCATTACCGCTTACTGACTGGTTGCTAGAGGTTACAGCACACATTACAGCTCACTAATTAGTTGCTAGATGTTACAGCACACGATTTCTGCTTGTTGATTGGTTGCTAGAGATTACTGTACAGTAATACTGCTCACTGATTGGTTGCTAAAGGTTACAGCACATCATCTCCTTACTGCAGGGGGGCGTGATCTACATATGAATGCCGCCTTTATTTACATACCTATGCCGCTGGATGGAGCTATTTACATATGGATGCTGGTTATTTACATGTAAACACAGGGTCTGCAGGTGAGTCATCTGTACACAACAATAGGGCAGAGCTGGGCAGCATTAGTAGCAGCACTTCACACTAAGATATCAGGACACAGCAAGGGACTAAAATTTCAAGGGACAAGGGAATTTAAACTGGGATAGTTGGCAAGTATGAGGCAGCTGCTTTGGGCCCCACAACAATGACAGGGCCCAGGGCAGCTGCCCCTTTTGCCCTGCCTTAAAGACGGCCCTGGGATGTCAGGACAAGTCTGATCATTGGAGGAGAGCAGACTGAGTTCTTAGCATTGACCAAGCTACTCACATGCCTAGTGTGGGTCAGGTTTTAAAAGGAAAGCAGAGTAAATGGCAGGGACACCAGAGATCTCACACAAGGGAAGCAATAGAAAGAGAACAGGATACTTTCTCATACAAGTAAATGGTACAGCAGGCACATATCAGGAATATGAAATCTTGGGTTTACCTATTTTTTAACATGGAGGTCATTTTTTTAGGTGTTGCTTACTGTTTTACTTGATCATAGCACCATAAAGACCGTAAAATGTATTCCCTACCTATTTACCTAAAAGAAACTTTGAGATTTTTATGAACCAAAAACCTTTTGAGTTTATAATTTGTTCTCCACTGGAACTAATTACAAATCTGTTCTCCAAGCTTGCAGATGCCAGACAATGGCTGATGAATCTCAAAATAGTTTCTGTGATTGATACATTCCAGGGAAGTTTGGAGGAATGTGCTGATATTTTTAATTTAATTGGCAATGTGAGATAACATTGTTAAATTATGTGTCACTGCTGTCGTTAAGGTAGTATTTCACGTATCGTATTAAGTGTAATGCTGTTTGTTTAAATTAGCAGAAAACCAAGTGGAATTTTTTGTAGATCAATTTTATATTCCCGTGATTGTTCTTCAGATATTTTCTAAATCCCTAAAACATCAGAGTGACCAGTCTATGCAAGCATGTTTGGCATGTATAACAGCTGGAATATGTGGCAAAAAATGCATAGGAATAAGCAGAGTGGGTCTATAAAAGACAGATGCAGAATTGCAGTACAACTAAAGGCATCTGTGTCTCACTGGGGAAATTTTCCTTCACTTTCTGTCCCATAGCCAAGACAGGAAGTGAGAGGTAAGCCCTCCAAAGTGAGTGAATCCCTGGTAGTGACCAGGCTTGTCTAAATTCCCATCGCAAAAGTTCCTGGAAACAGGGCTCATCAGTAGTGGGTGCTGTAGGGACCACCAGCTGGCTACTGGAAGCATCACAGATAAATGCACACATTCCCCAGCACACCAAAGATCCTCAAATATCATCCAAAGGCTTTTATTGCAGAAAGATCATATCATAAGAACAAGTGCAAAGTTTTGGAGCTGCGCAGGTCTCCATTGTCATCACATGCCTGAGGTCCTGCGTGGCTCTGAAACATTGCACTTGATCTTGTGATGTGATCTTTCTGCAATAAAAGCCTTTGGACAATATTTGAAGATCCTTAGTGTGCTGGCGAATATGTGCATTTACTTGGTTGTGACCAGGGTAACCAGCACTAGGGCTCCATTCGAGCATTTTCCCTCTATTCCTGTTCTGGACACAACCCAAAAATGGTATTTTCTTTCCACTCTCTGTAATAACAGTAAGTTCGATAAATAGCAAGGGTGTATCTTCCTAATAGGAACACAGACAGCAATAAAAGCCAATGTACTCATTATTATTATTATTATAATACAGGATTTATATAGTGCCAACAGTTTGCGCAGTGCTTGACAACATGAGGGAAATCTCAGCTGTTGTTGATCAAGAAGGGTACAGTGTGCTTGCAAGAATTTGAAGGATACAATAAAGTAGTTGTAATAGCTAAACATTTTTTACCTAAATATATTCCCTGCATTAAGGTTAAAAATGTCCCAGTATTTGTATCGCTCCGCCTCACCCACCTGTGTACTTACCTGTGTACTTACCCGAGTCCTATCTTGATCATGTGGTGTGCCCATCTGCAGCATCTCTCTCTCCTCTCATTGGCTCCTACTGCTGTCAATCAAATCCTGTAAGCAGATATTGGGGGTGGGGCTTGTCACGAATTCGCACGCCCACAGCTACTAACTAACCGGGACGTGCGTTCCGTGACCGGGGTATATGAGGAACTAAGGGAATAAGGGGGAACTTATACTGAGCATGTAAGACCGGCTGTGGTACTTTCACAGCCTGCACTACCTTTGGCCACCACTAGAGGGAGACTCCACTCCAATCCAGCTAGCTGACCACACACAGGCAGATACAAATCTTACATACAATCTGGTGCACTCTAAGGGTTGAGGAACAGTCTAGCAATTACTACACACTTCTAGGATTCCTCCAGCTATCCTGCACGCTTGAACCCCAGTGTTAATCACTTCTCCCACTGTCCCCACACCCACACACCAGACACACAATAAACGATAGCCTGCCACCACCCAACAGTTTGTCCGCAGACTGGTCTGCTGAGCCACCACACACACAGATCTCTGTCTGGAAGATCTGTTAGCTTACAATCTGCATGCAATCTGCCAACACACAGTGCAATTGCATACCGATTGGCACATAACTTAAACCGAGTACTTAGGCACTAAAATACAACAGCCTCTCCAGAGATATGAGTCCTAGCTTAGTACACAGAAGTCACTTATTAATTTTATCATTTAATATCCCGAAAGTGGGCAGTGCATATAAGATATACAAAGAAAAAGGATTTACCAAAAAAGATACAAAAAATGCAGAAAGACACACAATTGGCAATTTGCTATGAAAATAAAAAGGGATAAAAACAGAAATAAACTTTACCCAAGTCTATCTTGTAGAAGCATACTGGAACATGTGGGAACTCCCCAGTTTCAAACTGGCTTCGTGGAAGAACAAGGTCCATATCTCAGGCTACCCAATTTATTGAAATATGGATGCGGGCTAGACTTTAGCCCTTGGCCAATCAACCCCGGGGGGTGTTCCTGTCTCAGCCCACAGAAGGTTTTATGTTCTGAATTTACCAGAGTGAAATTGGCCCAGAACGGCGCTGATTGCTGGGTCATGGATAGGATTTCCAATACCAGCGCATCAGTCCGATCGCAACAGTACCAATCACTGCCTGCCTGCTGCAATCAGGCACCATATAACGTTTTTGTGCGATTCCCTAGGATTCTACACCTGCTAAACATACATAGTTACATGTACACGTAACCCATCAGGTGTACGGTCAAAAGGAATTATTTTCATCTCTCTGCCGTTAATATTTTAGCTTTTATGAGAGATAAAATAGGTTCCTTAGATCTCTTGATATTAATCAAAGCTTGCAGACTGGCTGGGGCCTTATGAATGCCCCCTGCAGATCCGTGTAGCCAAGATGACTAGCAGTTTTCTTTAAGCCTCAGGAAGGTGGCAATCTATGTTTACTCCAATGGGAACTTTTATTGGCATCTAGGTGTCACTTCGATCCTAAAAAAAGTGGCTCTGTCCTTTTCAAATGCTAATGAAAGAACATATGTGCATGACTGACATAGAATACTATATTTTTAATAACCCAGAATTAAACTACATCTACAATTACACTACTTCTACAGATCACACCACATCTTGTTAAGGCAAAACTATCCTACGCTTATATTTTCGTCACAGGGCTGAGCCAGGCTGTGGGTGTCTATAGACACACACAGACAAGCTCAGGAGTGAGCCCACATGTGCACTCCCATAGGAAGAGGCACATAAGTAGTTGTTGACTTAAAGGAGTTCTATGGTCACAGCATAAACTTTCATTTTATAACATCAACATTGCAATAGCAATACAAACAATAGTTGTATTTGACGGTCCAATATCAAAATTACTTGAAAAATCTCCTTTCATGGTAATAGTTTTGCCTGTCTGCTGGTCATCACTTTCTACGACTTCCTGGATCCCCTGAATGCTTTTCTCCTCTGCTGTTTACATTCCAATTTCTAAGGACTACATGCCCCATGGTACCGTGCTGCCTGCAAGCAGAGATTCCTTTACTAACTTTTCCTCTGTTAGCACCTCTGTATTTTGGAAGGCAGGCCAAGTGAATCCAGTGTCTACTCAAAGGGCATAGTTACATAATTCAAGGTAAGTAAATGTATGGAGATCTTCACAAAGTAAGTTTACAAGCTTTGAGATCATTCAGTGGCTTAGAAATAGTTGAAATACAATGTGGAACTAAATATATGATTTTACATTCTGACCATAGATACGCTTTAAAGTGGAATCTCACTTAAAAGTGAATGTTCTGCTTATTCTCCTCCTTCCCTCTCTGTGATCATTGGAAGAATTGTGGAAGTTTGGCACCCCTCCTGCCTGCAGCCTCCAGGGACACATCACATGTCCCAGGAGGCAGCGGGAGCAGTCTGAAAGTGCAGCACCTCTTGTGAAGTTGGGTGCTGGCTGGGTGCTGGCAGTTGGGTGCTGGCTGTGAAAAAGCAGGAAGTCATAGCTGGCTATACCGGTCCGGGTAACAGCAGCACTGGACTCCAGGGCTGGTAAGTGTTTTTTAAAAGTCATCAGCTACAGTATTTATAGCTGCCTTCTTTTATTGTTTCTAACAATGACTGTAGTTCCTCTTTAACTTACATCAATTTGACCAGTCAGTAGATCCACAAATTAACTTCATGGCGCTGAGCACACGCAAATATGTGGCCTCTCGGTGAGCGGGCCTTGGTGCTAAGCGGCCGCATATTTGCCAGTATAGTGCCAGTAGAGCTGTGTCGAGAGAGCATGCCCTGTGCACTCCCAGCACAGTTACCGACAGCTAACGGAAAGCCCCCCCTTTGCTGCTTGCGATCGGGAACTTTCCAATCATGTGACCGCTGTGACAGCCAATCATGGCTGTCACATGACCATAAGCCCCGCCTCCTGGCATTCTAAGCCCATTAAAGGGCAGGCCGGCTGCCAGGGCTGTTTTTTCTGTGAAAGTCTGGCTTTTAGACATGTGCACAGCCAAAAAATTCGTTCATTTTCGTTTCATTAGTTTATAATTTTTTTTGTTTTTCGGGTCATTTGTTATGATCGCGATTCGTAAATTCGTTCATTCGTAAATTCGTAAATTCGTAAAATCATACATTTGTAAATTAGAAAATTCGGAAATTTGTAAATTCGAAGTTTGAAAATCCAAAAACTCGAAAATTCAAAAATCTGAAATAGTAACTATTAAATTATAGGTATTGTAATTTCCTTTCAAATTTGACTGTCAGTGAACGTAACAAATACGAGTTTATCTGAAGTTACGAATTATCCAAAATGAATACTGCATCTAAACAAATGGAACGGAACAAATTAATAATAAATAATAATAAAACGTTGTTATTATTATTATTGTTATTTATTATTATTAATTCATTACGTTCCATTCGTTTGGATACGGCATTCCTTTTTTCCGATCATTCATAACTTTGGATAAATTTTATATGTGTTACGTTCACTAACAGCCAAATTTGAAAGGAAATTACAATACCTATAATTTAAAAGTTACTAGTAATAGTTAAGTTATTATTAGTTAACTATTATTTCAGATTTCCGAATTTTCGAATTTACAAATTTACAAATTCACTAATTTACTAATGTACGAATGTACGAATGTACATTCGTAAATTGCGAACGTACGAATGTACGAATGTCTGAATTTACGAATGTCCAATTTTATCGAATTTATGAATATTCGGAAAAAATTTGTTAAATGGGTTTTCGTTAATTCGGATATTCCCGAATTAACAAATTTGTTGAAATTCGTTAAAAAACGAATTTGGAACTAAACGAATTGCACATGCCTACTGGCTTTCCGACAGAACCCCTTTGCCCTGAACATCCTGAACATCCCTATTGGTTAATGAGGTCTCCAATCACATTAAAAGACCAATAGTAGGGCTTAGGTGGTGGGAGAGGGCAAGGAAAAGGTTGTCTTTGGAAAAGAAAGCAGAGATCTGCCATAAGTTCTACCAGCAGACTATATCTGTAAATCTATTGATCTCTTTTTCATACAAAATAATTTTTACCTATCATCTAGCATGAATTCTGCACCACATCTCCTAGTAAAATGCATATATAGATCGAGGATCAAAGTTTTTGGGATTTTTAAGGTGCACATTTACAATGTTAATAGAAAAAATTTAAATTTATTCAAAAACATTAAAAACAAACATCCACAGATAAAGATCTGATGTTACAGTACATTAACAGGTGCAAACTGATTCAATCTCTACATGTTTCACCTTGGTTAATGGCTTCTTTAAGAGAATTTTGATATCAGGCACAATATACACTAGAATTAGAAAGAGTTTTAAGAAAAAGCAACATAATAACGATCAAAATACACAACAAGTATTCAAAAATATGTACAACTTTAAGGATTTCATGGATTGGCATAGAGTAAAGCATCACATTCCAGCATGGTCATATAAGATACCTGTATATTCAAAAGCAATTTATGTTTTGAGGCTCTGTGGATGTTTGTTTTTAACGTTTTTTCTAATAAATTTACATTTTTTCTATTAACATTGTTGTAAATGTGCACCTTAAAAATACCCAAAACTTTAATCCTCGATCTATATATGCTCTTTTTCATGCAGTTTGCACCTAAATTATGAAGGCTACCATTGCTGGCTTCCTGCTAAAAAAAATGTTTGTTGCCTAGCTACTGTATGTGCGACATCAATACATTTGGTATAGAGAATGAAAAAAGAGAAAATGCATACTGTAAATGAAACGTGTCAGCATTTCTTACATCTATACTTGTCCAAGGTAATTGAATCAGCATCTTGAAGCCAATATATCATCTACATGACAGTTAGACAGCATGCATTTTCAAAAGGAATGCTTAGCATAGCCAGTCTCAATACATCTCTCATGACAATTTTTCTTTAACCCCCCTGGCGGTATTCCCGAGTCTGGCTCGGGGTGGATTTTACATACCAAAAGCGGTATCCCCGAGCCAGACTCGGGCTTGCATCGCAGGATCCAGGAAGAGGTTACTTACCTTGTCCCCTGGTTCCTGCGATGTCTCTCCGCTGTGATCGGCGAGCCGCTGTGTCTCGCTCGATTCACAGTGCCGAGCTCCGTTCCCTGCGAGCGTTGCGACGCACGGGGACGGAGTTCGGCGGCAAATTCAAAAGTGAAACACACAGTATAGATACAGCATACTGTAATCTTACAGATTACAGTACTGTATCAAATAACTACACATCCCCTTTGTCCCTTAGTGGTCTGCCCAGTGTCCTGCATGCAGTTTTATATATATAAAACTGTTCTTTCTGCCTGGAAACTGGAGATTGTCCATAGCAACCAAAACTGTCTCTTTACATCAAAAGTGGTTTTAGACCAGCTAGAAAAAAGCGATAACAAATTATAATCACTTGCAGAATTGAGCGATAGTGATTTGTGGGGAGATCCGTCATCAAACACTAAAAGTAATAAAAGCTAAAATTCTGGAACTGAGCAAATTTCAGTGTTTTTGATTTGATTACATTATTATATAATTTTTATTATTATTATATTATTATGTGTTTTAATTATTTATAGTTATTTATTATATTATAATTTTTTATTTCGTTTTTCAAACTTTATCATACCCGGGATGTCTACTAGACTCTTGTTTGGACAGATTTAAGTGAACTATTCCTAAGAATTACAGGCCTACAATATAAAACGCCAAATTTCTGTGCAAAATAATGGTACCGCTTTCAGCACCTAAAATCTGAAATAATCATACCGCCAGGGAGGTTAAGATAACCTCTGCTTATGCATGATTTCCATCATATTTTCATTTTGAATTGCCCTGGTTTGTGACAGGTCTGCTATGAATTTATATGTGACTAGTTTTAAGACTAAGCATTCCACATCTATTTGGATTGTTTGAAATATTTACTCACAAAATGTGTTTTACAAGAAGTCTTTTGGGAATCATTAGTGGAAAAAGATTTGCATCTTTTTTTTTTGAACTCAAGACAAAGACTGTTGTTTTTGTACTTAGTTACGTTGGGTCAGAGTGTCCAAAGGCCCAAACTGATAGGGGGTTCCCTAGAGACTGGATTAAGTGTTTAAGATAAATGTTCCCTCTTAAGCTTAACATTCCTGGTGCCAGACATTAGAGCTAATAATTTAAAGAAACAAGATATGATCCTTCAAAGGCCAAGTGTTCCTAACATCCAGGTAATTAATTTATCTGCGATACTAATAACCTTGAAAAGTAAGTACTCCTCTGTGAGTACTTTAGTTTCATTAGTCATATAGCCATGCTTTATTTGATACAATGCTTTATTATCTCCCTTGTCTTACCCAGAATTATGGCCCGTTAACTTTAGTGCCCTCTTGCTAGTCTGTTCCTGGACTAAGCATTTTGCCCTGTTAACCAGCCAACATTTATTACCTCTTGATTGCTAATTGAAATCCACCCACCACCCACCCCTATCAGTATAAATATAAGCTTCTTTTGGGGGAAGCATTTGCAGGGGGGCACACATTTGCAATTCGGACTCTTTCTCAAAGTGGGCGATTTCTATAAGTGGAAACACTTCTGACTCTGCACTTCAGCGAATGCACAAAGCAAATGAACACAAGAAAAAACTTTGAAAAACACCAGACAAACATCAGGTGACCTTGTTTACCCCTTCAGCTCTTTCTCCTTGTAACATGCACTCTCTCCCACCCCTTTTGACAGCTCTGTCCTCTATCCTTAAACTATCTCTCCTTCACCCCTCTTCTCCCCCCACAGCACATATATATCACCCTCACTTCTGTCCTCTCCCTATTACTGCACCCACTAACTCCTGCTAATTCTAAATCCACACACACTAAAAATCTCTAAGACCCTGGACCATGTCCCTTCATATAAATCCCACTCCCATATTACCTCCCTCACTCTCCTGCTTTTCCTAACCTCCGGAGATATATCCCCAAACCCTGGGCCTCCATCATTTAACTGTACCCCATGCACCCATCACCCTGCACCCTCTGGTAGCAGCCACAAGCAACACAATTTAGTTCGCATTTCTATCTTCCCAAGACCAGACTCCCTGTCTCTTGTGCCCTTTGGAACTCCCGCTCTGTCTGCAACAAACTCACCTCTCTCTATGACCTCTTTATTGCCAACTCATTTAACCTACTCGCCATTACCGAAACCTGGCTCCACGAATCAGACACTGCATCTTCTGCTGCCCTATCCCATGGTGTTCTCTGGACTCACTCCCCCAGATCCAGTGGAAGTAAGGGAAGAGGTGTCGGAATCCTAGCCCCACATAGCACCTTTCAGGTACTACACCCACCTCCCTCTCTGTCACTCTCCTCTTTCGAAGCACACTGCATTCGTCTTTTCACTCCAGTTTCTCTAAGGATAGCTGTGATCTACAGGCCCCCTGGACCAGTATCAACCTTTCTTGATGACTTCGCTGCCTGGCTACTCTACTTTCTTTCTTCTGAAATCCCCACAATCATTCTCGGGGACTTCAACATCCCTATTAATACTAACACTCCTGCCACTTCCAAACTTCTCAGCCTAACATCCTCCTTTGACCTGAAGCAGTGGATACATGCTCCTACTCACTCCGAAGGCAATACCCTTCACCTCGTTTTCTCTCACCTTTGCACTCCATGCAACCTCTCTAACTATCCATTCCCTCTCTCTGATCACCACCTTATTAGTTTCACTCTCTCCCTCTCCTCCACCTCCTCTCCCTCCAACCGCCTAAAAGTTACCTGCAGAAACCTACATCATCTCAACCCTTCTCTTCTCTACTCTGCTATCGACAACCTCTATGACAAAATCTCACCCCTATCCTGCACCAACCTAGCCACTTCTGTCTACAACACCTCACTTTTAGCCTCACTGGACTCAATGGCCCCCCTCACTACACACAGAATCAGGCCCCGACCCCTTCAACCTTGGCAAACAGATGATACTAGAAGTTTGAAAAAATGTAGCCGTGCTTAGAGCGCCAGTGGCATAAGACTTATGCCCCGTACACACGGTCGGACATTGATCGGGCATTCCGACAGCAAAATCCTAGGATTTTTTCTGACGGATGTTGGCTCAAACTTGTCTTGCCTACACACGGTCACACAAAGTTGTCGGAAAATCCGATCGTTCTAAACGCGGTGACGTAAAACACGTACGTCGGGACTATAAACGGGGCAGTGGCCAATAGCTTTCATCTCTTTATTTATTCTGAGCATGCGTGGCACTTTGTCCGTCGGATTTGTGTACACACGATCGGAATTTCCGACAACGGATTTTGTTGTCGGAAAATTTTATAGCCTGCTCTCAAACTTTGTGTGTCGGAAAATCCGATGGAAAATGTCCGATGGAGCCCACACACGGTCGGAATTTCCGACAACACGCTCCGATCGGACATTTTCCATCGGAAAATCCAACCGTGTGTACGGGGCATAAGTCTCAGAGAGATTTCAACCAATATAAATCTGCCCTCCAAAAATACAGTTCCAACCTCCTCACTGCCAAGCAGACCTACTTTATCACTCTCATTAGCAACTTATCATCCCGTCCCCGTCAACTCTTCTCTGCCTTCAACTCTCTACTTCGTCCTCCACCGCCTCCACCTGCCAACTCACTTACTGCACAGGAGATGGCCAATCACTTCAAACAGAAGATTGATACAATTCGTGAGGAGATCTCTACTGTTCCAATACCCTCCACGCTTCACACTTCATGCCCACAGGCACAATCATTACTTCCCTCTTTCAACCCCACCACTATAGACAAGGTTGCTAAACTACTTGCTAATGTCCACCTTACCACCTGCCCTCTGGATCCTGTTTCCTCACAAATGCTACGTTCACCCTCTGGCTCTATGCTACACTCTCTAACCCACATCTTCAATCTCTCCCTCTCTTTTGGCATCTTCCCCAACTCTCTAAAACATGCACTTGTCAGACCCATACTTAAAAAGCTCTCACTGGACCCATCCAATCTTAACAAGCTATGCCCCATCTCCTTGCTCCCCTTCTTATCCAAACCCCTCGAACGTCTGGTCTACAACCGACTAAGCTTCAACCTCGCTGATAATAGCCTTCTTGATCCCCTTCAGTCTGGATTTCGTCCTCAACACTCCACAGAAACTGCTCTCCTAAAACTAACAAACAATTTACTAATGGCCAAAACCAATCGACACTATTCTGTACTCCTACTCCTGGAGCTCTCTGCTGCCTTTGATACGGTTGACCACCCCCTCCTCAAAAAAAACTCCATGCCTTTGGTCTCCGTGACTGTACTCTTCGCTGGTTCTCTTCCTATTTATCCAACTGCACCTTTAGCGTTTCCTACAACTCTACTTCCTCTTCTCCTCTTCCTTTCTCAGTTGGGGTCCCCCAAGGTTCTGTTCTTGGACCTCTCCTATTTTCAATCTACACCTCCTCCCTGGGTCAGCTGATAGCATCCCATGGCTTCCAATACCACCTCTACGCTGACGACACCCAAATCTATTTCTCTACCCCTCAGCTCACTCCCTCTGTCTTCTCACGTATCACTAATTTACTATCAGATATATTAGTCTGGATGTCACACCACTTCCTCAAACTCAATCTATCCAAAACCGAACTTATAATTTTTCCCCCCCCATATGCGAATTCCCCTGATCTCTCGGTCAAAATCGATGGCACAACTATAAGCCCATCCCCACATGCCAAGGTTCTAGGTGTTGTCCTGGACTCTGAAGTTTCCTTCAAGCACCACGTCCATTCACTGTCCAAATCCTGCCGCCTCAACCTCCGCAACATCTCCAAAATACGCCCCTTTCTAACCAATGACACAACAAAGCTCTTAATTCACTCGCTGGTCAGCTCTTGTCTCGACTACTGCAACTCCCTTCTCATTGGCTTACCTCTACATAGTCTATCACCTCTTCAATCCATCATGAATGCTGCTGCCAGACTCATCCACCTTACCAATCGCTCTGTCTCTGCTACCCCTCTCTGTCAATCCCTCCACTGGCTTCCGGTCGGCCAAAGAATTAGATTCAAAATACCAACAACTACGTACAAAGCCATCCACAATTTAGCCCCCAGCTGCATCACTAGCCTAGTCTCTAAATACCAACCTACTCGTTCTCTTCGTTCCTCTCAAGACCTTCTGCTCTCTAGCTCCCTCATCACCTCCTCCCATGCTCGCCTCCAGTATTTTTCCAAAGCCTCTCCAATCCTATGGAATGCCTTACCCCAATCTGTCCGCTTATCTCCTACTCTATTAGCTTTTAGACGATCCCTGAAAACCCTTCTCTTCAGAGAAGCCTACCCTACCCACACCTAACAACTGTTTCTTAATTTTCTCCATCAGCTCACCCCCCACAGTTATTACCTTTTGTTTCCACTTGACCCTCCCTTCTAGATTGTAAGCTCTAATGAGCAGGTCCCTCTGATTCCTCCTACATTGATTTGTATTGTAAGTGTACTGTCTGCCCTCATGTTGTAAAGCGCTGCGTAAACTGTTGGCTCTATATAAATCCTGTTTAATAATAATAATAATAATAGCCATGATTTTAGTGGATTAAAATATTTTAACTTTGTGGCACGACAATAGTGTAGTATGTGTACCATAAAAGATCATAGCAGATTATTCCTGATAAAGTACAAATATAAAAAAAATTGCAATCAGCCTTATTGTTCTGCTCTTAAAATGTTTCTTCAATTACAGAGTAATACCAAACTTTGTATTAGGTGCTATACTTAAAATTGTTAATGTATATATAAACTCAAAAACAAACCTTTAATACATTGCAGCTTTGTAGTTTTTAGATGTGGTAGCTGCACTAGTTGTAATGGGCAAAGAACATTTTCTTGAACAACTACAGAACATACCCATCGATCTTGCCAGAAATGCAGTAATTTTAGGTAATGCTAGGTGTTATTCTGGAATCTAAACTCTCCTGTCAGCCCTACATCCAATCCCTGTCCAAATCTTGCTGTCTCAAACTCTGCAACATCTCCAAAATATGCCACTTCCTAACCAACGACACCATAAAGCTTCCAATTCACTCCCTTGTTATCTCTTACTTTGACTACTGCAACTCCCTCCTCATTGGCTTACCTTTACATAAGCTATGCTCTCCTCAATCCACTATGAATGATGCTGCCAGTCTCCCCCTTACTAACCATTCAGTGTCTGTTACCCCTGTCTGCCACTGGCTTTCGCTCACCCAACAAATAAAATTCAAAATACTAACAGCAACCTACAACGCCATCCACAACTCTGCCCCTAGCTACAGCACTAAGCTTTTCTCCAAATACCAACCAAACTGTTCTCTTCACTCCTCCCAAGACTTTTTGCTGTTATTAAGACCTCCTAGGTCTTTTGTCACCTTCTCCTATGCTCGCTTCCAGGACTTCTCCAGAGCCTCTCCCATTCTCTGGAACTCATTACCCCAATATATCCAACTATCTCCTACTCTGTCCACAGTTAGGCGATCTCTTAAAAACCATCTCTGTGGAGAAGCCTATCATGCCTCTACCCTCCTGTAGAACTACCCCTGTAGGGGCCATTGGATTAACTGGTTCTTTCCCAAAACAGTGCAGAGGCTACCCATCACACAAGCAACAGTCCATTCACTCTGGCTCCAATAAACAGTCTAGGGGTTTGTATTTTTAAGATTTATTGCTTGAAGAACTTTTAACAGGAGAGGGGTTAGGGTGTTGTGGGATACTCAGAGTAGCAAGAACACAGAGTAGTAACAGGAAGACACTATTAACTAGGCTAGGCTTCTCTGAACAGTCTTTCTGCCAAGGGTTATTAGGAATGTCCAGAAATGAGACCCTGTGCTGCTGGCATTTATCTCTAAAAGTAGCACACTGTTAGTTGGATCTTTTGTTCATGTCTATTCTCATTATGTCTCACCAGGAGAGCTGAACTCCCCCAGTTTCCGTTAGACATCTATGTCTCAGGACAACTGATCAGTTCCTAGCTTCCAGCAGACACTCGTAAAGCGGAGCTCCAGGCTCCTTCAGACAAATACTGTAGCTGCTGACTTTTAATATTAGGACACTTACCTGTCCACGAATCCAGCGGTGTCTTCACCGGAGCCAGTTTTTCAATCAGCTCTCGTGTGCTGCTGCAGCCATCTCGGCTAAGGGAAACCGGCAGTGAAGCCTCGTGACTTCACAACTGGTTCCCAACTGCACATGCGCGAAGCCTGCTGCGCTTTGTGAATGGCCCAGCGGCAGGGGAAGGAGGAGGGGCCCAACTTCCTGATGAGTTTGCCACGACAAAGTCAGCGTGAAGTGGGAGCGGGTAACTGTTAAAACCAGGTAGGTCAGTAGGGCAAAGATTGGTTTCAGTAGGGCAGTGGACAGTGTCAGTAGTTTTTATTTTTATTATTTTATTTTTTATTATTTTTCACAATTTAATTTTTTTATTATATTTTAGCAATTTTTTAAGCAGCCCCATTAGGGGGCTTTGGTGAAACATCAGGAGTCTAAACAGGGGGAATCTGCACCACACTGGGGTGATTAGGGTGTGCCCAGACACACCTGGCGCACCCTGTAAGCACGTCTATGGTTGACTGTTATAGCATATCTATATTTTACAGGACCTAGGAGAGTTTTATGAATGGAGTGTGTCAGTACATGTTTTTACGGACAAGCAAACAAATAAAAAGTATATCTTGATTCTGTGGAGTACCCATGAATATCCCCACATTTTTTCATTGCTGGAAGAAAAAAGATAAACAATTTATCCATTGCGTCTAAAGACTGGTAAATTGCAACATGTTAAATATTTTAGATAAGCTTTAATATGGATGTTCTGTAAGATCTCTCAAATGGTAAGTCTGGCTTGTAGAGTAAACAAGCAAAGTAAATTAACAGGGTGCAAAAGAATTTCTGATTTACATCAGAACTGTATCTGTAACTGTAAAATTTGTTAAAATTCTGCTTGTCAAATTGTATCTGCATCAGCAGGGATTTTACAGTATATTGTGACATGATGTGGCCTGAGAATATGAACCTAACATAAACTGATCTCTACAGAACGTCGACCTACAGGCCCGAGTGAAAACTTTGGAGAGCTGTGAATGTCGCCGACCTTCATGTTTATGGGAAGGAAAAGAGTATCAGGACAGCGAGACATGGAAGAAAGACACATGTAACATCTGTGTGTGCGTGGGAGGTTCCGTTAAGTGTTCCCTGCGTCAGGATTGGCCTCAATGTCTCTGTAAGTTGACTGTGTTTTTATTTAATGGTATGTTGTAAGATATTATAGACAGCCTGAACTTTGTATTAAAGCTTTATTGAACTAATTCATATGCAAAGTAGAAAGGATGCTGCTTTCTGATGTGGCAGTTCTGTGTATCCTGTGTACAATCAGGTTTAATGTGTATCCATAGCCCAAAAATTTTTTTTTTTTTAGAAGGGTTACATTTTTTATTAGGCTTTTAATTGCTGTCGGTGTCTTAACCACTTGCTGCCGTATAACTTACTTATATGGCGGCAATATTGCACTACTGATCCGACAATTCCGGGTCTGGGGCACACATGTGCGGTGTTGGCAACCCGCTCCAGCTCTGAATATACACAGCGGGAGCTAATCTGCGGGTACTGTGGACTCGTTGTCCGCCTACACTCGCCGATCATTCAGCACAGAGGCAGAACAGTGATCTGCCTATGTATTGTAAACAAGGGACTGTATGTACTGTCAGTAGGGAAGACATAGATCCTGTGTTCCTGTAAATGATCCTGTATGTCTCCTCCTAGTAAAAGCACCTCTCATAGTACACAAACACACTGGCTAGGCACACAGTTAACCCTTTGATCGCCCTCGATGTTTAACTCCTTCCCAGCCAGTGTCATTAGTACAGTGACAATGCATATTTTTAGCACTGATCACTGTATTAGCATCACTGGTCTGCAAAAAGTGCCAGTTAGTGTCCGACTGTTCGCCGCAATATCCACTATAAGTCACTGATTGCCATCATTATTAGTAGAAAAAATAGTTTAAAAAAAATATCCCATAGTTTGTAAAGGTTATAACTTTTGTGCAAACCAATCAATATACATTTATTGGGATATTTTTTACCAAAAATATGTAGCAGAATATGTAGCAGAATATGGCCTAAGTTTATGAAGAAATTCGATTTTTTTCAATTTTTTTATTGGATATATTTTATAGCAGAAAGTAAAAAATATTGTATTTTTCAAAATTACCAGCCTTCTTTTGTTTATGACGCAAAAATAAAAACCACAGAGGTGAACAAATACCACCAAAAGAAAGCTCTATTTGTGGGAAAAAAAGGACATACATTTTATTTGGGTACAGCGTCGCGCAACCACATAATTGTCAGGTAAAGTAACGCAGTGCCGTATCGCAAAAATTGGCCTGGTTATGGGGGGTAAATCTTTTGGAACTGAAGTGGCTACTTGAGGAGAGTTACCCTCTCTGATTGACCTGATAAACATTGACAACGGAACTGAAAGTAATGGAAAATTAAAAATCTTAGGGTTGTCATCATAGCAGGAAGTGAGCAGATATCTTCCAAGGGGTAGACTTGTTTTGGTGAAAACTGTCTAATATCCCCTCAGTCTTGAGATATTGTTCCCAAATTCCTGTTATATCTCCAGGATAGCAAGTAAAGAAGAATTCCACTTTCTAAACAAAGACAGATATAAGAAAAATGAACAGGGGTTTGAAACTTTCAATACTATATCCAAAAAATATCCAAAATAAAAAAAAAGAGCTATAGACATACTGCAAGGGAAATAAAAGAAAGAGAAGTGTTTTGGATCAAACTCATATTCACTAAGTTATACATTCACATTAAAATAACCATTTTATAACTACTGCAACTACAGTGATCAGACATTAACCACTTCAGCTCCAGAAGGTTTTACCCCCTTTATGACCAAGACGTTTTTTTGATATTTAGCACTGTGCTACTTTAGAGTAGTTGTAAACCTTGGTCATGGAATCTGAGAAAAGGCACGGGTGGCACAGTGGTGTAGTGGGTAGCACTCTCACCTAGCAGTAAGAAGGGTCGCTGGTTCGAATCCCAACCACGACATACCTGCCTGGAGTTTGCATGTTCTCCCTATGTCTGTGTGGGTTTCCTCTGGGTACTCCGGTTTCCTCCCACACTCCAAAGACATGCTGGTAGGTTAATTGGATACTGTCTAAATTGTCCCTAGTATGTATGAATGTGAGTTAGAGACCTTAGATTGTAAGCTCCTTGAGGGTAGGGACTGATGTGAATGTACAATGTATATGTAAAGCGCTGCGTAAATTGACGGCGCTATATAAGTACCTGAAATAAATAAATAAACATATATCTGCAATGTTTATTTATCTCTCTCCAAAACTCAAAGGCTGGCCATATACGGTTCGTGTCTCGGCCAGTTCAGCTTGAACCGGCTGAGATTCCAACTGTTAATGGGCAGGCTGAATGTACAAAGTTGATCGATCAATCAACTTGGGTACAACCAGCCTGCCGGATTCGCTGTCGATTATCCCAAGTGGCTGCTATAGCTGCTAGTGATAATCACTGGCTTCTCCCGGCGGGGACGGCTTCCCTAGCCCACCCCCCCCCGCAGAGAGAAGACAATAGCTTGGCAGGAGGGAATCCCTTGTCAGCAGAATGGTGCACATTTCTTTCCTGCAACCCCTGTATTCAGGGGCGTAACTACCACCATAGCGACCTATGGGGACCGCAGCTGAGTGGGGCCCAGTGAGGATAAGAGCACTGCCGGCACAGTCTCCCAGCCAGGGGAAGAGAGAGGAAAGGAAGAGGCGAGCTGTCCGTATCAGCAGAGAGCTGAATTGCCCGATGTAAGAGCTTTCATTAGAACTTCCAGTGTTCCCGGGGCTCACGTCACATAGCTCCACCTTTTGGCCCGGTGCCTTTGATAGACAGAACGCCGATCCAATGCGGGACATGTGACGTCATCAAAGGCGTCGGGCCAAGAGGTGGGGCTATGTGACGATGAGCCCCGGGAAGACAGGAAATTCAAATGAAAGCTATTACAGCGGGCATTCCCGCTCTCTGCTGATCCGGGTGGCTTGTCTCTTCCTCTGCATAGGTGGGGCTGTATGGGGCAGAGGCAGACCAGGCTGTATTGGGCACAGGTCACGCTGTATGGGGCACAGGTCACGCTGTATTGGGCACAGGTCACGCTGCATTGGGCACAGGTCACGCTGTATGTGGCACAGGTCACGCTGCATTGACACTAGGACAGCTGGGGGGGGGGGGGCTGTTTGCAGGGGGGCCCCATACAACATTTTGCTATGGGGCCCTGCTATTTCTAGTTATGCCCCTGCCTGTATTGAGCTATATTGTTCCTTTAAACAGATCACATTATGAAATGCATAGGATTTTCATCCCATTACTAGTGCTTGAGGGAGCCTGAAGCAGCAGTTTCTAGTACTTTATCCATCCCTAGCAAGATTGTTGTCCTTAAAGCAGTATTAAACCCAAACATTTATTTATTTGCAGCTTACCAATTCTTAAATATGACTGCATTAGTTTCCTTTTTAGGATTTTTTCCTTTTTATTTTCGCCTGGTGATCCTGCAAGTAAGTCTGTTGTTTTTTTAACAGAACAAGCTGTCCCGCAAATGTAGCAGTAACAGTGTTGAGACAAACCATTCCTGTGGCAGGAAATCTGACACTAACTGACACTGAGTGGGAGCAGACTAACTGACATCACCATTTACACTAATACAGTGATAATACTATACACTGTCACTGTAATAATGACATCTTGGGTAATCAAGGGGTTAAATGTGTGCCTAACAAGTGTTAATTTGTGTAAAGTGTGCTGCTGTTTGCTAAATATCTCTTTGTTTCAGGGAGAAGAAGCAGAGAGATTGTCCCCTCTGTACAGAGCCCTGTGTTGATTGTCAACACAGAGCTCTGGGCTGTGATTGCAGCCAATCAACAGGAACCAGCCATTAATCATTGGTCGGGACCTGCTGACAAACACCTGCTGTGTACAATCACAGCGGGTATTGGCGGGGGAGCGCACATGCACTCGCCCTTAACCCGGAAATAGGCAGCAATGTACAAGTATATTGCTGTGCTTCTATGGGCCGCCCCTCCACAGTGCCTTGCGGCCTGGAAGTGGTTAAAGCTGAACTCCAGGTATGATTTTTATTAGACATATGCAGAAAGGAAAAATTTGTTTCGTTTTGGATAGATTGGTTATGTTACTAATTTCGTTTCGCTGATTCATTTTGGAATTCATTTAGTTTTGTTTATTAATTTTCTAACCAATTCCACATTTTCGCAACGATTCAAATTCGGGAAGGTCGAAAAATGATTGACTGAAAAATGATTGACCAATTAAAATTCTGTGTGAAGAATAGCTGGTTGTCAAGGAGTGGGCCGAGAAGCCGGCCACCACATCCTTAACAACTGATGACTCAGTTGGGTCTGGTATGAATTTTAAGGGGAACCCCACGCCAAAATGTAAAAAAAAACAGCGTGGGGTCCCCTCCAACATCCATTCTAGTCCCTTATCCCAGCATGCAGCCCGGCAGGCCAGGAAAGGTACCAGGCCACATGTCCTTAACATGCCCCCCTCCCCCAAAGCGCCTTGCCCCCATGTTAATGGGGACAAGGGTCTCTTCCCTACAACATTGGCCAGGTGGTTGTGGGTGTGCGGGGGTGACTTATCGGAATCCGGAGGCCCCAGATCCCAGCCCCCCCATGAGAATCAGTATGGGATACATAGTATCCCATTTTACACAAATGTGTAAAAAGTAAATAAAGACACAACAACAGTTTTTAACAAGTCCTTTATTAAATAAAACAAAAAAATCCCCCAAAAAATAAATGTCCCCTGAAATAGATCCAACGCCAATCATGATGCCGGCTGCTACCACCGACCCGGAAAAAAACAGACGAAAGCTCCCACTGGCTTACAATTCTAAAATAAGAACTGGGGCATGCTGGGTCGATGACGTCACAAGGGGGTGGCCCCCGCCTCTTAATTATTTAAGAACTGTCAGACGGCGGGAGCCTTCATTGGGTGCATAGTTTTGTTATGTTTTTTTTCTTCCAGTCAGCAGTAATGGTGGCGGGCATTGTGACTGATGTTGGATCTACTTTGGGGGACATTTAATTATTTATTTTTTAAAAAGAATTTGTCAAAAACTGTTACTGTGTTTTTATTGACTTTTTTTACACTTTTTTTGGTGAATGAGTAGAGGTACTATGAGTAGGGGTATGGGATCTTGTTAAAGGGGGTTTCCAGATTCTGATAAGTCACCCCCCTACAACCACTGGGCCAGGGTTTTCACTAAACAAATGGTACTAACATGTCTCCAGTGTGTAGAACAACCTGTCCTTTGTACTGAGGTTTTCCTACAGCAAGTGCACCATTGAGATATCACTAAGATTTTCCCAAAGCAGTAGTGCAAAGTATAGCACTAGACACCAAGGGGCTGATTTGCAAAATAAAATAGGCCGTTCACTTTGCAAGGGAATCTTCCCTTAGCTTAGTGAATGCGGTAAAAATTCAGGTGCAAAGAATACCCAAACTCACGTGCAAGGAAAATAAAAGAAAAAATAGTATTTTTGCTTGCACATGATTGGATGTTTGAAATAAGCAGAGCTTCACACATTCATTAAGCTAAAGTGAACAACCTATTTGCCTTTAACAGGTCAACCTCCTAATTTAGATTGCGTAGGGCTGTAGGCTGTTTGTGGATAATGCTATTGTAGCAAAACAAGAATGGAAGCCTGTGCAGCCTAAAGGGACCTCTGCCAGGCTAAGCCACCCAGACAGACCTGCCAGTATTGTGACTATGAAAGCTGCCATGTGTATAGACCATGTCTGCAATGCCTTTCAACTTGCAAATTAATACTTACATTAAAACAAGTCTGACACATTGTGTATGTCAATCTCTTTAAACATGATATATAGCACACAATCCTATGTTGCACGTAGCAGATGATGTGTTTTCTTTTAATAGCCTGCACTTATGAAGGAAGAATATACAGTAACAAAGAGACCTTCTCTGTGGGTTCCTGCACTTCTTGTGTCTGCCAGGTAAGCATTGTAAAGCAATAAAAACTCATTTTTCATAGGTTACATTAAAAAACATAAATACATACACGTTATTTAACTTATATGGGGTTTTTATTGAAGTAAGAATGTTATAATTTTACATAACCTCAGATGACATTATTTGATATAATTAGAATTGAAAATACACCTTTTCTAATGCTGGTCATAGATGGGCATATCTCAGAGATTGGCTTTACTGCACTTCCAGTAGCACGACATAGAAACCATACTGCTACACAAGGTTTATGTACCCTATTGGAGGCACCCTAAATTCCTAATATCTGCTGGGGGCCTGATTTACTAAAGTTTGAACTTCAGTGAAGTTAATTCATGATCACTTTATAGAGGAACTTTTTAGAAAAAAAAAATAAAATAAAAGCCAGCAGCTACAAATATTGTAGCTGCTGACTTATAATAAAGAGACACTTACCACTCAAGGAGTCCAGTGCTGTCCTCATCTTGGCTGATTCTTCACCAGTCTACGAGTCCCTGGCGCCACCATCTTGGATGTGGGAAGCTGGCTGTGACTTCCTAGTTTCACAGTCAGCTCCGTATTGTGCATGCATAATACGTGTTTCTGAATGGTCCTGCAGTCTCCTAGGGTATGTGACATGTTTCAGGAGGTTGCGGGCAGGAAGAGGTGGGCCAAACTTTTGCTCTGCTCGCCTAGGCAACCAGAGGGGAAGTGGGTACCTGTCAGAAATATGTACCCAATAGGTACCCGCTCCCTGAGAAAAAAATGAGAGGAAGGGAGGATGATGAGCAGAGATTCACTTTTTAGGAGAAGTTCCGATTTAATATCCAGTCATGGGCAAGGAAAGATATGTTGGTTGAAAAAATAATGAGTTAAAGAAGGGATGAAATCCTCACTTGAGAAAATGCTGTTTCTGGATCCCTCTAGTGCTAGACACATAACTAGAAACCTAGGCCTCTGGCCACATGATCTTTGTTGAAGAGTAGGACCACACAATTTTAGCTGTATTGTTCCTTTCAACAGAGATCACATTATGAAATGCTTAGGATTTTCATCACATTACTAGTGCTAGAGGGAGCCTGAATCAGTAGTTTTTAGTACTACTTTATCCATCCCTTGTTGTCCTTAAAGCAGTATTAAACCCAAAAATGTATTTATTTGCAGCTTACCAATTCTTAGATATGACTGCATTAGTTTCCTTTATTTAGGATTTTTTCCTTTTTATTTTCACCTGGTGATCCTGCCAGTAATGCCGCGTACACACGATCGGACTTTCCGCCAACAAAACCGTGGATTTTTGTTTAAAGGTTGTTGGCTCAAACTTGTCTTGCATACACACGGTCACACAAATGTGACAAGCCGAGAAAAAGGAAGTTCACTAGCCAGTGTGGCTCCCTCTGCTTGATTCCGAGCATTTTGTGCGACGGACTTGTGTACACATGATCGGACTTTCTGACAACAAAGTTTTGTTGGCGGAAAATTTGAGAACCTGCTAGCAAACATTTGTTGGCGGAATAGTGCGACAGCAAATGTTCGATGGAGTATACACACGGTTGGACTTTCCGACAACAAGCTCACATCCAACATTTCCCATCAGAAAATCCGACCGTGTGTACGCCGCATAAGTCTGTTGTTTATTTATAACAGAACAAGCTGTCCCGCAGATGTAGCAGTTACAGGGTTGAGACAAACCATTTAACATTGACAGAGAAGCTTATAATGTCCAATTTCCATGTGAAAAAACAGTTGCTGTAACTGCTGAAAAAGTAGCTGGATTTGGCTTCTAATTGTTTAGTGTATCTAAATCTGTTAGTGCATCTAACAATCAACTTCCCCAGACTGACAATACTGCTGTCCAAAGGTGTCTCTGTTGCTCCTTCATCCAGACACTCTGGGGGAGATTTACTAAAACTGGAGCGCAGAGAATCTGGTGCAGCTGTGCCTAGTAACCAATCGGCTACTAGATGTCATTGTCAAAAGTTCATTGAACAAGCTGAATTTAGAAGCTGATTGGTTACTATGAACAGCTGCACCAAATTCTCTGGGCACCAGTTTTAGTAAATCTCCCCTTCTAACTCAAGAGGTGTGTTACCGACCAGCTCACCAGTGGAAAACAGAGGGAATGTTTGGTAAGCTGTAATATATTACATTTTTGGTTTTGGGTTAATTACCACTTTAAGACTTGGTGTTATTGCACCTCATTTCACGATTTAGTAAATCAGGCACATGGCGTTGACTGCAGCTCTTTACTGCTTTAAACAAACAATTTGCAGATGAGCTCTCTGGCATTTCTTTACAAAACAAGTGCCTTAGCAGACATTATGAGAACAGATGGCATGTATGAAGTATTTCTAATCTATCTCTTGAAATATCTGTGAGTGTTCGTTTCTATGTTTGGTTTTAACCACTAGTAACATTGTTTTTTTTATTGTGTGAAGCTAGGTAGACTGTTATATTCAGCACATTGTTCTCATCAGCACATCTGGTTCTTATTATATCTTTTTTGTATTATTTGACATTACATAAAGGCTGATATTTATTACCAAGTCCTGCAATTTTATCCCCATTTGTCTTTTTATAGACATTTAACCTTTATGCTGTGCAGCAATGCCAGATATCTGCTGAACTGTTCACAAACGTTTATGTATCAAAAGAGTATGAGTGAATCGTATAATAATAGGCCATATTTATGCCTTTGTTTCACTTTATGATGTTCTATGCAAACACAATATACATATGTAAGATATAAAAGAGCGTCACTAGTTATGTTTGGCCGTTTTATGGCCACCTTAACTGGAAAGGGAATCTTGCAAATGTCATTTTGTTAGGTGAGTTACAATTGTTTTCTTGGCTACTGAACTTTAGGATTAGTCCTTGCCATTCACAGCACGTGTGGTTGTAATATATATACAGCATTCAACCATCATCTGAAGTCTATTAAACATACTATTAGGTTGTCCATATATGGGCTTATATCTCCCCGAGAACACTAAGCATAGAGATATCTGCTCCTAACCAAATAAGTCCACCATGATTCTTATGATTCTCATCCAGTGTTGACAGTTGCTCACTTACTATAATTTGATCTTTTCTGACTGAGCCCTACCCACATAGAAGTTTTTTAACAAGCTGAAATCTCTCTGTTTTGACAACAATTGCCTTCAGCGACTAGGCACCCTCATTTCACCCCCTTTGGGGTCAGAAACAGCCAAAACCTTACAAGTGATGCTATTACAGGTGCTATGGGTTTTTTATCTGTTTTTTGACCACCCTTTGTAATAATTAGGGATGAGTCAATCAGGGAAATTGTATTTCATTGTTAGTTATTTGTAGCCCTGACTTTGTATCTCTGTACAGAGTCCACAGCTACGAAGTTCTAGTCAGGAGAAATGTTGTCTTGGGTTTCTGTGAGATATTATTTTGCCATACTCTTATTATGGGATCCAGATGAACTTGGAATAATGAGGTTGAAAAAATATATACTATTTGTGTGTGCTCTGGGAACTATCAGCATGGAATGAATTTACTAAGTAAAACATGTTAAAGTGGAATGAACCCTCCTATTCTTTACAGCAGTAGTTTTCAAACTGCGGCCTGTGGGCCAGATGTGGCCCATTGCTTTCCTCTATCCGGCCCTTTATTCCTCCCACTGACACCAACAATGAGGTACTATTCCTTCCACTGACACCAAAGATGGAGCACTATTCATCCCGCTGACACCATAGATGGGACACTATTTCTCCCACTGTCACCATAGATGGAGCACTATTACTCTCACTGGCATCATAGATGAGGCTTTATTGCTCCCACTGGCATCATAGATGGGGCACTATTCCTTCCACTGACTCCAATGATGGGGATTATTCTTTCCACTAATACCAATGATCTGGCATAATTCATTCCACTGACACCATAGATGGGGCACTATTGCTCTCACTGGCATCATAGATGGGGCTTTATTGCACCCACTGGCATCATAGATGGGGCACTATTCCTCCCACTGACTCAAATGATGGGGATTATTCTTTCCACTAATACCAATGATCTGGCACTATTCCTTCCACTATTCCTTCCACTAATGTCAATGATGGGGCACTATTCTTCCAAATAATATCAATGATGGGGCACTATTCCTCCCACTGACACATAGATGGAGCACTATTCCTCCCACTGCCATACTTTTAGTATGGGATCCAGATTAACTTGGAATAATGGTGTTGAAAAAATATATATTATTTGTGTCTGCTCCAGGAGCTAGCAACATGGAGACGTGAACGAGAAGTAAAACATCTTAAAGCGGAATGAAACCTCCTGTCCTTTACAGCAGTGATCTCCAAACTGTGGCCCATGGGCCAGATGTGGCCCTTTATTCCTGCCACTGACACCAACAATGGGAGACTATTCCTTCCACTGACACCAAAGATGGATCACTATTGCTCCTACTGACACCAATGATGGGGATTATTCTTTCCATTAATACCAATGAAGGGGCACTATTCCTCCCGCTAATATTAATGATGGGGCACTATTCGTCCCACTAATACCACTTATGGGGCACTATTCCTCCCACTGACACCATAGATGGGGCACTATTGCTCCCACTGGCATCATAGATGGGGCACTATTCCTCCCACTGACTCCAATGATGGGGATTATTCTTTCCACTAATACCAATGATCTGGCACTATTCCTTCACACTATTGTCAATGAGGGGGCACTATTCTTCTGACTAATACCAATGATGGACAGTAAACTGGCCTTTTGCTTAGAAAGTTTGGAGACCCCTGCTTTACAGCCAAGGAAGCTACCATCTTGGTCTCTGTTTGATCTGCAGTTGTCATGGTTTTGCACATGATCCATTATGACACCAGCCATTTGATAGCTTAACAGTTTGTTTGAGAACACAAGAAACTCTGAAAGCTGTAACTCATGACCAGGCCGTGAATATAACTGATTTGGGAAACTGTTGGAAGTCCAGGCTAAATCTATCAAATCTTTAATCTACTCCCTTCCCCCTTCAGACTCCTATTCTAACTACCCTGTAGAGGAAATATTTGTATACTTAACTATTCTGAGGGTACTAAGGTCTCATCACATGATCGGCTCCCAGCTCCGGCTTTAGGGGAGAGGAGGGACAGCGGACAACAGACTCATCACAATAAATTTATTGGTGACATCATTGTCCAGGTACTGCAGCTGTTGTCACTGCTCTCTCTTCTCCCCTGAAGCCAGCCACCCAGGAGATCACATGACCGGACCTGAGAATAGGTAAGTATTGAAAAATGTCTTCTGCAGGCTAGAAGGGGGTGTGAGTAAATTTAATATTAGATACTTTAATATTAATATTTGTATTTTAAATGGTAATATGGTTGTTGAGCACTCTAAATCAAACAATCTAGTTTATGTACTGATTAGTCTTGTTTTTTTTTAGAATGGTGAGGTGGACTGTGTCCAAAAGACTTGTCCTCCTGTGGCCTGTGCTAATCCGGTGATGCTGCCTACAGAGTGTTGCCCTCGCTGTCCAACGGGTGAGTCTTTGGCCTGTACGGAGGTGATCAGTACCGTTTATGAAAAAAAAATATATATATCACTGGTAATTTTTGCAAATATTGTGAACATAATATGCTGGGTCTGTTGAAAAAATATGCAGACATGTACTGTTTTTGCTGTGCAAGTAAATGTGCCCATTTCAAGTTTAAAGTGTAACTATGGCGAAAATGGAAAATTGCATACAGTGCCTTGAAAAAGTATTCATACCTCTTGACATTTTCCACATTTTGTCATGTTCCAACCAAAACGTTTCTAATTTAATAACATAGGGAATATCTAGAAGGATATACATGCCTCCTGCATGTATCCTTACCTGTCATAATTCACCCTTTTAGCTTAGTGGAGCCCCGCGATATTCCCGAATCTGTGGGCAGATCTGCTGTCCAGCGATCGGTGGGTGGAGTCGGTGATGTCAGAGGACTCCTCTGCCCACCACTACGCTCCCCTGACCAGCCAGCATTGCGAGGATGAGCCTCGCACCAGGGGAGACTAAAGTGCACGCACAGGAGTGGGAGAGCGCCGTCTGAGAAGAAGCAGAGCACGCTCATGGCCCCGTGTCACTCCTGCGCATGTGCTCATACTCCGCAGTCTACATAGGACGAAAGGAGGGGGGATGGGAATTACACATAATGCCTTTCTAAGGCTCATGCATGAGATATGTAAATCACCTGTCACTCACAGCATGGGGGAAGAACTGACTGGTATTTCTCTGCCTGTCCATTTTTATCTCACTGAAAAAAGATAATAGGATTGCTCAGAGCTGGATTAGCTATTTGTGGCAAGACTGGGCACAGATGACATGAAATCCTATACTTTACATGCTACAAGCCTTAATTAAAAAAAAAAAATTCGGGTTTACATCCACTTTAATTAAAGCCAAATTCCAGTCAAAACCTAAAGAGGGAAGACGGCTAGAACATCTGCAGGTTTAGACCCTCACCTGCTCTATAAAAAATTAGCAGGTGAGGGTCTAAACCTGCAGATGTTCTAGCCGTCTATATCCGTTGGAGTTGGGATATAGGTTAAGTAAATATGTTAAGTGTATTAAAGGCCCTCCTTGTAAAATGTGTCACATTATAGCGCCACAGGAATTATAGCACTATTAAATTCATTAGTAATGATGTGGATATAGAGTTTGTTTTAATATGTAGTTGTTGAGACTTATGAAGTGTGATTATCCATATAAAATTGGAAATGCAGAATCTTCATAATGGCCATAGAGCTGGATTCTTTAATCCCCAGATAAATGTGTGCTTCTTCACTCTCTTCAGTGTTTCTCATCAATGGAGCACAATTTTTACTTCCCGCACTGCCAAAAAATATGTTGTCAGTGATCTATCCTCTATTGCTTTACTGTATTGCTCATTTTTCTGGTTTAACTCTATGTGTGTATCTTTATGTGTTCTGATCTCATCTCCGTATGTGTGCTTGTGATGTAGGCTGCTCTGATGGTCATCTGGAAGGAGACGTATGGAAGAAAGATTCCTGTGTGAGCTGTATCTGTCAGGTATAACATAGTGCAACCTTGCTCATTTATTACAGGAGATGGGTGTTACATAGTGTTACCTAAAGCAGTATGGAGTATCTTTGGTGAAAAAATGCTGGACAGAAATAATAAATCATTCTGCAAAGTCATGGTTCTACTTTCTTGTACATAAAGCATTTAAAATTATTGGTTTGACTTTGATATGTTTTTCAGACTGTAGTTTTAATTCATGAGAATCAACAGTGCCTATTTGAAACTAAAGATAAATTTGCTTACTATAGGGGGGCTCAGTCAGGTGTATTTCTGAGGCATGTGACCAAAGCACTTGTGAACACCCTGTCATTCATCCTGGGAAGTGCTGCCCAGAATGCACCAACTGTGAATACCTGGGGCAGATCGTGAGGAACGGTGAAATGGTTCGGCCAGATCTGTGTACAGCTTGTACATGTAGGGTAAGTAAAGAAATTATTAATATAAATATATGTTAAAGCTGGACTACAAAAATTCAGCAACTTTGTAAAATGTGTTGGCCTAATATTGGCTAAGTCCAAGGACGTGCATGCCACTTCATTAATGTATCTTGTTTATTTACATCTGACAAGTTTTACTGAGCGACATTGCTTTCTCACACAGAAGCCAATCTGCCCACCCCTCTCCTACGCTGTCTGTTCACAGAAGGCTTTGTATTTTGTTCACATAATACAATGCACTCCATGATTGGGCAAGAGCTAAGGAGAGACAGGCAAAAGTGTCTGCAAATACCTAACAGCTGCAGGAGCTGAGACCTAAAGGGTCAGAGCACCGTAAATATAGCCATAGCTATACTCTCAGTGCTCAGTAAAAATCTAAGTTGTAAAAAGAGATAAATCCACGAGGTAGCATGCACCTCACAGACCTTAATCCATAGTAATCCAGCAAATTTTAGAAATTCCTAAAGTTCAGTAAGTAAAGTGAATGAGTGTGAGTAAACAAGTAAATAAGAAGCTATATATAGTAAATTCTGTGGGTAAGTTTACAAACTTCAAGGTGAATCTGATTAATAGGAGTGGGCTAGAGCTAGAAGTCCAAATGGTGAAATAAATATGTGATTTTGCATTTTGACCACACATACACTTAAACATATCTATATTGTAAGCTCGAATTAGCAGGGCTCTCTGATTCCCCCCTGTATTGAATTGTATGGTAATTGTACTTCGGCCCTAATGTTGAAAAGCGCTGCGTAAACTGTCGGCGCTATATAAATCCTGTATAATAATAATAATAATATTATCTAACATCCAAAACAAAAAAGGATTATATTACAGCTTACTAGCTCCTAGATCAGATGGCTGCATTTGTTTGCTTTTTCTCAGGCTTTTTTTGTTTATTTTTTACCTGGTAAACCTAAAAATAACCCAATTCCTGTCCTTGGGTGTCTACTCTGACTCTTCCACTATACTTTTAGAGGGAGCCATGGTTGTCACCAAGACTGGACTTCAAATATGTCTCCTTTTTTCTTTCTTATTACATTGTGGCTGATGGGATTAATAGTTTGCAGAAGATGAGAGTGTTTGTGCTTTTTGTTAAGCTCACAGAGATTGACAAGGACACTGCATTTCTAGCAAGATCAATGGGTAATTTCTGTACCTGCTGCAAAATGTTTTAGCCTGAAAAAAAGAAAATGAATGCAGCCACCACACTTAAAGACTGGTAAGCTGCAATTTCAGTTTCGTTTTTTGTACTAGTTATCCTTTATTAGAATGGGTAATAATGGAAGTTCTAGAATACCCAACCAAATAGGAGAGGTCACAGGGGTTGATTTACTTAAACTGGAGTGTGCAAAATCTGGTGCAGTTGTGCATGGAAGCCATACAGCTTCTAAGTTCAACTTGTTCAATAAAGGCTCCATGCACACTGAACATTAAAATAACATTATAAAAACGCCAGTAGCTTTTCAGTAAGTCTTTCAACATTTTTTAACGTTTTTGCAATAGCGTTTATTAGCGTTTTTTTGCTTTTTTCTGCGTTAATGTTTTTTAGAGTTTTTTCTTTTTTTAAGAATTTTTTTTTTTTTTCAATGGATCAAAAAACGTTAAAAAATGCTGGTGAGCCACGTTTTTGAGCGTTTATCAACGTTTATCAGCGTTTATGCGTGTTTAAAGTTTTTAAGCGTTTTTTGTGGTCAGAAAAACAGCTCCTGAACGTGATTTTAGGGCGTTCAGACAACAGCCCATAAACTCCACTGCTGATAAACGTCCCAAAATGCCCATGTGTGCATGGACACATAGGATAACATAGAGGGGAGTTTATGGACTGTTAAAAAAAGCCCAAACTCCCAAAAACGGACATTTATGAGCTTCAGTGTGCATGGAGCCTAAGCTTTACCAAAAAAAAAAAAAATTGGAAGCTGGTTGGTTTTTATGCAGAGCTGCACCAGATTTTGCACTCTCCACTTTTAGTAAATAAACCCCACAGAGTACTTGATAGATTATTGAGATTTAGCTGATTGATGACTTTCATGGTGATATTTTACTACATTAAATATTACCTTACCAGTCAATACACAAGTTAAGAGAATTATTGGAGAGTTACATTCAGTCATTTAACAAACAGGCCTGACTACATATAAGCATTCAGTGCTGAAAATATGAATAATAAAATTCTTCATTTGTTCATTGATATATCTAAACATTATTTTGGTGTCTAATGCTTTTATTGCATCTTGGTAAATTTCTGTGGATGTGCTCCTAGAATGGAACGGTCCAGTGTATAAAAGAGCGTTGTCCAGAGCTTACCTGTCTGAAGAGGTTCACCCCACCTGGACAGTGCTGTGCAGTCTGCCAGCAAGGTAAGAGCTTGGCCACCTAATGATAATTCTAATAGCAGCTACTGTTCTGAGCTGTGGTGTTATAAACATTATATATGAAGGTTGAGAAGTACCTCTTCTGTTTGCAGGCTGTGAATATGAGGGACTGACATACAAAAATGGGGATCACTTTCTTTCACAAAGTAATCCTTGTGTGAACTGCTCATGTTTGGTGAGTGACACTCTTGATTTTCTGCATTGTTCAAAAAGCCTTATATGAATATTTTTCATAAGTGGTATAGTGATAGATCATTTTGGACAATCAATATATTCCGATAGCAAACCATGCTTGAGAAAACCTTGTTAATTAGGATGCAGCAACAATAAATTGTTAGTACACTGAACATGTATAAATTATGTCATTGGCACACTTTGCCTGATGAAGGGAACCTGCGAGGCCATGAAATATTGTACATATTTTATGATCATTATACATTAGACTTTTAGCAAGTCCCTTTAGACCGGCCCAAAAACTAAACTTAGGGCTTCTGTTTTCTGACTCCATGGGCAACAACCTTCTAATTTATATAGCAAAGAAACCCAGTAAGATATATGAGAAACAATGTATTTGGTGATTTTGTGGAAGAGATCTGATCACAGCCCTCCTTACAGAGAGAAAAGCTCACATACAGATACAATGGGACCTTGAAAACATCTGTGGTTGCTGCCTGGATCACTTCCTTTATTGTGGGCTTCCAACTTGATCACATCTGCGGCCCTTTTTGCTGTGTCAGCGACTATGTAGTAGTATATATTGTTACTATAGCAAATTAACTCAGGAGCATAAAATGGATTGATTGGGCAGATTTAAATGTTTGAATAGTTCCTTCTGTCAACTTTATATACACCGTTTTTTTTTTTAATACCTTTAGAGCTCGGCAGGAATAAATTATTAACAAAATATATACAGCAACAGTATTGTGGTCATAAAACACATACATCTACCATTCAATGACAGTCCTTGTCAAATGATTTTTCTTAGGCTGAGATGATGTCATTAGTCCAAGACAGCCATTCTCACCCTAGGGCTCCATGGAACACTGGTTGGGAATGGCTGAGCCAGGAAGCATGTGTTGATCCTGCATAATGCCTATACAAAGATGGTGCTGTTTTCCGCAGAGAAAAACAGATGAAGGCATTGTAAGAGAGAGTGTTGAGATCTCTATAAAACACACACCTTACAAATTGATTGTGCTATCTCCTTTAGATCTACCAATGACTATGTAGTGTAATGCTAGGTACACACTATCAGCTTTTTTTTTCATTCAACCCAGTGGGCTGAACAAAGAAAAAGAACCATGGAGCTTGAGAGGAGCTCGCTGTACTAACTATTGAATGTTAACAGAGCAATCCCCCCCCCCCCCCGCCAGAACACGCCGACATTCGGCTTTGTCCAACAGAAGCCGATTGCTGATCGGCAGATGTTTTTCGGGCATACCCCTTCAACAGAAGCTGGATGTTCGGCCAGCTTTTGTCGGGGAGGCTGCTGTACACATGGGCCGCATGTCGGCCAACTTCTGTTGAACTAGCCGATACCGGCCGATTTTCGGCCTGTGTGTACTAGGCTATAAAGCCTGTCTGAATTCAAATTAATTGGATAGTTTAGAAAGGACCTCATACTACATAGTTTTGGGAAATCTAAAGTTGTTTGTACAGAGATTTTACGATCAGAGTGTAATGTGTATGGTGACCCTAACAGTCAATGAATGTATGTAAATATTACACCAAACATTACTTAGCTGCACACATAAAAAAAAATATCTTGCTCTCAGTCTGCTTTAACCTCCTTAGCGGTATTCCCGAGTGTGGCTTGGGGGGAATTTTCATTACCAAAAGTGTTAACCCTGAGCCACTCTTGGGATTGCGTCGCAGTATCCTGGGAAAGTTACTTACCTTGTCCCCAGGATCCTGCGATGTCCCCCCGCTGTGTCCGCGTGCTGTGTCTCCACTCGATCTATCAATGTGCCGTTTCGTTCCCTGCTAGCGCCGTGACGCACAGAGGGAGAGCCCAGGGGCAAATTCAAAAAGTGAAACACATACATAACACATACTGTACACTATAATCTTACAGATTACATTACTGTATCAAATCATTTCACATACCTTTTGTCCCTAATGCTTTGTCCAGTGCCCAGCCTGCAGTTTTATTTTATATATACTGTTCTTTCTGCCTGGAAACTTGAGATTGTCCATAGCAACTAAAAAATGTACCGCTCTGAGACGCAAAAATCTGACATAATCATACCGCCAGGGAGGTTAAACCAATTGTAACTACCTCCCTATTGTGACTCGACTGTCTTTGTTTTTTATGCTGTGACAGTAATACACGGTTTCATATTGTCTTTTATGTTGCAGAACAATTTAGTGCGTTGTTTCCCTGTTCAGTGTCCTGTAGTTGCCTGTAAGAAGCCAGTACCCACTCCTGGTCAGTGCTGCCCCTCATGCCCAGGTAAAAATATCCTCCTAACAGTAAGTCAAAAGCTGGTCTATGAAAAAATCCTATAAATTGATTTATTCCTGCCAAGAATTGTATTAGACTGCTCTGATAAATCATGCCTGTGAGGGGCTTTTCTGTAAACAAATCCCACAACTTAATGCTATGGCCTCATTTACAAGGGTGTACCTATCTCTACACCCGTGCTTAGGGCTGTCTTCACCCACGTGTATGCACAGGTGTTCCATGCAGGCGTGTGCGGACAGCCTATGACATGGAGCATGGACCTGCACAGATCTCCATGTGCATCCCGGAGTGTACATCCATGTGACAGACTGTCATTAATTTGAATAGGCTGCTTGCGCGTGGCTGCATGTGCCTCCCACATGGTTAAAGACAGTCCTTAGCACAGGTGTAGAGATACAATCATGTGAATGAAGCCCTAATGTTCTGCTGATAGTATCTGTTTTGAAGAAATGGGATCATAGTATGGCCTCTATAAGGTGGTTAGAACAGTACTGCTTGTCACTGTATTTTAGGATAAAAAGCAAAAAGAAATATTTTCAGTGCCAAAATTCCATCACCTCTGAAGAAGAGGGATAAGGAGGGTTCAGTAGACCATAATGTCTTACCACAGGTTGGCACACGACAGACATCAGTGAGATCTGTGGTTAGTGAAGAATTACCTCATGATTGCTGTGATATTACCTACATTTTCTTTCCTCTACTCCCTCTAGTGTGTGATCTCAATGGGCATCCCTTGTTACCTGGTAAGAATGTTACCACCTCCAATGGCTGCCAGCATTGTGTCTGTCTGGTGAGTACTGTGAATAAAAAATCATTTTAAAAAGTCTTTCCACCAGCATGCAATGTTCAAACACAAAACTAATTTCTAGACCACGGTTCAATTAAAAAAACAGCAAATGTAGTATAAACTGTTTATAGTGTTCTGTTTATAGCTGGAACATCATTTTATTGTGGGGGTTACATTTTCGATTTTCAGAGTATGGTGTTTTTAAATGTTTGTGGCTTGTTACTGTATATATGTGTGTGGGTGTGTGTTTTCTCATGCTGCTCTGTTTGCTATTTGTATATTATTGCTTTTCTATCCATCCTGAACTGTCTGGCTATACATAAACATTTTACAAATTGTGGTTTTGCATGATTTAATAAACTGTTCCTGAAAAACGGTGTGTCTTTGCATTTTGCTTTATTCCTTATGGGAGCTAGGCTGGCTCTGACTTCTTTGGCAGATAAAGGCAGATTATAACACTCAACTGCACTAATGGTACAAAGTGAAGCCAATTAAACAGGCAGGGTGAGGTTTCACTCACAGTCACAGCCTAACTTCTACAGGGGATTCACCATACTGGGAGGCAACCTTGAAATACTGATCAGTTCCATTTTCTTACTAATACTTTACTTTTATTCTTTTATTTCAAATTCTCTTGTTTTTACTTACAGTATATTGCAATGGAAAGTGTGCCAACAATACACCGGTGATTTTTTTTTTTTTATATATTGACTCGCGCTGGAAGTGAAAATATTAAACTAGTGATTGCAGCTGCTGTACACAAAGTGCTATACACTTGACAAATCGAAAAAATTATATATGATTACAGCGCTCACAATAATGTAAACATCACAACAGATCAAATAAAAAAATCTGTGAAAAAAAGTCCATATATATTGTGCAAATATGCTCCAATCAATAAAGTGCAGTTGTACTTCAAACTTCAAGGTTCATCACACACCCCTCCTGTGTCCCCACTCACCAAAATGAATGGACCCCTAACTTTTCAGTCCAGGGGTCATTCAGGCTTGAACGTTGGCCATGAATGGCAATTCATAGAAGGGTCCAATGAAGATCTCCTACAATCGTGATGGTCATAAGTAGATATTGGCACCAAAAATGAAAGGAATAATAGTGAAGTACAGTTTGGCAGGACTTTATTGCGCAAACGTGGTAAGGCACTTACAGACTAGAAAAATTGATATCGCAAGAGGTATTGCAGTGATAAAATAAAGGAAATGCCACATTCAGCGTGCGTTCACCGAAACCAGAAGTGACGTCGCTTGGACTCGAACACCGGAAATTACATCAACACGTTTCGCCCTCCCACAAGGCGTCATAAAGGACCCCTAGTTTGAGAACTTTAACTTTAGGGGTCCTTTTACACGGGCTGTCCGATCAGGTCTGCCTGTCAGTTTTTCAGGCAAACCTGATCGGACCTTGCAGCCTCCCCTATGGAGCGGCGGATGTCCGCTGACATCCGCCTCTATCCAATCCGATCCTGCCTGCAAAATGCAGACGGATAGTGGTCCTATTTTCCATCCGTCTTGCGGATTGGATAGGATCAGATGAAAATGGACAGGTGGACGGTTTCCATCCGATTTCCCCATAGAGGAGAACAGGACTGTGTCTGTGTCCGCTCTGCACAGTGGAGCAGACAGGACCTGTTATGCGCCTGCTCAGTGGGGACCAGCGGAGCGATCCCCCATCGAGCAAGAGGAATCCATTGCAGGGATGGCCCGTGTGAAAGGGGCCTAAAGCTGAACTCAAGGAATTCAGCCACTTTGTGTAATATGCTTAATTACCAGGGGTTAAGTCCAATATGGTGCATGCCATCTTGTGTACTTATCGCTTTAATTTACATTTTTACTGTGTGCTATTGTTATACTTTCGGTGCTCCAGCGTTGGACCTTCTGGTCTCAGCTCCAGCAGCTGCAGAATCACATGTGCCTGCCCATCCCCTCCTCCAGCCCAATCACAGAGCACTCTGTATTATGTGAGCCCATTCACAAAATAAAGTCTACTGTGAATAAACAGCAGAGGAAAAGCAGAAAACAGTGTCTCTACTGTCAGAGCCCTGGGAACATAGCAATAGCTGTGCTCCTGGTGCTCAGTAAAGCAGTTGTAAATAAAAGAGATAAGTCCACAAGGTGGTATGCACATCATTGGGCTTACTAATCTTTACTACTGTAGATGTAGATGCTTCTTGTTGTATGTCAAGACGGTGTCAAAACTGGAGCAGACAGAATCTCGAGCAGATGGCAACCAATGAGCTTCTGTCTTTAGCTTGTTCAGTTTTGTCCTCTCCCTTCTCCCCGTTCTTATAAGCTTGGCCAAGAACAGTGGGATCCACTGGCTCCTGCTGCTGTCAGTTAAATCCAATGATGAAGTAGGGGGAGCAGGGCAGGGGTGAGTTGCACTGTGTGTATCTACAGATGCATATAGTTCAGCTTGGGAGCAAGCCTACAGGTGCGCCCCCATAGGAAGGGGCTTCCTATAGTGGCTCACAGAGAAGAGGAGGAGTCGAGAGCACCGGCAGGTGACCCCAGAGGAGGTTGCACAGAACACTTAAGTATAACATGTTTGTTATTTAAAAAAAAAAAGACTTTACAACCTCTTTAACCACTTCAATACCCACATATAGTCATATGACGGCCGCAGATGGGATCTCCGATCTTGGGTGGCCGTCATATGACGTCCTGGGCTCCCTGGCGGTCTAGGGGGCGCGCACGCCGCCGCGTTGCTCGGGACCCGGTGCGTGTGCTGGCGGCCGCGATGTCCGCCGGGCACCCGCGATTGCCCGTTAACCGAGCAGGACCGTGGATCTGTGTGTGTAAACACACAGATCCACGTCCTGTCGGGTGAGAGGAGACCAATCTGTGTTCCCAGTACAGAGGAACACCGATCGGTCTCCTCCCCTTGTGAATCCCCTCCCCCTACAGTTAGAATCACTCCCCTAGGAAACACATTTAACCCCTCGTGTCCCCCTAGTGGTTAACCCCTTCCTTGCCTGTCACATTTATACAGTAATCAATGCAATTTTATAGCATTGGTCGCTGTATGAATGTGAATGGTCCCAAAAATGTGTCCGATGTGTCCGCCATAATGTCGCAGTCACGAAAAAAATCACAGATAGCCGCCATTAATAGTAAAAAAAAATTAAATAAATAAAAAATTTTTAAAAATGCCATAAATCTATCCCGTATTTTGTAGACGCTATAACTTTTGCGCAAACCAATCAATATACTCTTATTGCGATTTTTTTTTAACAACATATGTAGAAGAATACGTATTGGCCTAAACTGAGGAAAAAATTTGTTTTTTTGTTTAAAAATTGGGATATTTATTATAGCAAAAAGTATAAAATATTGTGTTTTTTTCAAAATTGTTGTTCTTCTTTTGTTTATAGCGCAAAAAATAAAAACCGCAGAGGTGATCAAATACCACCAAAAGAAAGCTCTATTTGTTGGCAAAAAAGGACGTCAATTTTGTTTGGGTACAGCGTCGCACGACCGCGCAATTGTCGTTTAAAGTGCGACAGCGCTGAGAACCAAAAATTGGTCTGGGAAGGAAGGGGGTGAAAATGCCCTGTATTGAACCGGTTAAATTAAATGAAAAGTTCAGCTTGGCTTTAAATTTCCTCCATATGCTCTGGTTTCTTTCCATGCTTCCAAAATGTATTTTACATTAAAATTCAACCTAATTTATGCCTATTCCATACATGTGCATCTGTGCCACTGTTTTAGTAGATTTTAAGACCATACAAGTGGGTAATTTTATGGGTTCTGTAAGGCACTATAGAATACGTTGGTGCTGCTTACATTAATAAAACAAACAAGGTTGTCTCACTTCATATTTTCTCAAAATTTTTAGGATGGTGAAGTGAAGTGTACTGATGTTGTACGTTGTCAGCAGACCTGTACCCATGGTGTCAGACGAGGCTCATGCTGCCCAGATTGTTCAGCTTGTGACTTAGAAGGTGATATAATACCTAATGGAGTCACCTTCCAGGGTAATGGGAACCCATGTGATAGCTGCATATGCCAGGTAAAATAGCTATACATCATCTGTGTCTTAGGCCCCATGCACACTGGGCATTTAGTCCTGAAGAATGGGGTTCTGACATTTAGCTGCGGGTAGAGGACACAGGTACACTGTCCAGCCCCACTGCCAGCAGCCTGCCAAACTGTATGAAAATCTAACAACTGTTGTGGCTGGTCAGGGCTGGATAGTGCACCTAGGGATACTTCCGTTTAGGGCAGTATTCACCCAGGGACTAATGAGCTTGCTTTCCAGGCAACCGTCCTTGAGTACAGCCTTTGTCTGGCTGCCGGAAGCAGGACTGGGTGGTGCACCTGTGCCCTCCACCTGTAGTTAAATGCAAGAGCCCCGGAGCTAAACACCCAGGGTGCAGGGGACCTTAGAAAAAGTTCTACATTTTTTTTTGTTTACAGTGTTTATTAACATTATCAGTATCTGAAATATTTTACTGTTCTTTAATGAAAGTGATTTATCTTTTTTTACTGCTAATGCTGTAACTAAAAGGAAAAAATAAAAACACCATGCACTGTAGCAGAGCAGAAAAGCATTCCTTCTGTTTTTATAATCGATATTAGTCTCCTGATCTGAAATATAATGAGACCCCCAGGTAATAATATTTAATCAAGGCTCTTTTCCACAGAATGGTAATATAAAATGTGTACGAGTGACCTGTCCAAAGCTAACTTGTGTTCTGCAAGAAGAGATACCGGGGGAATGTTGCAAACAGTGTCAAAGTAAGGCGATTTTACTGTGCGTTATACTTGTGTAAACTCAAAATCAAACTTTAAATATGTTGTACTGCGTAATAAGACTGTTTTTGACGCGTTTCTCAAATATCTTCAAATGCAAGGCTGCATTGATGGCACAGTCACCCACAGACACGAGGAGGAGTGGAGACCCCAGGGAGAGCCATGTCATAATTGCCGTTGTATGGTACAGTATAGTCTTCCATTTGCTATTTTTACAAGGACCTGCAAAATACTTCTTTAATTCTATTTTTATTACCCTGTTCAGTGGTTGAATTTCTCTTTATACTAAATCCAGTTACCAAATTAATTTCTTGATGCTGTCCTTCTGTACCCAAGGAGTGCAGTCACATCAGCTGTCTCCTATAGCAGTTCTAAATGTTTTTCCTGCTATGTAATTTTATATTTGTTGTGCACACAGGAGGGCAAAATTCAATGTAGGAAGCGTCATTGTGCGTCTCTTTGTAGAAACCCTGCACCTCCTCGATCAGGAACTTGCTGTCCTACATGTGATGGTAAGTTTGTAAACAAATCCTCATGTCTTTTTTCGCTGGGACTTCCAACACATTATTTATGGCAATGAGGTCACTGAGGGGTGCAAAGACCACTCAACATAATGTGATAGCTTGGTATAATTAGCCATTATGATGTGCAAAGCGCAATTAAAAACTGTATAAAAATCTCTTAAAAGAAACCTTGACTGAGGAAGTATGGCAGCTGCCATTATTGTCCGTCATACTAAAAAGACTAGTTCTCTGGCTGTCATTCTGATTCAATTTTACTAAAGGCAAAGAGACTGTGCACTTTGCAAGTGCAGTTGTACTCATTTTGACCAGAGCTTAGTGAATGAGGTGAAGCTCTGCTGATTTCCATCATCCAATCGTGTTCAAGCAAAAATGCTGTTTTTTTTTAAATTTTCCTTGCACCTGGTATTCTTTACAAAGCAAAGCTTCACCTTATTCACCAAGCTCTGTGGAAAATTTGTGCAACTGCACTTGCAAAGTGCACAGTTTATTTGCCTTTAGTAAATCAGCCCCTATGTCTACAGGACTTTCACAGGCCCTGAAAAAATCTGCATACCAGGAATTCTGACTTCATCATGACTTTTAAGCTGCATGCTTGTTACAAGTCCCCAATCCCCTGATGTCTCTCCTTTTCTTAAAAATGTATGTAAACCTTAAAATAAAAATGAATGCAACAATGCTTTACCCTGCACATTTTTATGTGAGACTGTTTCTTCAATATATCCCCCCACATTTGTACTTGTTTTGACCCAGTGACTCTGCCAGTTTAAGGCACTTTGGGTCATTTCCAGGAGAGGACTCACAACATTGATATACTGCTGCTGAAATTCAAGCAGCTTGGGAATGTTATAGCTCAAAGTTTGTTAGCCTATATGGAGCGCCAACGAGGCTGGGCATACACACCCAAAGCCACTGCTGCACTGGATATGCCCTAGGGTGGTAACATGACTACTAGAATATCGGAAAAAAATGTATTTTAAAAAAAAAGGCTTTGTTGTTTGTTAGTGTAATGCTAAACATGCTGATACCTTTGTATGCAAGTATTTTCATAGTTTTAAAATGTGTTGAACTTCATTATAAGTTGTAGATTGTTATTGTCTTTTTACGTCTATTGTCTTTTATGAAGATTCCTCTTTGTGCTATAGTCATAGCATGCATTTTTATTTTAAAACATCAGCATTGTAACAGCAATAAAAACAAATACTTAATTTAGACAATCCAATAAAATAAAAGCTTACATAAAAAAATCTCCTTTCATGTTCAGGCAGCACAACATGAAAGGAGATTTTTTTTATTTAAGCTTTTATTCTGGCAGCCATCTCTGTCCACAAATTCCTGGATTCTCTGGATGATTTGCAGCTTCTCCTCTGCTGTTTACTTTCAATTTCTAAGAACTACATATCCCATGGTACCTTGCTGCCTGCAAGCATTGATTCCTGTACTGTCATACTTACAGTGCTATGAAAAAGTATTTGCCTCTTTCTGATTTTTTTTTTTTTTTTGCATATTTGTCACACTTAAATGATTCAGATCATCAAAAAATTTTAATATTACATAAAGATAACCTGAGTAAATACATAATTAAATACATAACACTCCAAAGACATGCTGGTAGGTTAATTGGCTTCTGACCAAAAATGGCCCTAGTATATGAATGGGGACCTTGGATTGAGGGTAGGGACTGATGTGAGTGTGGGATGTACAGGGTTAGGGACAATTGTAGACACACACCCACACTCACTCAGGTTGAACTGGATGGACTGGTGTCTTTATTCAACCTTACTAACTATGTCACTATGTCACTATAATGCAGTTTTAAAATGATAATTTAATTTATTAATGAAAAAAAGCTGTCTCTACCTGCTTGGCCCTATGAGAAAGAGTAATTGCCCCCCTCACTAAATCATGATTGAACTGTGACTAATCCCCTTTATTTTGGAAAGCTAAGTTAAATTTCATTTGCCACACCCAGGTCTGACTATTGCCAGACCTGTTGAATCAAGAAATCACTTAAACAGAAGCTGTCTGACAAAGTGAAGCACGCTAAAATATCTCAAAAAGGAAAACATCATGCCATTATGTAACGAAATTCAAGAACAGATGAGAAGCAAAGTAATTGACATGTATCAGTCTTGAAAGGTTTACAAAGCCATTTGTAAGGCTTTGGGACTGCAGGGAGCCACTGTGAGAACCATTATCCACAAATGGAGAAAACTTGAAACAGTGGTGAACCTTCCCAGGAGTGGCTGGCCTACCAAAATCACTCCAAGAGCACAATGATGACTTATCCAGGAGGTCATGAAAAAACCCAGAACAACATCTAAAGAACTGCAGGCCTCACTTGCCTCAATTAAGGTCAGTGTTCATGATTCAACAATAAGAAAGAGACAGGGCAAAGAAACCCCACAAAGGCATGTCTCACATCTGCCAAAAAACATCTTGATTATCCCCAAGACTTTTGGGCAAATATTCTGCAGACTGATGAGACAAAAGTTGAACTTTTTGGAATATGTGTGCCCCATTACATCTGGTGTAAAACAAACACAGCATTTCATAAAAAGAACATCATACCAACATTCAAACATGGTGGTGGTAGTGTGATGGTCTGGGGCTGCTTTGCAACCTCTGGACCTGGACGACTCACCATAATTGATGGAACTATGTATTCTGTGCTCTACCAGAAAGTCCTGAGGGAGGATGTCCGGCCATCAGTTTGTGACCTCAAGTTTAAGTGTACTCAGGTTATGCAGCAGGACAATGATCCAAAATAAACCAGCACATCCACCCCTGAATGGCTCTAGAAAAAAAAAAATTAAGGTTTGAGAGTGGCCTAGTCAAAATCTGGATTTAAATCTTATTGAGATGCTGTGGCATGACCTTTAACATGCTCGAAAAACATCCAATGTGGCTGAATTAAAACAATTCTGCAAAGAAGAGAGGGCCAAAATTACTTCACAGCAATGTGAAAGACTCATTACCAGTTATCGCAAACGCTTGATTGCAGTTGTTGCCACCAGTGGCACAACCATTTAATAGGCTTAGGGGGCAATTACTTTTTCACATAGGGCCAGGCAGGTTTGAACAGCTTTTTTCCCTTAATAAATGAATTCATCATTTAAAAATTGTATTTTGTATTTACTCAGGTTATCTTTGTGCAATTCTAACATTTGTTTGATGATTCAAATCATTTAAGTGTGACAAATATGCAAGAAAAAAATCAAACAAATCAGGAAGGAGGCAAATAGTTTTTCACAGCTCTGTACCTGCTTTGTGCAGTGGTTTTGCACAGAGCAGCCCTGATCCTCTCACCAGCGCTCCTGGCTTTTTCCCCCTTAACCAGTGCCCCCAATAGCAAGCCGCTTGCTTTGGGAGCATTGGTGCGTGCTCGCTCCCAAGCCCCGCTCTCTTCTCATTGGCTCACTGGCTGTGATTGACATCAGTGGGAGTCAATAGCTTCCACTGCTGTTTCTTAGCCAATGAGGAGAGAGAGACCTGGGATAGCCGAGGCTCCCATGCACATTGCTGGATCGAGAGGGGGCTCAGGTAAGCATTAGGGGGGACTGTGGGGGAAGCAGAACATGGAAGTTTTTTTACCTTCATGCATAGAGTGCATGAAGGTAAAAAACCTTCAGCCTTTACAACCATTTTAAACTCCTCCTCTCAGCACCTCTGTAGTTCAGAAGGCAGGCTCTGTGAAATGTGTGACACAGCAGTGAGTACTGACAGGGCATAGTGAATATGTGTCACAGAATTCAAGGAGGTAAATGTTTGGGGATTTTCACAAAGTTTACAAATTGCAAGATCATTCAGATTAATAGAAGTAGGCTTGAAACAATTACGATACGGTTCAATATGTTCACATAATGTGTCTTCCATTATTTACCTGTACTGATATGTTGATATTTCTGTTCAATAAAATCATTTGTACAAGAAACAATTACGATACGGAAATGAATATATGATTTTACATTTTTATCATAGATACACTTTATTAAATGTGGTGAAAATACACTTTGCAAAGATAACACAATCACATGCAAGGAAAATGGAAAAACAATAGTTTGTTTACACATGGTTGGATAATGGACGTCAGCAAAGCTTTGCCTCATTCACTAAGCTAATGGAAAATTCCCTTGCAAAATGAACTGCGTATTTCCCCTTAAAGCGGAGTTCCAGGCTTTTTTTTTTAATTAAAAGTCAGCAGCTACAAAAAGTTTAGCTGCTGACTTTTAATAAACAGACACTTACCTGATCCACGGTCCAGCGATGCGACCGCACGGAGCCCCGCTTCTCTCCCCCTCCTTTCCTCTGCGCCTCCATTGATACTGTGGGCACCCAGCCATGACAGCTTGCAGCTTCACGGCCGGGCGCACACTGCGCATGCTCAAGGCTCCCAGTGGACAGGCAATATTCTGGGACCTGTCACGTGTCCCAGAAGATTGCCGAGAGGGAGAGGCCACCTAGGGGGAGAGAAGGAGTGGCCTAGGCGGTCTGTAGCCGGAACCAGGAAATGGGACAGGAAGTCCGCTTCACTTTTGGGTGGAACTCCGCTTTAATAAATCAACCCCAATGTGTATATTTAGCAATAATGTTTTCACCATCATTAGAGAGGTGTCGGTGCCCCATCAATGGCAGCATTAAATGTGCATTTGGAAAAAAATGATTTATAAAATATTTGAGCAACAAAGGAGCTGTTTCCCATAACAACTGATCAGAATCCTTTTTTTTTTTTATTTCTGTAAACTGAAAAATGAGACCAAACTACAATCAATAGCGCTAATCTTTAATTTTCAAAAACTTCAAAAAAGGCCACAGACATATTTTTTTTAGCTTCACAGACTTTCTTTAAATTTTCAGAGACTGAAAAATGAAACCTAGCTGCTAACTCTTGGCAACAGCTTTATTTTTGCTTCAGTGTATTGCTTCAGTCCTCATAAATCAGCTCAATTTTGCAATGTTGATGGTCTGTAATGTGAGTGGAAAATATTATATCTTTTAATAGGATTTACACAGGAAATCCTGTCACTCATGTCATTTTTCTTTATTGATGTTGCTTTGCTATGCCATCTTTGTTTTTGCTCTTCTCTCAGGATGTTCATTTAATGGTCGCACATATCAGAATGGACAATCAGTGAGAAGCTCTGACCAATGTACACGTTGCTTATGTGAGGTGAATTTTATACTTTATTTCTAATTAAGTTAGATATTTTTCATGTACTAGTGCTATATTTGTTTCTGTAAGAACATTTTCTAATAGGTCATTTTACGAATTGCTCCTAAAGCTGACCATATACTACAAAATCTGACTGTTCAATCTCTGTTTGATTTGCCATCAACTAAGTAGTGCAAGGGTCTGCCTGATTTGAAACAAATTAAATGGATTGTTTGGTTGGTCCTCATATTATTATTATAATTATTACATCATTTTGTAAAATCTAAAGGTGATTATACTATCACATTGCATAGTGTAAGGGCCTACTTAATACAATGTTCTGGGTATATAACTGCAGTTGTAACTTAAAGCCCCCCTTGCCCTCCCAAATGAATTATAAATTACTTTACAGACCTCATATGCAGTTACTTCTCAATGCATGTCCTGGCCAGGGTTGGTCAGCATTTGAGTCGTCTGATTCTGGTATGACTGAGCACATTTGACAAGGCAAGAATGGCCAGCAATTATAATCTAGGAGCAGATCCAGCACTTGCACATGGACTGGCATGCATACTTCCAGTAGTACAGGGTTCTGCAAAGTTCTAAATGTTACTTAGTCTAAAGCCTCATACACACGATTGGATTTTCCGCAGACAAAACCTCAGACTTTTGTACAAAGGGCGTTGGCCAGGAACTTGTCTTGCATTCAAACGGCAAGGAATTGTCGGCCAACAAATACAAACGTAGTGACGTACTACGTGGTTTTTTCAGCTCTTTAGCACCACCCTTTGGGCTCCTTCTGCTAATTTCGTGTTAGTAGAAGTTTGGTGAGTGTTGATTCGCGCTTTTCATTTCGCACTTTTCAGTTCGTTTCTGAACAGCCGTTCGTCAATCAGACATGTTGCGGAATCGGAGGAGATAATGTATTATTTATTTTATTTTATTTTTTTTTTTTTTTTTTTTAACGGTTTAACAGTTTATTAAACAAATTGCAATACATACGATACCAGGCCAATATAGATGGGCATGGGTGGGCCAATATCTGCTGGGTCCAGTGGGCAGAAGGGTAAAATGACTCCGCCGTGACCTGGAATGCAAGCTGGTTTGATTGGCAGCTCCCTCTGGTCCGGCTCTTCCGCCTGGTATCGCGGTGACATCACACGGGAGCGCCGGTGGACTCTGGCTTGGCTCCTGAGCATCCACAGCTTCACACCAGCGGCTGGTTGCATTGTCACGGCAGACTCATTATAGCCTTCTGCCCACTGAACCCCACAGACAACAGCCCACCCACACCCATCCACACCGGCCCGGCATTTTTTTTTTTTGTTAAATGTTTTTATTGGTTTTTACACAAAAGTAACAATAACAAATACAGAGAAGGGAGAGAATAGTACAAGATTAAGTAAAAGTAAAATAAAAATAAAATAAAATACAGTTCTGTATGCTGTTGCGGACGCAGCCGCTGAACTCTTGAGCAAGAAAAGTAAATCATTATATTTAAATTGTAATATTAGATCATATAGTGAGGGGGAAAATTATACGTAATAAAATACGTAAGTATTGTCAGCAGAGAGTAATATTCTTGTAATTGTCGATTTGATTTTGGGGGTATGGGGAATCTTCAATAACAGAGGGTGTATTATTTATTAATGGCCTTGGAGTTATTACTTTGACCCAAGTCCAGTCCAGGAACAGGAGTTCTTGGACCAAAAAATGGTTGCTTTATTAATCATGACCAATTATGTCATATGCCTCTGCTGCGGGAGCTCCAGAAGAATAATCCGGATGTTTTTCTGAATTATCTCCAGATGACAGACCTCTGCTTTCACCAACTCTTGGCATTGTTGACCCCCTATATTAAGAAGCAGGACACATGCATGAGGCTTTTATTTTATTTTTTGGTTGAATAATAATGATTTGTTTTGGTATATTTTTGGATGCATAGAATGCACTTTTTGGTTAAGTTCTATTGGCAGATAGCATGTCTAATTTTATTTGTTTTCTTTTTTTAATGCACAATAAAAAAATTGTGTAGAATAATACTTGGCTATGTGTTTTACTTCAAATGATAGTTTGGGGGTAGGCAGTTACATTTAAAAAAAACATGTAAAATTGACAAGGGACACCAACATAGTTGTATCTTTCACCTTAAAAACTATGGGATTAAAAAAAAAAAAAAGCATAATATTATTCTTGATATCACTAGAAAAAAAAAGCCTTTGAAAATGTGTTTGCAATAACTCCATCAGTATCACCAGCAAAACAGCTTCATTATTATCCCATTAAAGAAGAAGAGAATGTGCGCTGCATTTCGAGATTTCATAATTTGCCACGTCACGAATATTAATTCCCCATTACGAACGCTACTTTACAAGACCGACCGCTTCTGGCTCGTCCTTGCTTCTGAGCCTGCGTGTTTGTACTTTGGACTTTTGTCCGACGGACTTGTGCACACACGCTCAGAAAATCCGACAACAGACATTTGTCCATGGAAAATTGTAAAACCTGCTAGCCAACATTTGTCCACATAAAATCCGACAACAATTGTCCGATGGAGCATACAAATGGTCGGATTTTCCGCCAACAGCCTGCCATTACACAATTTCCGTCGGAAAATCTGATCGTATGTATGAGGCTTTAGTCTGGCCAGGGAGAGGATTCTTTAGTTTGCATCTGAGGAATTACACAGCTGATCAGGAGTTATTTGTTTAAGCCATTGCAGTAAAGGAAAATTCTCTTCCATGTGCACCCCACTTCAAAAGCTAGTTATAAATTGAGGTGGTTGCTATTTTTGTATAGCTTGCTTATTGGATTCGGAGTGGGGGCACATTGGACTTTTTCAGCTGCAGTTGTGTTCTTCCTTGGGTTCTAATGTGCCCCTGGGCTTTTAAGGAAGAATGAGCTCCCTCCAGGCATACATGACCTTAATTTATTCACTGCTATTTATGTGCCAACTTGGAGTCTCTTAAATATTAGAACTAGGACCACACTTTACAGAGGAGCCTTGGCATAGGCACATACAGTGCATCTAGGAGAGTATTTACAACGCTTCACTTTTTCCACATTTTATTATGTTACAGTCTTATTCCAAAATGGATTACATTCATTATTTTCCTCAAAATTCTGCAAACAATACCCCATAATGACAATGTGAAAGAAGTTTGTTTGAAATCTTTGCAAATTTATTAAAAATGAAAAAAATCACATGTACATAAGTATTCACAGCCTTTGCTCAATACTTTTTTGAAGCACCTTTGAAACCAGTTACACCCTCAGTTTTTTGAGTATGATGCTATAAGTTTGGCATACCTATTTTTGGGCAGTTTCTCGTATTCTTCATTGCAGGACCTCTCAAGCCCCACCAGGTTGGATGGAGAGCGTCAGTGCACAGCCGTTTTCAGATCTCTCCAGAAATGTTCAATCGGGTTCAAGTCTGGGCTCTGGCTGGGCCACTCAAGGACATTGAGTCCCATAGCCACTCCTTTGTTATCTTGGCTGTGTGCTTAAGGTCATTGTCTTGGAAGATGAACCTTCGCTCCAGTTTGAGGTCCAGAGTACTCTGGAGCATGCTTTCATCAAGGAGGTCTCTGTACATTGCTGCATTAATCTTTCCCTCGATCCTGACTAGTCTCCAGTTCCTTTTACTGAAAAACATCCCCACAGCATGATGCTGCCACCACCATGCTTCACTGTAGGGATTGTATTGGCCAGGAGATGAGTGGTGCCTGGTTTCACCAGACATGATGCTTACCATTCAGGCCAAAGAGTTCAATCTTTGTTTCATCAGACCAGGGAATCTTGTTTCTCATGGTCTGATGGTCTGAGAGTCTTTCAGGTGCCTTTTTGCAAACTCCAGGGGGGTGTTATGTGGCTTTAAAAGAGGAGTGGCTTCCGTCTGGCCACTCTACCATATTGGCCAGTGCTGCATAGATGGTTGTTCTTCTGGAAGGTTCTCCTCTCTCCACTGAGAAACACTGGAGCTCTGTCTGAGTGACCATTGGGTTCTTGGTCACCTCCCTGACTAAGACCCTTCTCCCCTGATTGCTCAGTTTTACCGTGCGGCCCGTACTAGAGGGAGTCCTGGTGGTTCCAAACTTCTTCCATTTATGGATCATGGAGGCCACTGTGTCTCATTAGTAAAGTATAGTAGGTGAGGTTGAAAAAAGACAAGTCTATCAAGTCCAACCTATGTGTGTGATTATATGTCAGTACCCTCAATGCTGCAGAAATTTTTCTGTACCCTTCCCCAGATCTGTGTCTTGATACAATCCTTTTTTGGAGGTATACAGACAACTCCTTGGACTTCATGGCTTGGTTTGTGCTCTGACATGCACTTTTAACTGTAGGACCTTATATAGACAGGAGTGTGCCTTTCCAAATGATGTCCAATCAACTTAATTTACCACAGGTGGACTCCAATCAAGTTGTAGAAACATCTCAAGGATGATCAGTGGAAAGAAGATGCATCGGAGCTCAATTTTGAGTATAATGGCAAAGGCTGCGAATACTTATGTACATAGGATTTTTTTTGTTTTTTTAATTTTAATAAATTCACAAAGATTCGAAACAAACTTCTTTCATGTTGTCATTATAGGATATTGTTTGTAGAATTTTGAAGAAAATAATGAAAAAAGGCTGTAACATAACAAAATGTGGAAAAAATGAAGCTCTGTGAATACTTTCCAGATGCACTGTACTTGTTTAAGATAAGTGACTCAGAAACTAGTTTGCGTAGGATCTTAAGAGGGCCCCTGGAGTGCACAGAAGCTATTATAGTAAATTAAGACACTGTACGTGTGCCTGTAATCGAGAAGGAACTTTTTCAAACTGCTGATTACTACTTTAATTACAAATCTATTTAATTTCTAAATGTAAGTGATTTTTGTCTATCTCTTGTGTAATAGAATGGAAATGTCGAGTGTAGCCCTATACCATGTATCCCAACACCATGCAGAAACCCTGTGCGGAAGCCAGGAGAATGCTGTGCAAGGTAGGCTGTCTAGTTTATTATAACTTTGTTTTCCACAACTATATTGAGTATTCTTTTCAGCAATACTCAGCCACTGTGGCCAACAAGCCTATAGTGAACCTATATTTTGCTTTGTGAAAGTTAAAGTTTGGGCAGGAGTTTTGGGTACTGCAGTGGCTTATTGGGGTTGCAAGGGCTTGCGGAGAAGGTAAGTGTTGACTCCTTGCGGAGCCTCTTATTGAATAAACCTGAGTTGTTTAAGTGTTTCAGTCATGTGCTCCATATCATAGCAGGACTGTAGGTCATATTTCCACTTCTTTTATTTACACGACAAGCAGACATTAAATTCTGGGGTACATGTGTACCTTGCAGCTCTGTATTTAAAGCTTATGACACGAGCCTCCCCTTGCATGCTAATAATGTGCAAAGATATCTTGACCTCTTTCTGTGCTGATTAACCCTTTCATGCCTAAGCCTATTTCTGACATTTGGTGTTTTCAAGTTAAAATCCATATTTTTTGCTAGAAAATTACTTAGAACCCCCAAACATTTTATATATATATATATATATATATATATATATATATATATATATATATATATATTTTGCAGAGAATCTAGAGAATAAAATGGCGGTTGTTGCAATATTTTATGCCACACGGTATTTGTGCAGCAGTGTTTTAAACGCAACTTTTAGGGAAAAGGGACACTTTCATGAATTTAAAAAAACGAAACAGTAAAATTAGCCCAATTTTTTTGTATAATGTGAAAGATGATCTTATGCCAAGTAAATAGATACCAAACATGTCACGCTTTATAATTGCACGCACTTGTGGAATGGTGACAAACTACAGTACCTAAAAATCTCCATACGCGACGCTTTAAAAATTTTTTTACGGTTACCAGGTTAGAGTTACAGAGGAGGTCTAGTGCTAGAATCATTGCTCTCGCTCTGACGATCATGGCGATATCTCACATGTGTGATTTGAACACCGTTTACATATGCGGGCGCGACTTCCGTATTCGTTTTCTTTGCTGCGCAAGATCGCGGGGACAGGGGCGCTTAAAAAAAAATCACTTTTATTGCTGTCACAAGGAATGTAAACATCCCTTGTGACAGTAATAGGTGGTGACAGGTACCCTTTATGGAGGGATCGGGGGTCTAAAAGACCTCCAATCCCTCCTTTGCACTTCAAAGTATTCAGATCGCCAAAAATGGCGATTCTGAATACTGTATATTTTTTTAAATCCGGCGCTATTGGCAGCCGAGTAAACCGGAAGTGACGTTGTGACATCCCTTCCGTGTTTACATTCAGGAGACTGGAACAAAGCCATTTACAGCTTCGTTCCAGTCTGTGGCTAGACGCCGGAAGTGCCGGATCGGGTTTCCCGGTGGGACGGGAGGCCCGGTCAGAGCCGCGAGAGGCGGTGGGAGGGGGATGTCCCCTCCCGCTCCCCTGGGATAACAATCGAGCGGCTTTAAGCCACATTGGTTGTTATCCCTGGAAAGCCGATCGCCCGCTCTAAAAAACGGTATCAGGATGATGCCTGCAGCTGCGGGCATCATCCCGGTATAACCCCCGAAAGCCGAGGCCACATATATGTTTTAGGCCTTGTTCACATTTGTGTGGTGCGGTTTTTCCTCATCACCTTTCTAGGTGCTCTACCGTTAAGCTCTATTACAATGCAGGTTTTCATTGATGCACATTAAATCCATGCATACTGCATCTTTGATCCACTTTTATAAAATGTGCGTTCTAATAGAGTTTAATGGCAGCGCACCTAAAAACACATGTAAAATGCACATAAAAAAACTTGATGTAGAAAAAAGGCACCACACAGATGTGAATTTTCCCTTAGCCCAGGCCTTTGCCCCCATTAAAACTGGTCATAGAAATTAAATAGTAGAAGATATCTTTACTGATTGATTGTGAGATGATCATAGCAGGAGCATACTCACATTAGCTGAATGTGCATATTAATGCACTTTGATGACCCTCAGCCTGTTGGCTTTATCTCAAAGGAACAAACTTGATTGGCCTCAGAGAATCCTTCCTTTATTATACTTATGTATACTTATGTTACTTATTTACTTATGATACTTATGTTACTTATGTTACTTATTACTGGTGTCTCAGGTGAATCTTTAGAGGTCTCAGGCTTTCTATAGGTTTATAACTGTTTTTTGATCTAATCATAATCAGTTGGATTGAGCAATGGTTTCTCCATGCTTATGGGTTCTTTAAAGGCCAAGATGTTATTAAAACCTCTACAGTTGTACCTAAATTATATGCCTCTTGTCTAACTGAATATTCTACTCTATTCCTCTTGTCTGTAACTGTGCCAGCTTTCTCAGTACCTCTTTTCTTGTTAGATGTGAGGGATGCGAGTTTGATTCCAAGTCATATGCTGAAGGTGATGTGTTCACTGCTGCCCATGACCCCTGTCTCAGCTGTACATGTTCAGTGAGTAGATAACATCATTAGTATGGGTCTGGTCCTTAAATAAACGAATGGTTCCAAGCACACGTTCATTGCTTTTTCTTGTCTAGGCAGGGGAAGTTTCATGTGATCACTTGGATAGACGATGTCCTCCTACAAAATGTAGTCACCCAGGCAAAGGCAAAGGACAGTGCTGCCCAAGCTGTGAAGGTAAAACATTTTCAGAAAATAAAAGGAAAATGTATCACTTTATTTGCAAGTCACCTGTTAGCAAAAAAAAAAAAAAAAAATCCAAAGAAAGCTTTGCAATGGAGAATAAATAAGGTTGAATAAGAATAACATTTCTTACTGTTTGGGTTTTCTGTATAGCTTGTTCATAATTTTCTTTATGCAGTGTGTGATTTTGAACGCACCATATATACCGATGGACAGATATTCCAGCCTTCTGGACATGGACCATGTCTTCGGTGTAGCTGTACGGTAAGGATTCAGTGCTTCTTATCATCTTGCTTAAAACCTTCATATCATTCAGTAACATAATGGGGCTTATATATAAAAAATCTGGTTGGTTAGTATAGACAACACCTCAGTTATTATTTTTTTGTTATAATATTTCCAAATGACCCCATAGTATCTGCTAGTGACTTTCTGTTCAGACTTCTGTTTACCACTACCATTATCAAAGAGAACATGCACTAAAATGATAGCTCCAATGTAGTTTTATCATCCATCTCTACACATGACAGTATACAGCTGTGGATTACACCATGAATTATACTTAAAGTTACACTAAACTCTGGTTTAAAAAAGAAAAAAATCTATTCAAGTATTTATTCATAACTCAAAAAAAATACTTTCTATTGTTCCCAGCCTTCTCCAAATCTCCACATTCCTTTTTTTGCTGCTGTGATCCAACTTCCTGTTAGAGGGTGGCTATGTTCATTCTCCATAGTCCCACTATATGTAGCCATCCTCTCTTGCTCACTTTGGGAGTCGACTATGGACTATGAAATGTATAGTGTGCATAGAGCAGTGCACATGACCAAAACTAACATTAATAGCTTGTTTCAAACAAAGGTTTGAAAGATGCGGGAACTCGTGGAGGAGGCAGAAAAGCACAGGTAGAAATGATTTCATGAAAAATAGATTACGGACTATTAAGTAGTAGATGTGTATGTTTTTTTTTTAGATAAGGATCAATTTTAGTTTCACTTTAAGCTGGCCCTACACAGATCAAAATTTGGTGGGTTTAGTTAGGACTGGGCGAATTCCTATCACTGTATGACCATCTCCACTCAACAGAAGCCAGCTGTTTCATGGACTTTTGTTTAAGGGACATGCTGAATTTTTTTTCTAGATTATTATTTTTTGACAGCAGTGGGACCTGCTGTCTGAATGCAGTATCCTAGCAAAGGGTGTTTTTTTTTTTTTTTTTTTTTGGGGGGGGGGTTATTGTTTCTTCTATCCAAAAACAACAACAACAAACAAATAACATTAAACAACTGATATATAAGTGGACCAGGAAGATTCTATTTACTACTGACATGTATTACTGAAGTTTGAAGAACAAGCCAAAGAATATATATATATATATATATATATATATATATATATATATATATATATATATATATATATATATATATATATACACAACTCTCTCATTAAATTATGTTTGTGCTGTATCATATTTTTTATATTTTTGCCAAACATGTAACAAATCATACACATAGCTTTTTTTAGATTAACACATAAGCTTTGTTTTTGAAGTTAAGAATGTGCTTTACCTTTGATGATCACATGTGCAGAAAAGCTCTGAAAGCTGTGTTTCCTGGTACCAGGATCAGACAAATCATGAAGTCATCTACCTTGGCTTAGCTTCTTAACATTTTGACCTAAATAAGAAAAAAAAAGGTAGAAAATAGCTATAGATTGATAGGACTTTGCACCTAAATAATATGCCAAAGGCTATGCTTATAGATAGTGGTCAGTTCATTGAGTTTCTTTACTCAACCAGGAGATTATGCATTAAAGGGTTTTGAATCGCCCATCATTTGATGACTAAGTCCTAGATATAAATAGGAAAAAGGCTAGGAATATCTGATAGTGATACACATGTCATACATATTCAACAGATGCAACAGTAAAACCTTGGTTTGACAGTACCTTAGTTTGAGAGCGTTTGCAAGACAAGCAACATTTTAAAATAAATATTGACTTGATATACAAGCAATGTCTTGATATACGAGTAGCGTCTCGTCACAACTGAGTATAAAAGAGAAGAGAGGCGCCTCTAAGTGTAGCAATATAATTAATAAAAGTACAACATTTAACAACTCACATGGTTGATGATTAAAACTGGCAAATCTATGTATGCAGGCATCGGGGGTAAAGCTGTCCACATAGACCATCCTCCTCACGGCCATCAATGTCGCCCCTTCCACGTTGCGCTCCATGAGCGGTTCAAGCCACACTTTCAGATCACTCTACTGCAGGGTAGTTTTCCTGGTCACGATTGCAGACAGACAGCGGTGAAAGCCGGCGGTGTGAGGATGGTCTGTGTGGACAGCTTTACCCCGGACGCCTGCAAACTTAGATGTGCCTGTTTTAATCATCGATTATGCGAGTTGCTAAATTTTGTACCTTCGTTAAATGTAACCATATTGCTACACTTAGAGGTGCCTCTCTTTTATACTCTCTAGCTCCTGCTGGATTTTGCTTCTAATCTCCTTGTGGAGGCTTCAATTTGTGGATGAACATTTTATGATTACACAACCTGCTCACATTGCTATAATCTTTTTATATGGACTATAAACTGAAGGACTTATGAATAAATGGTTGTGGAAAGAATCATTTGAGTTTCCATTATTTCTTATGGGAAATTCACTTTGATATACGAGTGCTTTGGATTACAAGCATGTTTCTGGAACAAATTATGCTCGCAATCCATGGTTTTACTGTATATTTACTATATAATAAAATACATCTAATATATACCTATAGGCTTCAATGCAACTATACATAAACAAATACAGCACCAGTGAGGGTGTAAAGCCCTGGTGCCCAACCTGTGGCCCGAGGGCTGCATGCGGCCCTTTGGAATATGACGTATGGTCCTTGGATCTCAGCAGTCTGTAGTGGGAACATTGATTAATAAAATAGCATTGATCCCTACTAGCCTCATGTAACGTGTTCCCAATTTCGTACTGTCTTCTGTAGCATATCCCCAGGCAAAAATGTAGCATATCTACATCTTCTAACCCTCATTTCCTCTATTAGGTCCACAGTTTCTGACAGTCCTCGCAAGCATTACATTACTTTACAGTATATTGAACATTATGTACAGCTCTTTGGTTATGATAGGGGCTACATTTGAGAGGCCCCCTTTAGCTGATAAGTTGACAAACACTGGTGTAAAGCAAGAATATATTACAAGTGTTTTTTTAACCAGGGTGGTGCTGTGGACATAGCATATCTTGATTTCAGCATTTGATACAATTCCACATAATGATCCAATACAAAAGTTGTAAGCTAGGACTTAACCCTTGGGTGGTTTAATGGATATGGCTAAAGGATAGATATCAGAGTGTGGTTGTAAATGGGGTTCATTTGGAACGGAGACCAGTCACTAGTGGTGTACCACAAGTCTCTGTACTGGGTCCTGTTATATTTAATCTCTATGTAAGTGATATAACTAAAGGTTTGTTGGGCAAGGTATGTCTTTTTGCTGATGATACAAAAGTGTGTAATCGGGGTGATATCCCTGGAGGTGTCTGTAATATGGAACATGATTTGGCATCACTGGAAGATTGGTAAAAGCAGTGGAAACTGCAGTTCAATGTTTCTAAATGTAAAATAATGCACCTAGGGAAAAATTATCCTTTGAGGAAGTACACATTGGGGGTACAGTGTTGGTCAGCACTACAGAGAAAAGAGACTTGGGGTATTTATTTCAGACGATTGCAAAGTGAGCAATCAGTGTGATCAGGCAGTGGGAAAAGTGAATAGAATTCTAGGATTCATCACTAGAGGAATCACCAGCAGGAGGAAGGAGGTTCTGATACCCCTATATAGATCTTTAGTGAGACCTCATTTAGAATACTTGTTCAGGTTCTGGAGACCTGATTTACAGAAAGATATTGATAGGATAGAATGAGTCCAGAGACAGGTAGCAAAAATGTTGAAAGGTCTGAGGGGTAAAACATTTTGAGAGCGACTTCAGGAACTTATTATATACAGTCTGGAGGAAAAAAGGGAAAGGGGAGACGTGCTTGAAACCTTTAAATACATCAAGGGGGTGAATAAGGTTCAGGGGGGCAGTTTTTTCAATATGAAACCAAAATCAAGAACACAGGGACATGACCTCAAACTAATTGGAGGAAAGTTTAAAACTGATCTTAGAAAGTATTATTTTACTGAAAGGGTAGTTAATGCTTGGAATAAACTTCCAGCAGAGGTAGTGAGACATTCAACAGTAAATGGCTTCAAACCTGTTTGGAACAAACATAGATTTATATTCAGACAAAAAAGTTAACAAATAAAAAACAAAACAAACAAACAAAAAAAACCAGGCAGACTCGATGGACTACCCAGACTTTTTCCGCCGTCACTTTTCTATGTTTATATACATTGTTGGGATTTTATTGAGACAGTTTACATAACTGAAATAATCCTTTGTGTTGTAGAAAGGCAATGTCCGCTGTGTCGAGGAAAGCTGCCCACCTCTGTCCTGCCCAAACCCAGTGAGAGAACCCAATAAATGTTGTCCCGTCTGTAAAGGTGAGACATATGGGAGAGGGGCTCAGATTCTTCCCAAGACTCTGTAATTACTCTTAGTAATGTCTGTTATGGCATTTTGTGCAGGCTTCATCAGTGTTGAATCAACGTCTCCCTATTCTTCTTGTTTTTACTGTGGGACTGACCTAGAAGTCTTCTTCCTTGCATCTGTTTCACTTCTCTTCTATTATACCTATTCTAATTTCAGTATCTCTTTTTAGTATGTGTGCAGGATGGTGTAGAATTCTTGGAGGGGGTAGAGTGGGGGCCGGAAGGAGATCCATGTAGCACCTGTGCTTGTCTGAATGGTGATACAGTATGTGGAGTCAGTCAGTGCCCCCCTCTGTCTTGTCTTCATCCTACCCACAATGAAGGTAAGAAGAACACTGACGCCGTAGTCTGTGCATTTTGCATTGTACATCTTTGCATGAACCTGTATGTATAAAGTGTAAGAAGCTATCAATTTTATACCGATTAACCCTTAGGGTTCTGAAACTGTAGCCCACCTAGTACCATATAGGATTGGCAGGTTTTGTGCATGGTTTGTTTATCGTAGAACCACTAAAGTAACATAGACCTTTAAGAATAACTGTACATGCTGCATCATATCAAAGGTCTCAGTTACATTTAACATAATACTTATGTTTAAATAGGCAAAATGCATTGTGTAGTAATAAATGTGCTTGCTAACATCTTAGGTGAGTGCTGCCCAGTATGTGACACCTGTACCTACAACCAGCGTATATATGGCAATGGTCAGGACTTTACTGACCCTGACAATCCCTGCCAGAGCTGCCGCTGCCAGGTGAGAACGTGCGTCAACATTACAGCTACTTCACTCTTGTAATAAATTAGCAGAATTAACTTTAGTTAGATGTGTAATGTGATTACTCTAATAGTATTTATATTTCTTAGCATCCAGAATATCTGTCTGTTATAATTTGAATATTTAGGTGCAATAGTTAAAATGGATCTGCTTTATCTGAAAACTAAATTATAAAAAAAAATTGCAAAATCACATGATTCTAAAACTGTCTTTCAGTGGTTTATAGTTTCTCAAACATTAAACAAAATATTTCCTCCCACATGTCCAGTGTGCTGAAGATGCGGCTCTGAGACAATGTCTGCATGTCCACATGTCATTCTACTATCCAAACATTTACATATCATGCACTAAAATAATTTTTCACATTAACGTTAGATAAACACCAAAAAAAAAAAATATATGATTTGTCCATTTTCTCTTCTACATTCATTCAAATATATACTTTTAATCAAGACATCTATTGATAGGTTAAAGTGATACTTGATTTACTAAAACTGGTGCAAACAGGATCTGGTACAGCTGTGCATAGTAATCAGCTTCTAAATTCAGCTTGTTCAATTAACCACTAGCCGACCAGCTGCTGCAGTTATACTTCGGCAGGTTGGCTCAGCTGGGCAAATCGCCGTAACTATACGTCGCTCCTTTAAGACGTCACAGCAGGCACACGCGCCGCCGCGTGTCCCTAGGGCCAATGCTCGTGCCCGGCAGGCGCGATGACCGCCGGGCACCCGCAATCGCTCGTGACAGAGCGAGAACCGGCATCTGTGTGTGTAAACACACAAATCCCGGTTCTCTCAGGGTAGAGGAGACCAATTGTGTGTTCCTACTAAGTAGGAACACCGATCGGTCTCCTCCTCTAGTCAGTCCCATCCCCCCTATGGTTAGAACACACCCAGGGAACACAGTTAACCCCTTGATTGTCCCCTGGTGTTAACCCCTTCCCTGCCAGTGTCATTTATACAGTAATCAATGGCAATTTTTAGCTCTGACCGCTGTATAAATGTCAGTGGTCCCAAAATAGTGTCAAAAGTGTCCGGTCTGTCCACCGCAATGTCACAGTCCTGATAAAAATTGCGGATCACCGCCATTACTAGTAAACAATAAAAAATAAAAATGACATAAATCTATCGCCTATTTTGTAGATGTTATAACTATTGCGCAAACCAATCAATATACGTTTATTGTGATTTTTTTTACCAAAAATATTTAGAAGAATACATATCGGCCTAAACTGAGAAAAAAACGTGTGTTTTTTTTGTTTTTTTGTTTTTCTTATTGGGATATTTATTATTATTTAAACTACAAAATATTGTGTTTTTTGCAAAATTGTCGCTCTTTTTTTTTTTTTTTTATAACGCAAAAAATGAAAAAACGCAGAGGTGATCAAATACCACCAAAAGAAAGCTCTATTTGTTGGGAAAAAAAAGGACATACATTTTGTTTGGGTACAACGTTGCATGACCACGCAATTGTCAGTTAAAGCGACGCAGTGCCGTATCGCAAAAAATGGCCTGGTCAGGAACGGGGCAAATCCTTCCGGGCTGAAGTGGTTAAGCTTTGACAATAAAACCTGGAAGCTGATTGGTTATTAAGCACAGCTGCACCTGATTCTGTGTGCACCAGTTTTAGTAATTCTCCCCCTTTATTTTAACTGGCACATCTATATATGACATGTTCTTTTGTGTATTTATATTTTATGGGATATAGCAGGCAAAAGTTAGAACTGTTGTCATGTTTTTATTTCAGATCAAAGAATGAATCTTCCCCGCACACATACTGTACATTAGGGTTGCCAACTCATCCCTTTAAAACTAAACACATATGAATTACACAGGTTCTGTGGCTGATTAGGATGCTAATTAAACTCACTTGGTAACTTATCTGCATGAAATAGACCTCAGAACCTGTGTAATTCATATGTGTTCGGGTTTAAAGGGATGAGGTAGCAACCCTACTGTACATGTGCTTGGTGGCGGTACCACAACAGGTTAGAGAAAAGACGAATGGGCAGTGCATACAAGTTCCAGTATATTCATTTTAATCAATGAAGCGTGCATTTAGGCTTGACATGCCTGTTTGAAAATAATGACTTTGAGGAAATTTGTATATTCTGGCCATTCACCTTTTTCCATTTTTTTTTTTTTTTTTTGCGGTCTTGGATTGTTTTGGTGAGACCTGTTCTCACTTTCTGTTCCTGTGACACCAGAAATGAGGGGAATAGGTGTCACTGGGATAGGAAGACGCTGAGAGCAATAAAAATCCAGCAAGAGGTTCTAACCCTTCCCTGCACCACTAACATTTTTGGGTTTCTTTTCTCTGTCTTTTTCTCCATTGGAGAGAGATCTCACTTCCTCTCACCACATGAATAAAAACGCTGACAGTGATTCTAACCTGTACTTTCTTTGTCTAACGCTAATGCCGCGTACACACGATCAGACTTCTCGTCGGAAAAAGATATGACGGCTTTTCCGTCAGGATTCCGCTCAAGTTTGCCTTGCATACACACGGTCACACAAAAGTTCTCTGAACTTTCGACCGTCAAGAACGCGGTGACGTACAACACTACGACGAGCCGAGAAAATGAAGTTCAATGGTTCCGAGCACGCGTCAATATTTTGCACTTTGGAATTGCCACAGACGATCGCATTTTCGGATAGGAACTTTTCCCAACCGAAAAATTAAAAACATGCTCTCAATCTTTTGCTGGCTGGAATTTGGCCAGCAAAAGTCCGATGGAGCATACACGCGGTCGCATTTTCCGACAAAAAACTCTCATCGGTCTTTTGTGGGCCGAAATTCTGATCGTGTGTACGCGGCATTAGAAAATGTTTTGGGTGGGATTGGGCTCTAAAGTTGGACTCCAGGCATACAGCTAAATATGCTGCTGAAATACATATAAGCAGAACATTTTTTTCTCAGAGGATACTGTAGGTGCAGCTAATCTTCTGAATCACCCCTTGCCTCCATCCCTTCGGGCACTGTCCCTTGGTTTTACCCCTACCCAACTCCCAGTGCCACCATTTTTAGAGAATACAAAACCTAGTATCATTTTGTGGAATTTGTATGGAATAGATTCATGAAAACAAAAGCAGTAAAAAATATTTTCTGCAGCCAGCAACAATATACCCCCCCCCCCAGCAAAAATACACCCCCCTCGCAAAAAAAAAAACCCACCAGCAACAAAAGATCTCCCAGCAGCCAGCATCAATAGACCTGACCCTTCCCTCAACAGTAGGTCTCCCCCAGCAACAAAAGACCACCAAGCAACAGGATTCTTCAAGAGCAACAATAGATCCACCTGAAACAATAGACCCCCAGGGACAATAGATCCCCAACAGCAACAAATGATCCCCCAGTAGCCGGCATCAATAGTCCCTCCAGCACACCTCATCTCCCCTTGCCATACATACATTCAGTGCTGGAGGTGCCGGAACTGCATTCCCCCGCATTCCCACTGAAAAAATGTCCTGCATATAAGGGAGGTGTTTTACCTGCAAAAAGATTTGTATTTGAGCTCTTGCACATGGCTGTACTTTAGGGCATACGGCTGAACAGCATATTCTATAATGTATAGCGGTAGGCAAAATTATGCTGCAGCTTTGGCTCTTGGGTGCTACAACAAACAGGAGTATTTTACTCTCTACAGCTGTATGAGGTAATGTGAGACTGTGTGCAAGAGCTTTTTCTGTCCATCTAATGCTGAGGTATACACAGCCCTACCTGCTAGTAGAGCCAAGCTTGACAATGGATCTGACTTTTCTCCACTGCAGTTAAGCATACCTCCCAACTTTTGGATTGGACAAAGAGGGACAATTTGTAAAGGGGAGGAATTCAGCTTGCCGAGTGAGTGTGGCCAGTGGGCGTGGCCGTATTGTGTGGCTTTTAAGTACACTGGCAAAACCAAATGCTTGCAGAGAATACAGTGAAAAACAACACACAGTAAACACATTTCTCATGGAATAATTGGAGAACCTTATTGGATACTGATTGGATTTTTCCGCTGACTACTGTGACACCTGTTCAGGAGAGTGCATAATGCATCATCTTTAGGGCTCAGGATACTGCACAGAGTGCAGGGGTCTGGAGTGTGTGGTGCATAAAGAGTAGGGGTGCATAACATACAGAGTGCAGGGGTCAGTACAGACTACCTCCTCAGTATACACCCCTAGTACAGACCACCTCCTGGGTATAGACCTTCCAATACAGATTATCTCCTCTCCTCAATAAAGGCCATCTTCTTAGTTCAGACCTCCAGTACAGCCACCTCCTCAGTATAGGCTACCAGTGCAGACCACCTCCTCAGTACAGACCACCTCCTCTCCCCAATACAGGCCACCTTCTTAGTACAGACCCCTAGTACAGACCATCTTCTTAGTACAGGCCACCAGAACAGACAACCTCCTTACTACAGACTCCCAGTGCAGACCATCTCCTCAGTACAGACCACCTCCTTGGTGTGATCCCAGTGCAGACCCCCTCCTCAGTACAGACCCCCTCCTAAATACAGACCACCTCCTTAGTATGACCCCCAGTGCAGACCCCCACCTCTGTACAGGCCCCCTCCTCAGTAAAGACCACCAGAACAGACCACCTCCACAGTACAGACCCCCAGTGCAGACAATCTCCTAAATACAGACCACCTCCTCAGTAAAGACCCCCAGTGTAGACAATCTCCTCAATACAGACCACCTCCTCAGTAAAGACCCCCAGTGCAGACCATCTCCTCAGTACAGACCACCTCCTCAGTACAGAACCCCAGTGCAGACTATCTCCTCAGTACAGACCGCCTCCTTGGTACAGACCCCCTCCTCAGTACAGACCCCCAGTGCAGACCATCTCCTCAGTACAGACCCCCTACTCAGTACAGACCACCCCCTCAGTAAGACCCCCAGTGCACACCCCTCCTAAGTACAGACCACCTGAACAGACCAATTCCTCGGAACAGACCCCTTGTATAGACCACCTCCTCAGTACAGACCCCCAGTACAGACCACCTCCTCTCCTCAGTACAGGCCACCTTCTTAGTACAGACCCCCAGTACAGAGCAACTCCTCAGTACAGACTCCCAGTACAGACCACCTCCTCTACTCAGTACAAGCCACCTTCTTAGTTCAGATCCCCAGTACAGACCAGCTCCTCAATACAGACCTTGTCCTCAGTAAAGACCACCTCCTTAGTACAGACCACCAGAACAGACCACCTCCTCAGTACAGACCACCTCCTCTCCTCAGTAAAGCCACCTTCTTAGTACAGATACCCAATACAGACCACCTCCTCAGTAAAGACACCAAGTGCAGACAATCTCCTCAGTACAGACCCCCAGTGCAGACCATCTCCTGAGTACAGACCGCCTCCTCGGTACAGACTACCTCCTCAGTAAGACCCCCAGTGCAGACCCCCTCCTCAGTACAGACCCCCAGTGCAGACCATCTACTCAGTACAGACCACCTCATCTCCTCAGTATAGGCCACCTTCTTAGTACAGACCCCCAGTACAAACCAACTCCTCAGTACAGACCCCCAGTACAGACCACCTTCTCTACTCAGTACAGGCCACCTTCTTAGTTCAGATCCCCAGTACAGACCAGCTCCTCAATACAGACCTTCTCCTCAGTAAAGACCACCTCCTTAGTACAGACCACCAGAACAGACCACCTCCTCAGTACAGACCCCCAGTACAGACCACCTCCTCTCCTCAGTAAAGCCACCTTCTTAGTACAGATACTCAATACAGACCACCTCCTCAGTACAGATAACCTCCTCAGAGCAGACCACCTTTTCAGAATGGATCCTCAATACAGACCCCCAGACCAACTCCAGCACAGGCCCCTTCTCCCTTTAACTCTGAATAGGGTGATTTGCTTCCCTAGGTCAAAAGGGAGCAGTGCCACATCCAATAATTACATATATATGAGAAAAGGAAATTCCCCTGGGTGGACTTTACCGGCACTTGCTAACAAATATTTAAGTAGTAAGTACATGTAGCAGAATATAAATAGTAAAAAGATTTTTATTTTGACATAACATAGATTAAAAACATACTATATCATACATTCGACAGAGCATATTACAGGAACAATAAATTTCAGTATTGTTACCAAACAATTAATTGTACGAGGGCTCTTTTTCACACCCAATGCGTTTCTGAATAAATAATGTTTTTGTCCTTCAGGGATGAAGCAGAAAAGAGCAATTCGTCTAAAGTGATTGAAATGTAACATAATAAGTGAATTATCATGGCATGTAAATATAAATATGTTTAGTCAATCTATGTTTAGGTAATGGGTCACTCACTTATAATATGTTTCGTTGAATTACTTTAAAATTCCAAAATTGGAATAGCATTGGGCATTGTTGCTGGTATAGTTATAATCATTGGAACGTCATGGTTATCACTGGTTGGCATTACTTGTTGATAGTCCCATTTAATGGGGCATGAAATCTCACCTACCCCCGTCCCTCCCGGATGCGTGCAGGCCAGAGCAATGTACTGAGGCAAGAGGAGAGGAGACCCCTAAAAGTAAAACAATGTAGATAGAATGAGTATTTATACGCATATATTGGACAAAAGTTCACAAATTGGGTATACATAATGTCTCATAAAATGAGTAATATTTACTACTATGTAGAGATCATGTGTCTACAAATTAATGATTTTGATTAATGATACAAATTTTTATGAGACATTATGTATACCCAATTTGTGAACTTTTGTCCAATATATGCATATAAATACTAATTCTATCTACATTGTTTTACTTTTAGGGGTCTCCTCTCCTCTTGCCTCAGTACATTGCTCTGGCCTGCACGTATCCGGGCGGGACGGGGGTAGGTGAGATTTCATGCCCCATTAAATGGGACTATCAACAAGTAATGCCAACCAGTGATAACCATGATGTTCCAATGATTATAACTATACCAGCAACAATGCCCAATGCTATTCCAATTTTGGAATTTTAAAGTAATTCAACGAGACATATTATAAGTGGAACCTAAACATAGATTGACTAAACATATTTATATTTACATGCCATGATAATTCACTTATTATGTTACATTTCAATCACTTTAGACGAATTGCTCTTTTCTGCTTCATCCCTGAAAAAGGACAAAAACATTATTTATTCCGAAACGCGTTGGATGTGAAAAAGAGGCCTCGTACAATTAATTGTTTGGTAACAATACTGAAATTTATTGTTCCTGTAATATGCTCCGTCGAATGTATGATATAGTATGTTTTTAATCTATGTTATGTCAAAATAAAAATCTTTTTACTATTTATATTCTGCTACATGTACTTACTACTTAAATATTTGTTAGCAAGTGCCGGTAAAGTCCACCCAGGGGAATTTCCTTTTCTCATATATTCTCCCTTTAACTCACTCACTAGTTGCTGGAGATCTTACAGTATGTGTAGCGGCAGTAAGATGTGACAGGAATGGAGTGGTATCCCTCCGCTTTGCAAATGAATGAGCCACAGACAGGATTTGCGCATGAAGGAGCCACTATAGCTCTTTCATATGCAAACCCAGTGAGGTCATTTATATGCAAAAAACAAGCCGCCGATCGTATTCATATGTAAATCGTGTGATGATTTGCATATCAATGCATTGTCATTGTGAGCACAATGTACAGGGGCAGAGACTTTGCTGGACTCAGCCCCTGCACACTGGACAGCGGGGCCCTGCTCAAAAGGTGGGATAGTCTGGCACAGTCCGAGACTGTTGGGAGGTATGGTTAAGCAATACATCTAGGTCTCCTCCTGACCCCAGCCTTGGACAGCCAGGACATTGATGAGTCATTCCTCTGTTCACTATATTCTAGCCTCCTGTCAAAATATTCCTTGCCAGTTCATGTCTGCTGCAGCACAACTTTTTGACTCCTAGGGCTGTTCTTGCTGTTCTTGCTTCTCCCAGTCTGAGCTCTGCTGTACAGGGGATTACAGGATGCTAAAAGCAAGTCAAAGTTAGGTACTTACAGTAGTTATATCTTCGGCTTAAAAAAGGTAAAACATGTACAGGTTAAATGTATCAATTACAAACTGATATTATTGTGTATAATTCTTAATGTGTTTGAAAGGTTATAGAATATTGAAATCTCTAACACTCTTACTTGTGCATAGGATGGTACAGTCCAGTGTACTCCCATTGTATGCCCATCTGTGTCATGCTCTAGACCAGAAAAAAAACCCGGCCACTGCTGTGCCACGTGCCCTGGTAAGACATCTATTTTACTGGTTAATATAAATATGCCATGTGGTCAATTGTATTTATTTTTAACACTCTGTATGTACTTCTTCCATGTAAACTTGTTGGTTACATTGCTCAGACTGCATATACTATGAGAATACGTTTTTGGATGGACAACAGTTCACAAACCCAGATAACAAGTGTCAGGAATGTGGATGCCAGGGTGGGCAAGTGACATGTGCAGACAGAGGGTGCCCAGGACCACAGTGTTCATATCCATTGCCAGGAACCTGCTGCAACAACAACTGTAATGGTAAGATTGGTGTATATCAGGGCTGGGAGGTCAATGATCACTGGAGACTATAGAGAGTGGTCAGAAAAGAGTATGAAATTGTGCAAACCAGTTGACCAGAAAAAAAATGTACCTACAGTCTCTGACCTTTCCAGGAGTTACAGGTGACATTTCCTGGGAGCTTAAGTTCGGTGACAATGCACTCTTGCAATGGACTAAAGTGCATTCTTGCGAGGTTTCAAGCTTCTAGCTCCTCTGGAAGGCTTGGTGACATCCCCAATGCCTCCTGGAAGTGTAGGAGGCAGAGGTTGGGGTAAATGTTTTTTTTTTTTGGGTGAATGATTTGTTTACAAACTTTGGCTTTTTATATTTGCATTGGAAGACTGTGGATAGGGCTGGGTGTCACTCTAGGGAAGGGTGTTGGTTATGGAGTGGGTTAGGAGACTCTGCAGCTGACTTGGTGGCCCTTTAGGGAATGAGGTTTCTGGAGGGGGCAGGGGAGCACTGTGGGCCCTTTTGGAGGTTAGAAACACCATGGGGGACTGGAGAGTCTGCAGCAGGCTAGGTGGCACTGTGGGAAGTTGAGGGGCACTATGTGAGCTATGACGCACTGTGGTATGTTAGGGATCTGCAGCTAGTTGAAGTGAAAGGAGATGGAAGGAAATGGCCAGGGGGTGGGCCATGGCCCGGTGGTTGAAAATCATTGCTATAGAGCAGGGTTCTCCAAATTATGGCTCTCCAGTTGTTCATTAGGGCATTAGGGCATTTACATTGTATGACGTTCATGTACACAGTTGTTTGTTTTTGTTTTTCATGTGACACTTGTTGTGCACTCTTGTCATGTGTAGATTTCACGTGTATTTTATTCTATATTATTAAAGATATTTTTTATACAATATTGAGTGGATGGTCCGTCAAAGTCCCATCTGAGGGGGTGTTTTTTCCTTTGTTCCTATGTACAAGGATGGGACCATCACACTCCATGTGGCATGATGGGAGCCTCTCTCTTTTTTCCCTGTAGGGAATGAGGTTTCTGGAGGGGGCAGGGGAGCACTGTGGGCCCTTTTGGAGGTTAGAAACACCATGGGGGACTGGAGAGTCTGCAGCAGGCTAGGTGGCACTGTGGGAAGTTGAGGGGCACTATGGGAGCTATGAGGCACTGTGGTAGGTTAGGGATCTGCAGCTAGTTGGAGTGAAAGGAGATGGAAGGAAATGGCCAGGGGGTGGGCCATGGCCCGGTGGTTGAAAATCATTGCTATAGAGCAGGGTTCTCCAAATTATGGCTCTCCAGTTGTTCAGGAACTAAAATTCCCATCATGCCTAGTCATGTTTGTGAATGCCAGAGTTTTACAATGCCTCATGGGACGTGTAGTTCCGCAACAGCTAGAGGGCCATAGTTTGGAGATCCCTGCTATAGAGCATGTAACCCTACACATGTATATTTTATACACAATCTTGTATGTCTTAGGAAATATGCCAACAAAAAGGCCTGCAAAAAGCGCACACGCCATTAGCAGTTACAAAGAAAATAAAGTTAAGAGCTTCCTGTGTTTGGGCCGTAGATGATGGAAATGGGTATGACATTCATAAATACGGTTTGATTTTTCTTACAATGCCATCTATTAAATAAAAAGGAAATCACTATGGAAAGTTTTAGGGCCTGTGTTGAAAGGCGTTGGGTTTGTGTTGATGGAATCAGTTTGAAATCAGTTTGAGACACTTTAGAATTCATTAACAGATGCTTTTGACTTGCAGTTGGTCTGCTTCTGACCTGCAATTAACCTGCACTTCCATAGGAATACAAAACCTGTTTAAAGCAAACAAAAGCCCTTCAAACAAGGTTCTTAGGGGTGTTGTAAGAGAAGGGAATTACAATGCAATTTTAAGACATGTTACTGACTGTAGATTGTTATGTGGCATTTCTTGTCTTGTACAGGTTGTAATTACGCTGGAAAGGAATATCCCAATGGTGCCGATTTTCCACATCCCACAGACATGTGCAGACAATGTCACTGCATTGTGAGTACTAACTTAAGGTGCTTTATGGCAATGGGTGGTTGGACATATAGGCACAATCTGATCACCAAAAGACCTTTCATATAAATCACCTTTCCACAAGCATGCACGTTTAAATTGCCTGAAGGAAGGACATACTGTACAGAAAAACCCCCAGAACAGGCCCAACCTAGGGGAAAATCAGTGGTTGACCAGGGAAACCCAATTAAGCTAATTCTTTTCCCTGAAAGTCTTGGCCAGAGGATATCTGGCAAGGTTAGGGAGTGGATATAAATGTGATTGTACTCCAACTGTATACAGCTGGATAAAGTTAAATCCATACAATAAATGTAGGACCCTTTTTCTGTAATGCAAGCCACTCTGTAGTGTTTCCTTAGTAATTATTTTAATATTTTAATATTAAACTGTTTAATGGGCTAATTTTTTTGCCTCCCCTGGTAACCCCCCCCCCCCCCCCCCTCTCTTCAACATGCTGTGTCTCTGGGCTTCTCTATGTAATTCAGGCAGATAATGGCTGGTGGGTAGGGCCTGGAAGGTTGCCCTACATGGCTTCCTGAAAACATCACAGCATCCTGCTTCAGTACTACTCTCAAGAGCCTTCAGCCCTGATGCAAGCAGTGAGCTCCTGGGAGATGTTACACAAATATCAAAATGCTTTAAGGGGAGATGTCAGTCTGGTGGTGTGAGTTTTTCTATACAAATTGCATTGAAATCAGAGTAAGCACTTTTAGTACAGCAGAGAAGCCTGCACAACTGTGCAAGACTGAAGGTGAAACTGAAGTTCAGATTTAGCCTCCAGAACTCTGTGACTGTTTGTTTTTCCATGTGAGCTTCTCATTTAACTGTCTTATCATCCCACTCATTTTATTTTTAGTTTAGAGATATACAATATCTTATTCAGTTTTCATTTTTTTCTCTGTATATCTGTAGATGACTCAGTGTTTCCTCTCTTTTATGAAATGATTAATCATGAATGACAAAACTGTGTGTCTGTCTACAGAATGGTAACGTGCAGTGTCTAACAAAGCGATGCCCTCCGCTTGCTTGTAGTGAGCCATACCCTGTGCCAGGAGAATGCTGCCCTCAGTGCCCAGGTAATAACATTCATGGAGGTAGGCCAGTTAATGTTAGAGTGGTTGTAAACCTTTCATATACCCAGTGAAGTGACTGGCCTCAGGTGATACATAGAGATGAGACAAATCCTCCTACATAAGCTGTACCTGTTTATCTGCAGCTCCTTCTCCTTGACAGCCTCCTAAGACATACAGTTTACTCAGCATTTCTAAGCTACAAAAGGCAGGGGGCGGAGATCTGACATTACACACAGCACAGCATAGAGAACAAAGCTGAGTGTAATTTGAGGCCTGAGTGGAGGGAATAGACACACCCACCTCTACGCAGTCACATAGGGAAACATGCACAGATGAGGCTGTCAATCATCTTCTGTGTACTGGTGGGGGGGCATTCCCTCAGGATTCTGTGGTGTAAGCATGTAGGCAGGTGCAGTCTACTTTCTCCACTGCAGGTGGTGCTCTTCTGTTGTTGGAGAGTTGCCGACCCATGGATGTTGCCAACCCATGTGACTTAAACAGCCATCTTGGATCAGTCAGAGCCTATTTAACCTCCCTAGAGGTAATCCCGAGTGTGGCTTGGGGTGAATTTTCATTACCAAAAGTGGTAACCCCCAGCCACACTTGGGGTTGCATCGCAGGATCCAGGCAAAGTTACTTACCTTGTCCCCAGGATCCTGCAATGTCTCCCTGCTGTGTGTGCGGGCTATGTCCTCCGCTTGATCTATAACTGTGCTGGACTCCTTCCCTGCGAGCGTCACGACGCACGGGGATGGAGCCCGGCGCCAAATTCAAAAAGTGTAAAAAGCATAATTCATACAGTAAACTATAATCTTACAGATTACATTACTGTATCAAATAATTTCACATCCCTTTTGACCCTAGTGCTTTGTCCAGTGCCCTGCATGCAGTTTTATATGATATATACTGTTCTTTCTGCTTGGAAACTTGAGATTGTCCATAGCAACCAAAACGTGTCCTTTTACATCAAAAGCGGTTTTAGACCAGCTAGAAAACAGCAATAGTAAATTAGAATTACTTGCAGAATTGATCGATAGTGATTAGTGGGGAAATTCATCATCAAACACTGAAAGTAACGACAGCGACAATTCTGCAACTGAGCAAATTTCAGTGTTTTTGATTTGACGACATTATTGAATACATTTTATTATTATTATATTATTATTTGTTATAATTATTTATAGTTATTTATTATATTATAATTTATGATTTTGTGTTTCAAACTTTATCATACCCAGGATGTCTACTAGACTCTTGTTTGAACAGATTTAAGTGAGTTATTCCTAAGAATTACAGGCCTACAATATAAAATGGCAAATTTCCACGCAAAACAATTGTACCGCTTTCAGCATCAAAAATCAGACATAACCATACCGCCAGGGAGGTTAAGGTCCTGGCTTCCAGATTTTGCATGCATTTTGCGAATTGGTAGAGTAGAGACAGGTAACTTACTTGTTAGGAACAGTATTAGTGGCAAGGGAGAGGTTCCTGGCAAGGAGGGACAGCATAAGGTCACATCTCCTTGGACACCTTCCCTCTTGGGCACAAGATGGCCAGGCCACATGCTAATCTCTTTACAGACACTGTTAATTCAGCTGATACCCGCTCTCTTCACATTACTGGAAACCGTGAGTGCACCTGGCTGGGCAGCCTTCCCACCGGGTTTGTTGCTGTGCTATTTCAATACAAAGTTTCCAATGCACCTGTTTGTGTGAACATGTGTCATGCCAACAGCAAAGAGAGCAGATAGGAACCACACTATGTGCTTTGGATTGAGGCAAGTACACACTATCAAGGGATATGCTTTCTTCATTTTTCATTTCAGAGGTTTACAACCACTTTAAGTGGTCCCTACAAGCAGTGCCAGCTCGGTTCTATTTATCCCATGGTACTACTGTAGAACTCAGTGTAAATGGCAAACTGATGTAGAGTTTATTTTAAAATCAGTATCTGTGTGCTTTCTTTTTGTTTTCTCAGTGCCACCAGCAGACTGTCCATATACTGGAATCACATACAGACACATGCAACGTTTCTATGATCCGTCAGACAAATGCCGAGACTGTATCTGTAACAATGGAACTGTAACCTGTCAACGGAAGCCTTGTGCTCCAACACCATGTACACATCCCCTTCAGGGAGACTGCTGCCGTTCCTGTGATGGTAACATTGCATTTTTTTATGATGGTAGCATGTACTCAGTGGCCTCTATACACTGCTTTCTGAATTGTGGAAAAGAATTAAAGGTCAGTGAACATGCAATTTAATGATATCATCTGTGGATCAGGATGAGGAACAAAGCAGAAGAAAAAAAAAAATCTGAAAGTGACATTGGCCAGTTTGTGTCAAAACTAAATTTGTACAAATATTTTAATAGACCAGGTTTAATTCCTTACTAGAGAAGCACACTCGAATGTTTGGTCATGATTTGGAGTGTGTACATGGAGTGGAATGCACTGTGGGCTTGGCATGGCAGTGTTTCACATACAGTATAGGAATCTATTTACTCCTGTATAATTCCTTTTTAGAAAGCCCCAAAGACAATTAAAGCTCTATTGCCTGAAAAAATAAAACATAATGAAAGTGACTCCAGGAGTTCAAAAATGTATATTAGTGGTCCGTGGCAGCTGGTGTGTTCTTCTTTTGGGGGGACGGCAAACAAACACCACCCCCCCGGCGGGGTGGCACTGAAACAGCACCCCCCCCAACCTTGGCGGTCTGTCACTTACCCGCTCATGTGGTGGGGCTGTGGTGTCCTCTCCTGCTCTCCTGGATATGTAGATAATGGGGCCAGATGCATGGATAGGGGAGGCGGCGCCCATGGACGGGCCGCCACTGGATTGAAGGACCATATTGTCTCATAACACTTTGCGGTAACCTTTGTGATACTGCAAATAATGATAGAATAATCTACCTTTTTGAGATTCTAGGATCACTTTCTTCCTGGGCCTGATCCACTGAACATGATGATGCTAATTCACCGCCCAATGACAAGACTGAATGCAGAGAGGTGACATAAAAGGCTGAACCTTGACGATTAATTGCTTAATCAAGAATCAAGTTTACTACATTTCACTTACCTATATCTTATGTGCAGTGTTGAATATGTGTATTAATCATCAAAACTGGCTATACTTAGTTATAATATATATATATATATATATATATATATATATATATATATATATATATATATACACCTATACATATACACAGGCCTTTTTTCCCACAGAATAGATGCAGGAGCTCCCCCCACTTCTTGTCTCCGTCCCCCTACCCACCTCTGAGCAACGTCCCTTGATTCCATCTTGGAGTAATTTTGGTAGGCCAGCCACTCCTGGGAAGGTTCACCACTCTTCCATGTTTCTCTATTTGTGAATAATGGCTCTCACCGTGGTTCTCTGGAGTCCCAACGCCTTAGAAATGGCTTTGTAACCCTTTGCAGACTGTTCTCACCTGTTCTTGAATTTCTTTAAATTGCGGCATGTGTTGCTGTTTGAGATCTTTTAGCATGCTTCAATTTGTCAGACAACTTCTATTTAAGTGATTTCTTGATTCAACAGGTCTGGCAGTAATCAGGCCTGGGTGAAATTTAACTCTGCTTTCCAAAAAATGTGGTTAATCACAATTCATTCATGATTTAGCAAGGGAAAGGGGAGGGGCAGTTATGTTTTCACATAGAGCCAGGCAGATTTGAAGAGGTTTTTTTCCCTTAATAAATTAAATCATCATTTAAAAACTGAATTTTGTATTTACTCTGGTTATCTTTGTATAATATTAAAATTTGCTTGATGATGCTACCTGAATCATTTAAGTGTGACAAATATGCAAAAAAATAAAAAATGAGGAAGGGGGAAAATAATTGTTCTTAGCACTTTATATATATATAAATTCAACTGTATATTTAGCTGTTTGTCTAGAGTTTCTCCTTAATGAAGTGATATTCAATTTAATTAGTTAAATTCTGTTTCTGGCAGTCTAGCCCATATTAGTACAAAAGGAAAAATTTAAAACACAACGTATTAAAACATCTGCTCACTGACAATACTTAAAAGTATGTTTTTATTAACCACAAATATCTTACATATCATGTCATATACCAAGATTGTCCTGGAATGGAATAGCATCATATATTGAAACATATAAACTTTTTTTTTTTTAGGATGTCTTCTGTCTGGAAAAGAACTGGCTAATGGGGAGCAGTTCACCCAGCCTTCAGATCCATGTGCAATGTGTGTTTGCTGGGAAGGTAGCGTCAATTGTCAGCCCAAAACTTGCCCTGTCCTTAATTGTCCATATCCAGCCTCTGGACAATGCTGCAAAGAATGCAAAGGTAAATCATATTACATATATTGTAAAGTTGTGCTTAATCTTTGCAGTAAATTTTGCTCTGACTCCCTCATTTCTTCAGTAAAACTCATATTTTCACACTTTTTTGTCTGTTATCTGCCCTTCTTATTACTAATGTCTCTAATATACCTTTAATTGTTGCTAACCTTAAGCTGACAATACGAATCACTATTTGATCAAATGATTTAACTTTCTATTCCATTCTTTGATGAAATCCCATAGTAGTCAAAGACAAAAAAACGCTGGTTTCCGTTGATTATAAGTAGGTGGGATAGAAATTACCAAAACAGACTGCAGAGGAAAATTCAATCGCTTTGTACAGGACTACTGTAGTTTGAAAGTGGTTGAAATTGACTGAAAATAGCCAGCTGTATACCCAGCTAATTGTTGCCCATATATGATAAATTTGAGAACATTGGGTAGTAAGGCTGGGTTCAAACTATGTGCGGTGTGGGGCACAGCAGGGGGTCTAGTGCATCCCTGTTCACCATTTCAGGTGCGAATTAGGTCCAAATTTTTGCCTGAATTCAGACCTAAAATGGAGCCAAAGACGCACAGGACCCTTCTGCTGTGTGCTCTGTGGCCACCCTGGAGATGTGTGAACCGGCTCCATTGAGAGACGGGCACACTCTTCTGTCATGCGAATTGGATTTGGATGCAGGGAAAACCGCATCCAATTCGCATAAGTGTCAACCTAGCCTAAGAGATTGACCTAGGCCTGCCTCAATTCCAAGACTCAGCAAAACATTTGTCTCCAGTTCAGATATTGCTCACATGTTCCACAAGTGCAGTTTAATAGTTTCTACCTTTGATACAAGGCAAATGATCACAGAGATTTCCAGCAGAGAAATTCCATGAGCCACGAAGTCAGTTAAAGTGATTTCTTTCAGTTTACACTTTCTGAATCCGCAACACTCAGATCTACTCAAACTGGAGGAAAACAGTTCAGTTAATATCACTACAGTGACATCCTTTGCATATGGGAATTTAAATAGATCTTCAATTCATATATGCCGTGCTCATAGGCGTGCGCACAAGGTGTGCTGGGTGTGCCTGGGCACATCCTAACCACCCTGCGTGGTGCAGCTGACCCCCGATATTTCACCAAAGCCCCCTAACGGGGCAAAAAAAATATTCAAAATAAAAAAACTACTAACACTGTCCACTGCCCTACTGACACCCATCTCTGACCTTATGACATGGTCCACTACTCTACTAACACCGTCAGTATTTATACACATGCACACAGACGCATGTGTTGGAGCTTTGGGATGCACACCACTAATGCAATGGGCTGGGCACAACTATAGCCATGCTATATTGTCTGCCCATTAAATTGGACTGCATATTGAGAATGAGATCTAAAATCTAAAGATGGTTTAATACAGCCTACTTACCTCTCAGATATTGGCAAACATCTATACTAGTTGTAGAAGCAGGCTACAAATCATCACAGATATATGGTTGCTTTGTTTTATTTCTCAAACACCATCCATTTATTTCCTGGCTTAGATAGGATTTATTATCAGTTTCAACCTAGTCTGGGTAAGGTTTTCTTGGATTACGACTCATAAAAAATTAAGAATATTGCAAGACAAAATCAATCTGATAATTGTTATCTGGCTATACAGCCAGGTGTATAATAAGGGTGGGCTTCAAAAGATCATGGGCTCTTTGGGCCACTATTTTATCACCTTATTCTACATTTTTCTTTTCTTTTTCTATTGGTTTTGCTTTGATATGGGGGAGAGTTTTCCAAATATCTTGTCCTGTAATGTTTATCTCTAGTTTATACTATTTTAAAATTTAACACGATTATGCATATCACATTTGTCCTGTAACTGTTATTTGACAGTTTAGTGTTACCATGCAAATTGTTATTAAACTGTGTGAAAAGAAAAATCATCACTACTGTTTTTTTTTTGCAAAAGTAAAAAAAATGAATAACATGATTGAAACAGTACAGTAAATACTGTGTGTAAGATTTTGTGAGAGATAAATATAATCAGAGAGCTTTTTTCCACAGACTGTCAGTACCTAAGCCAAGTCTACCTGAATGGGCAGGAATTTTCATCTCCCCAAGATTCATGTAGCCGATGTGTTTGTGCTGATGGCTTTGTCACCTGTAGTAAGAAGCCTTGTTATAAACCTGGCTGTTCTCACCCTAGCACTCCTGCCGGAAAATGCTGCCCCGTGTGTGATGGTAAGTATTAAAGAGAAAAAACATATTTTTTGATGTTTGGAAATTCTTCATTCAAACTCTGCCTACTGATACCCAACAATCCATAGTACAATGTTTTCACTACAATCAATGGTATCACACAAACCAGTCTATTAACTATTGCCCCCCCCCTCCAGATTGATGTTTCACCTCCCACCTTAATTATACTCCATATTCAATTAGCCAAGGCCTCCCTCCTTCCGCCAATTGCTAGATAAAAGACTGACCACCATTTATCCAACATGCACCGCTTAGTCTTTGCCTCTAGACCCAGAACCACCAGTTCAATTTGAAATCATACTATCAGAAAAAAATCTGGCATGTGTTTTGTTATATTGGCCAAATGTTGTGGCCACCTTCATTGTTAACCTCATTCTCATAACAAAAATAAAATAAAAAAGGACAAAAATAGTACACAGGCTCAGGTATATTTGTGCAAGACATATTTAATACCAATACAACCAATTACCGGTACCTATTTCCTTTCATTTATTCACCTTAACTAGAAAGATGACAGTAAAAAACTGATAAAACATCCTAGTCATTGTCATTTAACAGTTTTATTTTCTTGAATTTTGCTTTATGAGAACAAATCTCTGCATAATACCTATCATATTCTTTGGTAACTGTGTCTCATGATCATCACTGAATCCAAATCAGAACATTCCACTGAGCATTAGATGATGTAGGGAGATAAGTGACTATCAGTAACAAAGCTTTAGATTAATTCCTTGATTTATAATGAGCTGTTGAGGAGGGCATAGCAGGACAACAGATATGTGATTCAAATATTAAGTATGTCTTGTCGAGGAGGGCATAGCAGGACAACAGATATGTGATTCAAATATTAAGTATGTCTTGTTGAGGAGGGCATAGCAGGACAACAGATATGTGGTTCAAATAATAAATATGTCTTTGTGAGGAGGTCATAGGAGGACAACAGATATTTGATTCAAATATTAAATAAGTCTTGTTGCAGCCACTGTAATGAGAGATTTCCACAAATATGTAAACTTTCTGATATTTGGTCCCCCTGCATCACCTTACCTGAAACAAAGCCACGTTTGATGCATTCCCCCTTCAAATATGCAGGATTAAAACTAAAAGGCAAAGCACCTATAATGAATCGGATTTTGTCTGATTTTCTTGTATTACTTAAAGCAGAGGTATACAAAAGGCCAGATTACTGTCCCTCAGACTTTAGGAAGGCTGGACTGTGGGCAGTGAGAGTAGAAAATGCCCCAACATCAATGAGAGTGCACAATGTCTCGGGCTTGGTGGGCAGTGGGAATAAAAAAAATGACATAGCTCTTATCAGTACGAGGAGGATATCCTCATACTGGAGGAGGATGATGTCCTCCTGTCAGTCAGTAGGAACAGGGCACTTTTCCTCCAAATAATACTAATTATGTGGCACTATTCCTCATAGTTACATAGTTACACAGTTGGTGAGATTGAAAAAAGACACAAGTCCATCAAGTCCAACACACAGGTTGGACTTGATGGACTTGTGTCTTTTTTTCAATCTCACCAACTATGTAAAAATGAGGAATAGTGCCACATAATTAGTATTATTTGGAGGAATAGTGCCCTATCATCGATGTCAGTGGAAGGAGTAGTGCCCCATCATTTATATCAGTGGGGAGGGGGAATAGTGCCCCATTGTTGGTATCATTGGAAGGATGGGTGCCCTATTATTGGTTTCAGTGGAAGGAAAAACTCCATGTTGCTGCTGTTACTAGGAGGAATAGTTCCCCACTACTGGTGTCAGAGAAAGTAATGGTGCCTATTGTTGGTGTCAGTGCCCTGTATCAATGGGAGGAATAGTTCCTCATATCAGTACAAGGAGCAGTGTCTCAAGGGCCAGATAAAGGCAAGCAAAGGACCACATCCAGCCCACAGGCCACATTTTGGCAACCACTGGCTTAAATGATTAGAAAAACACATACACTATACAACACTATGGGGTTGATTTACTAAAGGCAAATACAAGTGCAATTGCACTTTTTTTTCTTAAAGACTACCCAATCTAGGTGCATTGAAAATAAAAAACAGCATTTTTGCTTGCACATGATTGGTTGATGGAAATCAGCAGAGCTTTACCCCATTTAATAAGCTCTGATGAAAATAGTTTAGTAAATCAACCCATACATGAGGCATTTTGTTACAAAATAGTACTTTTCCATTTTAATTTTCAGACATTGTATAGCTGTTAAAATAATCAAATATCGTATCCTATGGCAACCTGCAGCCATTCTGTACACTGCTGGTGTACAGAATGACCTCAAGACTCTAATTTATTTTCCCAGATGTCTGCACTCATATAGAAATCCTATTTCAGGCACCCCATGCAACATGTATTTCTGTGGGATAGTTGTGCCCTGTACATTGCAATATCATTCTTTTTATACTGTATACTTTTATATTTTGTTTATTTGCACAAATTGAATTTTTCTTATACAGTTGTCAAATTTACAGTATTTATAGAGAAAGCATTAATTTAGGTAGATCATCTGAAGTTGAACCTCCAGCTGGTACCGTGTTATAGACCACCATTCCAGTGTATGCAGGCTCATATCAAGTGTACCATGGGATTCTCTTTCATTAAAAAAAACTTTCAGTAATACAACACACATGTACTGTATAATGGGAAGGTATGTGTCTATTTTTTTATATCATATGTTCTCATATGACCTTTCTCAGGATGCTCTTATAATGGAGTGGATATGATTAACGGTCAAACTGTTCCTGAACTTTCCAACCCAACCTGTTCTGAGTGTACCTGCAGGGTGAGCATACGCTGTTATGTCATTATATTTATGTATGTGAAAACTTCAATAAAAGTGTCTCTGTCAGTAAGTCCATGGAGGCGAAGCAAAGGCAGTCTGTATACCTACCTTTTTAGCTGCTGTTGTCCCACTGTGTTTCAGATCTCCAGCTGCCTCAGGTATCCAACACTTCTGGGTGTGTCCGTTACCTGGTCCTCCACAGCGTTCTGTGGGTTCTCCCACTGTCTTCTATTTCCTGTTGTGATTTAGGAGCTGGCGGGAGAAACCAAAGCATGCAGCGGGGGACCAGGTATATAACACCCCTGGTATAACCTAGAAAAAAAAGAGCTCTTATTAGAAGGTATAAAGTGCAAGCACATACCTGCAGCAGCTCTTATTCACATCTGCTACTGTCTTTGAGTGTGGATGAGCACTGCTACACTTTATACCTGCAAACAGCTCTCTTTATTTTAAAAGTGATAGTCACTTTATATTGATATATTGCTGTACTAAATCAATATGTATTATAAAAACCTCCCTAGTCATCAGTTCACCACGTGTCTCAAATTAAAAAAAACATATTTATCATTTTTCAGTCTGGATCTGTCCAATGTGTCCGCAAGCTGTGTCCTCCAATGAATTGTCCACATCCTGTGACCGGCCCTTGTGATTGTCCCTTGTGCCAAGGTAATTATTGATTGACAGTGATCTGATATTATGAAGACACCTTTATTTAGGAAAGGAACCTCCAGCAAATCCCCCCCACCCCCTCATCAAATAGTGTGCATATATGGCACATGGCCCATGTAAACTATTGAAATAGCTATTCACTGAACCTATTTAGATGGTTCTTCCTTTCATTCCTGTAGATTGGGAACCACACATACACACTTTAGCACAGGAACTTGTCTTGATGTTGCGAAGAAAACACTGCCAGGAGCTGCTCAGGCCAGCCAGTGCAACGTGGGTAACATCTACCTCTGAGGTCTGTTTGGTGGTAAAAGATAAAAGAAGTCCAGTTACACTTGGTTTGTGACTAGCCAGTGTAATTTTTTTCATTGTTACTTTCCCTTGCATATTATTTAAAGGTGAGTTGCAATAGTACCACCTGTAGTCAATTATATAGTGTGATTTTTTGGAAGATTATAAGAGTACTAATTGTGGAAGGGTTAGGATGAGGCCACCACTTCGTTTTCAGATTTTGCTTCCAGCATTAATTTTGAAGTACTTACCAACATCACAAAACATCAGTTGCTGCCTTAATCCTGCATAAACAAAAGAGACAACACTGGTGTCTTTACAGTATATCCAAATTATAATATAATTATATTCCTAATATAAAAAGGTCAAGTTCAACTTTCCCTTCATTCCTCTTTGGAGTAGGATATCTTTATTTAAAGTGACAGATGGGCTCATGGGCCTGGAAAAGTGATTGTCTTCCTGTTTCTAGGTTGCCATTTTCAGGGCCGGAACTACCTAGATGGGGAGGCTTTTACTTCCCCACAAAGTGAATGTGAACAATGCCGCTGCAAGGTGAGTGAAGGAACCTATAAGTTCCAAGGCACTAAAGTAATGCCATGATATCTTCACTGATTAAATAATAGTAAACTAGTGGCATATCTTTTTCTAATTCTCAGCGAGGGCATGTTACCTGTGTCCCTCGGGCCTGTGAAAATGTGAACTGTCCTCACCCTGGAGAGGATCCATGCATGTGTCCGGTGTGTGATGGATGTAACTATAATGGCCAGGACTGTCTGAATGGAGAGAGCTTCCCTGACCCTGAGGATGATTGCAGCCGCTGCACTTGCAGGGTGAGGCAACCACTGGAAACAGTCATTGATTTGGATTTTTTTGCATGTCCTTAGCGAGGCAGCACATAGTTCTTTAAGCTAGGCGAAGATGAAAACTTTGATAGATATAACTACAGGTGCTGATAGATGTTGCTTTTGGGAAAAGTAATAAAAAGATACATATACAGTGCATTCGGAAAGTATTCACAGCACTTCACTTTTTTCACGTTTTGTGATGTTGCAGCCTTATTCCAAAATGGATTACATTAATTATTTTCCTCAAAATTCTACAAATGATACCCCATAATGTCAACATGAACGAAGTTTGTTTGAAATCTTTGCAAATTTATTAAAAATAAAAAACAAAAAAAATCACATGTACATAAGTATTCACAGCCTTTGCTCAGTACTTTGTTGACAGCACCTTTGGCACCAATTACAGCCTCAAGTCTTTTTGAGTATGATGTTACAAGCTTGGCACACCTATTTTTGGGCAGTGTCTCCCATTCTTCTTTGCAGGACCTCTCAAGCTCCATCAGGTTGGATGGGGAGCGTCAGGGAACAGTAATTTTCCGATCTCTCCAGAGATGTTCAATCAAGTTCAAGTCTGGGCTCTGGCTGGGCCACTCAAGGACATTCACAGAGTTGTTCCGTAGCCACTCCTTTGTTATCTTGGCTGTGTACTTAGGGTCGTTGTCCTTTTGGAAGATGAACCTTCGCCCCAGTCTGAGGTCCAGAGCGCTTTGGAGCAGGTTTTCATCAAGGTTCTGTACATTGCTGCATTCATCTTTCCCTCAATCTTGACTAGTCTCCCAGTTCCTGCTGCTAAAAAACATACCCACAGCATGATGCTGCCACCACCATGCTTCACTGTAGGGCTGGTATTGGCCAGGTGATGAATGGTGCCTAGTTTGTTCAAGACATGATACGTGCCATTTAGGTCAAAGAGTTCAATCTTTGTTTCATCAGACCAGAGAATTTTGTTTCTCCTGGTCTGAGAGTCTTTCAGGTGCCTTTTGGTAAACTCCAGGTGGGCTATCATGTGCCTTTTACTGAGTAGTGGCTTCCATCTGGCCACTCTACCATATAGGCCTGATTGGTGGAGTGCTGCAAAGATGGTTGTTTTTCTGGAAGGTTCTCCTCTCTCCACAGAGAAAGGCTGCAGCTCTGTCAGAGTGCCCATCTGGTTGTTGGTCACCTCCCTGACTAAGGCCCTTCCGCCCCGATCGCTCAGTTTGGCCAGGCGGCCCGCTCTAGGAAGAGTCCTGGTAGTTGCAAACTTCTTCCATTTACTGATGATGGAGGCCACTGTGCTCATTGGGACCTTCAATGCTGCAGAAACTTTTCTGTATCCTTCCCCAGATCTGTGCCTCCATACAGTCCTGTCTCAGAGGTCTACAGACAATTCCTTGGACCTCATGGCTAGGTGTGTGCCTTTCCAAATCATATGTCCAATCAACTGAATTTACCACAGGTGGACTCCAATCAAGTTGTAGAAACATTTCAAGGATGATTAGTGAAACCAGGATACACCTGGGCTCAATTTTGAGTGTCATGGCAAAGGCTATGAATACTTATATACTTTACACCAGTTTTTTATTTGTTTTTTATTTTTAATAAATTTCCAAAGATTTCAAACAAACTTCTTTCACATTGTCATTATAGGGTATTGTTTGTAGGATTTTGAGGAAAATAATGAATTTACTAGACATGTGCAACTTGTTTCGTAACAAATCGAAATTTGGGCCGAATTTTGCATCTTTCGGACATTTGGATGCATCCGAATAAAAAGATAACGAATTTCAACTAATACGAAAGTAATTATAGCGAATATAATGAATGAATTCGTCATAAATCGGTAATTCGTTAAAGATCTAATGAAACAAGGGGGGGCGTGGCCGGATGTGAAGAGGAGAAGACGTGCCGAGGCTGAGCTCCGCTCTCACATTGATCCTGTCAGCTAATCCTGGCTCAAAAATCGAATTTTTTTCTCCCTAACCCGGCACCCTGGGGTCTAAAAAGACTTACGGCACCAAGCAGACCTCTCTGCCGTCTCCGGGTAAGACCCGATCATCCTCTACGGCCTGCACCCGGTCTTCTTCAGCCGCCATCTTGCCTACGAGGCTCTCCATCAGTACAATGTCGGCCGGCACACAGACTCAGACCCTCTCAGAGCTGACTGCCGCTCAGGCGGCCTCACATGCGGAGTTATTAGCAGCTATCAAGGCAGGCAATGATTCGGTCATGGTCAAGATAGACCATTTGGTCACGGATGTAAGCCTCATAAGACATGATGTGGACAAATTTAGGTCCCGGTTTACAGAGGCGGAAGGCCGCATCTCTCAGCTGGAAGATGATACCAGAGCTGATTCCCGGGACCTCTGTGTTCTGCAATTACAAGTGAAAGCCCTGCAAGAAAAATCCATTGACACTGAAAATAGACTGAGGAGAAACAATATTCGTGTAATAGGCCTCCCTGAGCGTACGGAGGGCTCCAAGCCTGCAGAATCTGCAGAAACCTCTCTCCTCTCCCTGTTAGATATTCCTGTAATGCCTCCTACATATGTAGTGGAGAGGGCCCACAGGGTTCCCCCTACTCCTCCTATTCTTGGAGCCCCACCGCAGCCCTTTCTCCTCAGACTACTGAATTACAGAGACTGCGACAAGTTGCTTGCGGTAGCCAGAGAGAAGCAAGACCTACATTTTAATAATGCTAAAATAATGCTTTTTCCCGACTATTCTCCGGAGATACAGCAGAGACGCCGCTCGTTTACAGAAGCAAGACGTCGCCTCAGAGAAAAAGGTTTAAAAATTAGCCTACTGTATCCCAGCAAGCTTCGTGTAATCGATGGGGAACGAGCGCATTTCTTCATGGATCCTGAGGCAGCACTTTCATGGCTAGATGGTCGTGGCTAAATTCGCAGCATTCTATCCACAGGTACCTAGCAATGATTTACCTTGCTACAGGCTTGAACCTTCATATTTATTTCTGTGTCACCCCGGTTGCTGATTTGCAAACTATGTTATCCAATTATCTACGTGTGACATAGACCTGGAACATAAGGATACCACAAACAGACCCCACACATTTTTTTCACACTTTTAATTTCCCCCCCTTTCTTTTTTGCATTTTTCCTTTTTTTCTTTTTCTCACAGTTTCAGCCTCCCAACTATCCATTATGCGTGATTATTTGAGCGCTGCATAAAGAGCTGGACTACTCTGTCCCACGGGACAGAGTCATCACTGGTCCCCCCCTCACCCCCTTCACTTAGCTCCCTATTTTGGAACTACCTCCCACCCATTTTATTGGAGGATAAGCTCCTAATGGTTCTGTGTCTAGGACCCTGCATAAAGAAGGAGACGGGCTTTGGACAGTCGTATGCCGGCTGGTGTGTAGTACACTAATCAAGTGGTCACTACACCTGTAGTTAATTGTTTAGGGATAAAACTATTCCCAATCTCTCCCCCTGGTTTTTTTGTTTTTCTGGAGGAAGATGGGACATAGTAAGGTAGGCACATTGTGCCTGGGTAGTTCAAGAAATGTTTCTAGTTTCTTGTGTGTTTTCTTTTTTGCTTTCCTTTATGTTTTAGGTGTTTTAACCTGTTCAAGTGCTGTAGATACTGGATGTTATGTAACAAGGATTATGCTGTCCATGGGTTATTTCTTGGTGCACCTCCTCATTTATACGAATTGGTTATTCTTATCTATCCCAAATGGCTAACCCCTTAGCTGAGTCCTTCACAGTCCTCTCGTGGAACGTGAGAGGCCTTGGTTCCAAATTTAAATGAGCCTTACTATTCCAATATCTAAAGTCTCATGCCCCCCAGATTATTATCCTCCAGGAAACCCATCTCATGGGCAGCAAAATCCTGACGCTTAAAAAGCCATGGATACGGAGGGCAATTCATGCCACTTACTCTACGTATGCAAGGGGAGTGTCGATCCTCATCCACAAAAACTTTCCTTGTGTGATCGAGGAGGTCTGTACGGACCCACAGGGTAAATATGTCATTGTGGCATTTCAAGTATGGTCTCAGAGGTACATTGTGGTTGGTCTATATATACCCCCACCTTTTTCACATGATCTACTTTATATAGTCATGGAGAGGGTGGCATCTTTTGGCCCAGGTAAACTACTAATTATGGGAGATTTTAATGCCACCCTGTCCCCAGATTTAGATAGACCAATACCACCCAAACACCATAATAAAGATCTATCTGTCTGGGCTCAAACAATGGGTCTAGAAGAAATCTGGCGATGGAAATACCCCACTATTAGAACCTATTCATGCTTCTCCACTTCCTATAAAACTGCATCACGCATAGATTTGGCTTTCTCTAACTCTGCCATGTTGGCAGACGTACTGGAGGCAACTTATCCACCAAGCGGTCTTTCGGACGATAGCCCCCTGGCAGTTGTACTTCGCTCTCCCACACATAGAAGTGCTGCACTCTGGAGGTTGGGAGCACACTGGATTTCACACCCAGAGTTATCCGAAAAACTGCCCCCCTTACTTGCTGAGTTTTGGGACCGAAATGCTGAGTCCTCTTCTACCAGCAACGTCTGGGACACCTTCAAGGCTTATACTAGGGGGCAGTACATCTCGTCTATCGCACACATTAGGAAGCAACAGGTCCTCGAGACTCAATCACTTCAACAAGCGGTAACTGATCAGACATCTAAATATAGCTCAGACACTCCTGCTCAATTCGATTCGCTGATGACAGTGCAGAGAGAATTACACTTACATTTATCTGAGGTCACACGACTAGAGGCCCTTAGTAATAAACAGAAATTTTTTGAACAGGGTGATAAGAATGGCCACCTTCTGGCCATGTTGGCACATGTTGTCTCTGAATTGCAGACCTCGGAAGGGAGGAAGGTAACAGTCCCTTCGGAGATCCTGCAAACTTTTGGTACATTTTACAAGACCCTATATAAGTCCACTTTACACTCTGATTTTCAGCCTGAGAGCATGCGGAGTCTGTTGGATCCACTGGCACTTGGCTGGCTTTCAGACCAAGAGAGGGAAACACTGGTCCAACCATTTACGGCACTGGAGGTACTGAACGCTATACACTCCTTCCCTCCTGGGAAGGCACCTGGACCAGACGGCCTCCCCATAGATTTCTATAAGGCACACGGGGAACTTTTAGCGCCTTTACTAGCCCAACTTTACACCACATGTTTAGCTGATGGCAAGCTACCAGATTCTATGTATCACGCATACCTTACCCTAATATATAAATCTCCTAAAGACCCATCATCGTGTGCCTCTTACAGACCAATTGCATTACTAAACAATGACTTTAAAATTCTAACAAAATTATTGGCTCTTCGATTATATCCTCTCCTCCCATCCTTAATAGATCCAGATCAAACTGGTTTTATGCTCCTGTGGAGCCACTGATGTCAACCTTAGAAGACTATTTACTAATATCCACGCCCAACACCAGAACATTGGGTCGAGAGCGATAGCCTCTCTTGACATAGAAAAGGCTTTCAATACCGTAGAATGGCCCTTTTTATGGGAAACATTACGCAGGATGGGATTCCCTTTAGTGTTTATTCATTGGCTTCAAGTGATATATAAATGCCCCACCTCGTCGGTAAGATTGGGGGGAGGACTATCCGCACCATTTGCACTGTATCGGGGAACTCATCAGGGCTGCCTTCTCTCCCCAGCCCTCTTCGCTTTAGCCATTGAGCCAGTAGCAGGGGCATTGCGTACTTCCCCTTATATCAGAGGTCTATGTATTGGGCAAGTGGAAGAGAGGGTAGCCCTGTATGCAGATGACATGCTGCTGTTCCTGAACGAGGATGACTTTCACGAAGGTCACAGGACTTAAAGTGAACTGGTCCAAATCCTTGTTATTCCCAATCGATCATGCAGCTAGGTCCACGTCCCCTCCGGACTGTCCACTACAGTGGGTAGACACCTTTAAGTATTTGGGGGTTCATATATCCGCGCAAGCCTCAGATTTCATCTCTTTGAACCTAACCCCAATGCTTACAGACACTGAGATGAAACTTAACTCATGGCGTAAATTACCTTTATCTGTTTGGGGGCGAGTGAATCTTATAAAAATGAAAATAATTCCCAAATATATTTATCTCTTTCGGCACTCCCCTCAATGGGTTCCCAGATCTTTTTTTGCAAAGCTTAACCAGTTATTTACATCCTTTTTGTGGGGTTCCTCGCCACCTAGATACAAACTGACGACTTTGATGAGGCCAACAACACAGGGTGGTATGGCATTCCCAGACTGCTACTGGTATTTCCTGGCCACCCAGTTGGTAACTGTGGTCTGGTGGTTACACCCCGATAACACCAATTCCTCCACAGCCCTTGAAGCCACAGTGGTGGGTTCCTTGGAGGCCCTCCGTTTCCTGGTTTTTAGAGGTCCCCGTGCCCCGTACCCCTTAACACCCTCAATGCGCACCACTCTGAGAGCATGGCGGGCAGGTCTAGCAATAGAAAAATACAAACAGACAGAAAATTCCCCTAATTCTCCGATATGGTTAAATCCAAATCTATCACATATCTATAAAATCCCAGACCCTTATGCATGGACCAAATACAACATAAAAACTTTATCACAAATTGTATTGCAAAAGTCTTTATTACCCCTACCACAGCTCTCCTCCCTGTACAATGTACCACATCACTACCAATTTCGGTACCTCCAATTATCACACGCCTTTGTCGCACAATTTCCACGTTCCACGTGTACCATAGTTCAGTCAGGGTTGGAGAGAACAATTAGAACCAATTGTACTGAGAAACCTACTTCACAATTATATGCACATCTAGTCTCAATATCCTTGCCATCTTTAGAAAAACTTTGGACCCGCTGGCAACAAGACATTCCCACCCTAGATAATGATGACTGGGATGATGTGTGGGACTTCCCTTTCCGCTCCCTAGTCTCCATACGAGATAGACTAGTACAGTTCAAAATAGTGCATAGAGCGTATTACACTCCACATAGACTTCATATTATGAACCCTGCTTGCTCCGCTGAGTGCTGGAGGTGTGGAATCTCACCAGGCGATTTCTACACATTTTCTGAAGTTGCCCTGGAATTCAGCAATATTGGAGAGAGGTACTAGATTTGATAAATAAAGTCGCACTAACCACTCTGCCACAAGTAATGGAGGTTTGTCTTTTGGGATTGATTGAAACACTTGTTCCGACCATAGCAAAACGTACACTAGTGGGGTTGTTGCTTTTTTATGCCCACAAGAAAATTGCCATGTTATGGAAGAAACCTAATCCTCCCACTTTGATGCAATGGAAACGCTTGGTCAATGATAATCTCCCCCTGTATAAGGATACATACATGAATAGGGGATGCCCAATGAAATATGAAAAGGTCTGGAACAAATGGTTATCTGAACCAGAAACAGCCTAATTAAATTTAGATAAAACCTTTTCATGTATGAAGTGGATAGGATTTCTGTAAACCACCCTGGAGAGGGTTTTTCAACTCCTATGAGGCTGCAAGCCGGGAAAAGGATAAACACACCATTTTGTTGTATACTGATGTATTACACATATAATGCCCATGGAAATGTAATATGTTTAATAGAATTGTAACGCCGACGTGTCTTAGCACTTGTGTTTTATGTGTTTGTACTGAAAAATGCAATAAACATAATTAAAAAAAAAAAAAAAGATCTAATGAAACAAAAGGTCAACTCAAAGTAAATCTTACAGTCCAATCAGCTGATTCATTTTGTGCTAGAGGTTGGATTACTGGCAAAGTGCATTTCTGATAACTGAGTGAGAAGGGTGTTGTATGGTATTTGAGCAGAGGAGAAGAGATATTGTCATTATATGTGTTAATAGATTCAATAAACAAACGACTTTCCAAACTACGAATCATTATCACGAATCAATATACATACATACATAAATATCGAATTTCAACTAATATGAAAGAAATTATAGCGGATATAACAAATGAATGCGACATAATTCGAGATTCAGTATAACGAATATCGACACTCTACGAATAATAACGAAATATCCGAAAACTAAGTAACGTAACATAATGAATATAACAGAATTAAATTATGTATTTTATGACAACGAACCGAAACTAAACGAAATTTCCCTTTTTGCACAAGTCTAGAATTTACTCTATTTTGGAATAAGGCTGTAACATAAAATGTGGAAAAAGCATTGTGAATACTTTCCGGATGCACTGTACATATAAAAATCTGTAAAAATATACTTTTTTTGTAGCAAATTTCTGTAATGCCCTGTTAATTTTTTATTTACGTTTTACAGAACGGAGAAGTGACCTGTGTGTCGCTTCCATGTCCAGCTATATCATGTCTACACCCAGTGACACCACCAGGAGAGTGTTGCCCACGCTGTACTGGTATATGTAAGCACAATGGACGCACATACCAGAATGGTGACAGCTTCCAGTTACCCGGGGACGCGTGCACGCAATGTTCCTGTAGGGTGAGTCCAACCTTCTAAATGCCATGCCAGACTGGCCATTTAATGTATCAGTAGGTGCTCTGGTGGACAGACAGTCTATCAAACCTCATGCACAGCAGACACATTTCACATACTTAGAGCCACAGTGCAGCACCGTTGCCACCGGAAGCTGAATTAGGTAGAATTCAGTAGCAGGATCAACAGGTATTTGTGGGATTTTGCTAGGGAACTAAGAGAAAACTATAAGTGCAGATAAACTCATAATTAAGTAATTTTTTTAAACCACTTGCGTACCAGCTCAATTCTGACACTTTTCTCATATATGTAAAAATCTGTGTTTTTTTTTACTAGAAAATTGCATAGAACCCCCAAACATTATATATATATTTTAGCAGAGGCCCCAGAGATTTTTTTTTTATGTCACACGGTATTTGTGCAACAATTTTTCAAAAGCTATTTCTTTTGGGAAAAATGCACTTTTTGAAAATATAAAAGATGATGTTATGCCGAGTAAATAGGTACCCAACATGTCATGCTTTAAAATTGTGGTTCTAAACTATGGTACTTAAAAATCTCCATAGGCAATACTTTAAAAAGGTTTACAGGTTACCAGTTTAGGGTTACAGAGGAGGTCTAGTGCTAGAGTTATTGCTCTCACTATAACGTTTGCGGCAATACCGTACAAGTGTGGTGCGAACACCATTTACATTTGAGGGCGTGACCTACATATGCATTTGCCACTGTGTGCGAGCAAGGGGGGATGGGGGGCGCTTTACATTTTTTTTCTTTTTTTAATTATTTATTTAATTATTTATTTTTATACTGTCCCTTGAATCTTTTTTTAATAATTTTTATTGCTATCACAAGAAATTTAAGCATCCCTTGCCATAACAATACCGCATAACAGGTTCTCTTTATGGAGAGTAGAGAGATCTGGGGTCTATAAGACTCCTCTACAATGGAAAGCATTAGATTAAAAAAAATAGATCTAAAGCTTTTCAAAATAAAATGGCATTGTTTACATCAGACTGGAACCGGTCCTCCTAGACCATAGAGTTTAGCTGAGGCCATCTTTCCTTTACTAATCCCTGTGGTCAGCCACCACAACAACCAGATCGGTATCCAGACTCACAGATCATCCCGGTAAGCCAGAGAACCACCAGAAATGGGGGGCGCATCTAAAAGTAATCCAGCGGCTAATCAGCCGCTCGGATGACTTTTAGCAAATAGAGAATCGCCATCTGAAAAAAACAATACTGGGGTTATGGCTTATTTCTGCAACCATAACCCCGATATTCTACTTCAAATCGAGGACATCTTTTGACAATGGCCCAGTAAGGAAGTGGTTAAAGGGATACCATAGTAAACCTGTCATTAGAGAAATATGGGGGGAACTGTTCTGACCTCCTGAAAATGCAAGTTGCTTAGTTATTATGCTGAACCTCTGGCTTTAATACTTTCTCAGCCAGGATTATAAGCAAAATTTAAGTTACCCAGCGCTGCTCCGGCCATGCCCCCTGACATGTTTCGCCCCAACTACCGGGGCTTGGTCACAGAGGTCACCTCTGTTAAGGACCATGGCCAGAGCAGCGCTCGCTGAGGCTATACACAGCCATATTCACATCTAAAGCACTGGGTTGGTTTTGAGCGGCGACTTACCCCATTTGTCCAGGCTTCTGAATTAGTGTCTGATGCCTGCTCCCACTTTCTGAATACTGGTAGGGACACCTGTTATCCTACAGCTTTGAGCGTTGCTCCAAGTCTACACCTGATCACAAATTGCAGTTACCCATTTAACATTTTACCTAGCTGTCATAGTGGTTGTGCTTTGCATTGCTTTATTATAGGTCTGTTTATCCCTAACATTGTATAATGGCTATATCCTATCTATTATAATATATAATGTAGTTTAATACAAGTAGGGTGCTATGTTACATTCCTAATGCTAATACACAGTATATGTAAAGTTAGTGCTTTCTGTTACAGAACAGCATTATGTGAGTCTTCTCATAAAAGTGAAACTTTTAATAACTGTATGCAAGTGAAAAAGTGGTTGCAGGTTCTTTATGAGTAATCTTCGTAACAAGAAACTTTCTATCACAAAAAAAAAAAAATAGAATTTGTATACATTTGCTTTTGTTTAAATTTTTTTTTTTCTCCTAACAGAATGAGCTGGTGAACTGCCAGCGTGTTCCATGTTCCCAAGACTGCAGTCACCCTGTGCCTTCCCCATTATCTCCTTGTTGCCCTGTGTGTGACCGTTGTCTCTATGAAGGCAATGAATATTCTAATCGGCAGACATTCAACTCCTTATCCAACCCGTGCCTCCGATGTGTGTGCCTAGAAGGCAGTGTGACATGTACACATGTTGTGTGCCCTCAGATCTACTGTGCCAACCCAGTTAGTATGCCTGGACAGTGTTGCAAAGAGTGCCCAGGTACTGATACTGCTGCAGTAGGATAAGATATGTCATAGGCTCTGTTTGAGGGTACATAAAAGACTTTTAAGTATTAAACAAGATCGGTATTGTATTATGTCCAAATTATGAGTGTGGAGCAAGATGTAGATAGGCCGGAGCCACTTTACTTATATTCCAAAATCACTAAACCCATATAAAGAGCATAAATTAATTAATTTAAATCTACTACACTGTATTATGATATCATTTAGGACCCCTAACGGTTTTTAATTTCTGATGGATTATTATCTTGAATGTTAACAAGGCCATTTGCTGACTACGCTTGGCCTATTTTTATATTATTAATTTTATTATATTCAATCATTTGCTATTGTTGCAGCGCATTTGTTTCAACTCTTCCCCCTTTTTTTCCCCCATCCTTCTTTTTTCCTTTTCCTTCTTCTTCTTTTTTATAAAAAAAAAAAAGAGAAAAAAGCTTGCATTCCAAGAGAGTGACAATGTATGTTATATGTATGTTTTTTTTTCCTTTCCTACTTTTTGATAACTTAAGTAAATTATATTTTGTAAGTTACATGTTTAGGATAGGTGTAACTTATTAGTGCCGGTTCACACTACGGCGACTTGGGATCCGAATGGTCAGACCTCAGGTTGCCCCAAGTCGCTAAACATAAGAAATTCCATTGAAGTGAATGAGAGCCGTCTTAAAGGGGTTGTAAAGTTTCCCGTTTTTTCACCTTAATGCATCCTATGCATTAAGGTGAAAAAACATCCGATGCTTAATGGCCCCCCCAGCCCCCCCCCCCCCGTTTACTTACCTGAGCCCTCGAAAGTCATGCGTCGAGAACGCGCTGGATTTCGGCCCGGTCTTCTTGGCTCTTCATTGGATAGATTGATAGCAGCGCAGCCATTGGCTCGCGCTGCTGTCAATCAAATCCAATGACGCGGGCACGGGGCGGGGCTGAGTGCTGCATTCTTGTCTATGGACGCAAATGCTGGACTCCGGAGCAAACCCGCAAGGTAACCCCCCTGGATAACCTCCCCCCTGGGAGGAGCCGAGACAGCCACTAAGGGACCCCAGAAGATGATGATCGGGGCCACTCTGTGCAAAACGAGCTGCACAGTGGAGGTAAGTATGACATGTTCGTTTTTTTTTATTTTAAAAAATCGAACCTTTAGTACCACTTTAATGTACACTACTGAAGTTGCTCCGAATTCAGAAAAGGTTCCTGTACTACTTCAAGGCGACTTCTAGGCAACTTGTACTCATAGATTTCAATGGAAGTTGCCTCCAAGTTGGATCCCTATCTATATTGAAGCGACTTTACAGGAAAAAGAAAATAATTTACCCAGGTACTTCCCATGTTTACCCAGGCAACCCCCTCCCTCCCACAGAGCTAATTATTCTATGATTGGCCACAGCCAAAGTCGCCTGTCCTGGAGGCAACTTTAAGTCACGTTGTAAGTTGCGCAAAGTCGCACTGAAGTCACCTCCAAATCGCCTTGCAAAGTCGCGCTGTAAGTTGGGTTGCCCCTGTGTGAACCGAGCCTTAGGGTGATATTTCATGCTTTGTTTACTTTCATACATTATATTTTGTATTGTTTTCTATTTGAATCCGCAATAAATGATTAGTAAACAAAAAAAGCCTAAATTACACCTGTTATGAGAAAACTGTTGGGGCCTTATAAAAATGCTAGCTACCTGTCTGTAATTCCAATACAGAGCCACTATTTCACATGCCAAATTTGTTGACAGGTCATATCATCATATCCTAAAATAATTATACTGACCCATCTTTTAGGTTAATGTGGATTCATTGAAGAGAAGTTTTTAGATTCCTATTTAATAAATGTAATTTTTCTGGCATTGGACAGTATTCTGTATAATAAATTCATCTTATTTCCTTGTTTATCATGCCCTGATTTGCGTGTTTGATATAAGCTAAATCCACTTTTAAAAACTCACTGTATACTTTTTTCTTATCTGTTTATCAGTATGCTGGTACCAAGGGAAAGAATACAGTGAAGGTGCACGCTGGGTGCCTCCCACAGATCCATGTCTGCAATGCACATGTAAAGTAAGTATACAAATGCACAAGTGAAATTGGACTTCTGCATTTCTGTCATTTATAGACCCCTCGTATATGGCTTTAGTTCTGTTTTCAGAACAATAGAAAACCTTTACGTAAATGACAAGCATGGTGTATGTATATGTACAGTATATGTAACAGTTTCACATTTCCTAGACAATGCTGCTCACAGTGGAGGGAATTTATCAAAACTGTGCATGACAACAAATCAGCTTCTAGCTGCAGCTTGTTCAGTTAGATTGGTTGTTATGCACAGCTGCCCCAGTTCTGATAAATACCCCTCAGTATGTTGGAAAATTGTATATACTTGCAGGTGTCATTTTTCAGGTATCTTGTGCATGTGTTTCTTTGATTTGATGCTTTGTGTTTCCTTACAGTCAGGCAGTGTACAATGTGAGCCTCCCACATGTCCCACTCTGCCATGTACACAACAAGTGACAGATCCTGGAGCATGCTGCCCTCGTTGTAGAGGTGAGCCTCAATGTAAACCTGTTCCTTTCTTAATAGTATCATAGGACCAAATAGATAGAACGAAAGTCTAGAGTTTCAAGTGCATTTGGTAAATTACAGTAAAAACTAATACCCACTTTAAATAATTTGGTAGGATCTGAAAGAAAAAGAAAACCTTTTATAAGCATGATATGGCAAGTTGTTGACTATCAGTAAACTAATTCTAATACACACATAACACATCTGATAAAAGTTTGGAGACTGTTGTCCCTCTTCGCGGAGCAATCTTTGGGTTCTCATTGTTTTAGTTCATACACAACTTTGTTGTCTGACTATTCTATTGTGTAATTACAGGTCACCCACTCTGATAGAACTAGACTGCTATCAGAATAGATTGGCTATTTTCCCTGCTCTCTAATGCCGTGTACACACGGGCGGACTTTTCGACCGGACTGGTCCGACTGGACGAATCCGTCGGACAATCCGACCGTGTGTGGACTTCATCGGACCTGCAGCGGACTTTTTCGGTCAAAAATCAGACGGACTTTAGATTTGGAACATGTTTCAAATCTTTCCGACGGACTTGAGTCCGGATGAAAAATCCGCTCGTCTGTATGCTAGTCCGGCGGACAAAAAACAACGCTAGGGCAGCTATTGGCTACTGGCTGTCAACTTCCTTATTTTAGTCTGGACGTACGTCATCACGTACAAATCCGTCGGACTTTGGTGTGATCGTGTGTAGGCAAGTCCGTTCATTCGAAAGTCCGTCGGAAGTCCGTCAAAAGACCATCGAAAGTCCGTCGGAAAGACCGTCGGACCTTTGATGCCGAAAAGTCCGCCCGTGTGTACACGGCACTGAAGACACAACACTGAAGAAATGACACTTTATTACAATATAAAGTAGTGAGTGTACAGCTTGTATAACAGTGTAAATTTGCTGTCCCCTCAAAATAACTCAACACATCCATTAATGTCTAAACCGCTGGCAACAAAAGTGAGTACACCCCTAAGTGAAAATGTCTAAATTGGGCCCAAAGTGTCAATATTTTGTGTGGCCACAATCATTTTCCAGCAATGCCTTAACCCTCTTGGGCATGAAGTTCACCAGAGCTTCACAGCTTGCCACTGGAGTCCTCTTCCACTCCTCCATGATGACATCACGGAGCTGGTGGATGTTAGAGACCTTGCGCTCCCCCACCTTCTGTTTGAGGATGTCCCACAGATGCTCAATAGGGTTTAGGTCTGGAGACATGCTTGGCCAGTCCATCACCTTTACCCTCAGCTTCTTTAGCAAGGCAGTAGTCGTCTTGGAGGTGTATGGGGTCGTTATCATGTTGGAATACTGCCCTGTGGCCCAGTTTCTGAAGGGAGGGGATCATGCTCTGCTTCAGTATGTCACAGTACATGTTGGCATTCATGGTACCCTCAATGAACTGTAGCTCCCCAGTGCCAGCAGCACTCATGCAGCCCCAGACCATGACACTCCCACCACAATGCTTGACTGTAGGCAAGACACACTTGTCATTGTACTCCTCACCTGGTTGCCGCCACACACGCTTGACACCATCTGAACCAAATAAGTTTATCTTGGTCTCATCAGAGCACAGGACATGGTTCCAGTAATCCATGTCCTTAGTCTGCTTGTCTTCAGCAAACTGTTTGCGGGCTTTCTTGTGCATCATCTTTAGAAGAGGCTTCCTTCTGGGATGACAGCCATGCAGACCAATTTGATGCAGTGTGCGATGTATGGTCTGTGCACTGACAAGCTGACCCCCCCACCCCTTCAACATCTGCAGCAATGCTGGCAGCACTCATACGTCTATTTCCCAAAGACAACCTCTAGATATGACGCTGAGCACGTGCACTCAACTTCTTTGGTTGACCATGGCGAGGCCTGTTCTGAGTGGAACCTGTCCTGTTGAACTGCTGTATGGTCTTGACCACTGTACTGCAGCTCAGTTTCAGGGTCTTGGCAATCTTCTTATAGCTTAGGCCATCTTTATGTAGAGCAACAATTCTTATTTTCAGATCCTCAGAGAGTTCTTTGCCATGAGGTGCCATGTTGAACTTCAGTGACCAGTATGAGAGAGTGAGAGCGATAACACCAAATCTAATACACCTGCTCCCCATTCACACCTGAGACCTTGTAACACTAATGAGTCACATGACACCGGGGAGGGAAAATAGCTAATTGGGTCCAATTTGGACATTTTCACTTAGGGGTGTACTCACTTTTGTTGCCAGCGGTTTAGACATTAATGGCTGTGTGTTGAGTTATTTTGAGGGGACAGCAAATTTACACTGTTATACAAGCTGTACACTCACTACTTTACATTGTAGCAAAGTGTCATTTCTTCAGTGTTGTCACATGAAAAGATATAATAAAATATTTACAAAAATGTGAGGAGTGTACTCACTTTTGTGAGATACTGTACATAAGCATGGACATCTAGTCCCGAAAAACATGCATGAGCTGTAGGCCACAGTATTGTAGTTATCTTTGCAGTATCTATGCAAAACAATTGGTAGTCACCTGACATATCCAACTCAATATATCAAGTTTTCTACTGACTGTAATGACCTGCTGAAGTGTCCAGATATAATGATATTGCAAATATGTAATTGTGAGCACTTCAGCTTTATGGATACCTCACGCCACCCAACAGTGGAGCTTCTACATTGGATGTAATACTATTTAAAAGGCATCCTTTCACTTCCACTACCATGCATTTAACACTTTTTTTTTTAAATCTACCACTTTTTTCTGTGAAACCTGCACAGCTTATGTTACACCATTTTTACATTTGTTTTACAGGCTGTATTTACAATGGTCGGGAATATAAAGACCACAGCAACTGGATCTCCAGTGTGGACCGCTGCATGGCATGCATGTGTGTGGATGGTGTCACTACCTGCTCCAAGTTGCAGTGTATCACTTCTTGTAGCAGTCACATAACATTGCCTGGAGAGTGCTGTCCTCTGTGTGCAGGTATATACAATATATTATTATCACCTTCTCTGGGTTTACCTTATGTAGTATCTGAATGATATTTCCTGCCTGAACTTTTCTCCTATCTAAATCTGTATCTGTGTTTCTTGCACATGTGAGCTATATTTCTGGTTTATTATCTGTCATTATCTTTTGATTTCTGGTAGTCTACATGCTCAACCTGCCCTTTCCCTTGTATTTCCGCTCCATCTATATATCATTTATACTATTTACTTGGTTCTACTGTATAACTTTACCTGCATTTCCTTTTAGACTGTGTAGTTAATAAAAAGGTGTATGTTCCTGGGGACAGTTTCCATCCTTCTGATGATCCATGTGAGATCTGCACATGTGAGGTAAGGGATTAAACTTCTTGTATGTAAGAGTTAACTTATTAACAAATACCTCTGAATGAAAATGGTGCCCATATTTATGGGTATATTATACCAATTAAGTTCCCATTGTCTGTATAGCGTTTACCAGATGGCCGCCAGTACAGACGTTGCAGCAGAAAGCAGTGCCCCAGCCTCGTGGATTGTCCCAAAAGTCAAATTTTGCCACTTGCTTTTGGCCAGTGCTGTGCCAGCTGTGCCCGTGAGTTGTAAATTCTAATCATATCTAAGTTGTTGCAGTAAAAAAACATGAATTACCTGCATATTTAATTCACTCTGTTTTTAGAGGCTCTGAGCAACTGCACAGACTTACTGGTGGGAAGTGAGATACAGGCTATTAATGACCCCTGTTACACCTGCCAGTGCAAGGTAAAAAAAATACATTCTAGAGTCTGATTATTCTATGTTTATGTCTTTTTTCCTCATTTTTGGATTTTATGGTTTTGTTTTAGGACCTAACATGGGTGTGTGAACATAGACCCTGCCCAGTTCTCAGCTGCCCTCGTTCAGAACAGATCACACCACCTGGTTCATGTTGCCCAGTGTGCACTGGTGAGACTTATTTTAGTGAGACTAAAACAAGGAAGGATTGGATGTTCACCAAAAGGAAAAAGTCAATTCTGACTTTTTTTTAAATCTCTTGAATTTTTGACCCACATAACCTAAACCTTTTCATTGCTAAAAATTCTATTATTGAAAACTGGACTGTATTAGAATGTAATGATAATTTGGTTAGTTACTGTTAAATTTTGGGACTTTACTATGTAGAAAAGTGCAGGCATGCATAACTAGATTCTACAGCTTATATGGTGGTTGTAATAATATGGTGGCACAATGTAATAATTTGTAAATTGTCCATAGACTAATAAACATTTTCCCAACAACTGTTGTGTAAACCACAAACAAACAAAAGATTTCCCAGCACACTTACCAGCAAGCCTGCAAAACAACCAAATTGACCCTGTTTATGTTAAAAACAGAGGGTTTTCTTTACACACGTTTGCAAATATATGCGTAAGCTGCAGTGCTTACATCAAGGGACCTCTGTATATACTGTGATCCTAACTCTAAAATTTACAGAGTCTCCATAGTAGGAGCACATCTAAAAATGGATAGATTAAGGGCAGGTATGCCTGGAAGAAGACCACCCTTCCTCAAAGGCACAGGATGTACGTGATGCCCAGCAAAAGCACAATGGCAGCAAAAGCATCCAGTGCATCCCTGTAACCAATTCAATTAACTGTACTAAAAATTGGCAACCACCCCAACCCATAACTGGCCTTTGCAGCAAGGTGTACGTGGAAAGGCAACATTACAAACAAACAAAAGATTTCCCAGCACACTTACCAGCCAGCCCGCAAAACAAACACATTTACCCTATCTAACAGTTTATGTTAAAAACAGAGGGTTTTGTAAGCTTACTATTTGCAAATGTGTGCAAACAAAATCCTTTGTTTTTAACGTAAACTGTTAGACAGGGTCAATTTGGTTGTTTTGCAGGCTGGCTGGTAAGTATGCTGGGAAAATATTTTGTTTGTGATGTGCATTGCCCTTCCATGTACACCTTGCTGCAAAGGCCAGTTATAGGTTGGGGTGGTTGCCACTTTTTTTACAACTATATTCCAAAACTTTTACAAGACATTATTTTACTAACTTAGTGTCATCCCTATACAGAATGTTTGGTTGAGCTTGAAGGACGAAGGGTTTCAGATGGAGAGACTTGGGCAGACAGACAAAATCCATGTATCACCTGCACGTGTACAGTGAGTGGTGTTTATGTTGACATTTCGTGGATATAGTATATAGTGTAGATATCTTAACAAGAACCCGCATAAAGCTGTTCTAATAACAATGTATGGTATGAAGCGTGTTTTTTTTTTTTTGTTACTGTTTTGGTGTAGAAAATGTCAAACTTCCTAATCTCATCTCATCTTGAAAATAATTAGTTAGAAAGGAGCTAATGATTTATTGGTAGCTATGTTGATGTGCAGACAGCAGAATGTAAGGAAGGCAAATGGCACCAGCTAGCATCTCATAGGAAGGCAAATGTCATCTGGCCTTCTGTGTACTGTAAAGTATGATGTAGCATTGACAAAGTATCCTTTCTTACAGTGTTACCAACCTACCAGATTGAAATTTACTGACACAACACCCAAAATTTACTGGCCCAGCCAAGTTTTTACTGCCATTTCCAAAAGTTACAAAATTACAGTTTTAAGTACAAATTTCACTATTTAGGCTACAAACTAGTACAATATGTAATTAGCAATGTGATTTAAGGTAGATAATAAGGCAAAAAACATATTTCTTATTTTAATTTCAATATAGTAGGTAAGTAGCTCAGGGACAGTACTCAGGAAGGCAAGAAATTAGAATGGGCGCCACACACATGAAATTGACTCTCACAGTGATACTGACAGCAGTGTGCAGCAGTACAGATTACCGACACGACATGTCCCCTCCTGAGTCACAGTGACAGTCTCTCTCCAAGCCAGGTGGTCCCTCCAGTCCAAACAGCACTGATGATCCCCCTCCTGGCCTGCCTTGCTCCCATCCCGCAGATCCACACACAAGGCTCTGGCCGCTCTGCTTGGCTCCCTTGCACCATGACATCATAGGACATGTTCAGGCACCGCCTCTACCAGAGCTGCCTGAACACACTGTAGCAGGCACTTGTATGGTCTCGGCTGGCTCTGGGCCGAGCGTCGTTTTTTACTGGCAACCTGTGCTTTTTACTGCCGTTTACTGGCAGGAGAAAATTGCCTGTTTTTTACTGGCTGCCAGTAAAAATACAGACGGTTGGCAACACTGCTTTCTTATATGATTTTTTAAACATAGCATAAACTGTTTAAAGAAAACTTTGTTATAAGAAAGAAATATGAGGGCTGCTACTTCTGATTTCCTTCTGAAAACACTTGTCTGTTAGGCGGACCCACTGGAATGAATATTATCTGACCAGGTACAAGTTTGTAGATTTAGAAAGTCAGAAGTTCTTATGTCGATACTTGTTTTAGGTCAGTGACTCAAAGAACTGAAGCTAATATGGTCAGCAAGACAGTCAGGCAGCCAGGCTTCTCACATGGAGAGGGTAATAGCCTTCATGTTTCTCTCATGACAAATGTCCTTTAAAGGTTCAGTCTTCTGAAACTCGTCATGGGTGGATGCTGATGCATGAATTATCAACTAATGGAATATCACTCGGGGACCTCAGAAGCAAAATTTTCACGTTGATGTTCCAAGGTCTGCTCCTACCTAACATGGAGTATTACTCTTCCGGCTGCATTCTTTGTAGTACACAATAAATTAAGCATTCAGCAATGAGATCACTGGGAAATACAGTGGCAGATAGCAGTTAGGCAGAGCTTAGAAGATATCTTCAAAGATCTACCCACAAGAATTTTTGAGCAATATAAAACAATTGTTATTAATTCATCACAATGGTAACTATCATACACCGAGATATTGATTTAGGTAGATTTGCCCTTTTAAGGAACCTATGAATGGTCAAAAAGCAATATTTTGCACATGTGCTACTCTTATGCTAGGTTCTTATCTATCTGTGTCCACTCTTGTTGGTTTTTTCATCTGTCTTTTAACATGCGTTGTACACTCCACATGGATGTGAACGGCCTAATTGGATTCAATGCATTATTATGACATGTGTTTTCGTGTGTTCCAAAATGCACATAAAAAGGCAAAGGTGGTAACCAGGCCTTAGGCCTCATGCACTTTGACTTTGATTTTCTATGCCTAGAGTAAAATCCCTTGTGCTATACTGAATGCAAAACTTATACACCCATAAAATACATTATATGTACAGATAAACACTGATGCATAGAAGCATTGGCATTTACACGACTGTGGCCAGGTACAGCCATTTATTTGTATGACAGGCTGTATGCTCCAGCTATGGCTCCCCAGGCGAAGAAAGCATCGGGAGTCTTATGTTAGGCAAATAAAATGCGTGAAAATGTCCACGTGCTTGAGGCCTTACTGTTCTATTTCTTTTCATACTTGAATGGTAAGCCTTGGCTCTGCGGGAACTGTTAAATGGACAAATGTTCATACAATTTTTTTTTTGTAAGAGTTATATGATTGTAGTGAGACTATCCCTCTAGAAATGATTGATTCCTGTAGTGAACAGTCGCATTTATGGGCAAAATTCTAGAAATATCTGTCTATAATATCTACATTAGTTGTTGAAATACTTTGTTTTTCACAGCTGGGGCATGTTGACTGCCAGATACAAGAGTGTCGTCCTATACAGTGCCAGCAAGGTGAACTAAAAGTGCGGACACCTGGAACTTGCTGCCATGTTTGTCAGGGTGAGTAGGCTGTTTTAGTCAATCTTTCATGGGACATTAATAATGGACTACTGCATTTATCTCTGTTCATAATGGTAGTCATTGTCAGTAAAACAGAAAGTGAGAGGAAATCCAAAATGTTGTCACCAGAACAAGAGGTAAAGGTACATTTTCCAATGGGGAGACCTGTTCTGGAGACAGCTGTCTAAAACGGAAAGTTTCTATGCTTTGTAGAGATTTTCTCTCACTTTTTTGTTGTGTTTCCAGGACAGGGAGTAAAGGAAGAGCTCCCCAATGGGAAACCGACAGCAAATAATGAACAAACCAGATTTTAACACATCCACATTCTATCCAAAACAAAAAAAAAAAGTTTGGACTATACACTTTAAAAAAACATGACATACAGAGGCTGTCATTGATTTTCTCTGTTTGAAAATGCTAGCCGCCTGCCTGTTATATGGGGCATTTGGCAACAGTGCTCTTTGGGTCAGTGACCAGGGACAAGGATCACGTTTTCTAAATTTAATCTGAATTCACTTGCTACATGCTTGCTCTGGGCCTGGGATTCAGAAAATTCTAAAGCTAGAATAGCCAGGAAACTAGGATTGTAAGAAGGAGGTCAGCAAAAGAAACATTTACATTTCTCTTCTGGAAGGTGTTCTTTATAAGCCTTTTGGCTAGCTGTTTGAATGGTATCAGTGACAAACATTATAACATACATCTTTCTCTTTGCAGCTTCAGCTGTATCATGTCTGTATCAAGGCCAGAGGTACTTATCTAATGAGCATTGGCAGGTGAACGAGTGTACAACCTGTACATGTGTTTCCGGAGAGGTGCACTGCCACAGTGAGAGGTGTCCACAAGTATCCTGTACTGCTGTGAGTTACAATGAATTATAATCATATGTTTTCTATAATGTCAGATCTACTTGCTACAGAGATGTAAAGCTACTCCTCATACAATATTTATTTCCTTATGATTATTTAGCAAGCCTTTATTCAAATTAGATCTAAACCCAGTCTGTAAAAACTTGTATAATCATTACCATATAAATGTGATTTCAAATAATTTTCCATTTTTTTTAAGTATACTGCTTTCCTTAAAATATGTGCTGTTCCTGCCACAAAGGTCCTTGTTCAGGCACTTCCTTTAATAGAGTTAAAATGGTTTGTACACGTATCTGAATTGCTCTCCGTTGTTGTCACCCTATCACATGCATTCTTGGTGGAGATTCAAGGGGGGGGGGGGGTGGATTTACTAAAACTGGAGAGGGCAAAAATCTGGTGCAGCTCTGCATAGCAACCAATCAGCTTCTAGGTTTGAGCCTAGGTTCACACTGAAGGAGGGTTTGAAATTGTGCTAGTTTAGCTGAACTTGCACAATTTGAAACCCGCATTTCAGTCCGATTTCGGGAGTGATTTCAGAGACATCTGTGCGGGTTCCTGCACAGATGTATATTGAAATCGCCCCTGAAGTCACCAAAAGTAGTGCAGGAACTACTTTCGGGAATCGGTGCGGCGTCACAAAGTCGGCGTTGCACCGATTTGGACGGTGCCATTGCCAGCAATAGGTGGCGATTTGACATGCGACATTCTGACATACGTGTCAAAATGGCCCGATGTGAACGTGGGCTTACTAACAAAGCTTGAGTGAACAAGCTGAAGTTAGAAGCTGATTGGCTACCATGCACAGCTGCACCAGATTCTGAGTGCTTCAGTTTTAGTAAATCTTCCCAAAAGTGTCTGTTCTCACACTCAATACATAGTTGTCTCCACAGCTGTTGTATGCACATTGACAGGAAGAGGCAGCAATGAGATGTAACTAAATGTCATCCAATTAGGATCTAAATCTACATAAAATATACTGTATATAGATAGGTTCTTGGTTACAAAGGACATATACTGGAATCAGGACATTATACAAAAAAATATAGTATAGTACCTTTTGTGTTTTATTCCCAGGGACAGTAATAAAATATTATTTTAGCAGAAAATGTGAAGCCTGGTTGACAGCTGTGTATTTTCATCAGTATATATCAGGTGTTATTCTTCCTTTTTCAGGATGAGACCCCAGCTCTGATCCCTGGCATGTGCTGTCCACACTGCATACCTCGCCCAGCCACCTGCATTGCATTTGGAGACCCGCATTATAGGACCTTTGATGGTAAAATGTATCATTTCCAAGGCAGCTGTACCTATGTCTTCAGTGAAGACTGTGAAGGAGGAGACTTCAGGTGAGGGTCCTTCAAATCAGGAGCAGAGCAAGTGTTATAGGAAGACTGGTTTGTATGCCCAGTCTGTTTCTGCCACTACCTTATAACATTATAAGTTTTTTATAATGTATTATGTGTTTATTGCTTCAAAAGACCTTTATAATTCTTTTGATTCCTTTTAGTATTCATGTGACAAATGATGACCGTGGACAACGCGGAGTATCGTGGACAAAGGAAGTGACTGTGTTGATTGGGGATGCTGTGGTCCAGCTCCTGCAGGACTGGGTAGTTGTGGTGAGTAGGGCATCTGTATTCATGTCTCTGCCATCTTAAATGGGAAATCTAGATAAAATCACAACAAAATTGATTTAAAAGGTTTATTCCGTTTACTTTACTAAGAGCATAAATGTATTTTTTTATGCAACTAGTGTGATTACTTGAATTTTTTTTATTATTAGCCTTCTTTAATTTCATGTATAGTGTACAAAAGAGCTTAGACGAGGATCAAAAATGCCAGTGGTAAAACTTCAGGCTCTGCAGCACTGTACATTTGCTGACAGTAAACATGCTGACAGGAGGAGAAAACAGCATGATTATGTTTCACTATTGTAGTGCTTCTGGTGGGATTCATTCTTTTCTATTTGTTGTGGTGGTCACTGGTATAAAAAGTGATGGTAAATACTGAAATTTTGAGTTGTCACAGGGACAGGAAATGAGGGAAGATTTTCAAATGGGAACACCTGTTCTGGTGACAGCTGCCTAAATGGGGATTTCCTTTTGGTTTTGAGAGAATTCCTTTAAAAGGTAATGTCTCCCCTTACCTTTTCTTCTGTGACCAACTCTAAAACTAGATTTCCCTTCATTTCTATATTGGTGACAGCAGTCACCTGGACAAACATAATGGTGGCTCTCCCCAAAGAGTACCCAGAAATAATAAAAACTTGACAAAAGGTGTTACCCTTACCCGTGCCATCCAGATCTAAGAGAGACTAAAGGCCCGAACACATGGTCAGAAAATCTGAAGTTAAACTTCGTCCGATGAACGATCTGCCAATTTTCTGATCTTTGGTATGCTACTTTTGACAGCGCATTACGAATTTTCGGCAGACAAAAACTGGATGTGCAGGCTTGAAAATTTTTGTCTGATGTGCCCACAACGTCCAATTTTCTTTTCATTAGTACGGTTTTCTGGCAAAAAAAAATCTGAAGAGCAAGACTAGGCATGCTCAGAAATGAAAGAACACATACAAAACAATTAAACACATTACGTCGCTTCTGACGTTGAATTCTGTCGTCAGAAAATTTTCTGATGGTGAGTACTCTCTTCAATTTCGATTTGAGACTAGCATCAAACAAAAATTAGTTCAATAATATGACCGTGTGTACAAGGCTTAAGAGACACAACATAAAGCAGAGAGCTAGAAGAGTATAATCTATCATTTTAATTTTGTAACACACCATTGTGTTTGTATTTCTAGGTATAGATGAAAATGACATTAGTCAGCATTACCTGAATATTTTATTCTGTCAATTTACAACTATTTTCCTTTACAGGTAGATTACCAGACTGTAGAGCTGCCATACTTAAAAGAACCGTATATATACATTGAGAGGAAGACAAACACTATTCTTCTGAACAGTAACATTGGAGTTAAGGTATTTGCTTGGATTTCTGTTATTGGGAGTATTATTGTGTGCACGTTGATGGTGTATCTATTGTATTTGAGACAGACAAAATATGATTTTGTGCGCCTTTGTAATCTTTTTCTCTGAGTCCATAAGGGGCACAGCTTGATGATAATAAGCAACCTAGGGTTATACGGCTGCCTTCAGGAGAAATGGGCACTATTCACCTAGAAAACTGAAGGCCTGCCCACTTGATGCTACAACTTCTCCCACCTGACACCTGCTCACTTGTAGTAAGCTAACCAAAGAGAAAACTATAGCATATGAGAGGTGGGCGCTGTGTCCCTTAATGGATTCCAGAGATTTTACGGTGAGTACCAAAAAAAAATCCTGCTTAGTGTATTCTCCTTTGAGGGACACAGCTGGATGATAATAAGCAACTCGTATTGTATAAGCTTTCAATGAAAAAAAAACAATTAGGAAAAAAGCAAACTAGGGATGTCCAAAAGCAGTTCAAACTGAGGGGCAGGAATACAAAACAAACATGGCTGAACCAGCCTAGCAAGGAAAAAACAAAACAGATGGAAATCAAGGGCATTACAAGTACTTTCACTTTTGCAGCCACATTGGGATAACATCTACTTTATATTTATTACATGGTCCACCTCATATGCAGCATAACTTAGAAAAAGGTATTTAAAATTCTTCTCACCACCACTATAGCTCACTGAAAAAGTATATGAGGAGACTCATAGACTCACACCAGTGAAAATAAGTCTTCCACATTCAATAAAAAACCTTGTGGGATGTAGATTTATGAGTTCTATGCATGGCCAGGACCACTGAATCTGATTTACCCCTGTCTCTTAGAACTTGGGTTTCAGCAGCCAGGCCATCAAAGGCTGGGAACAAGACGCAAATTGTAAGATCAGACCCTAGGATAACAGATATGGCCTATCTGGTAGAGGTCACAAAGCATCCATTAACAGTTGAAATAGGATGGAGTACCACACTTTCTGATACCAGTCTGGAGCTATGCAAATTACTGGAATGCCCACAGCCTTGATCCTTCAAAGTAGTTAAGGTTGTAGCTTCAGTGAAGGAAAGACATAAATCAGGAAGTACTGATCCAATGTTTCCATCAGTGCATCTGCTGCATATGCTGTTGAGTCCTGCATGCTGAAGACAAATCTGTCCTATTTGTTGATGAACCAAAAAGCTAGCAGATCCACATCCAACATCCCCCAAGGCAGATATATGTCCTGGATAGCCTAAAGTAATGATGGATGAATTGCTTACATATGTAGGATGTTAACTGAAAGCTATGAATCTTCCTTAGACCAGCAACCCTGAACAGACAGAAGGTTCAGAACAATGCCCTGAGCCAAAAGACTGGAATTCATCTTTACACTCTTTCAATTTAAGGGAAACAATAAAAACTTGCCCTCCAACAATGCCAGGAACAGAATCCTCCATAACAGAGATATCTCTGTTTGAGGATGCAATAGGATCTTCTTTTCAAGAGAAAGACTGTATGTGCCCCACACCATCACAGTTCTGGAGTAAAAATGAGCAAATGGGACTGCTTCAAAAGTGGGTTCCTTCAATCTTAGCACTTGCATACTGCTCTGCAGGGAAGGCAGACATCGCTTGAAGTTGCTGAACATGATTCTTCAACTTTGTCAACTTCTTGTGAGACAAAAAGGCCTTAGCCATGAAGGGTATCCAGGGAAAGACTCATATACTCCAAGCGATATGAGAGAATCAGAGATAACTCTCAAAGTTCAGAATTTGTTCGAAGTCTTCAAGAATCCACACTGATCCAAACCAATTCAATCAAAATCCCTCAATATGCAACTTTTGAGGTGGTGCATTGAGAGCTCAAAGATGGGAGGAATTCCTACTTTGTATTTTGCAACTGCAAACAGGTTTGAACAAAATCTTTTGGTTCGGGGAATGGAAACCTATAACCCCAGGACAGCAATCCTTGAATGGTAAAAATAGTTTTGTCCAACATTGCTGAGACATGGGAAGATGTGATGCAAGGAATCAAGGTGGAGGAAGATGGTGAAATTTTACTTTTAATTTTTATTATCACCAAGCTCTGTTTCAATGGATGATAGAGAAATATTTATTTTATTTGTAATGTTCTGCCAGTCTGCCACCTTGCTTTAATTTCTCTGCTTTTCCACTGTATTCATACCCTCTAGGTACAATGGAATGGACGATCCCATCTTGAGGTCAGTGTCCCAGGAACATATCGTGATCATCTATGTGGGCTTTGTGGAAATTTCAACAATTATCCTCAAGATGATTTCCGTGATCGAAGGGGTCAGATCCTTCTGTCTGAGGCCGCCTTTGGAAACAGTTGGAAGGTGATGAAAATGCTGCAGCGTGACGAGTAGCATTCTCTAGCTATTCATTTCTAAGGCTCTTTATCTCTTTACGGTTTTGTATATTTTGAAAGCCTCTATAATATGTAGTCATACTGTTATGATGATCTGCATAGCTGTATGCTGAATTACATTTCTGCTCAGTTTTATGATTTAAATGTTTTTACACAGGTGCAAAGCAGTAACGACTCCTCCAGTGGGTGCTGGGATGGGCAAGATGTGGACCCCTGTAAACAGGCTGGATATCGTGCTAGGAAAGAAGCCAATGGTCGTTGCAAATTACTAAAGTCCAGTGTGTTTGAGCCATGTCACAGAGTAGTTCCACCAGAGATGTTCTTTGCTTCATGTGTATATGATCTGTGCGCATGCGGAGCAGGAGATGAGTGTCTGTGTGATGCTCTGGAAGCATACGCATCAGAGTGCAGGGAGGCTGGAGTTGTGTTGCAGTGGAGGTCTCCAGCACTATGTGGTATGTACAATGTTATCTGTTGAATCTTATCTTGGTAATATATTTTTGTAAAAAATGTGTAGTTTTGAACGAAAAATTATTTGTGTCTCCATAAAATAAAGCGAGAAAAATTATTTTTAATTCTGCATTGTTTTATTAAGGATTTTTACAACATATAAACATCCTAGTGGACTTAATTTAAAGTGATTATTAAGCCACTCTAACATCTTTATATTATCCGCGCTCCTAATCATGTGTCCCCCTATGTGTGTGATTTATTAAAAATTATACCTCATTTCAGAGTGCCGCTCGACGCTCTCTGCTCTCCGAGTCTGACAGCTGCAGCGGGCAGGACCGAGATTCCCCCACTGACGTCGGGAGGGGAGGAGGAGAGAGCTGGTTGGTCACGTAAGCACCGAGTGGCGCTCTGAAATGAGGTATATACTGAATTTAAAAAAAAAAATCACACACACAGGGGGACACAGGATTAGGAGACAGCGATGATAGTATAAAGATGTAGATGTTATTCCAGCAGCAGGTATAGTAAAGTATAGTTTTATTTTAAATTTAAAAATATTTTTTAAACATTTTTTACACAGAACTCCCTTTAGCACACCTAATGCAAAACTTTGACATTTGTTCTGTTAAGAAAAGGGGTAAAATATGTAGCAATAAGGGTTGGATTAAAGAGGAAGTAAAATCCCATGGTTTGTTTGTACCTATAGGTAAGCTTATATGAGGTTTACCTATAGGTACTGTAAATATCTCCTAAACTTGCAATGTTTAGGAGATATTTACTGTATACCCCGCCGATTACAGCAGCGGCGCATGCGCTCTGAAGGAACGCCCGTCATTACGGCTGCGGCCACTTACACCACCGAAGCCCGCAAACTCAGCAGTGTGCGGGCGCCGCTGGGGGGGGGCTTCGCTCTAAGGTAAGTATTTCATAATGAGCTAGTATGCAATGCATATTAGCTCTTATGCCTTTGTCTTACAGGTTTGGGTTTTTTTGGGGAGGGGGGGTTTACAACCTGAGCAAGGCAAGTTGGCATAGATATCAGAGCCAAAATGCCTAGACAAACACTGTTTCATAATTTTTCTATTGAGTTTTTAAAGTTTCATACAGTGTACTACCAGGGCTGGCCCTAACATGGGACCCAGTGGAACCATGGCTCCAGGCGGCATTTAACAGGGGGCGACAGCCAGGCCGGCGAGAAGTTGTGTAGCGTGGGGGGTGCAGGGGGTGCCGTGGCCCTGGGCGCGACATTTAGGGGGCGAAATTTCACGCCAGTATGTGCCACTACTGGCTGCCTCCTCCTAATTTTAAGTTCCTGTGTCACCCGTGCTCTGGCCGCCATGTTCAGTGTCCGGCGCCCTGTGATTGGGTGTATGGGGGTCATGTGAGGCGTAGGGCTGGCCTGCCCGCGATCGCGGTTGCGCCTGAAGTCCCGCCTCCGCATATGACCCCCATACGCTCAATCACAATGCGCCGGATACTGAATATGGCAGCCAGAACGCGGGGGAGACAAGCAAAAATGTGAGCCGCCGCGGCCGCAGTCTTCTCCTCCTCCTATCCTCCGGACCGATGCAGGCCAGGACAAGAAGGTGAGTGAGACTCCCCCGTGAGAGTCGTGTTACTGGCCCCGGGGTGATGAGAGAGAGAGAAGGAAGGAAGGAATACTGTAGGCAGGACAGTATAGTGTAATATGTGGTCAGTGTAGTGTAGTATAGTGTAGTATAGTGGACAGTGTAGTGTAGTATAGTGGACAGTGTAGTGTAGTATGGTGGTCAGTGTAGTGTAGTATAGTGGACAGTGTAGTGTAGTATGGTGGTCAGTGTAGTGTAGTATTGTGGACAGTGTAGGGTAGTATAGTGGACAGTGTAGGGTAGTATGGTGGTCAGTGTAGTGTAGTATAGTGGATAGTGTAGTGTAGTATGGTGGTCAGTGTAGTGTAGTATAGTGGACAGTGTAGTGTAGTATAGTGGATAGTGTAGTGGTCAGTGTAGGGTACAGTATAGTGGTCAGTGTGCTGGACAGTGTAGAGGATAGTATAGTGGTCAGTGTAGAGGACAGTATAGTGGTCAGTGTAGTGGACAGTATAGTGGTCAGTGTAGTGGACAGTATAGTGGTTAGTATAGTGGTCTGTGTAGTGGACAGTATAGTATAGTGGTTAGTGTAGTGGATAGTATAGTGGTCAGTGTAGTGTAGTGAACAGTATAGTGGACAGTACAGTGGTCAGTGTAGTGTAGTGAACAGTATAGTGGACAGTACAGTGGTCAGTTTAGTGTACAATGTAGTGTAGTGGACAGTACAGTGGTCAGTGTAGTGTACAATGTAGTGTAGTGGACAGTATAGTGCAGCGGCGCTTTGCCGGTGGTTCGAAAAGGCGCTGCCCATTGATTTCAATGGGCAGGGGCGCTTTAGGAGTGGTGTATTCACAGCTCCTACAGCTTTTTGGGGGCGGGGGCAGCATTTCATTCTTGGTCCCAGGCAGTACCATGTCTTGGGCCAGCACTGTGTACTACTACACTTTTTAATTTGTGCCTATTGACCAAACAGCTTTCGGGGCTGTGTTGATGGACTCTGGGCTTGTGTCCATGACATCAGTTTAACATCAGTATGATATGCTTCTGAGATCATATAGAATCCATTGCGGTTTAGTGATTACTGACTTTATTGATGCAGTTATGGAATGCAGTTTGTTTACATGGGATCCATATCATGGTCTGAAAATATCTACAACTGCAAGTGTAAGCTCCAAATGCCTTTTTGCAGAGAAAAATAGTTGATGGTCTTCAAATAGTGAAATTGCTTGTATTTTTTTAGATCTGGATGTATCATATCTGTAGTGCGATGTCTTATTTACTGTAAATGTTTTTCTTCTTACAGCTGTTGGATGTCCACATGACAGAGGTTATGTGTTCGATGAATGTGGCCCTCCCTGTCCCAAGACATGTTTCAATAAAGATGTTCCCCTTGGAGTTCTTGAGTCTCACTGTTTTAAGCCATGTGTTCCTGGCTGTCAATGTCCAGCTGGACTGGTAGAACATGAATCTCACTGCATTCCACCCGAGTCATGCCCAAAGATTATTCATGGAAACCTCTGAATTTATAAAACATGTACACTTCCAGCATGATCATGTATGTGTGAAAGAAGTGTTTTAATCTGCTTGGTGAATACACAAGCTTTCCTTTCCTGCACAGTAAAAAGTGTAATTCACATGTTTTCATCATCACAGTCATGACCTAAAATATGAAATGTGTCTCACGCTTTTCTTTTGTTTTTCAAAGTGCATTTGATGTTCAGCTTCCCCTTTCAGCAGCATAGCCACCTAATTAGCCATCAACAATTACTGAAATGTCTATAGTGGGAAAATGGAGGACATAACAGCAGTCATAAAGACTTTCAACCAAAAGAACATTAATTCTCCATTTCATTTCTGAATGAAAATTAAATTGTGTTTTGGTAAAACAGCATTGTTTGTGACTGATTACATTATCAGAACACACTATGATTCCATCTCTTATACTGTACAAAAATGTAACCAAATTGAGAACATAACTAATTTACCTTGCAGTCAAGTTTACCTAAATGGATAACTCATGAACTAAATATTAAAACACACTGCATTTATTATACACCATTTTCTTTTGCCCCCATCTATTTATCTGTTTTGACTTGTTTCATATGCTGGGACATTAGTGGCTGCTGACAGATGAAATCTGTACATTGATTCATAAGTGTAGGTGAATATGTTAATAAACATAGGTGAATGGAATTTTTTTCTGGACAGTTGTAATAATAATACAGTTATAAAGAGACTGGCACGAATTAATAACATTGTTCCATCAAATAACCTGTAAGGGAATTCTTTTTAATTATGGTTGGATATATGAGAAGGCCTGGCAAGCCTGGGCTTAGTGTAGTGAGGGTTTTCTGGCCTGCCCAAAAAATCTGGACTAAGGTACTGCCTCGTGTCTTCACAGTAGTGGGCCATGACCATTTATGCTACAGTCTGTCATAAACTGCCAAAAGTAGGGCAAACAGTTGTGTACTACTGACTGCAAAAAGTAAACCATTTTCCGTGATTACTGCAACCAACCATATGGTCTTTTTTCCATTACTATCCTAACCATAGAAAATTGTCTTGAAAACGACACAGTTGTGGTGGCCACAGAAAACATTTTCCCTGTTTTTAACTCTTCTATTTATACTTCCTAAAAATACAATACATATCAGGATACTTACTGAAACAGCTGAAGGTTTGAGAAATAAATTACATTTGCGTCAATGCACCGCTTTTTTCCTTGTGTTGATATATGTGGGCTGTGCTGAACATTTGTGGTGCTTTGATTGGATACAAATGTGGATTTAGGTACAGTTAATTTATTACCCTGTGTATCCACTCCAAAAATAAAGTGCCTCTAGATGACAATTTAAGCAGCAGCCATATTACTAGATTAGAAAACGGAATTATTTCTCAGTTTAGCTCCTGTCCACACTGGCTGGCTTAACTCAGGTTGTGACCAAGCTGTGATCTGCTCCCAGGTCAGCCATGGTCACCCACTGACCACATTTTATTTTTTAGTCTAGTTCTCCTAATTTTGATTATTACTCATCATCACTGGTGTCTTTTTGGGGCTAAGCTGTAATAAAACCAGTGTCTTCTAAAAATGCATTAGTAGAATTAACATGCAATACTCATCATATTGAACAAAAATTAAGACTACAAAGATTATGTAAATATAATAGAAATATTAGGTTTCTTTAAATGATGCAAAGTGGCAATAAAAACAGATTTCATTATTTGCCTAAATTGACTAACAATGCACTGAAATCTGTGGACTAATGCACTTGCGCATAATGCAATGAAATATTTTCAATTTTTTATTTATTTTCTGTTGCTGCACTGGATTTTCCCAGCAGACTAGTTACAGTAAATCTAGTTACCATGCTCTGTGCCTTAGATAGCACATACATTCTCACATTATTTGTGGCCTTGTCACCTCAAACTTGCACACAGACCTACTGCCTTAAACCTTTGGAGTTAGCACATGTATTTCCAATCCTCTGTGAGGTGCTGATGGACTTGGAGTTGTTGCTCATGCTCACTCACTAATAGAGATTACTTTTGTAAAAACCACTGTTTTTTTTATACTTATAGATTGTCATATTTATATATCCTTCTTTTTTTATGACTTTGTATTCAAAAGATAATGACATTTGTATTTATTGTTACATATTCAAAAATAATAAAGATGGTTTTAGTTCTGTTTAACAAGTGCTGTATTAGTTTTAATTTATTCCTAAAACTTGTGCATATTTATTCATTGCTTGCATCGATGGCATAACTACAGCTGCAGAAGCACAAATAGTGTTCTAATTACAGCCAGGCGCCACCCCCCTAACCTCCATGCGCCCGGCCCTAATCTCCATGCAGGGCACTGGATGCATTGATTTATGGGGTTTATTTTTTGGGGGCGGGGGGGGGGGGGGGTTTGAAGCACGAGGCTCTAATTGGCTTTAGAAAGGGTGGGCTCCGGGCCTGTCCTTAAGACCCGCTTCCTGATTGGCCGGGAGGAGATATATTCTGTGAGGGTAGTAATCCTTTCACCAAGCGATACACCACGTGCTGGGGTCCCCAATGAAAACTCACTCACCAGAAATAAGATCAATAAAAGCCTTGATTAATAGTAGTAAATCTGCATCAATATCCAAAGCGACCACCAGATGTCAGTATTATTCCCAGTAGTTCCAATAGGATATGTAGAAGAAACAAAAATGCTCACATAGCGTGATACTGCTAAACATCTTTATTTGAACCATCCAAACATCCCCTTAAAACCATGCGTACCAAAATTTAATAAACATTGAGCAAAGATAACAAAGTGCACTGTGCCTGATTGCGTCCTCCAGTCGTGAAAACCTGTCAGGAGCGCTCCCTGTGCGTAGCCACAGTCACAGTCACTTCCTGGTTCCTCGGTTGGTGGAGCGCATGCGTCACTTCCTGTGCGACACGTCCCTAGCGTTTCGTCACTTCCTGGACGGAAGGAAGTGCGGGACGATCGACCGAGAAACGGGGGGCTGCTCTGAGGTTTGTTTGCTGCCCCCCCAAAAGAAATTGAAGCACCAGCTGCCACTGATTACAGCCCTAGCAGCACACAGTGTGGTGTAACTACAGTCCTAGCAGCAGACACAGTGGTGTAACTATGCCCAAAGCAGCACAGAGCTTTGTGTAACAACAGCCGTAGCAGCATACACATACACGACAGCAGACACACAGTGGTGGATCTACAGCCATAGCTGTACCCCCAGTCGGGTATTTAAGTATTGCCTGGAGATGGGCTTTAAAGTGACTTTATTTATGTTTTTATACAAAGTGATCACCTTCTCTCTCCCCTTAATCTGCTTCTTTTCCAGTTCAGTTATTCTTTACTCATAGATTAGATCCTCAGTATTCCTTCTTAATTTAGTGCCATTCTATGCACCTTTCAGCATTATCCTATTTTGCAAACTGGTGGCCAAAACAACCTCCGTATTCAAGATGAGGTATTAATTATGCTTTTTATGGGGGCAAGATGTCTCTCTCTCTCTCTCTCTTACGCTTGAGTCTGTGGGGCTAATTTGCTAAAGAAAAAAATACTATTCACTTTGCCAGGGAAGTTGCACTTTAAAATGTAATTTGCCCCAGAGATTAATAAATGAGTTTACGCGTAATAGGCATAAAAATGGAAACATACCTGGAAACCCACGATTATGTATATGTGTATATAGAGCCAACCACATGTATATGAATATATGGATACTAAATCGCATCAAGGGATATATACACACATTTTTACAATGATACAAATGAGCAAACATAACATGCAAATAAGAGTTCTACAGAAATAATGGTAAAGTAAAATTGTGATGATTCGGGATGGACATGTAGGAGAGTTAAGTAGTAAGACGAAGATGAAGATGATGGTGTTAAAAGCCATATGAGCCTGACTATCTACATGACGTGGCAGTGATGCAATGTCACTGATATTAATGCACTGAGGCAGGAGAAACTACCGTAAATATCACGTTTTAACACAGCTGACCCTGTATAAACTTTCATGATAAGAAATATGAAATACAAGAGGTGAGTCTGACTTACCTGTGCACCATGGGGGGGGATAAACTCATATGCAGATGTCTGTAGTTTGTTTTTATTGGACAGGAAGACCTATTGGTATAACATCATACAGTAAATAGAAATTTGTCTAAAGCAACCAAATGAAGTGTAGTGTTGTTAAAATATCTAGACATTAATAGGGATGAGATGGAGCATTGGTACTAGTGACCTACCTAGTGATTAGTTCAGGTGTCTCAGCCAGGGATCTGTGCTTGGAAGTCCAAGTTTTTGCTGGGCTATTGTGGCATGTATGTGTGCATGTATATATACATATATGCACATGCGCGTGTGTGTGTGTTTGTATGCGTATATGTGGACTCCATACTTCCTCGACCCTTCACAGTCACATGCTTCGTTGATAGAGCCTTATGTGTGTATTACCAATGGTGCTACCAACAGTAAAAATCAATATCTGCAATTATGAATAGTACCAATAATATTATCATTATTACCATATCACACTCAGTTTACAACCATTCCTCCAGGAATCATTCATCCAAATTAACTATTTATATATGTAATTTGTTACCCCTTCATTACTATTTACAGCTAATCACCATTAATTTTTTGTGTTGAATATACTTTTTACACTTCATATTAGGTGCCTCCTCTCACCCCCCTCACAACACACAGGCCAGCAAGCATGACCTATCCCAGGCCTTCACGCATGCAGGCCCTCCCATAGTCTGGCTCTTCAAGATCTTACAGGCTAGGGGATGCTGTTCTCCTCTGGTCCTCCTCCGCCCCCGTGCCAGATCTTTCAGGATGGAAAGCGGAGGAAGGAGCCTGTAAGAAAGGGACTGAGGAATCTCTATCCTCAGTCCCTTTCCATGCCTCAAAGGGGAAATGTCAGGGGTCTGTTTAGACCCCTCATATCTCACCAAAGCCCCCTACCCCCCAACAGGGTTGAATAAATTTTTTTTTTTAAAAAAGAAATGTAATAAATATTCTAAAGTAAAATTGTAAATATAAAAAATTAAATAAAATAAACACTGACAATGACTGTCCACCCCCCCCCAAAAAAAAGAACAAAGCATTGTTAAAAAAGTATATATATATATATATATATATATATATATATATATATATATATATATATATATATATATATATATATATATATATATATATTGTAAAAAAAATGTATAAAAAATTAATTGTAAAAAAATAAGCTACTGACACAAAAAAGTATCGGTATGGGCGAGTACTTGAAAAAAAGTATCGCTACTTGTACCCGGTCTTAAAAAAGTGGTATCGGGGCAACCCTAGAAAAAAACATGCTGATGTGGCAGTGGCAATTAGGCGTTTGCCTATTTTCAGCATACTTTGCTTTTTAAAATTTAAGCAGGTGATACCATTCTAGGGATTTGAACCCATGGTCAGAGTCCATCTAGGTAGGAGTGCTACACACTAAGCCATTGATATGAGTACAACTACCCTTAGAATTTACAGTAGTACAATGATTAACGAATGAACATAGATAATGAGAATCTATACTCTCCTAAAATACAGATGCAAGATCATTGCTAAATCATCAACAATTAGTAGATATGACTTGTTTTGCTTCTTTTGCTGATATTTATATTATTATCATTGATGTAAGAGTTATATGCCTATTTTATATATAACAAATCTTTTTTTATGTCTAATTAGTATTTTATGAAAATTTTCAGTTCTATTTCTATATGTTTATTCTGTAATCATGGTACTTCTTTATATTTTAGGTATAATTGTACTCAGCACTCAGGTCATGAATTTAAATCCCACCCATGCTACCACCTCCCTTGAATTGCAATGGCAAATGCATATATGCTTTGGTGAATGCATAAGTGCTCTCAGTGAGAGATAAATTGTATCACGGTGATGGCAAATATGCTTCCGCCTACGCACATATCCATTCGCCATTGAAACTTTAGGGAGGTGGCAGGTAGCTACTTAGGTGGGATTTGAACCCATGACTTGACTGACAGTTGCTAGATCAGAGCACTAACCACTAAGCCACTGCATTGATAAGATTTATACCTAGAATATATCATACAGGCATACCCCACGTTTAAGTACACAATGGGGTTTATTTACTAAAGCTGGAAAGTGCAAAACCAGGCTCAATTCTGCATAGAAACCAATGAGCTTCCAGGTTTTATTACCAAAGCTTAATTGAACAAGCTGGGGATAGAATCTCATTGGTTTCTATGCAGAAGTGAGCCTGATTTTGCACTTTTCAGCTTTAGTAAATAAACCCCATTGTGTACTTAAAAGTGGGGTATGCCTGTATACCACGATGAAAGCATAAACATATATAACTAGAAGTCAAGATTCTACTAAAATTCTAATTAGACATTAACAATTATTTATCAAATAGTAGAGACCTAAGAGCCTTGTTTGGTTGGGGGGAATCCCACGCTGTTTTTTTTTCCGATCAAATTCGTGTTGTTACACCCACTTGTGGCAGGCAGCACAACTTCACTCCACAAAGCTACATACAGTTCTCTGGACACAATTAAGAGCTACCCCTAACTTTCTAAAAGTTACTGAAGTGGATTTGTATTTTGAAAATGTTGTTGCAAAGCAAACAAGGATTAGAAGTAGTTAGCAACTAGTTCATTTTAGGTGGCTAAAGGTGGCCATACACTATACAATCTGATTGTACAAGCTCTGTACAATCTCCTTTAGATTTACCAAAATGATATAATGGGAAGATATGCCAGCTATCCGATCACTCTGTATCCAATCAGGCAGGCCCTTGCACTACATAATTGATGGCAGAGCTAAAGGAGATTGTACAATCAGATTGTATAGTGTGTGCTGAGCTCCACAGAACCCAAGACACGCTTCTCTTGTTTTCAGTACTACAGCTCTATCCATATAGGCTGTTATCGGATCTCTCATTTCCTGCACTCTCCAAATGAACAGATCTGTGCTAGATTATTTTAAAACAAAAAAAAAGTCTGTATTTAGAGCCCATTCACACAGGGACGACTTGTCAGGCGACCTAGTCGCCTGACAAGTCGCCTCCCGTTCTGTGCTATGGAACCGTTCTAAGAGGAGCGACGCAAGTCGCTCCGACTTAGAAAAAGGTTCCTGTACGACTTCGGGGGCGACTTGGGGCGACTTTTCTATGCAAGTCGCCCGGGCAGTCGTTTGCAGGTCGCCTCGCTGAGGCAACCTGCAAGTCGTGTTGCCCTTGTGTGAATGGGGTCTTAGTGAGACCAGTGATCACTGATTAATTGTATTAGAAAACCATGAACCTAGCTGGGGGTGGTTGGGATCTGCTGGAAGGAGGGAACACAGCCACAGGTGTGTGCTAATGAGGTCAGCTGATGAATGCCTTCCTGTGTCTTAAGCCTCGTACACACGATCGGATTTTCCGAGGGAAATGTGTGATGACAGGCTGTTGGCAGAAAATCAGACCATGTGTATGCTCCATCGGACACTTGTTGTCGGATTTTCTGCGGACAAATGTTGGATGGCAGGTTTTAAAATTTTCTGCGGACAAATGTCTGTTATTGGTTTTTCCGAGTATGTGTACACAAGTCCATCGGACAAATGTCCAAAGTACAAACACGCATGCTCGGAAGCAAGGACAAGCCAGAAGCGGTCGGTCTTGTAGACTAGAGTTCGTAATGGAGAATTAACATTCGTGACGTGGCAAATTATGAAATCTCGAAATGCAGCGCACAATTCTCTTCTTCTTTAATGGGATAATAATGGATAATAATGAAGCTGCTTTGCTAGTGATACTGATGGATTTATTGCAAACAAATTTTCAAAGGCTTTTTTTTTCTAGTGATATCAAGAATAATATTATTATGCTTTTTTTTTTTTTTTTTGGCGCAAGTTATGACAACACCATTATCCCATAGTTTTTAAAGTGGAGGTCCACCCTAAAAAAAAAAAAAATTGCATAAAAAAATACCTAAAAAAATGGAAAAAAAAAAAAAAGTTTAACTTAAATGAAATGGCTGTTCCTAGGCAGTCTTCCTAATCTGCCTCTTCCTACACCGTGGTTATCTTCAGTCTTCTGTTCCCCGCGTTGTCTTTTGGGGAATGGGGCGTGGCCAAGGCCAATAATAAATAACACGTTAGCTCCTCTGATTCCGCAACACGTCTGGTTGACGAACGGCCGTTCAGACACAAACTGAAAAGCGCGAAATGAAAAGTGCGAATCAGCACTCACCAAACTTCTACTAACACAAAATTAGCTGAATGAGCCCAATGCGTGGCGCTAAAAAGCTGAAAAACCACGTAGTACGTCAGTACGTTTGTGTTTGTTGGCCGACAATTCCTTGCCATTTGTATGCAAGACAAGTTTGGGCCAACGCCCTTCGGACAAAAGTCCATGGTTTTATTGGCCAACAATCCGATCGTGTGTACGAGGCTTTACTGACTTCTGTTTAATATCTAAATACCAGCAAGAGATGAAGCATTCTAAGGAAATATGGCAAAAGCCAGCCTTGTGAGGAATGGGGAGGAAAATTAGCATTGGAGCTTTTAAAAGCTTGCTCTTTTAGTTTTGGATTTACACTTTTTTTCTCTATTTAATGACTTGCATGTGTGCAGAATAAAATTATTTTGTAGCAGAGTAGATTTAATAGAGAATGGAAGGTGTGTTAACAATACATTTCACTTATAAAATATTTTACTAATCCTCAACAAAGAAAAAAAAAAAAATCAAAACCGATTCTACATTTTATTTGGACAATAGGAACACTATTTTGTACATTCATTTACTTTGGCCAAAACATTTACTGGTATTTAATGTTGCAACATTTTTCACAGCACCTTACAATATGGTTAGAAGGGCCCTGCTCTAAAGAGCTTACAATCTAAAAGAGAAACACTTAAATTGGACACACCTTAAATTTTATAGTGTACAGCAGGGACAAAAATAAGGTGAGCACTAACCATGTCAAACATTTTATGGTATACCAACTCTCACCACCCCACCCCCATCAAAATTTTAAGTGTAGGATTAAACAAACAAGATATAAAATTTGACAAAATAAAAGGCAATGCAATAACTATACCCCTCTAAATTCACACACAGATACATTTCTGGTTAGAGTTAGCAGGCAGCTTCATTTTTATAAAAACTATTTAGGAAACTAGATCAACATTAGGAGTTGTCTAACACGTGAGATTTGTAAGTAGCAATCAAAAGAGAAGGGTCAGCTGATGCTCACAAAAAAGAAATGCATGGTCACACTGGGCAAAGACACACAAAAATCCACTTTTGAGGGGCCAAATGCAAAACAATTACAGCAAACAGGCAAAACATTCATCAAACCGTAGCCGCTGTGGGTCATTATGCACACTATAGCACCCTGCCCGCAAATAATCTGGCCTCTTTTCAGGCAAAGCAAACCACACTAGTTCAGGCCTTTATATAACATAGGTTGGATTGATAGCACACCTAAACCCACCCATTAAAGGACACGCCCACCAGTGTAATTAATTCTGTCTCTTCATGTATGTCTCAAGTACTCAGACTTGTTGATCAGGAACACACACTCTTGGCAAATGAAAGAATGCATCAGCTAGATAAGCATGTGTATCTGTGCAGTGTATAATGGTAAAGATTAAATGTCCAAGTCTCTGGCCATGATCAGTGATACCAAAAACAAAACAATTCATGTTGTAAAAAGAAGGGGCGGGGACTCCCACGCTATCACTAAAGGTGAAGGTAAAAATAAATGTATATGTACTTAAAAGTGTAACTGCTGCAAGCACCGATAGGTGACTCTGGAACCAAAAATTGTACAATATTAGTGAATGGTGCTGCACTGTTAGAAATAATACAACGTCACACACAAGATGGACATCGAACTCTCATATAAACTCTCATATAAACTGTGTGTAACTTGGGATCCCCTGATGAAGTCACGTGACCCGTAACGATACGCGTCGGGATTGGCTGACAGGCACAACCGGAAGTGACACAGGTGACGAGCTCAGCGCTCGTGGAGAAATACTTGCTCTACTGTTGTTAAATGTGAGTGTTACTTCTTACAGTGTTTTTATGGAATAAAATAATTTTAAAAACATACTACACTATTTGGGCATTCCTCTCCTTCTCCCCCCTTTCTTTACTCGGTTGGGGCGTATGTGGAAGCAAAATACAGTGGAGTTATCAGCTACTATTATTGATTGCTGGATCTATACAAGGAGGACCCCCCAGGCTATACGATCCACCAGACATCCATGAAACGGCCCACAGAGGAAACCAGACCATTGCTATATGTCCATGCTGTTACCTTACAGCCATGAGGTAAGAGGCCACCCCCTATAGAGGTGTCACTGCATGGAAAGAAGAGATACCCACCACACCTGTTTAGTTCACATGATTTATATTGGGACACAATTATTGAATCCAGAGATTACCATTATTGCACTTTATGCATCCATCAAGCACTTTGTGAATTTGTAGTTTTGCTTATTTGCACTGGATGTTTTTTTCACTATTGCACTTTAAGGAGTGTATATGCATATGGACTTTAAGGAGTGTATATGCAGTGGACTTTGGAGTTTTACTGCCATCTTGTGTTCAGTTTTAAGTACTTCACTGTTGCGCTTTAGAAGTTACATATAGTGTATATGAGAGTTGGATCTCCATCTTGTGTTTTAAGTTCAACTTGTATTATTGCATACAGACTTTGTATTATTTCTAACAGCGCAGCGCCATTCACTAATATTGTATAATTCAAGTTATAAGTTGTTGGGCATGTGAAGGGTACAAAGCAGGAAATATCAATCTTATGAGGGCTGATTCACACAAATTGTTGATAAGCACATTCGTCATCAGCATCCAACATTTAAATATGGATGCAAGATCACACCATACTTATAAATCCATATCTGACCAAAAAAAAAAACTATTATAGACTTGGTGTAAAACCCACACTCGCTTTATTTATAATGTCATTTCTTTTGTTTCCATTATGTGAAACCCATCAGAAATATAATACCTTGTGAAAAAGAAGCTATAACACCACAACAGAGGACCAGATAGTGGCATGCTTGGGACTCGAACCAACAACCCCGGTGCTGCAAGGCAGAAGAGCTAACCAGTTAACCACTGTGCTGCCACATGCTTGGATCCTCCATCTCTGTGGTGTTAAACAGCCCTAAGTTCCTGGGATGCAAAAAGTTAATCAATGCAGATGTACTCTGGAAGTCCTGAGTGCCATTGACCAAACTGTTTCTGTGATATGCCATCTGGTTCAAAGGCTGGTTATGGTTGATTAGTGTGAGCATGCTGCTATAGGACCATCTCTAATTTTGGGACTTTTTGCTTGGTAAGAGGCTGCAATTGGTGCTGGTGTGGAATTCACCAGGCTGCTCCTTGTCCTTCCCCGTGGAACACATATGGCAAGATTTATAATGGTGGTGGAACCCTCCTACAGCTAAATACAACATTTCTTTAGGCATTTACCTATAGATGGTGGAATTACATAAGGTAGGAGTTCTGTTTCTTGATTTATTCTGTGATGTTTAGTGGTTCTTGGTGTGTGAGTGTAGAATAGTGGTGTTATGACATATTGATTTATGATACAGGTACACATATTACATTTTTGTGGTAAAAACTATGATCATTTGTAAATACTAAACAACACACACAATTGTTACTCATTTTAAATTTGCATCAGCAATGGTATTGTGTGTGTGGTTTGTGAAGACAGCTGTGGGAGTTTTAGTTTAGATTTATGTGAGATGAGAGCAACAAGTGCATTAGCTACCATTTATCAAATATCAACAGCTAAGTCTCTGAGCATGCTCAGTGTATCCAGAGATATGGCTCAAATGGCAAAGTGGCTGAGCATGCTCAGTGTAACAAAATATATTTCACAAATAGCAAAGTCCCTGGGCGTACACACACACACACACACACATATATATATATATATATATATATATATATATATATATATATATATATATATATATATTGCAGAGAATGCATATTGAATTTATATAGAAACCTAAAATATGTTAACAAAATATATATATTTATATATAGATCTATATCTATATATGTATACATATATATCTATAGAGAGAGTATAATATCTGTCCCAAAAACATTAAAACTTTACACATTACTAGCATTGTAAAAAAAAAAAAAAAGAATAAGAAGCAACATAAAAACCCAGCAATGACAATTTATTTTAGGAATTAACCACTTCAGCCCCAGAAGGCTTTACCCCAATTCCTGACCAGAGCATTTTTTGCGATTCTGTAATGCGTCGATTTAGCTGACAATTGCGTGGTCATGCGATGTTGTAAGAGTTGTTTTTTTTGGTGGTATTTGATCACCTCTGCCGTTTTTATTTTTTGCGCTATAAACAAAAAAATAGTGACAATTTTGAAAAAAAGCAATATTTTTTACTTTTTGCTATAATAAATATCCCCCAAAAAATATATAAAAAAAACACATTTTTTCCACAGTTTAGGCTGATATGTTTCTTCTACATATTTTTGGTAAAAAAAATCGCAATAAGAGTATATTGATTGGTTTGCACAAAAGTTATAGCGTCTACAAAATAGGGGATAGATTTATGGCATTTTTATTATTATTTTTTTTTTACTAGTAATGGCAGCGATCTGCAATTTTTATCGGGACTGCGACGTTATGGCGGACACATCGGACACTTTTGACACTATTTTGGGACCATTGTCATTTATACAGCGATCAGAACTACAAATAGCCACTGATTACAGTATAAATAATACTGGCAGGGAAGGGGTTAAACACTAGGGGGCAATGAAGGGGTTAAGTGTATTCTAGGGAGTGATTCTAACTGTGAGGGGGGGTGGGCTCATTACAACATGACAGAGATCACTGCTCCTGATGACAGGGAGCAGTAGATTCTTGTCATGTTGCTAGGAAGAACAGGGAAATCCCTTGTTTACATAGGCATCTCCCCGTTCTGCCTCTCCTCGCCACAATCGCAGGCTGACGGCGAAACCTCGAGTTCGCGGGACCCGCGGGCAAATTCAAAGGGACATACAGGTACGCCCATTTGCCTGCCTGTGCCATTCTGCCGACGTATATGTATGTGCAGTGGTCGGCAAGTGGTCAAAGAAATCATCTCAAAATTAAAAAGTATGTTTTTGTGCAAGTAACAGTTATACAATGAGAATCAATGGTTGGCATTTATATATATATACATAGGACATAGTTTGCAAGCTCTCACAAATTCCCGGTCGGGAACGCTTGTTTGGCATACCACATTTCGGAATTTACTATCATGGGGCTAGCAAGGGGCTAAAACGAAATGAGAGTAGGATTGTGACTAATTTTCTGGGCATGCTCAGTTGTGTCAGTACAGAGTTCTAAAAACAGGGGAAATTTACCTCTTCTCAGACTTTTAAGCATATTTCTGCTTTGAGAACAATATTTCAAGAAATTTAAAAGCAGATCATCCCCAAACAATATACAACGTGTTTAGGAACCATTTAATCTATGAGATTAAGCTCTAAACATTATTTCCATGTGCAATTCCCATGCTTCTACCATGTCTACTTATTTAGTCGGTCACTGATTTATGTGACCTATAGTGAATTTGATTTTGTGACTATTTATTCCCTGAATGCTATAGTGAATACCTTTTCCGACTAGATTTAGTCGTTTTCTATGGATTTTAGTAATTTATGACCATTTGTTACCCCATTTGCTGACTAGGTGCTGTAGTAAATAAACCCCATAGTGTGTACCCCACCTAAGACTGTCCATTTTATTGTGCAGGCTGGCCCGTACTGTGCGCTGGCAGTGGAGCCGGTGCCTTGCCTTGTTACAATGCTCAGCACTGTCTATCTTTCTTTTTTTTTAACTTTATTGTTCATTCATCACAATGCACTGTGCTCCTGCCTTGATTGGCGTTAATCAGGTGCAGAAAAAGCCAGTCACTGCATTTAGTGTGAAACAAACCAAATACAGGAGGTTAGCATGAATGTGACCAAAAACTGCTTTGAGACAAATTTTAATTAACACAAAGACATGATATAGTGCTTTCCTTACAAAGAAGTATTGTGTTCTAATAAACCCACAAATGACTGCCATATTCCCCCCCCCCCCCCCCAACCCTTTTCTCTACAAATCGGCAGACTGAACTATAATGATTAGAAGCAATTTATAATGATCAATAAGGTTAAACTGTAATGCTCTGTATAGTGTGAGTATCAGGATGATGAAAGGGGATTCAGCATGTAAACAGATCCACCAATGAATAATTCAGCAGTACAATAAGGAAACTGATAGAAAGCATGTGGAGACAAAGATAGAGACAGAGTTGGACAGACACCAGGAGAAAGTAGGCTACAAACAAAGAGACGTAAGCTATAGGAAGAATTACGCCAAGGAACAAATGAAATGGAAGAAGCAGAGTGTCTGTGACAGCACATATCACAATGTCACACTAACTGCAAATGTGGAAAAACACTTCAATACGCAACCAAGATACAAAACATGCAGTTTCTTCAACAGGTAAGTACAAGTAAGTACATGGCTATTGTTATATATTAGTTTGTATTAGTGCTCAAATACCTTAAAGTCTCTAATGTCTAGTTTTATATATGGTGAATGATTCTATATGTTTACTATTGTATCTTGTACATACTGTATATATCATATACACTAGTACAATTTATAGTACAAAAACATACACACTTTAACATATGAGAGCAACGGAAAGCAAAATTAACTCCCACACTACATTATCACCACTAGAGTAACTCAAAGTTGTTGACTCCAGTCCACTAGATAACATCTAAGCTGGGTACACACGGACTAAAATGCAGCCGGTTCAGCAAAGGCTGTCCAAATATCTGTGTGTAGCCCTCCCTGTTAGACACAAGCAGATCTGCTGGAAAACAATGTTTGATCAGTGGCTTGCGGTCACTTGGTCGCAATGCTGATCAGTACATTCTGACCGCAGGGAGTCCCCGCTTTAAAGATACAGTGTCCTGGCAGGGGAGATTGCTGCATCCACATTACTTGTACACAATGGGGGAGATTTACTAAAACTGGAGCACTCAGAATCTGGTGCAGCTGTGCGTGGTAGCCAATCAGCTTCTGACTTCAGCTTCTTCAATTAAGCTTTGACAATACAACCTGCAAGCTAATATATAAAAAGCTCAAGCGCTGACGTGGTTACAAATTGCTACTACGGAGACCAAATGGTTAATATGAGATGACCAAATAATATAGCTGCAACTCAATAAGTAATGGATCAATAAATAGTAAAGTGGTCAGTTGCGCTTATATTATCCTCATATGCCCATTAAAATATTTACATATGTTATATGTTACATATATTTGACAATGAGGAGTCTGATTATATAACACTTGATGAATTGGCTACATTTCACATGAAAGGGTTTTTTTAGAAAAAGGAAGATTTTTTGCATACCTTTTTGCACATTTGCATTTATTTATTTATTTATTGGAAGTTTTAAGGAGCACGGTATATATTTAATCAGATATAATCTTATTTTATTTTATTTTATTTCATTTGTTATGAGCAGTAGATATGTTTTAAAGCACAACCTGCAAGCTGATTGGTTTCTATGTAGAGCTGCACCAGCTTTTGCCCCATGTAGTTTTAGTAAATAACCCGCCACGCTAACCCAACTTTCTACAATATATTTTTTTTAAATCCTAAGAAATAGTGTTTTTTTTTTTATTGGACTTGATAGTTGTGCCTTTTTTGTCTAACTTGTCAATCTAACATAAATGTAAATGTATTAAACAAACAAGATTCTTTTGTGCAATAAACCAAAACTGATAAAAAGACCAGGGAAAAACTTCCAGTAATTGTTTATAGAGCTAGTTGGTATCTGTGACTGTAACCTGTATTGTGCTGAGAGGAGGAGGCTGCCATTGCTGACCTATAATGATGAGCAAACTGAGCAAAATTCAGTTAGCTGGATGTTTGCTAAACAGTTAAAAATATCCCCGAACCCCATTAAAGTCTATGGAGGTGAATCCTGTAATACATGTTGTATGTTATTGGTCTTCAAGGTCAATTTGCAAGCGTTTTGTAAAAACAGGGCACAGATAGCTGAACACTGTCATAAGAGACATATATCAATGCAATTTTTTTAAATACCATTTAGCAGGCAGTGACATTTTTATTAAACCTTCAAGGGCAATATTAAAATATATAATCCAACCTAAATGTTACTTGGCTTGGGGAATGCCTTAAATCTGCTCATGAAGTGGTGTACCTGTACAATGTGCTTCTACAAAAGTAACATTTGGAAAAAACAAAACAATTGCCACTAAATGACATTTCCCGGATGGCTTTGTTTTGTTTGTAAAGAATGGCACACCAGACCCTTATCCTAAACCATACCAGGCCACATGCCCTTAACATGGGGAGAGTACCTTGCCAAGGAGCCCCCTCCAACAAGGCATCTTGTCCCCCTGTTGATGGGGAGAGTCTAATTCCCACATCCATGGGCCAGTGAATGTGGGGGTCTTCAGAAAGGGAACGGATCGGAATCTGGAAACCCCATTATGAATAAAGGGCTCCTAGTATACCGTTACTCTTTCACCAAAAAATGCAAATAAACACATAAACACTGTTGAAAACAGTTTTTTTTAATTAAGCCTCCCCCCAAAAGAAAAATGTATAAATCCCTCATCAACCTCATCACCCAGTGATGTAGATCCACTGCCAATTACAACATTCATTGATGTGGATCCATCATGCTGAATAAAAACCTGCCAACACAAACGCAACGACCCGTACACTACGTTAACACGCCGGCTGGTTATGTGGTAGTAATATTATGACTAATTGAATTAGGTTAAGTGAGTAAACAGGCCAAATCTGGCTTTTTATTTTTCCCATTTGGCAAACCTCAAACGGCTAGAATTCAGGTCAATTCAGTTCATAATTAAAGGGCAACTCCACTTTCATAGGGTAAAAAAAACAGCAAATAAAATAAAATTAATACAGCATATACAATTGCGACACAAGTCTTATTGTAATTGAATGTTATTAAATATAAATTACCTTTTCTTTCAATCTACGGCCTTTTTTTTCTGTGCAATGCAATCCAATATGGCTACCTGAAGGTGTTCTGTACACAGAATGTTTACAGAATTACCCCCAGACATGTAATTTCCCTGCTTGTGTGATTGGCTCACTGATTTTCCCAGAAGTCTGCACTAAGAGACAAGTCAAATTTCAAGCATCCCCTGCAACAAAAATTTCATTTTTGGTGAGATACTCCCAGTAGGAAATCACGCCTAAGAGGTATGCAGACCCTGCAACTTTCCTTATTAACCTCCCTGGTGGTATGATTATTTCAGATTTTTGATGCTGAAAGCGGTACAATTATTGTGCATGGAAATTTGGCGTTTTATATTGTAGGTCTGTAATTCTTAGGAATAATTCACTTAAATCTCTCCAAACAAGAGTCTAGTAGACATCCTGGGTATGATAAAGTTATTAAAAATTAAACGAAATAATAAATTATAATATAATAAATAACTATAAATAATTATAACAAATAATAATATAATAAAAATTATTCAATAATGTAGTCAAATCAAAAACACTGAAATTTGCCCAGTTGCAGAATTGTCACTGTCATTACTTTCAGTGTGTGATGACGAATTTCCCCACAATTCACTATCACTCAGTTCTGGAAGTGATTCTAATTTATTATCTCTGTTTTCTTTCTGGTCTAAAACCACTTTTGATGTAAAGGGACGGTTTTGGTTGCTTTGGACAATCTCCAGTTTCCAGGCAGAAAGAACAGTATATAACATATAAAACTGCATGCAGGGCACTGGACAAACCACTAAAGACAAAAGGGATGTGAAATAAATTGATACAGTACTGTAATCTGTAAGATTACAGTGTACTGTAATCTGTATTGTGTGTTTTACTTTTTGAAATTGGCGCCGTTCTCTGTCCCCGTGCGTCGCACCGCTCGCAGGGAATGGAGCTCGGCTCCGTCATAGATCGAGCAGAGGACGGCTCGCACACAGAGCGGGGAGACATCGCAGGATCCTGGGGACAAGGTAAGTAACTGTACCTGGATCCTGCGATGCAATCCCAAGTGTGGCTCAGGGTTACCGCATTTGGTGCTGAAAATCCACCCCGAGCCACACTCGGGGATACCGTCAGGGGGGTTAAAGCCCTGCAGGTGCAGCAGCTGATTGATAATTATGAAACCACTCCCATTAGGTTCACTTACCACATGGACACAGACAAACACACAGGGATTTCTTTAGAATAATAATAATAATAATCTGCAGCAAAGTTTGTTAAAATCTATGCAATGTACATAGATCACCCAGAGGGGAGTGTTTTTTTTTCTCAACAAAAGTGGAGTTACTCTTTAAGTCCATCCCTACTAAACTCTTTCCAAAATATCAATTACCTGACTGTAATGCTGATCCATAGATTTAAATTGTGGACCCGGCCCAGGTATGCAGATCAGCGGTTCCGACTTTATTTTACCTTTGTTAGTAGGATACTTCTTATTGGTCAATAAGTCCACGAAGAGAAGCTATATAAAAAAGATACAAGTCTTGTAAATATATTTTATATAGGAATCCTTTTTGCACACACTTATTCATTGTATGTGTCTTTAAACAAAGGATCTCATGGATTCACCAGCACAACCAGCATGCTGCCGAGTTTCTTTGACAGAGATCTGCTCCCTATACCAAAGGCTTTTTCAGACTCCTGCTGACATCAATGCTGTCCAGGCTGCTGTTGATCAGGTACAATGTTTGAAGATCACCTTAAAGTGCCTCTAAACCCCAAAACAAAAATTTGACATATTCCAGCTCATCAGCCCTTGGATGAGCTGCATGCATTAGTTTTCTTTTTTGAGACATTTTTCCTTTATCATTACATTGTAATCCTGTGAATGACACACTTCCTGTATTAGGGTGGCTACATTTTCTCCTGGGCTTCAAACATGTCTGCCTATGGATATCTCCTTTACATTAGGGTTGATTGGATTAGTAGTTTACACAGGAAAGGAAGGAAGTGGCCAGGAAACTGCCTTTCTGGCAAGGTCAACAGGTATTTTTCTAATAAAAAAAAAAATGCAGCTAATACATCTAAGGACTGGTAGGTTGCAATATGTTACATTATTATTTTGGGGTTTAGTTATTCTTTATGGTCCTTTCACACTAGAAAGTGTGCATTTTTGCATGCACATTTACAGTCGGAACACGTTTACATGCATTTGTGATGTGTTTTATCTAAGTGTTATGCCGCGTACACACGGTCGGACTTTTCGACCAGACTTGTCTGACGGACGCCGACGGACCAAATCCGGCGAACAATCCCATCATGTGTGGGCTTCACCGGACCTTCAGCGGACTTTTCCAGTTGCAAATCTGACGGACTTTAGATTTGGAACATGCTTCAAATCTTTACGTCGTAACTCCGCCGGTCCCAGAAATCCGCTCGTCTGTATGCTAGTCCGACGGACAAAAACCGACGCTAGGGCAGCTATTGGCTACTGGCTATCAACTTCCTTATTTTAGTCCGGTGTACGTCATCACGTACAAACCCGTCGGACTTTGGTGTGATCGTATGTAGGCAAGTCCGCTCGTTAAAAAGTCCGTCCAAAGTCTGTCGAAAGTCTGTCGGACTTTTGTAGCTGAAAAGTCCGACCGTGTGTACGTGGCATTAGTCTACTTGCATTGCCTTTGAGGTCACGTCCTTCTTCTTTGGGCTTTTATGTGTGCTGCATTGCGATGTGTTTACGCACATTTACATGTGTTTGCGCACATATGCAGTGCAAAAAAAAAATCAGCTTGCTATCCTTTTTTACTGCACTGCACTGTAATGGTGTAAACAATGCCCACAGGATAACTTAGAATTTGGGCTGTCTATGCAGTGGGAATATATTCAAAAATGTATCCTACTGTACCTGGTATGACTGGGCCCTTAAATATTAATTTGGTTGAGTTATAACTATACCTTTAAAAAACTGTTAGAAATGAAAACAATGAGTCTAAAATTGCAAGGAGAAGGGGAATAATATTGAATTGAAGGGATTAATATCATAGTAAATTAGGGGCGAAAATTTTCAGTTTTTAGTGGCATCATAGGGATATGCCTTGTAATATGGTCCTCTAAATAAAAACAGTGACTTATTAAGGGCAAAAAGCTTTCTGACAACACAAATGGGAAACACACATTTAGTTGTGGCAATACATGGGCACCAACAGGCAATTTTTACAATTTATGAGCATCAAACAGGAAATGGGTAATATATGCAGACAAAAAATAAATTGGCATTTGTAACAATACTTGGGTTGAGTAGTATTACCCCCTTCCCGCCGACCGAACGCATATATGCGTCCTCGGCTTTCCGGGGTTATACCGGGATGATGCCCGCAGCTGCAGGCATCATCCCGGTACCGTTGTTTTCAGCGGGCGATCGGCTACCCGAATATAACAACCGATGCGGCTAAAAGCCGCTCGGTTGTTATACCGGAGGAGCGGGAGGGGACATCCCCCCCCTCCCGCCGCCTCCCGCCGCTGTTACCGGGCCTCCCGTGCGATCGGGAGGCCCGGTGTCCGGTCCGCTGCCTTCGGCGGCTGGGGGCGGACTGGAACGAAGCTGCGAGCGGCTTCGTTCCAGCCTTCTTCTTGTAAATGCGGAAGCGACGTCATGACGTCACTTCCCGTTTACTCGGCTGCCAATGGCGCCGAATTTAAAAAAGTACACAGTATTCAGAATCGCCGTTTTCGGCGATCTGAATACTTTGAAGTGTAAAGGAGGGATGGGGGGTCTTTTAGACCCCCCATCCCTCCATAAAGAGTACCTGTCACCACATATTACTGTCACAAGGGATGTTTACATTGCTTGTGACAGCAATAAAAGTAAAAAAAAAAAAAAAAAAATTTAAACACAATTTATAAAGTACAAAAATAAATAAATTAAATAAAAAAAAAAAAAAAAATTTTTTTAAAGTGCCCCTGTCCCCGCGAGCTCGCGCAGCGAAGAAAACGCATACGGAAGTCGCGCCCGCATATGTAAACGGTGTTCAAACCACACATGTGAGGTATCGCCGCGATCGTCAGAGCGAGAGCAATAATTCTAGCCCTAGACCTCCTCTGTAGCTCAAACCTGGTAACCGTAAAATTTTTTTAAAGCGTCGCCTATGGAAATTCAAAGGTACCGTAGTTCGTCGCCATTCCACGAGTGCGTGCAATTATAAAGAGTGACATGTTTGGTATCTATTTACTCGGCGTAACATCATCTTTCACATTATACAAAAAAATTGGGGTAACTTTACTGTTTGGATTTTTTAAAATTCATGAAAGTGTCACTTTTCCAAAAATTTGCGTTTAAAACACCGCTGCACAAATACCGTGTGATAAAAAATATTGCAACAATCGTCATTTTATTCTCTAGATTCTTTGCTAAAAAAATATATATAATGTTTGGGGGTTCTAAGTAATTTTCTAGCAAAAAATATGGATTTTAACTTGTAAACACCAAATTTCAAAAATAGGCTTAGTCATGAAAGGGTTACATCAACTTTTAGGGGAAAATTGCCTCCATCAAGATCCTTCCCCTCAACAAACTATGTACACCTTTATGAATTAACCGCTTGCCGACCAGCATTATACTGTGGCAAATCAGCACAATCCCACGAGCCATCGTAGCTATACGTTGGCTCCTCTAAGCGGGAAAGCAGGCGCGCATGGGGGTGCCGATGCTTGTGGCCGACGGTTGCGATGACCACCGGCCAAGAAACTATCGCAAGAGGCAGAACAGGGATGTGTGTGTGTAAACACACACATCCCTGTTATGTTCTGTGAGGAGAGACAGATGGTGAGTTCATAAATTTTTTTTTTTTATTTCAGGTACTTGTATAGCACCGTCAATTTAGGCAGCACTTTACATATACATTCACATCAGTCCCTACTCTCAAGGAGCTTACAATCTAAGGTCCCTAACACACATACTAGGGACAATTTAGACATGATCCAATTACCTACCAGCATGTCTTTGGAGTGTGGGAGGAAACCGGAGTACTTGGAAGAAACCCACGCAGGCACAGAGAGAACATGCAAACTCCAGGCAGGTAGTGTCATGGTCGGGATTCTAACCAGCGACCCTTCTTACTGCTAGATGAGAGTTCTACCCACTACACCACCGTGCCACCCATAGTTCCTAATAGCCAGGAACCATGATCTGTCATTTCCTCTAGGTCAGTCCCCTCCCCCTACAGTTAGAAACATACACAGGGAACACAGTTAACCCCTTGATCGCCCCCTAGTGTTAACCCCTTCCCTGCCAGTGACATTTTTACATTGATCAGTGCATTGTTATAGCACTGATATGCTGTATAAATTCCAATGGTCCCAAAAATGTGTCAAAAGTGTCCGATGTGTCTACCATAATGTCGTAGTCCTGATAAAAATCGCAGATCGCCGCCATTACTAGTAAAAAAAAAAAATAATCAAAATGCTATAAATCTATCCCCTATTTTGTAGATGCTATAACTTTTGCGCAAACCAATCAATATATGCTTATTGCAATTTTTTTTACCAAAAATATATAGAAGAATACATATTGGCCTAAACCGAGAAAAAATTAGCTTTTTTTAAAAATGGGGTTATTTATTATAGCAAAAAGTTTTTTTTTAAATTGCCGCTCTTTTTTTGTTTATAGCGCAAAAAATAAAAACTGCAGAGGTGATCAAATACAACCAAATGAGAGCTCTATTTGTGGGAAAAAAAGGACGTCAATTTTGTTAGGTGTTAATGGCCTGGTCATTCAGCAGCCAAATCTTCCGGGGCTGAAGTGGTTAAACAACTGTACCCATTTTGGTCAATACAACACTGTACATAGACAAGGAAAAGCAATTGTATCATTACATTATATGGGCAAAGACAACAAGAAGGTTGGACCCTTCACCACTTTTTCTGACCTTTACTCCAAGCTTCCATTCCACTATAAGGCTAAAGCTGCCATTTCGCTCTGCCAACACATGTGCTTAATGGTTAGAGGGAAAACTGGAGGAAAGAACCCAGTCCACGACTCCTCCTGGTACTTTCCTCTTTTATAGTGGCTGTGTGCGACTCTGGTCATTGGGTGACTGGAGTAGCAACACTGATGCAATTACTACAGTCAGCCAATTGGTGATTCAGATGGAGCCTTTGGCTGAAATCTGGAAATATCCTACCTGTGATTATCACTTTAAGTAAAGATGACAATACTACATACTGTAATTCTTTATAGATTCTTGTATTTAAAGCTGAACTCCGGGCACACAAACCTATATTTATATATATTCCTCAATAGCCACAAAGAATATAAATCCACTTTGTGTCTGTGTACCAAATGTCTTAACAAACCCAGATAGTACCTTGTACAAGTAGCAGTGACATCATCACTGTGCTGTACATAGCCTGTGCAGAGAGGAGAGCTGTGCGATGGGCCCAACAAGCTCCACCCACTACAGGCTGCCAGAAGAAAACTACAGGAGGGGGCGGAGAAAAGACCAATCACTCTACACAAACTGAGGGAGCAGCAGTGACTGGTCTTTATTACAGGAAGCTTCTGTAATAACAAAGTTTCACACTGGATTACTGCACAGGTCAGAAAGAAATACACAGAGCACACCAAGAATCAAGAACAAATACAGATGGCTCTTGTATTTAGACAATACTTGCTTGTGAGTTTAGCTTTACTTTGCTCTATGCCCTAATGTACTGTACATGATTAAATATTACAGAAAAGATGTTTGAGATTTCACTAATCTCCACTATGTGAAATATCCTTCTAATGTCCATTCTTTAACAGGACAATAATGGTTAATGCTTTACTTGACTTTACGTTACCTGACTTTTCTTGACTTGCTTTGCTGTCATATTACAATGTGGTCTCTCTACAGGTTTGTGGGGTAAGGCTGCACAGTGCTTTCTGCTGTTCCTCCAGGTTGCTGGATGTACTGGTGGAAGTGGAAAGACGGCGCTGGGTCAAAGAACAGGTGAGCAATTGTATATCGTAAATGTATTCACTAACCTGAAAAAATAAGATGCAGATTATTTTATTTTAAACAATTTTATGTTATGGTTTGGTTCTTATGCCCCGTACTCATGAAAATTCAGATGAGATGACAGATCATCCAGTTTTTTTTTTTGCATGCTAGTCATATATCGAACCTGAAGAGTTTACTAAAGTTACGAAAATTCTTGTACGACAGAATAAAAAATCAGAAGTGATGTCATGTGTTGTAATGTATTTGTATTGTATTTTCGGACGACAACTGTACTGATTAAATGAAAATCGTGTGATCTGGTATCATATAAGAAACATTTTCGTGTTTGTTCGATCGGATAATATCGGAAGAACTATGAAAGCTTTGTAATAACGATCCGATTATCATACGATCGCGTAGAAAGTGGTATTTTTCGTCCGATTTTTGGATCATATATACGGGCCATTATTTGAATTAGGAGACCAATACCTGTTCTGTTTTTAGAAATATCTTGCAGATATATCTTATTTAAAATACTCTATGAAACCATTTATAAGATTGTGAGTACAGAATAGATTTGTGGAAAACCACTGTAATCATAGACCATAGCCAAGTGAAAATCAATGAGCAAATAAATACACTTTCATTTTAAACCTTCAGCATTGTGTTCGCAATACAAATCATGGCTATCTTTGACAATCTAATATAAGATTACTTGGAAAGTCTAATTTTATGTTGTGAGTGCTGCGTGTCTGCTGGCCAAGCAGGGATTCCTGTACTGACTCCGCCTCCTGAAACTCCTCCTCTCAACACCTCTGTAGATCAGAAGGCGGGGTCTGTGAAATGTGTGACACAGCAGTGTCTACTAACAGGACATATTGATTATGTGTCACAGAATTCAAGGAGGTAAATGTGTGGGGATTGTCATAAAATAAGTGTACAAATTGACATATAATGTAGAAATGTATATATGATTTTACCTTTTGACTAGAAATATTCTATAAGTGGAAGTAGCCCAGCTTCATCACCTTAAAGTGTATTTAAAGACAATCATTTATTTCTTTATTTTTTGGCTATGACTAAGGCTTACACCAAAACGCGTCAGCTATTTGCTTTTTAACCACTCCCGGACCTCCCACCGTCGTTATACGTCGATACTTTGAAGAGGAATGTCGCTGTTATGGCAGCAGCTAACTGCCATAACCCCAGTATCCTCTTCTTCAGCGGGCGGTCCGCTTCAAGATAAAAGTGGTCTCTGCAGCGGATTTGCAGCGAGATCACATCTATCGGCGGGGGGAGAGGGGGGCCCCCCTCCCGCCGAGCTCCGGTGCACTCCACCGCTTATCGGAGCCGTCGGTAGAGGCGGAGGCAATCGGATCCTTTCCCTAGCCTGACATGGAGACGAGTGAGGGGAAGAGGGCCCCCACCCGTCTCCATATCATTGCAGGGCGGAAGTGACGTCAAAATGTCACTTCCGCCCCTAGCTATTAAAGGGTGATTTTTTTTTGTATTTTTTTAAATGACACATTTTTTTATTTTTATTTTATTGCATTTTAGTGTAAATATGAGATCTGAGGTCTTTTTGATCCCAGATCTCATAGTTAAGAGGTCCTGTCATGCTTTTTTCTATTACAAGGGATGTTTACATTTACCAATCAATATACACCTATTGCGTTTTTTTTACCAAAAATATGTAGAAGAATATATATTGGTCTAAACTGATGAATAAATTAGTATTTTTATATATTTTTTGGATATGTATTATAGCAAAAAAGTAAATTTTTTTTTTTTCTTCTAAATTGTCGTTCTTTGTTTGTTTATAGCGCAAAAAATAAAAAAAATGCAGAGCTGATCAAATACTAGCAAAAGAAAGCTCTATTTGTGGGAAATAAAGGCCAATTTTATTTCGGTCGCACGACCGCGCAATTGTCAACTAAAGCGACGCAGTACTGCATAGTTGCCAACATTGTAAAAATATTTTTAGGGACACTTTTTTGGATGTAGGCAGAGTGGCATTGTGGGCGTGACATAGTTAAAATGAAAAATGCCAACAAATGGGCGTGGTTTACGTGGGAAGGTGGGCATGTCTTAACCACTTAAGGACTAACCTCGTTTTGGATTTTAGGTGTTTACATGTTTAAAACAGGTTTTTTTGCTAGAAAATAACTTAGAACCTTCAAACATTATATATTGTTTTTTTTCTAACACCCTACTGAATAAAATGGCGGTCATTGCAATACTTTTTTTCACACCGTATTTGCGCAGCGGTCTTCTAAGCGCACTTTTTTGGAAAAAATTCACTTTTTTGAATAAAAAAATAAGACAACAGTAAAGTTAGCCCAAATTTTTTTAATATTGTGAAATATAATGTTACGCCAAGTAAATTGATACCCAACATGTCACGCTTCAAAATTGCACCCACTCGTGGAATGGCGTCAAACTTTTACCCTTAAAAACCTCCATAGGCGACGTTTAAAAAATTCTGCAGGTTGCATGCTTTGCGTTACAGAGGAGGCCTAGGGCTAGATTTATTGCTCTCGCTCTACCGGTCGCGGCAATACCTCACATGTGTGGTTTGACCACCGTTTTCATATGCGGACGCTACTCACGTATGCGTTCGCTTCTGCGCGCAAGCTCGTCGGGACAGGGTGCTTTAAAAACATTTTTTTTTCTTATTTATTTTACTTTATTTTAATTATTTTTTCAATTTAAAAAAAAAAAAAATTTGGATCACTTTTATTCCTATTACTAGGAATGTAAACATCCCTTGTAATAGAAAAAAGTATGACAGGTCCTCTTAACTATGAGATCTGGGGTCAAAAACTCCTCAGATCTCAGATCTCATATTTACACTAAAAGGCAAAAAAAAAAAAAAACAAAAAAAAAAAAAAAATATGCCTTTAAGACATATGGGCACGTTATGATGTCGCTTCCGCCGTCCTATGGTATGGAGACGGGTGGGCGCCATCTTAGCCTCACTCATCTCCAGACCGAGGAACTGACAGGTCCCGATATCCTCCGCCACTACCGACGGCTTTGGTAGGCGTCGGAGGGCGCGGGAGAGCGGCGGGAGGGGGGTGGCACCTCTCCCGCCGCGATAACGGTGATTTCGCGGCGAATCGGCCGCAGAGACCACCATTATCGGAAACACGACCGGCTCCTGTAAAGATGGATACCTCGGTTGTGGCAGCAGCTGCTACCGTTACCGAGATATCCCTTTTCAAAGTGCTGACGTATATGTGCAGGAGCCGGTCGGTAAGTGGTTAAATGGGCATGGCTCAAATGGGGTGTGGTTAGAGTCTGAGATGAATGAGGGATGGAGAGGAAAAGGGGGAAAGAGGGGGACAGGGATGGAGGGACAGCAGCTCCAGATCCTACACCACAATAGAAATGTGTATTCCAGAGTTTAATAATCAGCAGATAAAGATACTCCAAACACCTGGTGTTAGCACTTCAATCATAACAGCACCATGATTGTTATGGCGTCAGGATGATTGAAGCACATTATTTCTATTATTACATTGTAATATAAAATTAAATCATTCAACTCACCATAATGCTGAATCAGTGGGAGCCCTGAGCGTGTCACCTGCCACGTTGCCTGCCACCAGATGCCATCAGGTGTCCCCAGCGGAGCCTTCCTCACATCTGTGTCCCCATCAGCAGAGTCCTCCTTACATCTGTATCCCCATCAGTCCTCCTTACATCTGGTGCCCCCGTGTGATATCCAGACTATACGGCCCCCCCATGACATCCAGACTATACAGCCCCCCCTGTGACATCCAGACTATACGGCACCCACCCCGTGACATCCAGACTATACGCCCCCCCCGTGACATCCAGACTGGCCCCCCCTGTGGCATCCAGACTATACGGCCCCCCCGTGACATCCAGACTATACGCCCCCCCGTGACATCCAGACTATACGCCCCCCGTGACATCCAGACTATACGGCCCCCCCCTGTGACATCCAGACTATACGGCCCCCCCGTGACATCCAGACTATACGCCCCCCCTGTGACATCCAGACTATACCCCCCCGTGACATCCAGACTATACAGCCCCTCCGTGACACCCAGACTATACTGCCCCCCCATGACATCCAGACTGGCCCCCCTTGTGACATCCAGACTATACGGCCCCCCCGTGACACCCAGACTACACGGCCCCCCTGTGACATTCAGACTGGCCCCCCTTGTGACATCCAGACTATACGAACCCCCATGACATCCAGATTATACAGCCCCCCGTGACATCCAGACCAGCCCCCCCTGTGACATCCAGACCAGCCCCCCCATGACATCCAGACCAGCCCCCCGTGACATCCAGACCAGCCCCCCCGTGACATCCAGACCAGCCCCCCCTGTGACATCCAGACCAGCCCCCCGTGACATCCAGACCGCCCCCCCTGTGACATCCAGTCCGCCCCCCCTGTGACATCCAGACTAGCACCCCCTGTGACATCCAGACCGGCCCCCCCTGTGACATCCAGACTGCCCCCCGTGACATCCAGACCGGCCCCCCCTGTGACATCCAGACCGCCCCCCCCTGTGACATCCAGACCGCCCCCCGTGACATCCAGACCGCCCCCCTTGTGACATCCAGACCGCCCCCCGTGACATCCAGACCGGCCCCCCTTGTGACATCCAGACCGGCCCCTCCCCTGTGACATTCAGACCGACCCCCCCGTGACATCCAGACTGGCCCCCCGTGACATCCAGGCTATACGGCCCCAAAGTTGGTCAAGTGGAGCCGCATGGTTACAGTAGAGATTGAGCTGCGGCGCCGCCCATCCCCCGCCCCTTTCCCTAACAGGTCACAGAGACTGGGAGCGGAGCCATCTAGCCAGCCTACGGTCTCCTTGAAAATGGCGGCCGGCTGAGACATTGTCTCCGCTGGCCGCGGACCTCTAGAGGCCGGTGGCAGGAACCTCGGCCGCAAAAATCGGGAAAAAACGAATTTCTCGGGACATCTCCTGGGAAACGATTAAATTGGGAAAAGGGTCTAAATCCTGGGAATGTCCTGAGAAATTCGGGACAGTTGGCAAGTATGAGTACCGTATCGCAAAAAATGTCCTGGTCATTAAGAGGGCAAATTCATTTCCACTTTGGGCATAAAAGAGGGGAGAATGCAGTAAGCGCCACCTAAGTGCAGTATTACAAGCAATTTTTTGGCAAGGTAACTAAAAACGCTCACAAGAAGAAATAAAAACATGGGCTCTTCTGTAATTTGATGGTGTAGTGGGATCCTGGTGCTCCAAGTGTCCAAGAAGGGCTCCAATGAGCTCCAGTGTGTCTGGAGAGTCCTCAGCATGTCCCATGGCCACCAGGAAGGTGTCTAGAACCAGTGTGGAACACGCAGAAATGATGTCACAGGCAGCTGGGCTACTTCAGGGATCACTGTTACAGTTCCAGGGGATGAGCAGGCAGGCTACGCGCTTGGTGCTTAGCTCCTTCTACAGGCCTTCACATACCTTCATAATTAAAAAAGAAGCAATAAAACTGTACAAAGAATACTAATCCATAGCAAGACATTACAGTTTACTGAAGTCAGATTACTGACATGGGGTTTTTAAAATTTCCTTGAGCTATTTGTGTACTTTTTACTACTAATGCTGGCCACCAAGATACTCTCTGCTACCTGAATGGATAAAATCTCTTTAAAGTAGAGAAAGGTATAAATGAAAACTATAGGCATTACAAAAGAATACCCCAACTGCATAGAAAATTTGAAAGAACAATTCCAGGCATCTGCAGGTTATACATAGTTAGATTGGTCCAGTTTGGACCAATCTAACTAAGTATATGACATACTTGGCCAATGCTACAAGACACCACTACTCCAGTGATCTCCACTTGCCTCTTGGTCCTGTGCTGTGCAGCTGGCCTGATGCATTGTGAACACAGGAGGTCGGACGCTCACCACGAGCACCATTCAGAGAATACTTTGCATTTCCTGAATTAATGCAAAGCATTCACTGGTTGGACAGGTGATGTCACCACCATGCCTCTCCACATCATCCAATCAGAGAACACTTTGCACTCATTAAGAAAATACAAAGCATTTACTGAATGACGCCTGTGCCAGGCTGCCGACATTTTGTGTTCACAATGCAGGAGAATAGTGACGTGGGACAAATGAAGGTCACTGAAGTAGCGGTGTACAATTAATTGATTTCCAGCTTCCAGCGTATGGTATATACATAGTTTCATAGCTGGACTAATGTAACTCCCTGTAATATGCTGATGGCTGGATCTCAGGATTCAGCTTTGCAAAGTAGGTTGTAAGGTGTCCATTTAAAATGACTTTGTTGCCACCTAGTGGAGCTTTGAATAGCTGCAAGTCCCTTTTCTAATCTCCAGCATGTAGCATCCCTTGCGTTATCCCTCAGAAGTATGATATATAGGCTGGGAATCTCACACATAAATAGTGTAGTTTACCCAAATATGCACAATGTGCAAAGTTTAAAAACTTTGTGAACAAAATATTTACAAAAATGAACAACCAGTAAAGGTTTTTTTGTAAAAATGGTAACCACCCAGATCAGTTTATACAGTAAGGTGCACATGAGCCATTAGAGGTTCTTAGAGCTAGGTGGGTACAAGATATAACAGATTTAGATATGGAAGATTGGAGGGGTTTGTGGGATTTCCCTTTGCAATCTTTGATATCTTTGAGAGATCACATGATCCAATACATGTCATGTCATATTGTAGAGTATAAGATTTCCTATCATTTGAGCCCAGTCTTGCCACACACAGAGTTAATCCATCTCTGAGCAATCCTCTTTTATTGTTCAGTGAGATAAATCTTGACAAACAGAGAAAAACTTTGTCAAATCCTCCCCCTTGCTGTGAGTGACAGGTGATTTACATCTCGTGCATTAGCCTAAGACACAGGCAGTATTTTTTAATTCCCTCCCCCACTCCTTTCTTCTGCTGCTCTGCCAGGATTGGCTGTTCCACATAATCTCAGCCCTGGCTGCAGACACTCCACTGGTCTGCTGGGGGGGGTTGCTGCTGGACACAGCTATATTAGCGTTTCCGTCCTTTCCTCTGCTCTCCATCCTGACAGAGCCCGCAGGAATGGAGGGGAGTCGGCTGCGGGGGATGAGGGGGGTGGAGGAGGAAGACACAGCGGGCGGATAAGGACAGGAGGGGGGCCAGAGAAGAAGGGAAAGTGGTGGTGGTGGAGGAGGAGAACAGGTCAGGCGCTGGAGAAGGAGTAGGACACAAGGAACAGTCAGGGGTGATCGGTGCAGTGGAGGGACAGCCATGAGCACCAATCTCCCTGGACAGTGACACATGAAGTGACAGGAGCCATGAGTGTGCTCCTCTTCTCCTGTGCACGCAGTGTAGAGGTGGGCAGGGAGTGTAGAGGTGGGCGGGGAGTCTGGTGATGTCATGACTCCGCCCACCAAGCGCCATACAACGGACCCGCCCACTGAATCCGGCGTTTTTGGGGGCTCCAAACAGCTAAAGGGGAGACATTTGACAGGTAAAGATACATGCAGGAGGCATGTATATACTTATAGATCACCCCTATGGCAGTACTTTAAAAAAGATGGGAGTGGGTTTACATCCACTTTAAGAAGATAAATCCTGTGTGCTCTTCAGAGTGTTGGCGATGTGGAGCAACTCAGGGGGATTTACACACATTTTCTGGACTTGCCCATATATAGTTATTTTTTGGATGGAAGTGGTGGATCTTTTGAACTCTATCACTCCTGCTCCTTTACCGGGTTTCAATGTCAGTCTGTTTACTGGGTCTGGTAGAGACTATTTTTCCTACAGTGTCTGAGCGAGTGTTTGCTAATATAGCATTATTCTACGCAAGAAAAGCTATTGCATTGCATTGGAAGAAACCTCGTTCCCCTACGCTCTCATATTGGAAACAATTGGTAAACAATAATCTTCCATTGTATAGAGATACTTACATGAATAGGAGTTGTCCTAGTAAGTATGATAAAGTGTGGGCAAAGTGGCTGGACAAACCGTATACAGCATCAAATTGTTTATAATATGCGTGTTCCCATGTGAGAAGTGTTTGGGACCACGGGGGAAAGAAGGAATTAATGTTTATTTTATTTTTCCCCTTTTTTTCTACCCCCCCTTTTTTTCCCTTTGGATTAATAATTGTTATATTGGATTCTGAAACTGTATTAGTATATTTTTGGTTCAATGTGTATGATGTCTTGTTGTGTTTTGTTTTGTTTAAGAAATTTAATAAAAAGATTTGTTAAAAAAAAAAGGTGCACATGAGCAGTGCTTTTTGAAAAATAATAAAACACAAAACATTCCCCATTACACTTACAAGATAATCAGTATCTTTATCAGGCACCTTCAGTACATATTATACTGTAATACTAAGAAGACAATGCTCTTGTATGAGCAGATGGAAGCTACTGGATGTTTCAGATGTTCATAAGGTTGCATGGTCAATATGTTAAAAACTGTCATGAACAATAACCATTAAAATACTGAAAAATTACTAGTATCAATTTTAATGATACCTATACAAATATAAGTGAGGGTCATAGATAAAATGTGCACATATCAACTCATTCTCTGCTGACATATACCAAATGGAAACATAAGCGGAAACATAAGCAAAAACAAACACTATATTACTGAAAGTAATGGGACACCTGCCTTTACAGGCACATGAACTTTAATGCCATCCCAGCCTTAGTCCGTCGGGTTCAATATTGAGTCGGCCCATCCTTTGCAGCTATAACAGCTTCAACTCTTCTGGGAAGGCTGTCCACAAGGTTTAGGAGTGTGTCTATGGGAATGTTTGACCATTCTTCCAGAAGTGTATTCATGAGGTTAGGCACTGATGTGGACGAGATGACCTGGCTCACAGTCTCCACTCTAATTCATCCCAAAGGTGTTCTATCTGGTTGAGGGCAGGACTCTGTGTAGGCCAGTTAAGTTCTTCCACCCCAACCTTGCTCATCCATGTCTTTATGGACCTTGCTTTGTGCACTGGTGTGCAGTCATGTTAGAACAGGAAGGGGCCATCCCCAAACTGTTCCCACAAAGTTGGGAGCATGAAATTGTCTTGCTATACTGACGCCTTAAGAGTTTCCTTCACTGGAACTAAGGGGCCAAGCCCAACCCCTGAAAAACAACCCCACACCATAATCCTCCCTCCATCAAATGATTTGGACCAGTGCACAAAGCAAGGTCCATAAAGACATGGATGAGCGAGTTTGGGGTGGGGGAACATGACTGGCCTGCACAGTCTTGACCTCAACCTGACAGAACACCTTTGGGATGAATTAAAGTGGAGACTGCGAGCCAGGCCTTCTCGTCCACATCAGTGCCTGACCTCACAAATACGCTTCTGGAAGAATGGTCAAAAATTCCCATAGACACACTCCTAAACCTTGTGGACACTATGTGTCCTCATTTGCGTTTATAATATGTCATCATGTATGCCATTATTTCAGATCTATTGGGATTTCCAGCTTTTGGACTTCAACAGAGATTCCTCATTGAGTTTAAGCGATGTCAAGATTCTTCTACAGAGAGCTCAAGAATCCCAAATTACTGCTAATTCCTGGGTGGACTTCCTAACACAGCGTCAAGAAACTTCAGGCAGAGTCACATGGTCCGAGTTAGAGGTAAGCAAAGTGATTGGAGTGGCATGAAAAAGCTCCATTTCCAACTGATGGATCCAGGGGTCAGTTTTGAAATTTACTGGGGAGATCTTGAAAGACAAATGGTTATTTATTCTATGAATGGTCACTTTCAACTGAAGTTTTATCTCAAGTGGAATACCTAACTGTCTAAAACATAATGGCAATACAAATTTTTTGGAATGGCTGTGTCATAGGGGAGCACATCCGCTTTTTACCCTTTTTTCTGCCCAGACCTAGGGGAGATGACCTTGTCTTAACAGCACATCGTGGGCAGGCCCCCCAGAGAACAATCTTACTCTTCCTTTTGTGTGGAGATGCCTGTGGGGCAACCTGTCCTGGCGCAAACAGTACCTGTTGATAGTCCCTCTGCACACCTGCTTTGGGCCTTACACTAGAGGACCCTGCTTTGCCCCTTGGGCGCAAGTTTTGTTTCCAGGAGATGACTTCATATAGAGGTTTAACAGTTTACTGAATCAGTAGAAGCAAAGGTATTTACACTCCTTTGGCCATCCCTTGCAGGTGGCTGCATTCAACTTAAAGCAGTATTAAAACCAAAAATGTATTATATTGCAGCTTAACAATCATTAGATGTGATGGCTATGTCAGTTTTATTGTCTTTGCCATGTTTTCATCTGGTTATCTGGCCAGTAGCACACCTCCTGTATTAGTGAGACACATCTCTGGATGAATGAGCACAGGAGGCACAACAGACAGCACCATTGTTAGTTTAGGGCAGTGATGGAGAACCTTGGCAGCCCAGATGTTTTGGCACTACATTTCCCATGATGCTCATGCACTCTTCAGTGTAGATGAGCATCATGGGAAATGTAGTTCCAAAACATCTGGGGTGCCAAGGTTCACCATCACTGGACCAGGAGGAGGGGAGTGTTAAATGTATTAGCAGATTTAGATACACTAAAAAATTTAAGCCAAACTCCAGCTCACACTTTATAAGCAGTTGCAGCAGTTTTTTTCCCCTTATGTGATAAAGGTTTTGCATGGATAAATAAAAGATAATCATTTTAACCACTTGAGGTCCGGGCCATAGCCGAATGACGGCTACAGCGCGGACCTCAATTTCCGGGAGGCCGTCATGGGACATCCTCCCCTGTCACGGAGACTCGGATGATCACAGATCCGAGTAAGGGGCCGGTCCCGGACCCTTACCATGTGATCAGCTGTCAGCCAATGACAGCTGATCACATGATGTAAACAAAACCTCGGTGATCGGTTTCGTTTTCTCCTCACGCTGACAGCGTGAGGAGGAAAAACAAGCCGATCACCGGCTTATGTCAAAGGGACATCAGTCCTGAAGAGGAAAGAGGCACATATGCCTCATCTGTGCCAAAAAGTGCCATCTGTCATTGCCACCTGCCAGTGCCCACAGTGCCCACAAGTGCCACCTGTCAATGCCCACAAGTGCCACCTATCAATGCCCACAAGTGCCACCTATCAATGCCCACAAGTGCCACCTATCAATGCCCACCAGTGGTGCCAATCAGTGCCACCTAGCAGTGCTGCCATCAATCAGTGCCCAATCAGTGCCCATCACCGCCACCCATCAGTGCCCATCACCGCCACCCATCGGTGCCCATCAGTGCCGCCTTATCAGCGTACATCAACGAAGGAGAAAAATTACCTGTTTGCAAAATTTTATAACAAAATATAAAAAAAATATAATTTTTTTTCTTTAAATTCTGTCTTTTTCATTTTTTTTAACAAAAACTAAAAACCGCAGGGGTGATGAAATACCATCAAAAGAAAGCTCTATTTGTAGGGAAAAAATGATAAAAATTTCATTTGGGTACAGTGTTGTATGACCGTGCAATTGTCATCCAAAGTGCGACAGTGCTAAAAGCTGAAAATTGGTCTGGACAGGAGGGGGGGTTTAAGTGCCCAGTAAGCAAGTGGTTAATCACCCCTGCCAGTGTTGAGTGATTTGTCTCATCCATGTAAACTGATACATTCTGCTGGAGAGCTTGTGCTTGTGAAAAACAACAAACTTGCTGACTAGATCACCAGTTAAAAACAGAAGAAAGAAAACCTAAAAATGAAAATGCAACAATAACATCTAAAAATTAGTAAGCTGCAATATAATAAAGGTTTGCTTTTGGGTTTGATACTGTTGCAAACAGTGCAGCATAGTTTTGAGAGATGTAGCATGAGAGGAGAGACGAGAGGCCCACAATTCAATGGAGGAATATCCCAGAATCAGCCATCCCAACCAGTAGTAAATGCATACAATCCTTCCGCCGCAACAGGCTAAATGAATAAAGCTTAACTGCCTACATGTTTTTCTGCTCTGGCCCACCAACCAAGAAACCAGTAATCGCTCTCCTTGTGCAAACTAACCCAGGAAGCTTCCTGGCTTCCTAATATACTCCTACCCAGGGTGCTCTTCTCCTAACGGGGCAGGACTGGCACTTAATCCAAGCAGCGCCTAATGGGGGCATCCAGTGACCAACCAGGGGAACTACAACAGGTCCCATCTATTGCTCTACCCTACAGAACTTACACTGAAGACATTTAAAGCAAATCTGTAACAAAGACAATGGACATTTCAAACTAAGGATGATGAAAAGTATTCATAAGTAGAAGTTAACTGGTGAAAATTGCATGTGAAAAAGATTGGTAGATTGAGAGGTTTAGACAGCTGAAACCTATTAATGTAATGGGTGGCCACATTGTACAGTAGGGAATTTGAGAGAATAGTGAAGCTTTAAATTTACATAAAAAGTAAACATTTCAATATGTCTTATATATATATATAGCTGCATGTATCTCGAGTACCTTTGTCATGCAGTTTTCACTCAAGGCATCCTCCGCTTATGCATTTTTTCATCCCATGCTTAGTTTGAAGTGCACAGGTTTTAGGTTTTAAATACACCTAGGCATTTTTCATTTAAAGGCAATGCTTCAATAATGTCTCTGTTTCGTAGGCATGGCTCTTTGAGAAGACTCCACCTTCCAAGAATGAACGAACAAGAGCAAATTTAGGAGCATCAAAAGGCCAGGTAATGGCCGATAAATTGTTTTTATTCTACATAATTAATTAATGAAAATTGTTTGCGCTGTGTCAGTTAGCCATTTAGTAGAAATGCAAAATTATGTAGGGATGCCATACCTTACTGCTCTCTACAGAACAGTTTTAAGCCTAATTCAGGTTACATTCTTGGTGCCCATTTGTGCAAGCTAGTTACATGGGTACTGTATTTAATCCCATACACATAGGACTAGTTTTCATAGTCAATGAATAAGAAAGACCATCATTGGCATTATGTTTATATAGCAGTGTGCTCCTAATAGAGTTACTCGGAGCTCATGTTAATTTACGGATGTAAGTAAAGACATCTTTGTAAATATTGTCAAGGGCCAGGAGTAAGAGGGTTGCATGTGGCTCAAAACACCACTAAGATAAGTCTGTGTTCTTAAAACGTTCTTCATGGAGATAATTACAAATATAAAATAAAACCAAAGTACTTGTGAAAAAAACAACAAAAAAATTCTGTGGTACCAACTTTGTGCCAAATATTCTCTTGTGACATAAAACATATGTTTGGTTCCTAAATTTTGAAACAGAACTTCAGAACACCTTTTAATGAGTCAGTGTAACAGTTACACACGTGGAAGAATTATGCCCTGTACACACGACCAGTTTTTCCGTTTGAATAAACTCTGAAGGTTTTTCCGACGGAGTTCCGACGGAATTCCGCTGAAACTGTCTTGCGTACACACGGTCACACCAAAGTCCGACCGTCCAGAACGCGGTGACGTACAACGTGTACGACGGGACTAGAAAAAGGACGTTCAATAGCCAGTAGCCAATAGCTTCCGTCTCGTACTTGCTTTAGAGCATGCGTCGTTTTTGGTCCGTCGGAACAGCATACAGACGAGCGGTTTTCCCGATAGGAATTGGTTCCGTCTGACATATTTAGAACATGTTCTCTTTCTAGGTCCATCAGAATTTTCGACTTAAAAAGTCCAATGAGGCATACACACGATGGGAATATACGATGAAAAGCTCCCATCGAACTTTTTCTGTCGGACATTTCACTCGTGTGTACGGGGCATTAGAAAGAATTCAAAACTATTTAGGACATCTGATTTGCCACTCCTTATTGTCAACACGTCATAGCCAAACAGATGTGACTTATGCTGCGTACACACGACCGGACTTTACGGCATACTTGGTCTGGCGGACCGGAGTCCTTCGGACAATTCGATCGTGTGTGGGCTCCAGCTGACTTTTTTTCCCCAAAAGTTAGACGGACCTAGAAATGAAACGTGTTTCAAATCTTTTTGACGGACTTGAGTTCGGTCGAAAAGTCCGCTCGTCTGTATGCTAGTCGGACGGACAAAAACCGACGCTAGGGCAGCTATTGGCTACTGGCTATGAACTTCCTTGTTTTAGTCCGGTTGTACGTCATCACGTACTAATCCGTCAGACTTTGGTTGATCATGTGTAGGCAAGTCCATTCATTCGGAAAGTCCGTCGTAAAGTCCGTCGAAAAGTCTGCAGGACAAAGTCTGCCATAAAGTCCGTTCATGTGTACGCGGCACTAGGAATATAAAAACTCTGCTCCCAAAAACCAGTAGTAGCTTTCCTCACTTTATGTGTCAGTCAAGTGGATGTAATGGTGGGAGCAGGTACAGACCCAGAAAGTTTTACGCTGCTTTCTAGAGAAGGTAAAGCAGGATGGGCTCAAACAGTTAAACAGCATTTTACTGAGATCTCACTTCATTTTTTTCAGTGTTCTGTTCTCTAGGGGACAAGCTACATGTAATGTTTTTTCCCATGTTTCTACCTGCTTTAAAAGTCTACATACAAGGTCATTTTGAAGTGAGAGTTCTTTAATATGGGTTAAATAACCAGCTCTGCTATTAGCTTTTACTTAAACTATAATGCCCTGTACACGCGGTCGGATTTTCCGATGGAGAAAGTGCGATCGGAATGTGTTGTCGGAAATTCCAATTGTGTGTGGGCTCCATCGGACTTTTTCCATCGGAATTTCTGACACACAAAGTTTGAGAGCAGGCTATAAAATTTTCCGACAACAAAATCCGATCCTTTAAATTTTGATCATGTGTAGACAAATCCGACGCACAAAGTGCCACGCATGCTCAGATTAAATTAAGAGATTAAAGCTATTGGCTATTTCCCCGTTTATAGACCCAACGTACGTGTTTTACGTCACCGTGTTTAGAATGATCGGATTTTCTGACAACTTTGTGCGACCGTGTGTATGCAAGACAAGTCTCCAACATCCTTTGGAAAAAATCTGATGGATTTTGTTGTCGGAATGTCCGTTCAATGTCTGACCGTGTGTACAGGGCATAAGACATAAACCACTTGTTTTCACATTAATATTATTATTACATGATTCTACAAATTTTTTGACACGTCTGTGATTGCATCAACCAAATGATCACCCCATTACTTGTTTAAGACTCAAATGTAATTGTATGTTTTCCACCAGCTTGATCAAGTGCAGTATCAGGAAGGCTTGAGAAAAGAGAAGATGAGGCTAAAGATGCAGTAAGTGAAATAAAAATGTATTCTGTTGCTAAATTCCGCATATTAGAGTGGACTGCAGTCACATTTCTATTGAATTTTTTCTGCAGATAAACAAGTGTTACTGATCACTAAACAGGAGGATCAAAAATACACTCCTCTTATGGGGTTCCATTATCTTAACAGTATTAACATTATCTTAACAGTCCTAATACTATCCTACTCTAAATAGTATCATAAAATGTACCTTGTGCATACCTCCCAATGCTTTTGGATTTTCTGGGACTACCCCAAATTTTGATATGAATCCCGCAGTCCCATCAATCTGAGCAGTGTCCTGCAACACTGCCTTGCTCACCATCGCAATTCTGCACAGCAGGTGCAGGGCAGAAGAAATGACAGCTTACATGAATTAATCAGCAGCCGGTCAGCATTTTAGTAAGTGCACCCTGTCACTGTAACATAATCAAATTCTGAAACTGCAGCCAATCAGGAAGCTCTGATACTGTCATGTGACAATGCCAGTTCTTTCCTGATTGGTTTTAGTTCCAAAACTTCTGAAGTTAAAATAAAAAGTACACCTACTACAGCTGACTGGTTGCCAATTAATAAATAATGTGATTGGGGGTGCAAACTAAACACATGACCCTGAAAGGCTGGTAAGAGTGGGTAGAATGGAGCGGAGGAAGAGGAACAGAAAGCAGGGACGGAGATGGGGGGAGGGAGTACAGTTTTACACACTTCACATAAAACATTTATTACTGGCAGCAGTGTTCCTCTGACTGTGTCTGTGTATATATACACATAAGAGAATATGCACTGTACTCTATAACTTTGGCTATCTGTGTACACATGTGGCCGTATTTTTTTGTTTATTGATCCTTTAGATCAGTGGTCTCCAAACTGCGGCCCGAGGGCCAGATGCAGCCTTTTGCTTGATTTTATCAGGCCCTTGGGCCATTATTTCTCCCACTGTCGGCAAAAGTGGGGCATAGTTCCTGCCACTGACACCAATGATGGTACACTGTTCCTAGCGCTGAGCAGCCGTCTGTAGGCAATCTTCAGCTCCCATTCCTGAACAGCCAGAAACTCTAAATCTTCCAGTGCCCAGTGCACTTCCGAGACGTTCAGTAGCTCTTGTCCATTATTTCGTCCAACCGCCACTCCAAATCACTCCCAAAGTTATGGTCGCCTGTCAGCTTCACATACAACAGTCCCTGGCTGCCGTAGCCAAAGCCTTCTGTTGTGCTGTCATCCGCTATCCAAGGGCATGCTTGGGATACATGCCACCGGAGGGCTCTGTAGCTCTCATTCAACCACATCTCTGCCCAGTCTAGCTTGCCTAATTAACCTGTCTGCTCCTTGTGCGTTTTTTCTCCCAAAAACAGCACCCGCAATCAATGCTGCGACCAGTACCTTTCCTGGATGGAGAGGAGAACTTTTCCCTGGTGGTGCTGTTTACGGGCTAGAGTTTCCTTCCAGAGTTCGCAGCGGATGGAATCATACCATCCCAGCCGGACCTGCTCTGATACTGATCCTCTGTGCTGTATCTGCATCTCTTGCAACCTCTTTCCGAATTCCTCTTCCATGGCGGCTGGTATGTGTACCTATCCTCTCCTGCTATCTGGACCTTGGATCCAGGTGGAGGTTTGGATGTCCCAGACTGCAGGAAGCATCCCACTGCTGCTACCAATGGAACAAAACGTCCCACACTCCACTTGAGTGCTTTCGTCATATACCGCTTCCTCCCAGTTTGAATATAGATATCAGATATTCCAATCGCTGAAAACAACAAACAAGACAATACTCTTGTTTGTTGCTGATCATGGACTGTTTTATTTGAGATCACACACAAATATACACAGCAGGCTGACAATACAAACTGTAACCAGAAACCTAATTAACATGAGCTAGTTTACTAACCATTTACCCAGACTTGGTGACTCAGAGATATGACCTTTAAAGGTAGACTTGCCGTCTTCTAGCTCACTGACTATACAATACACATTATCATAAATATCAACACAGAACTCCTTCACACAATAGCAGGGTAATTAGCACAAACAACAATGGGTGAAAGACTCCTAGAACCCATACTAGACTTATTTACATTATAGCAGACAACAGAGAGGTGGCTGGAGTTGATGACATCAGCATCTTCTAACAGTATGTGTCCCAACAGTATGAATAAATCACTATTTCTAATATGGCATATACAGGGCTCCCAGAGTCTGTGTGTCTTGGGGGGACATGGACCTGAATCCAAAGTAACACCTCCTCAAGGGTCCCCAGGCATACAGCTCACAAAGAGCACCGTTCCCCCAAAATCCAGGGCCCATAATCAGTAGGCAAGAGGCCAGCATTCTGTCCCCTTCAAAAGCCTCTGTCCCGGGTGAGTCCATCACAGGAGTGTTTTTTTATTTTTTTTTCAACAAAAGTGGAGCTACTTCTTTGGGCCCAATCCCTATTAAAATGTTTTATTTTGTTCTAGATAGTTGAGAGGGTTGCAGCATTTTTTTTATTGCTGTTTGGGTCCTTGATGGCAAAATTTAACCTTATCTTCTATCAAATATTTCTTCAATGGAAATACAGACAGAACATGTTTCATAGAGTGGGGGAGAGATAGTGCTTCTGAAAGAGTTTTTATTACTGTCTGTGCCTTCTTGTTCCTGTGACCACCGTTCATTTTATTTCTTGTGTGGGTGTAGCACCCTCTTAGGTTTAGGAAGGCTGCTAGGTAAAGTTGGTTTTACTTCACTTAATCAGTGAATCGGGGGTTGATTAGTTAGGGCAGCTCAGGTTTTCAAAGGCTGCTGCTCTGCTATTTTGTCTTGAATTTTGGAGTTTTCCAGAACATAGTGGGAGGGAGGGCAGAGACTGCAGTCTGAATATTTATGAGACTTCCACCAATTCCTAGGGAGGTGTGCCCAGGTGGTGGAGGAAGAGCCCATACATAATCTGAGCGTGAGTGAAAAATAGAGATTGCAGCATGCTGGCGTAAGGCAGCTTTCCAGGATCCAGCCTGGAGGGGACCCCTGCTGAGGGGCCTTGCCCTCTTGAGCAGAAGACAGTTTAAACATGTGAAGGTCCCAGGTAGGCTTAGCTGGAGGGACCCATTTACAGAGCATCCCAGGAATCCAAGGGGTCAGGAGAAAGCTCATGGGAGGAAAGGCAAGAAGGAAGCTGTGGGAGAGAGCCCAAGTTGTGCAGAGGCTGAGTGAGTCTTCATCTCCCTCATGGGGAAAGAGCATGGTAGATATCGGCAGGAGGCAACCGTTGATCCTGTGGCTGAGTGAGTACTTAAGAGTTACTGTGTGGTGCTGTAGTCTCTGGAAGAGGATAGGTCAGAGGAAGCATAGAGGTTATTTGGGACTTTCTTTTTTCTGGGAGAAGTGCAGCCAGAAGATGTGCAAGTACAGCCAAGCAGGGGAGAATTACTGTCGGGTGTTGTACAAGTGGAGCTGGAGTTGTACAGATTTCAAGTGTTGGGCAAGAGCAGCTAGAAGTTTAGCAGTTGCTCAAGTTCAAGTTCTACAGTTACAGGGTATCCCATGCTCCCTATTCCCCATCCAAGTTTATTGTTTCCCAATAAAAACACACAAAAAAAAGCCCTAGACTGATTCTCGGGCCAGCAAAAGATTGGCTGTGTGTGGGCGAAGGGAAGGAAATAGGCCCAAACTACCAACAGCTCTTTGGTGTCCTTTTATGAAGCAGTGAAATCTATTCACTGCTTCGTTCTCCGGCATTCACAGTGGAGTTCTTTCTCCTCTGTGTGCCTGTTTATGAAGCGGAGTAGATCGCTTCACCTTTGGAGGAGTGACACGATCTACAAACGCTTCAAACAGTGGAGAACGGCCCTTGATGCTGGAATCTCGTGAGACTTTACAAGATTACAGTACCAGAAATTCACTGAAACACAGAGATGTCAGTTTATTAAGCAGTGATAAATTATCACTGCTCAATACACTGACAGACGGTGTGGTTAATGTTAAAAAAATGAGTCCCCCTACATTATATATATATATATATGTATACATGCACACACATTATATATACATGTATATGTACACACATTATATATATATGTATATATATGTATACACATTAATATGACAGGGGGACATGCTTACAGTGTTGGGGGGTCTGAACGAGGCATAAGGAAGTTAAAAATCTTCTTCTGTCCCCCTCAGATCCCCCCACATTCCCTCTTCACTCCCTGATTCTCCACCTCTGAGCTGGTGAATTGGGGTGTGTGAATTCTGACACAGATCGCCAGTGAAGCGGTGAGATCACTGCTTCATAAACTGGCCGTTACTGTGTCATTCAATGAGGATTCTCCATGTGCAGAGATCATCGGCGGGAGAACATGCTCAAACACTTCTCCCCTTGATTATCTCTGTTTCATAAACTGTTTATGGACTGTGATCAGCGGTGATCCTTGGGATCACTGCTTCATAAACGGACACCTAAATGTGATGCATTACATGGGAATGACAGGTGTATGATGTGAAGGAAAATCTCCCCAGTGGGGCTACAGACTGAAATAACAAATGTTAACTCTTCCAAACCTTGTTAAAAAATGTAATTATCTGAAACTCAGCTCTCTTTTTCTTTGACAGATGGGATTCTGGAGGTCTTGTAGACTTGGTTAGAGCTACAGGGGAAACTGATAATGAAAGGAGGCACCACACCATTAATCATGATGACTTGACTGAAGCAGTAGAGCTTAAATATGCAGTATTAAGTGAGAAGCTGTTTTGCGACATGTTACAAGCTCATTATGGTACATTGATTTTGTACATTGAATAGCATTGTAACTCATCACTCGTCATCTCATGTGGTGCTAACAGGCATCAGTAGTTGCTATGATTTCAGTGAGTAAGAAAATGCTGTCTTTTTCAGGAGCACAGGTCTGGGCTTCAATGAATGGTGGCCAGAAGGAGAGGAATTTGAATGAATTTAAAATGCTGGCACAGTTTGGTCTGGAGAAAGGAAGTGAACTGGTACTATCCCAACTCCCTGGGGCAACACACAACTTCAGGTGAGCAGAATAAAAAAGACAGAGGACAGTGTACTAATAAATTATTTATAAAAGATAGTGACACATGAGCAAACCAAAGAGAATTCCCCACATGCTACTCTTATTACACAGGTGTTTGTATGGAACATATGCAGTGCCTTAAAAAAGTATTCATACCCCTTGAAATTTTCCACAATTTGTCATGTTACAACCAAAAACGTGAATGTATTTTATTGGTATTTTATGTCGTAGACCAACACAAAGTGGCACATAATTGTGAAGTGGAAGGAAAATTATAAATTGTTTTAAAAAAACATTTACAAATAAATATCTGAAAAGTGTGGCATGCATTTGTATTCAGCCCCCTTTACTTTGATACCACTAACTAAAATCTAGTGGAACCAATTGCCTTCAGAAGTCACCTAATTAGTAAATAGAGCCCACCTGTGTGTAATTTAATCTCAGTATAAATACAGCTGTTCTGTGAAGCCATCAGAGGTTTGTTAGAGAACCTTAGTGAACAAATAGCATCATGAAGGCCAAAGAACACACCAGACAGGTCTGGGAAAACGTTATGGAGAAATTTAAAGCAGGGTTAGGTTATAAAAAACTATCCCAAGCTTTGAACATCTCAACGGAGCACTGTTCAATCCATCATCCGAAAATGGAAAGAGTATGGCACAGCTGCAAACCTACCAAGACATGGGGGTCCATCTAAACTGACAGGCCGGGTAAGGAGAGCATTATTCAGAGACGCAGCCAAGAGGCCCATGGTAAGTCTGGAGGAGCTGCAGAGATCCACAGATCAGGTGGGAGAATCTGTCCACAGGACAACTATTAGTTGTGCACTCCACAAATCTGGTCTTTATGGAAGAGTGGCAAGAAGAAAGCTATTGTTGCAAGAAAGCCATAAGAAGTCCCGTTTGCAGGTTTGCGAGAAGCCATGTGGGGTACACAGCAAACATGTGGAAGAAGGTGCTCTGGTCACATGAGATCAAAATTTAACTTTTTGTAGTAAAAGCAAAACAATATGGGTGGCGGAAAACGAACACTGCACATCACCCTGAACACACCATCCCCACCGTGAAACATGGTGGTGGCAGCATCATGTTGTGGGAATGCTTTTCTTCAGCAGGGACAGGGAAGCTGGTCAGAGTTGATGGGGAGATGGATAAAGCCAAATACAGGGCAATCTTAGAAGAAAAACTGTTATGCCGCGTACACACGATCAGACATTCCGACAACAAAATCCATGTTTTTTTTCCGACAGATGTTGGCTCAAACTTGTCTTGCATACACACGGTCACACAAATCTTGTCAGAAATTCCGAACGTCAAGAACGCGGTGACGTACAACATGTATGACAAAATGCTTACGTTGATATCCCATGATGGCAGATAGCACATGTTGACACACAGTGTGCATCTTCAAAATTTGGCTTTCTAAAAAATATTTAAAATGTGTGAAAATAATAAAAACACAAACAAACTAGAAGACTTTTGGAGTGTTTTAGATTCTGCCTAAAACATCAATGATGTTTTTGAGTCTTTTTTTCCACATCATTGGTGTCTTCCTTGATCTTCTGTAAATCGCGATTGCACACCATGATCTCCCTGATGAGGACGTGTGCACTTGCACTTGTGAAATGAGATTCTTCTTCCACAACATCCACATCACCTAAAACAAAAAACACACCATGTATTATAAATATGCAGGCATACATCTATTACCCGAAGCTGTGGTCTCAGACACTCACCTGTTGTGGTCACTATTTCGCCCACTTCATAAACATCTCCTTCCTCCACATCTTCTGGTTGTGGTGTGGGGATATGCTTTTCTTTAGGAGGTGGGGGGTCCCTGGTGTCCTCAGATGTCCTGAGTCTTTTCTCTCCTATGTGAATAAAAAAAAGGTATACTTAGCACACAGATATTTGAGACGAGAAATAGTAATATGAAACATTGCTTGGAAGTGTTGTACAATTGTCTTTTTTTTGGCAGAGTTCCAAGCTGAAGACATTATGTTTTTCCCTTTATAAAGCTGGAATACTTACCTTTTTTGTACAATTTTCACGCATGGAGACACCCCTAGTATCCACTGGAGCACCTGTGTGGGACACCCTAGTGCTCCCACACTAGTGCTCCTGCGTCCAGATGTATAAACAGCTGCTGAGTGTCCTCTCCTTACACTGAATCAAGTTTCCATTTCATTCTAATACAAACCCATCTAGACAACAATGTCACGGCAGACATCCCCTATTTGAAAGCCCTAATTGGTGGCATGAGGAGCACTTATACTATACATAATAGGGAGTGCAAGAAGGTCCAGGATTCCCAGAGATCAGGAGCTGCAGCAGATGACATTTATGTACCCAGGCTGTGGTACTATGACAGACTGCATTTTCTGGCAGGCCAGACAGAACCCAGGCCAGCACTCTTCAGTCTTCCTTCAAGGCTTTCTTCCACCTCAGCTGAGGCTTCCGATGTCCAACCTGGGCCTTCCAGCCAGGAAGAAGTGGAGGAGCCCAGCTTGAGCCAGGTATAGCATTGTTCAACATATTAGTAGTCAAATAATTAATGATTTTAACTAGATGTTATTATTGATCAGTAATTTCTGATTTTACAATGTGTTTTACATATCAATAGACAGTAGTGGCCACAAATGATTGGGACAAGAATGAAAAATGCTGGGGTCAGAATGATAGTCTTTTCTATTTATCAGCATTCAATTTGCAACAGTCATGAGCTGAAAATTGTGTGTCATTGATGAACCCAAAAATAAAACTATGTCCCTTTTTCATACACAGGAAAGTCTCAGCCAGGAGGAGGCTGTGGAAAGTGGCAGCCAGGAGGTGGCGGGGGTAAGTGGCAGCCAGGAGGTGGCCGGGCCCAGTAGCCTGCCCGAATCCCAGGTCCATCCCCTACGCCTTCTAAAAAAAAGTCCCAGGAAGAGGAGTAACCTGGAGGAGGCAGCACTTGGCCTAATTCGGAAGGCTACTGCGGCCCTCAGAACCCCCCCAATAATCAAGATGACTATGCCTACATGGCAGCCTGCAAAATGCAGGAAATGGAGGAGGGCCAACGCCTCTTATGTGAGGAAGTTATCTTACAAGCCCTAAATAAGGGGTTGAGGGGCGAACTCACAAGCCAAAGCCACATTTGTGAGTTCAACCATGGTCCTCCTCCTTGACCTCCTGCCACAACTACAACACCAGAGCCACAGCCTGGAAAGCAAGCATGGAAGGAAGCGTGGAAGCAAGACAAGAAAGTGATGGCCTGGGTTCAGTCTGGTCTGACAAAAGACGCAGGCTGTTGTAAGTAGACATGTGCAATTCGTTTCGTAACAAATCGAAATTTGGCCGAATTTTGCATCTTTCAGACATTCAGATGCATCTGAATGTTCGAATAAAAAATAATGAATTTCAACTACGAAAGAAATTATAGCGAATATAACAAATTAATTCGACATGATTTGCTAAGTCGTTAAAGATCTAATGAAACAAAGGGTCAACTCAAAGTAAATCTTACAGTCCATTACAGTCCATTTTGTGCTGGAGGTTGGATTACTGGCAAAGTGAGAACTGAGTGAGAAGCGTGTTGTATTATATTTGAGCATAGGAGAAGAGATATTGTCACAATAATAGATTCAATAAACAAACAACTTTCCAAACTACAAATAATTATCACGAATATATATACATACATAAATATCGAATTTCAACTAATACGAAAGAAATTATAGCGGATATAACGAATTAATTCGACATGATTCGAGATTCAGTATTACAAATATTGACACTCTACTCTAAATAACAAATTATCCAAAAAGGAATTAACATAACATAATAAATATAACAGAACAAAATAATGTATTTTACGAATGACAACGAACTGAAACTAAACAAAATTTTCCGTTGTGCACAAGTCTAGTTGTTAGACCACAGCCTGGGGACAGATATGTCATCTGCTGCTGTTCCTGATCTCTTGTAGTCCTGGACCGGATTGTGCTCACTATTATAAGGACTCCTTAGGCCACCAATTTTGATTGTAAAATAATTGCTGTCTGCCCTGGGGTACAAAGGCTTTGCAAATTCCACCAGTTTCTCCAGCGTTGCCTTCCTCTTTATTTTGTTATGACCCATAATAAATGGCTATTTATTTTTCACAAATACTTGCCTATGTGTTTTACTTCAAAAAGGATAGTTTGTTTGTGAGTAGGCAGGTACATTTCAAAAATACAATGTCAAATTAACAAGGGACACCAACACCAACCTCCTTGAGGTTAAAAAATGCAAGATAATAATGGTGTTGTGTTACCTGGACACAAAACGAAAGAAAAAATTATCACTATAAAAATAATAAAAAATAGTAGATCCATGAGAAATAATAAAGAAATCAGGTTGTCAGAACTCTGTGTGAATATCAGCAGCAAAACAACTTCATTATTCTAGCATTATAAAGAAGAAGAGAATGCGCTGCATTAAAAGATTTTAAAATTTGCAGCGTGATGAATGTGCTATCTCCATTACAAACGCTAGTTTTACCAGAACGAGCGCTTCCGTCTCGTACTTGATTTAGAGCAAGCGTGGAACTTTGTGCATCAGAATTGTGTACACACGATCGGAATTTACGAGAACGGATTTTGTTGTCGGAAAATTTGAGATCCAGATCTCAAATTTTGTTTGTCGGAAATTCTGAGGGAAAATGTCCAATGGAGTCTACACACGGTTGGAATTTCCGACAACGAGCTCCCATCGAACATTTGTGGTCGGAAAATCCGATCGTGTGTACGCGGCATTAGAGTCTGCAAAATACTTGAGGCTGGGGTGGAGGTTCATCTTCCAGCAGGACCATGACCCTAAACATGCAGCCAGAGCTACAATGGAATGTTTCAAATCAAAGCATATTCATGTGTTAGAATGGCCCAGTCAAAGTCCAGACCTAAATCCAATTGAGAATCTGTGGAAAACTTGAAAATTGCTGTTCACAGACGCTTTCCATCTGACAGCACTTGAATTATTTTGCAAAGAAGAATGGGCAAAAATCTTACTCTCTAGAAGTTCAAAGCTGGTAGAGACATCCCCAAAAGACTTGCAGCTGTAATTGCAGTGAAAGGTGGTTCTACAAAGTATTGACTCAGGGGGGCTGAATACAAATGCACGCCACATTTTTCACATATTTATTTGTAAAAAAAATTGGAAAACCATTTATAAAATTTTCCTTCCATTTCACAATTATGTGCCACTTTGTGTTGGTCTATCACATAAAAATCCCAATAAAATACATTTATGTTTTTTTATTGTAACATGACAAAATGTGGAAAATTTCAAGGGGTGTGAATACTTTTTCAAGGCACTGTAGTAATCTGCAGTACTACGGATGTCATGGGGCAAGGCTGCAACTAGAACTTTAACTTTAATTCCTAGCTCAGACTTGCTAAGCTATGACATGCTTGAGTTGCAAAAGTAGGAGCTCAGACTCAAATTCTTGTATCTGTTGATGGAGGTATGGTTGCACAATAAAAAGAAAAGTGTAAAAATATATAGATGTAGTATGTTCACACTAATAGATATTCTTAAAATGTGCCTTCTAAATTCTACAGTGGCACAACATCTTCGAAGAAACAACTACTGGTGGAATACCATTATTTATTCAGATAAAAAACATGATAAATGTCATTTATAGGGAGGAAGACAGCAACTGTAACTGCGAAGAGGTATCACAGACTTGGACGGCAGTCCAGGGACTTAAAGAGCTTCAAAGAAGACTGGAGCTGGAACGGATGACTGTGGCTGCTGAAGGAGAAGGGTCAGTGAATTAAATAGAACAAGATGTGTTGGTAGTAGAAAGTGTGCAAAGAAAGGATAGATCTGAAAATATGGTAAAAGGGGAAAACTACAGAAATATTGCAGATTAAAGAAAATGTGCATTCTGTATTTAGAAAAATTCAGAGAACTGATTATGTTCCAAATACAACCCCTGGCAAAAATTATGGAATCACCAGTCCCTGAGGATGTTCCTTCAGTTGTTTATTGTTGTAGAAAAAAAGCAGATCACAGACATGGCCAAAAACTAAAGGCATTTCAAATGGCAACTTTCTGGCTTTAAGAAACACTAAAAGAAATCAAGAAAAATAATTGTGGTGGCCAGTAACAGTTAGATTTATAGAACAAGCACAGGGAATAAATTATGGAATCACTCAATTCTGAGGAAAAAATTATGGAATCACCCTGTAAATTTTCATTACAAACACTAACACCTGCATTAGATTAAATCTGCTTGTTAGTATGTAGGTAAAGAGGGTAAATCATCACGCAGTGTTGCACAAGATGTTGGTTGTTCACAGTTGGCTGTGTCTAAAACATGGACCAAATACAAACAACATGGGAAGGTGGTTAAAGGCAAGCATACTGGTAGACCAAGGAAGACATCAAAGCGTCAAGACAGAAAACTTAAAGCAATATGCCTTGAAAACAGAAAATGTACAACAAAACAAATGAGGAACAAATGGGAGGAAACTGGAGTCAACATCTGTTGTGACCGAACTGTAAGAAACCGCCTTAAGGAAATGGGATTTACATACAGAAAAGCTAAAAGAAAGCCATCTCTAACACCTAAACACAAAAAAACAAGGTTACAATGGGCTAAGGAAAGGCAATCGTGGACTGTGGATGATTGGATGAAAGTCATATTCAGTGATGAATCTTGAATCTGCATTGGGCAAGGTGATGATGCTGGAACTTTTGTTTGGTGCCGTTCCAATGAGATTTATGCAGACGACTGTCTGAAGAAAACATGCACATTTCTACAGTCAATTATGATATGGGGCTGCGTGTCAGGTAAAGGCACTGGGGAGATGTCTGTCTTCAATAAATGCACAGGTTTACATTGAAATTTTATACACTTTTCTTATCCCATCTATTGAAAGGATGTTTGGGGATGATGAAATCATTTATCAAGATGATAATGCATCTTGCCATAGAGCAAAAACTGTGAAAAAATTCCTTGAAGAAAGACACATAAGGTCAATGTCATGGCCTGCAAACAGTCCGGATCTCAATCCAATAGAAAATCTGTGGTGGAAGTTAAAGAAAATGGTCCATGACAAGGCTCCAACCTGCAAAGATGATTTGGCAACAGCAATCAGAGAAGGCTGGAGCTAGATTGATGAAAAGTACTGTTTATCACTCATTAAGTCAATGCCTCAGAGACTGCAAGCAGTTATAAAAGCCAGAGGTGGTGCAACAAAGTACTAGTGATGTGTTGGAGTGTTATTTTGTTTGTTTGTTTTTCATGATTCCATAATTTTTTTCCTCAGAATTGAGTGATTCCATAATTTATTCCCTGTGCTTGTTCTATAAATCTAACTGTTACTGGCCACCACAATTATTTTTCTTGATTTCTTTTAGTGTTTCTTAAAGCCAGAAAGTTGCCATTTGAAATGCCTTTAGTTTTTGGCCATGTCTGTGATCTGCGTTTTTTCTACAACAATAAACAACTGAAGGAACATCCTCAGGGACTGGTGATTCCATAATTTTTGCCAGGGGTTGTATGATGCATAGATGTATCGGGCTCGCCAAATATTCAACATGCCTAGCATATGCAGTATAACTAGTATAATAGTGTTTGTTCTTCACAAGTTCTTTACTTTTGGATGTTTTTTTCCATTTGACTTAGTTATCCCTTTCATTGCTCTACAGCAGCCCAATTCCCCTTGCACATCATTACTTTCTGCTGTTTGCTCAGACAAACAGAATGAAAATGGAAAGCGACTTTAGAGCTGCAGTGCTTGTAGTGGAACCACACTGGGAACACAGGTGAAATAACATTCATGTACTACTGTATGTGTATTGCAGTGGATATACTTTGATAGTGTAACTCTCTTATATTGTGTTTTTTTACATCCATTGTTCTGTTTCAGTAATATATTGATTCTTTATAAAAATTGGTTTATTGTTACTTCAGTGCTGAAGTAATGCATGTGTAGGGATGTAGCATTTTTCACATTTTTTTTTTACATCTTATGATCTCGTAGAGAGCTTTAGCCAGTTAACTGTGTCTGTTCTCCAAGCATGGAGTGTATTATCTTAGTCACTTGCTGTGTGAGTTTTCTGCAGAGATATTATTTGGAGGTAAGGATGTTAAATAGCTGGCCAAGCAGTTTGCTTGTGGCCTGCTGATGCTTGACTGCTGAGGCGCAATGGGCCCAGGTCCAATTACTGTAACATAGAGGTATAGACAAAACCTCTACTCCCCCCCTTGCCCCCTCAATCCATTAAATAAACACACTTACAACCAATAGGTTGGAAAGGGCAAGGCCACAGCTTTATTAAATCCAAACATAACATGTGAACACTTATTCAACTAGTGCCAGTCACAGTTGTACTGTGAGCACATAATTCCGCCAGTGAGGAAGGGGGGGGCCTGTCCTTACCATAAGTGCTGGACAGGCCGCCTAATTCCGATTTTAATCCAGGGCATAGCCCATTACATCCATTATATGCTGGCAAGGTCAAGAAACCGCAGCAAGCTGTGACATACCAACGAACAAACTTGGGGCGGGAGGGTGGGCAGCTCTTCCAAAACGTTCCTTGAAAGACCCAGAATTCTCTGGGGCAAAACTTTTCTTGAGCTCAAGCCCAGCCCCATCCCCCCTAACAACCAATCCTTAGTGACCACTCAGCCACCTTGTACCACCCCTGGCCATGCCCCCATCAGTCAAGGCTCTCTCTCCCTAAAGGGGCTCAAGAGGCCTTCATGACTGCTGAGGCGCAATGGGCCCAGGTCCAATTACTGTAACATAGAGGTATAGACAAAACCTCTACGCCCCCCCTTGCCCCCTCAATCCATTAAATAAACACACTTACAACCAATAGGTTGGAAAGGGCAAGGCCACAGCTTTATTAAATCCAAACATAACATGTGAACACTTATTCAACTAGTGCCAGTCACAGTTGTACTGTGAGCACATAATTCCGCCAGTGAGGAAGGGGGGGGCCTGTCCTTACCATAAGTGCTGGACAGGCCGCCTAATTCCGATTTTAATCCAGGGCATAGCCCATTACATCCATTATATGCTGGCAAGGTCAAGAAACCGCCACCCGACAGTCAGTGGATAACTGACGGGCGCCCCACCGCAGCCAGCACCTGTTCAACGCCGTGCTGAAGGCCAAGATTAAAGATATCCAAACCGATGTCGTTAAGGTGAACGCCATCCGATCTCAGCAAATCACCATTAGCACCTTCCAAATCCTTATGCCGGACAACAAAACCCCCGATCTGCCGAACAAACTTGGACACTTGGGAGTTAACTTTGCGACGGAAGCGTTCCAGGCATGGGCCAGGTATCTCCCGAGCCCAAAGCAAACGAGGCACTATTTCAGACCAAATGAGAATCAAGTTGGTAAAAACAGCATAACACTGGGCGATGTCTCGCTTGATAGCAGAAATTAAATCCACGGAACGTGTATAACCAACGTCATTCCCTCCAGCATGGAGAACTAAAATGACAGGGCCAGAAACATGAGCACGAAGGTGCAAACATTCCGGTAGAACCTGGGGCCAGCGTAACCCACGGAACCCACGCCAGCGGATCCTTGCGAGATCACGGGCGAAACCCAAATTCTTGCCGTAGCTCCGAACATCCGACCGACGAGCGGCCCAGTAGATGAAAGAATCTCCAATTATCCATATTTGCGCCGTGTAACAACCTGAAATTAAAACAGCAGATGTGGGCGGACGTACAGCGAAAAACGTGAAGATTCCCACCTACCCAGACGCTGAAGTTCCGTATCAGAGAAACCCATGCCTGACGCAGCGGTGGCAGCGCCAATGCGAAACGAGTGGGTAGCGAAATCGCGCGAAGGGAGGCCCATGAGCTCAAGGCAACGACGGAAAACCCGTAAAAATTGAAACCTGCTAAGGGAAGAGGAATCAGGGTGAACAAAAAAGACAGGGGACGGGGGGCGCGGACAGAAAGGGGGAGGCTAGCGACACAGGGCAAAAGGGGCCACCACAAGGATACAGAACAACTCTTCTGCCCTTGCCAAAGCTGTCAGTCTTCGAGGTACGCAAAAACACCGTCACGCAGCGCTCAGAGAAGGAGACATCCTCCGTCCGAATGCCGCCCGACGAGGTCGTGGATTTAGAAACCAGTTCGCCAATGCGAAAGGCACCGAAAAACCCCCAGGAGAAGGCAACTTGAAACAGAAGGGTCTCAAACGGAGAAGAGCACACGGACGGCAACAGGGAAAGGATACCGGATAGAATATGAAGGGAAACCGGGCGCCGAGAATCAGGAAAGTGGGTAGCACGTCTCCAGCCCCGTAACACCCGCCGGACAGGAAATGCTTTTGTGGTATCTTCCCACCCCAGGAGCTGGAACCAAAAGGACAACGCAGACATGGTAGACGAAACCGTGGAACCCGAAACCCCTTTCTGCTGCAAATAGCCTAGGTAGGTGAACAAAGCCATGTATCTGTCATATGGAGAAGAGATTGAAAACTCACCGCCCAACACTTGAACCCATTCATCCTACACACGACGATACGATGCTCACGTTTGCGGGGACAGTGAAGCCCGGAGGAGGTCTAACAGGCGTCGGAAACGAGGTTCCACAAATGGGACGGGCAGGGGAGGCCCTCCCAGGAAGCCGACGGAGCCAGGGAGCGAAAGCGATTGATCTGTAGACGGGAGAGAGCATCAGCGATATCGTTAGCAGTCCCGGGAACATGCCTGGCTCTAAAACAAATATTAAACTGCAAACACTTTAAAACCAAAAAACGCAATAGCGATACGATGGGAGGGGAACTAGCTGACTGTTTGTTAACCACCTGCACCACGCTCATGTTGTCGGACCAGAAAACTACTTGGTGGTCGCGCAACCGTTCACCCCACAGCTCAAGAGCGACGATGATCGGGAAAAGCTCCAGCAGGGTGAGATTGCGCAACAAATCCATGCGGGCCCATGAGGCCGGCCAACACTCAGCAGACCACTCCCCTTGGAAGAAGGCGCCGAAACCACAGGAGCCTGCCGCATCAGTATACAGCTCCAGCTGTGAGTTCGGTACCTCCTCCCGCAGCCAACAAGACTGGCCATTGTAGGACTGGAGAAAAGTCAACCATATCCCCAAGTCGTCCCGCATGGGCTTGGTTATACGGACATAATGGTGGGGGGCAGCCACCCCTTTCATGGCCCAAGCCAGGCGTCTACAGAAAGCTCTCCCCATGCGGATGACTCTGCAAGCAAAGACCAAGTGACCCAGCAATGACTGCAGTTAATTAATTAATTGCAATTTCCTAGCTCCTTTCGCCAAGCGGACCAGGGAGAGGAGCCTGGCCAGCTTGTCGCTGGGCAGCCGAAAAACCATCGCCACCGTATCTATTTCTATGCCCAAAAAGGCCTAAACAGTCACTGGGCCCTCAGTCTTGTCCACGGACAGTGGGATGGCAAACCGTCCGCAGGTGTCCTGAAAAACAGTGAGGAGATGCTGACACCGATCACTCTCCGCTGGGCCTACAAAGAGGAAATCGTCTAAATAGTGTAGTATGGACTGAAAACCAGCCTCCTGGGCGACTACCCATTCCAGGAAGCTACTGAAAAGCTCAAAGAAATAACATGATATGGCGCAGCCCATGGGGAGGCACATGTCAAAAAAGTAGCTTTCCTGAAAAAAGCAGCCCAGGAGGTGGAAACACTCCGGGTGGACTGGGAGGAGGCGGAAGGCAGACTCAATGTCCGCCTTCGTCAACAAAGCCGACTGACCGGCAGCCCTAACCAAATGAAGCGCCTTGTCGAAAGAGGCGTAGTGGACCCTGGACTCCTCCTTATCGATGCCGTCATTGACCGAGGAGCCAGAAGGGTAGGACAGGTGGTGAATCAGGTGAAATTTTCCCTCTGCCTTTTTGGGGACCACACCGAGGGGGGACACTCTCAGGTTGTGGTAAGGGGGAAAATCAAATGGGCCTGCCATACGCCCCATCTCTAGTTCCTTCTGAAGCTTCTCGGCCACGACGGACTTGAAGTGAGTGAAGGGAATCCAAAAACCACGGTCCAGGAGTCCACGGTCCCTTAAGATCAAGGCCTCCCTATGAAGGGGGTACTGGTTTAACCAGGGAAACATCTCTAAGACGTTCACTGGCGTCCTCTGGTTTAGAAAGGTCGGGCTTGGCGCACGGCCTGGCGAGTGGTTGTTTACCCCTCCTGAAGCACCGGCTGGCGGGGTGAGCACCCCCGCAACTGGAGCACTCGTGCTTAAAACTGCACGCGGTGTACCATTTGCAGTGGCTCTCATTGAACAGCCAGCAAATACCCTTTTTTGGGGCAGCCGACGCTCCGGAGGGAACGCCGGCTGTGGACTGAAAGGACGAAGGCCTGTGGGGGCACATAAGCAACAACCAGAGGCTACCGTCTTGGCAATCAAAACGAAACTCCTTACGTGCCGCCATCTTTTGGCGAAACTGGGTGTCGTAATGAAACCAACACTGGCCCCCGTACACCTTATAGGCACCCCAAATAAGGTCTAAGTAGCAAAAGAGCGATGCTGCCAACTCCGGGAACCGCTCACAAAGCACTCCCGCGTAAGCGCAGAACCCTTGAAGCCAATTCCTGAACGTCCGAGGAAGCTGTTTTGATTTGTCGCCCTGCGCAGAGACGTCAACCCGATGAGATTTGTCGATCGTCTCCTGATCAGGAGGGACGAGCGAGAGAAAATCGATAAATTTGCGACGCCAGATCTTGACCTTAACCTCCTCCGTCAGGTGCATGCCAGTAGGTGAAACCGCCCACAACGCGCCGCCGGAAGTGGAACCCGAACCCGCCGCTGGACCCGATACCCCCATCCGAGTAAGGACCGATTGGACAACCGACGCTATGCGTTCGTCTGGTGGGCCTGATACGGGAGCGTCATTGGACCTACCCCAAATTAAATCACAGTCATACTCACTGATGCGCGGAGAAAGAGCTGACGAAGGACGACCAGCAGCCGGTCCAGGCGGAACTTCCGGAGCAGGATCAACCGTGGTAGCTGGCAGATGCCTGAGATGTCCATCCCCTGGAGGAACGGTGGCACCTGGCGAGGCAAGAGAGTGCTGACTGAAGGAGAGGTCCAGGGGGAGGGGTCCGACCACCGACCCTGAGGATCCTGGGTGGCCAAGGACAGCAGCTGAGCGGCAACAGGAGCAAACGTGGACTCCAGGACCCGAAGCGGGAGCAGAAGACCTTCCGGGACTGGAGTAGTAGTCTCCCGCCCTGCCGGGCGCAGGGAGACGAGGCTGGGTTGTGGTGGCGGGCAGCCAGCGGGAACCTCCCGCCCAACCGGGCGCAGGGGGGTGCGGATACACTGAAGGCCACGGACCGGGGAGGGCGGCTGGGGCAGATGAACCATCTCCCGCCCTGCTGGGCGCAGGGAGATGTGTATGTGCATGGGTCAGCTGGGCGAGGTGAGTGGCTGGTGCAGCGCGGCCATCTCCCGCCCATCCGGGCGCAGGGAGACCTGGGCAATCAGGAGACAGGAACGCTGGGGTAGCAACATGCGGAGCAGCGTGATCTCCCACCCGACCGGGTGCAGGGAGATTAAGGGCAGACAGCCTAAAATGTGTAGATTGCACTGGCACACTTAAATCTCCCGCTCTGCTGGGCGCAGGGAGAGAAGTGGCCACTGGGGGCAGCAGCGCTGACACAGGGCGAGCCGCGGAGTCCACCGACAGATGGAGAGAGCCAGCAGCCGGAGGGGATGCGCCGGAGGCTCCTGGAGGATGATCCCTGGGATGGTTAGACCTGGCAGCGGACCCCCAGGAAGAACGGCGCGGAAGTCCTCCAGCATCCCTTCCCCCACGGACCGGGGGGGCGGGCCCAGGTATGGAGGAAGCATCCGCCCGGCTGGGCATATGGAGGCAGCCAGGGGAAGTGATAGCAGTGGGAGCCCGGGAGGAGCGGAGTGTGACTCTGGGGCTCCGTGAATGGGGGAGGCGAGGGGGGGCCCGAGCCGCGGAAGATACTGGCGGGGGGGGCCCGCCGGGAGGAACCCCGGCGGCGGGGGGCAGGATTCTCAGGCCTGCTAGGAGGGGGAGAGCTGCCACATGGGGCCGCAGTGGCTTCAGGAGAGGAGGGAGGACAGGCAGGCCTGTAAGAGGCCCTGGAAGGACTGGGGCTCAAACGGGATGGGGGGCGGGTCCTCCGTCGGGCCCTGGGAGCCGAGGATCCCACTGCAGGTACCGCAGGTGGAGGAGAGGGGGGAGAGGAAGCCACCTCGGGGGAGAGAAGGGAGACGAGCCAGTCAGCCTGACCTTGCAGGGCCAGTTCATGGACCCTGGCCAGGAGGAGCTCGGTGTCCATGGCTGAGGGACAGGGTCAGTGGTCAGCTCACCAGCTCTTCCAAAACGTTCCTTGAAAGACCCAGAATTCTCTGGGGCAAAACTTTTCTTGAGCTCAGGCCCAGCCCCATCCCCCCTAACAACCAATCCTTAGTGACCACTCAGCCACCTTGTACCACCCCTGGCCATGCCCCCATCAGTCAAGGCTCTCTCTCCCTAAAGGGGCTCAAGAGGCCTTCATGCTGAGAGTGTCATTAAATATAAGGCACTTCCATGGTCTTCCCTCCTGTGTATTTATCCTGTGAGGATGCAAGTGTAAAACCTGTCTTGTTCCTAAGCCTTGTCCTGCCTTGTAGAAGACCAAAGACAGGTATATCATGATCTCTCCACCCTCCTCTGTGTTCTCCATGCATATGTGCAACAAAACAGCAAAACTCTTAACTAAAGTGACTGGTGCCAATCATTCTAAGCAAAAATAATCTCTACTTGAAAAGAATGTGCTAAGGACCTTATTGTTAAGCAAGTGGGTTTGGGACATTCAGAATGTGGTCACTAGTGAGTTGAAGATCAATACTTAGTCACATCTAAAGTTTGGAAAAATAGTGTCACGCTAGAGTGCTGAAATTGCTAAAAACTAACAATACTTTCAATATGCTACAGTGGGATTCAAAAAGCTAAAGCTGTAGTTATCACTATGTGTCTGTAGATATATTCGTAGCAATATGTAATTTCTGTGCACAGGAAAGAAACAAATTTAGAACCAGTCACATCCTCATTTATATCCTAGGTTCTGGGATGGGACCCCTATGTGTCCGGGAGCATGTTATGAAGAACTTGCCCATATCCGTCTGACTACAGGCCAAAGGATAAAATCCAAGCTTGAGAAACCAAACTTGCAAAAAATGCCCATAGAGGTAAGACCTTTCTTCACATAATGTGTGACCTGTGTGCCTGCTATAATTCAGTAAATAAACATTCCTCATGTAAGTAATCAGAGTATACTATCAGTTATGATGCTGATACACTGAGCCAGCTTTCCGCACAGGCTACATAAGCCTTGAGTCACTGCCATTGCCAAGAAGTTATCCTTATGGCAGTAGCAGCATCTTTCTTCTTCAATTCCCACCACCTTCTGGGTTCTATTTATTATTACAGCCTGGCATATACAGCATGTTATTTATGAAGCCCTCTAATCCACCCCAGTACAATCTCTAGACATACCAGACTAGGTAATTTTTAGTAAAATTGTTAAGGATTAGAACCCTGCTAGGGGGATTCACCCTTTCTATTTATGGCAATGGTCACCAGGATTGAAAAACAGAGACGATCAAAACAGAACAGGAAGTAAGGAAAATCTTCCAATGGGAACACGTTCTGATGACAATTGTCTAAGAAGGGATTTATCTCACTTTGATTTGATCGCTTCTCACTTTCTGAGTCGGCAAGGGGAAATTTCTTGGGCATGACATAGAAAGCAAAATAAACCAGACAGTGGTTTTAACCATTCCTTTCTCTATTATTTACTCTATGGCTTTAGATATTCTATTGGTGCAATTCACATGGTTTAAAAAAAAAAAAAGGATGGGAGGAGGATGTGAATGACATTTGGCAAGGCGTTAAAACATAAAAACGTAATTGGATTGGGGATGGGGGGGGGGGGGGCAGGGGTATAATTTCAGGTCTGCTGATAATTTATATTTTTTTATCTTGCAATGAAACAGGAAGATAAACTACTCTCTCTTCTGAGAAAACAAGAAGAAGCAAGGGACCTCTTATTTCAACTCTTACAAAGCTGTAGCCATAAAGAATTACAAGAGCCCTTATTAAACCTGTTACACAACAACTCTGAGGAACATTCACACCCTATAGAAGAAGGTAAGAGACATGTTTCACTGATGAGGTGCAACAGTGTACAGCCAGATGGTGTACAGGTAGATAGGTTAATTTTGCTAATATAGTGAATTATCTATAGTATGTCTGTAATTTTGACAGAAAATGTGTTAATTTAATTAAAGTAATTTTTGGCTACTGTACTATAGAGCACAGGAAGAGTTTGAGACTTTCCAGTGTTGAATTCTAGTTTGTAAACTTACTAGTTCCTCCAGCCAGTACACATATTCAATATTTATTACTACAGTATATATGTTAGGGCAACTTCTTTTGACTGATAATATCAATAGTAGAGAAAATTATATATTGCAAACAATTGTGTTTAAATAATAAGTTAACCACTTGGTGGCGTCGGGCTTCCTGACATAGCCATATAATACAAGACCATGGCTCTAGTCCGTATCTTAAACTGGTGTCATGACTCTTCGAGTAAATTGTGGTTCCCACAAGAGGAAACATTGGCCGGTAGGAATCTCATCGGGTTCCGACTGAATTTAGAGGTCCTTCGGACTGGACATCCCCACTGACTCGAGCCTCCCTGTCTATATGGGACAGATTAAATGCTTCGGGCCAATATGCTCCCCAAACGTCTCCCTTAGCTCCCCTAGGAGGATATCCCTGGTTCCCACCCAGAGAAGAGCTGAGATTTTTTAGCTCCTGTGGATCTGATGGCAATATTTCATGTGCTAAATTTGCCCCACAGGGCACCCTGTTCTCTCTTTTCAAGTTACTGACATCTTATGGAACTATTCCTTTAGTATCCTGGAGATATCGCCAACTGGCAGATTTCCTTAATAAATTACAGCCCCAATTGAGACCCCTCAACACAATCATGAAGTTTGAATCCTTATGTATCGACCTTCCAGAATCTAAACACCTACTGTCACAAATGTATAAACTTGTCCTTAGCACACAATCTACATCAGTACCCTACTATATTAGAGAATAGGAGAGAGAAATAGGTCAGGATCTCACCCTCTGACAGATTCAGAGGATGATCAGATTAACACACACCACCTCCATAAGTTCCCGTGTGCAAGAAACATCCTATAAATTCTTTACTAGGTGGTACCGGACCCCCTCTCACCTTGCTCAGATATATCTGACAGTGGATGCCCGCTGTTGGAGGGGATGTGACCAGCCGGGCACATTCATTCACTTGTGGTGGTCTTGTCCCCATTAAGGCATTTTGGGAGACCATTACCCCATGGATCAAAAAGACGACCCTCAGACCTATAGCGTTTTCACCTGTGCATCTTTTTCATGGGGTCCCTTCCTCTGTTAAATTGTATAAGAAAAGTGTTACCACACACCTACTAAATACAGCTAAATCACTGATCCTCAGATACTGGAAACATTAATCATCTCCCTCATTACTGGACTGGAAAAGGGATGTTGACACATTTTTTGGAGGCAGAGCGGTGGATACACACAGTCAAAGACCAACAAGACAAGTTTAAAGACATATGGTCAGGGTGGATGTATTATTCCTCAGAGATTCCCACAGACTAAGTACAGTGCCTTGAAAAAGTATTTATACCCCTTGAAATTTTCCACATTTTGTCATGTTACAACCAAAAACATACATTTATTTTATTGGGATTTTATGTGATAGACCAACACAAAGTGGCACATAATTGTAAAGTGGAACTAAAATGATAAATGGTTTTGAATTTTTTTTACAATTAAATATCTGAAAAGTGTGGCGTGCATTTGTATTCAGCCCCCTTTACTCTGATACCCCTAACTAAAATCTAGTGGAACCAAATGCCTTCAGAAGTCACCTAATTAGTAAAAAGAGTCCACCTGTGTGTAATTAAATCTCAGTGTAGCGCCCTCTACTTTTAGGTAGGCACTAGATTGGCGTTTTTCTAGTTGCAGGACTAGTGGCAGGTAAATTTAGCCAGGCCTGTATTTCTATTCCAGGCCTGGTTGTTTTGATTTGGGAATGGGAGTGTTAGTATAGTGGGGGGTGTGGCCACCTACATTCTGGCTCAGAGATCCTCTCCTGCTTTCAGTGGAATTGTTCTGGAAGGGAGGTTGGACTTGAGACCTGAGTGGCAGGCAGCTCATGTGGGGGGCTCTGACCAATCATTAATTTGTATTGGTAGGGGGCAGGCCTCCTATATAAATTGGGGTCGCATGCTTCCAGGGAGAAGTTGTGGAACACCTCAGCATGGCGTGCTGAGGTGTTATACCGGGCATCCCCATGCAGGGATGTGCCATGTGCGCAGAGGAGAGATGGAGGAGCCGCAGTTGAGGATCTTCATCTCCACGGAGTGCATCAAGTTTCTGTGACCGGGGAACACAGTGCTTGACTGTAAAGAGGATCCAGCGGAAGTAGGAGTAAAGCGGTGGAAGTAAATCAGCTATCGGATTTCTGTGACCGGGGAACACAGGACTTTGATAAAAGGAGAAGGTCAGTGTAAGGTTGAAGAAGCAGAAGTACTGGAGAGAGTAGCATAGCATACTGTGTGGCCTTTGAACACAGTATGGACAACAAGTGGATGGGCTGGAGTGATGGTCTGTCGTTTGTTATGTGTCAAGCTCACATTTGCAACAACTTCCAAAGACTGTAGGGTGTTAGTATGCGGGTCATGAAGAAGGCAGTGCAGGCCTTTGACCTTAAAGAATTAATGCCCCAAAAGAATCATATCAAGTCAAGCAGAGGAACTATTCAGAGTAGTACCTGTTGTTAAACTTGGGAGCGCTGTACAGGGGAATTATTCAGAGTGATTCATCCTGTTTAGCTGGAAGCCGCGAGTAGTAAATCTTCAGTCAGAAAGATAACAGAAGAAGTAATAGTCTGCAGTGAGAACTGGATAGGAGAAATCTATTAACAATGCCAAGGCCATGGATGATAACCTATCCTTCTGGAATCTTCATGGGCATCTCATACATCCCTAATATCTCTCCAGGTTTAATCCCACAAATAAAAGCAAGAAAAAAGGAGTAATTGACTGTTTAATGTCTTTTGAGTGACCGATGAGGGGATGGCAGCAGGGTGATTGGCGGATTGCTACAACCACATCAGCAGCCCCTACAGGGGTACCGCTACATCAGTATAAATAAAGCTGTTCTGTGAAGCCCTCAGAGGTTTGTTAGAGAAACTTAGTGAACAAACAGCATCATGAAGGCCAAGGAACCCACTAGACAGGTCAGGTATAAAGTTGTGGAGAAGTTTAACCAGTTCCGGACCAGCCGCCGCAGTTGTACTGCGGCAGGTTGGCTTGGCTGGGCAAAGCGACGTTATCTTACGTTGGGTGCGCGGCCACCTAGACGATCGGATTCGCTTCAGAACTGATCAGTCTCCAGGCCCAGGCCAATGATTTCTAGCCTGGACCTGGTGATCGATTCTGGCGAATGAAATCCTTCCCCTGCCTGTGTAAGTGTAAACACAGGCAGGGGAAGTGATGTCATCTCCCCTCGTGGAACTCTTTTCGTTCCAGAGAGAGGAGAGAAGACATCTCAGAGTAAGTTGCACCAACTAGCTAGCACCTGCGTTTAGCCCCTCCACCCAGCCCAGCCCACCCAAGTGCAGTATCAATCGATCACTGTCACTTACAAAACACTAAACACATAACCGCAGCATTCGCAGAGTCAGACCTGATCCCTGCGAACGCTAATGCCCTGTACACACGGTCGGACTTTCCGATGGAATATGTGCAATTGGAGCTTGTTGTCGGAAATTCCGACCGTGAGTGGGCTCCATCGGACTTTTTCCATCGGAATTTACGACACACAAAGTTTGAGAGCAAGCTATAAAATTTTCCGACAACAAAATCCAATCTCGTAAATTCCGTGTGTGGACAATTCCGGCACACAAAGTGCCACGCATGCTCAGAATAAATTAAGAGACAAAAGCCATTGGCTACTGCCCTGTTTATAGTCCCGACGTACGTGTTTTACGTCACCGCGTTCAGAACGATCGGATTTTCCGACAACTTTGTGCGACCGTGTGTATGCAAAACAAGTTTGAGCCAATATTCATCAGAAAAAATCCATGGATTTTGTTGTCGGAATGTCCGATCAATGTCCGATCGTGTGTACAGGGCATAACAGTTTTTTTGGTAGCGTTTGAAGCAGTCGCTGACAGTCAGGTGCTCTTTTTTCCTGTGAGTCGCACTAGTATACCAGTAAATTTAGAGGCCAAAATGTCTAATCAAAGGTACAGTAATGAAGAGGCCTACACGTTTCTGAGCCTGACAGATGAGAGTGAAGAGGAAGTCACCGATTCTGGCTCAGAATACGAACCAGTAGACAGCACCCTGACAGATAGCTCTGACGACGGAGTAGTGGTCCCTGCCAAGGTCAGGCTTACCCGACCCCTTTCTTCTGCTGTTGTTGCACCAGCAGCCTAGTACACCCTGGTCGTAGTCAAACCAGCACTGCAGTAACACATGGTGACATGGCGAGTCCAAAGTTCAAGCTAGTGAGGTGGCTAGCACAAGTAGAGTCCCGCAGCCACCAAGACAAACACAGGCCCGTTGAGCCCATAGTGCCCTTCCTGCAGCATTTGCCAATCCGAATTGGGAGCCCACCACCTCTGCAGCACCCATGCGTCCCCCATTCACTGGCCAACCCGGAATTCAGGTGGAAACAGTTGATTTTAGGTCACTTGATTTTTATTCGCTGTTTTTCACGGAAGATCTCTATAGATCTGTTGTGGACCAAAGCAATTTGTATGCTGGTCGATTCATCGCCGCTAATCCCCAGTTGGCCCTTGCCAGAGATTGGAGACCTATTACGGTCTCCGAATTTAAGACCTATCTGGGCCTATCCCTCCTAATGTACATAGTTACAAAAAGTGAGTTGCGGTCATATTGGTCCACTGACCCAATTCACCATATGCCCATGTTATCTCCCTCCATGACCAGGACACGATACGAGCAGATCTTGCGGTTCAAGCATTTCAATGACAATGAACTCTGTCATCCTCTGGGTTTCCCTGGATACGATCGGCTCCACAAAATTCGGCCCCTCGTAAACCACTTCAACCAACAGTTTGCAGCCTTGTTTACTCCCGATCAAGTTGTCTGCGTTGATGTGTCCCTGATTACGTTTTCTGGCTGCTTGCCTATCAAACAGTATCTTCCCAGCAAGCGTGCCAGATATGGGGTCAAGATGCATAAGCTCTGTGACAGGGCAACAGGCTATACATATAGTTTTATGGTTTATGAGGGAAGAGATAGTCATGTGGAGCCGGAGAACTGCCCATAGGGAGCGCTGGTAAGATTGTGTGGGACTTGGTGTCATCCTTATTCGGAGAGGGGTACCAATTGCACTTGTATGTGGACAATTATTACACAAGCGTGCCACTTTTTAGTCATCTTTTTGATGGTGGAATTGGCGCATGTGGCACCATGCAATCTAATCACCGGGGCTTCCTCCAAGGGCTTGTAGAAGCCCGACTTAGACGGGGGGAGAGAGCCTGCTTGAAATGTAATAATTTGTTAGCAGTGAAGTGGAGAGATACATGGAATATTTTTGTTCTGTTCTCCCTTCGCGCAGATACGACTGTCCAAATTCCTACGGCGACTGGTGTTGTGGAGAAACCCCTCTCTGTCCATGAATACAACCTGAACATGGGAGGGGTGGACCTCAACGACCAGTTGTTGGCGCCGTACCTAATTGCCCATAAGGCCAGAAGCTGGTACAAAAAAGTGTCTGTATATTTATTGCAATTGACTCTGCTGAATGCTTATGTGCCATACAAATCTTCAGGACGAACTGGATCCTTCCTTAAATTCCAGGAAGAGATCATCACAGCCCTTCTGTTTCCAGAGGGTGCTGCGGCCCACCTTCCCAACGCAAATGCAGTGAGCCGGCTGCATGAGAGGCATTTTCCGTATGTCCTCCCTGGTACCCCTACCCAAAGAAATCCCCAAAAAAGATGTCGTGTCTGCAGAAAACACGGATTTAGGTGTCACACCCGCTTTTATTGTCCCTCCTGTCCTGACCAACCTGGTCTTTGCATCGGTGACTGTTTCAAACGCTACCACACACTAGTGGAGTATTAGCGTAGGGTACAGCATTGCACAGTCCTATGACACACGTACAAAGAGTCTCGAAAGATGAGATGGCCATCACATTTTGAGAGACCCCAATCTGGAACGTTTACAGTTTATATAAAAGTACAAAAGAAAAAAAAAGCACACAAAAACACAAAAAAAAATAAAAAAGCCAAAAATAGTTGTGGTTTTATTTTTCTTCTCTCCCTAATGTTCTCTCTCTTATGTTCGCTCTCTATTGTCAGCTCTATTGTTCGCTCTCTATTGTTCTATATCTATTGTTCTTTCTCTATTGTTACTGTATTTTAGAACGGTAATTTTTTATTTTTACTATGTGTTATTGTATTTGCTTTGCAGGTATGGTATTACTGTTATACTGTAATGTTACTTTGTTTTATTGTTAACCATCATTTGCTCAGCAGGTACGCCATTCAGCTGCAGCACGGGTTTATCTATTCTGACAGCAACAGCGTTTGCTCCCACAATACATAAAGCCATGACTCCAGCGCTGTAAGAGGTGATTTCACCACCACAGTTAAAGAAAAGTGCATATATGTGTAGTGATATATGATATAGTGGGTGTAGCGATATATGATGTATAGTAGTATCATGGGTAGATAATTAATTCATAATTATTATTATGATGATGTAAGTACTCTTCCGCAGCAACCCAATTCTTACAGAGAGATACACTTTATTGACTTCCAACACAGAACAAGGTTCAAAGTCCACAGATGACAAAAAAATCCAATGGAGTATATAACTCAGAGTCCCAATTTTCCTAGATCTTACACACAGACAAGACTGTTTGCCCGCTTGAATAGTCCCCCCTGAAATACTAGCACACTAGGAGGGAGTTTCTGCTAGGTCAACCCAAAATACTCTTTGATCTTATTGTTACCCCCTCAAGTCTAATTACCATCAATAAATACTTCTTCTATGGTCCTTTAAACAATGTACCCTTTGAAATGTTCAATCAGGTTAACAGGCCATACCTCACACACCTAGGTAGACTTGCATAAGATCAACATATCAAAGGGTCTTCAGCTGTCCCCTTGATATGTTAAAATTCAGTTGGCTTGGACAGCTCAACTGAATTTCTGGTCAACATGGCACTCCAATACAACATTATACATAAATCGGCCAACGTATTACAACAATATGTCGAAGCATTGGGGCAGGGGTGGAGGAGCGATTTGCTCCTAACATTAGGGGTGGATTGCCCCCCTGCTTCGGCATATATTTTTTAGGCACAGATTGCGTTAAAAATCAAGTTTTATTAAGTTAATGTTTTATCGTTACCATTGTTTGCTTTTCAGGTACACCATTGAGCTGCAGCACTGATTTTGTATCTTGACAGCAACAGCGTTTGCTCTCACGATACATAAATCAGCGACTCCAAGGCTGTAGGAGGTGATTTCACCACCACAGTTAAAAAAAAAAAATGCTGCATGTACGCCCATCATCAGAAGTAGGTGGATGAAGGGCGGTATTCTAATGGTGGGCATACCCACCGATCAATTACGAACATTACAATATATGCCCAACAAGGACCAGCAACGTACTGGTATGTTGCTGTACTTTGAGTGGTTATATCAGAATGATGCCTGCAGGTTTAGGTATCAAAAAGGTTTAGGCATCATCCTGGTCTCATTCTTTTCAGCCAGGGGTCAGCTTTCATGTAAAAGCAATCCTAGCGGCTACTTAGCCTTGAGCATTTCATGACTTAGGTTTTGCCGGATATAAACAGCGCCATTGGGAAATTGGGAAAGCATTTTATCACACCGATCTTGGTGTGGTCAGATGCTTTGAGGGCAGAGGAGAGATCTAGGGTTTAATAGATCCCAATTTTTTCAAAAAAGAGTACCTGTCACTACCTATTGCTATCATATGGGATATTTACATATTTCCCTGAGATAACAATAAAAATTATTTAAAAAAATGAAAGGAACAGTTTAAAAACAAAAAAAAAAGCAAAATAAATTAAAAAAAAAAAAAAAAAAGCACCCCTGTCCCCTGTGCTCATACGCAAAGGCGAACGCAAGGGTCGGTCTGGTGTCATGTAAACAGCAATTGCACCATGCATGTGAGGTATCACTGTGAAGGTCAGATCGAGGGCAGTAATTTTAGCAGTAGAGCTCCTCTGTAAATCTAAAGTGGTAAACTGTAAAGGATTTTAAAGGCTTTTAAAAATGTATCTAGTTTGTTGCCTTTGCACATTTGTGCGCAATTTTAAAGCATGTTGTGTTTGGTATCCATGTACTTGGCATAAGATCAAAGGGCTTTGTCTTCAAGTGGTTAGAAGAGTGGGTGACGTATGACATAAGCTTCTAATGTTGTACATAAAATGCCAGGACAACCCCCCCCGCCCCCCCCCCCAAATGACCCCTTTTTGTAAAGTAGACACCCCAAGCTATTTGCTGATAGGCATGCTGAGTCCATGGAATATTTTATATTTTGCCACAAGTTTCGGGAAAATTACAAACTTTTTTTTTTTTTTTTTTGTAACATACTGTTTGTTGTAACATACCATGGGCATATGTGGCATTTCACCCCAAAATACATTCTGCTGCTTCTCCTGAGTACGAGGATACTACATGTGTGAGACTTTTTGGGAGCCTAGGCCCAAAAACCAATCACCGCCTTCAGGCTTTCTAAGGGAGTAAAATGGTGATTTCACTCCTCAATACCTATCACAGTTTCGGAGGCCATGAAATGTCAAGGTAGCACAAAACCACCCCAAATGACCCCATTTTGGAAAGTAGACACTTCAAGCTATTTGCTGACAGGCATGTTGTGTCCATGGAATATTTTATATTTTGCCACACGTTTTGGGAAAATTACAATCTATTTATTTATTTTTTGCACAAAGTTGCCACTAAATGATATATTGTTCAAACATGGCATGGTTATATGTGGAATTACACAAAATACATTCTGCTGCTTCTCCTGAGTATGGGGATACCACATGTGTGAGACTTTTTGGGAGCCTAGCCACATGCAGGACCCCAAAACCAAGCACTGCCTTCAGGCTTTCTAAAGGTGTAAAATTGTGATTTTACTCCTCACTACCTATCAGAGTTACAGAGGCTCTGAAATGTCCAGATAGCACAACCCCCCCCAAATGACCCAATTTTGGAAAGTAGACACCCCAAGGTATTTGCTAAGAGGCATGGTGAGTATTTTGCAGCTCTCATTTGTTTTTGAAAATGATGAAAGAAAATAAAACTTTTTTTTTTCTTTTTTCAGTTTTCAAAACTTTGTGAAAAAAGTGGGATTTGCAAAATACTCAACATGCCTCTCAGCAAATAGCTTGGGGTGTCTACTTTCCAAAATGGGGTCATTTGGGGTGGGGGGGTTTGCTATCTGGGCATTTCATGGCCTCCGAGACTGTTATAGGCAGTGATTTGTTTCCGGGGTCCTGTACGCGGTTAGACTGTCAAAGAGTCTCACACATGTGGTATCCCCATACTCAGGAGAAGCAGCAGAATGTATTTTGGGGTGTAATTCCACATATAACCATGCTATGTTTGGACAATATACCATTTAGTGACAACTTTGTGTAAGAAAAAAAATAATACATTTTCCTGAAACTTGTGGCAAAATATGAAATATTCCATGGACTCGACATGCCTCTCAGTAAATAGTTTGAAGTGTCTTCTTTCCAAAATGGAGTCATTGGGGGGGGGGTGCTATCTTGGCATTTCATGGCCTTCAAAACTGTGATAGGTAGTGAGGAGTGAAATCAAAAATTTACACCCTTAGAAATCCTGAAAGCGGTGCTTGGTTTTCGGGGTTCTGTACGCGGCTAGGCTCCCAAAAAGTCTCACACATGTGGTATCCCAATACTAAGGAGAAGAAGAAGAATGTATTTTGGGGTGTAATTCCACATATAACCATGGCATGTGTGAGCAATATATCATTTAGTGACAACTCTGTGTAATTTTTATTTTTTTTGGTAATTATTTAATCACTTGTGACAAAAAAAAATATTCAATGGGCTCAACATGCCTCTCAGCAATTTCCTTGGGGTGTCTACTTTCCAAAATGGGGACATTGGGGGGGGGGGTTGTACTGCCCTGTCATTTTAGCAGCTCAACAAATGAGATAGGCAGGCATAAACTAAAAGCTGCGTAAATTCCAGAAAAGGTACCCTAGTTTGTATAACTTTTGTGCAAACCAATAAATATACGCTTATTGACATTTTTTTTCCTAAGACATGTGGCTGAATACATTTTGGCCTAAATGTATGACTAAAATTGAGTTTATTGGATTTTTTTATAACAAACAATAGAAAATATAATTTTTTTCAAAATTTTAGTTTTTTTTACATTTATATTGCAAAAAATAAAAATTGCAGAGGCAATCAAATACCATCAAAAGAAAGCTCTATTTGTGGGTAAAAAATAGACGCAAATTTCGTTTGGGTACAGCATTGCATGACCGTGCAATTACCAGTTAAAGCAGCGCAGTGCCAAATTGTAAAAAGTGCTCTGGTCATTGAGCAGCCAAATCTTCCGGTGCTGAAGTGGTTAAAGCAGGGATAGGTTATAAAAAAAATATCCCAAGCTTTGGACATCTCACGAAGCACTGTTCAATCCATCATCTGAAAATTGAAAGAGTATGGCACAACTGCAAACCTACCAAGACAAGGCCGTCCATAGACTGACAGGCTGGGCAAGGAGAGCATTAATCAGAGAAGCAGCCAAGAGGCCCATGGTAACTCTGGAGGAGCTGCAAAGATCACAGCTTAGGTGGGAGAATCTATTAGTCATGCACTCCACAAATCTGGTCTTTATGAAAGAGTGACAAGAAGAAAGTCCCGTTTGCAGTTTGCGAGAGGCCATGTGAGGGACACAGCAAAATGTGGAAGAAGGTGCTCTGGTCAGATGAGATCAAAATGTAACTTTTTGGTCTAAAAGCAAAATGCTATGTGTGGCGGAAAACTAACACTGCACATCACCCTGAACACACCATCCCCACAGTTAAACATGAAAACCATTTATCATTTTCCTTCAACTTCACAATTAGGTGCTACTTTGTGTTGGTCTATCACATAAAATCCCAATAAAATACATTTACAATTATTATGGTTGAAACATGACAAAATGTGGAAAATATCAAGGGGTATGAATACTTTTTCAAGGCACTGTATCACTACCATACCACACCTATGACATTTACAGAATTGATGTATGACCCCCTCATAGATGTACCCGATATTCATCAACTAGATTCAATGTTTCACCTTCCCTCTTTCCCACTTTCCCTCTTTAGGGCCGTTTTCCCTTTTCCTGCTACCCCTCTTTCTCGCCACAATAATTAGACCACCCAGAATATATCTCAATATTGTTTGCACATTGTATATCTTAGGTTGGTTCAGCTATACCTACAAGACTATGCTATATTAGGCGCTTGGGCTTATCTGTACCTGGCCACTCGCACCCGTGATGACGAAGGTGTAGGGTTGGGTGGGGAGACTGGGTGCCTTTTTTGAATGCCTCATACCTACCTTACATATCTGGATCAGATAAACCAACTTAGTTGGAACTGTTAAATGTGTAACCTCGCTGTGAAATGTATGATCATACTCTATTGTGGACTTTGTTGTTTTGTTTACAATTTGTAAAACAGAATAAAAATTTCATTATAAAAAAAAATAATAATAATAAGTTAACCACTTAAAAAGATAGTTGAGGGGGGCAGGAGGCGGAGCCTAGCAGAGCAGACATGCATTGTTAGAGCTCCACACCGCTGAGGAGAGAAGAGAAGGACAAAGCGGAGCCTGCAGGCTCAAAAGGTATCCATTTGAACCTTTTTGCCCCAGGGAACAAACTGTGAAAGTTTGGGCAGGAAATATGGTACTGGGAGGAAACTGTGGCAGAAATAAAAATCACCTCACAAAGAGCTCACAGGCACTCACTGCAGCTGAAGCAGCTCCAGTCACCTCACAAGTTACAGCATCAGGGCGCTCTCACAGACAGAAAATGTCACAGCAAGACTCTCCATTTGAGTCAGATACAGAACAAATCCTCTCACAAACTTCTCCACAAGCCTCCTCAGTATCCCCAGTAATATTATTACAATTTGAAAAGATGCTTCATAAGGCTTTAAAACAAACCTCAGACCAAATAACAAAAAGCCTAACCAAAGAAATAAGAGAGCTGAGAAACCGCACCGCAGCTTTAGAAATAAAAATGGATGAAATTGAAATTACAACCCAAGAAAATATAACAGAATTGGAACAATTAAAAAAAGAGAATTTAATACTTCAAACTAAGCTCGAAGATTACGAAAATAGAGCCAGACGTTCAAACTTGCGCATAAGGGGAATACCTGAAACTGTGACAGACCTGCAATCTACTATTACTGCTCTATTACAAGAACTAAAGCCAGATATCCCTATTGAACGTTTAGAACTGGACAGAGTACACAGAGCCCTCACAGCCAAAAAGAAAGATGGACCCCCACGTGATATAATCACAAAATTTCATTATTACAGAACGAAAGAACAAATACTAATTGCTGCAAGAGAAAAAAAGGAACTTAATTTTCAAGGACACAATTATCAAATTTTTGCTGACCTATCCCAACTTACTATTACTAAAAGACGATCCATGAAACCCCAACTAATGGAACTGCAATGCCACAACATTATGTATCAATGGGGCTTCCCCTTTTCAGTCAGATTTAACTACCAAGATACAATTTACAGAAGCAGATCAGCAGATGAACTACAACAAACCCTTTTAAAATTAAATCTGACAGAACCCACAAGCAGCAACACTCCCACACGCAGAAGAATGGCGTCATCTTCACCTTCAGGCAGCACCCAGAAAATTTCAGAACAAAATGGGAATCATCATTCTCACAAAAGAGGCCGTTATACCACATCATCCATGGACCAAGAAGATTCAATGGACTGAAATCCTAATTCCTGATATCTCTTCATTTATTATACTAAGAGATGGTTCTCTATAAAAAACCTATATTTATAACTGAATGTAACTGCATTCTGATAGTCACACACTGTGTGGGATCATGTTACATTCCAGTTATATTTCTTATTACTTCTGATTCATATAGCCTTAGAATATATAAGTGAAATAAGGAAATTCTTGTTCAGTTATATATTATCAGGTAATAACAATAGATTTATTACTTTTTAGGACAAATATGTTCAATAATCCAGAAGTAATGGAAGCTTTTTCTTTCTTTTCTTAAAACAAATATATTATTATCTAACTAGTTCCTAGAATTATGTTTTTGTTTATTCTAATCTGAAGCAATACAACCTCAATTTTATGAGTTAACATATCTAAACAGTTACATATGAATAAAATATGTAATTGTTTACTCTAAAAGGGTTAAAATCCCAAAATAATTCAAACTATCTTCATCAATACCAAAGTTATTAACAGTACCTTTCTAACTGAATTATTTAGCCTAGGGCAAGACTAACCATATACAACCACCCTGGAATAAATAATTTCAACAAAAACTATATTCTGCACTCCAATTAATGAAACATCATTTTGATGTCTTTTGACATAGCACTTCTCTCCTGTAAGCGGAAGATCCGTGTACCCCCATTAGCCCTCCTCATTCTCCCAACCATATTATGTGGGAGTGTGACGAAGGCACTTATTCCCCTGAGAGAGATATTTATTCTCTTTCACGGGTAAATTGTGATTACTTGCAAAAAATAATTTATACAATGTATCATCTAATCTCGTATGTTTTTTGTTTACTCTTTACTCCAGAATTCACTGGTTTCTTTTCTATCTATTCATCTCTTCAGTCCACACAGGTTGATCTGCGCAGTCAGCTCTGCATAACAAAAAGTAAGTCAAAACTATTTGATCTATTGCCATGGCACCACTGAATATACTTTCCCTGAATGTTCAGGGAATAAATGTCCCTCAAAAAAGGACCAAAGCCTTCCGTACTTTCCATAACAAGAAGGCTCACATAGTATGCCTCCAAGAAACACACTTCACCAAAGATTCTACTCCAAAATATTTTTCTCCTTTTTATCAACAAATTTACACGGCTTCTGCCTGTACCAAGCAAAGGGGAACTCTAATTGCATTTCACCGATCCACACCATTCACCTTATCATCAGAAATTAAAGACCCAGAAGGTAGATACTTGATACTCATGGGTTATATAATGGATACAGCAATCACGGTGATTTCCTACTACGCTCCTAACAAACAACCTACACCATTCCTCTCACATATATTACAAGTGATTAATACACACAAAATAGGAACAGTGATAATGTGTGGGGATTCGAACCAGGTCCTCCTCCCATTTCTAGATAAATCACCTTTTACACCATCCAAAATAACCTCTAGATTACCTTTTTCTCAACTTCTTTCCAAATACAATCTGGTAGATTCATGGAGAGAAAGTAACCCAATGAAAAAGAAATTCACTTATTTCTCGCACCCTCATCAAACCTTCACCAGAATAGATCATATTTTTCTAACAATAGGAATGATACCAGAAATTATTGCATCAGATATAATTCCGATTCCGTGGTCTGACCATAATGCAGTATACACTACTATAGCCTCAGCCATACCAAAAGCGCATGACCCAACGTGGTACTTACCGGACATAATGCTCAAACACCCACTACATCAGATGGCCATTGAACAAGCTTTAAAGGAATACATATCAATTAATAATACAACAGACATCTCCCCAATAACACTGTGGGAAGCTCATAAGCCTGTCTTGCGTGGTACAATACAAAGACAAATGGCACTATTTAAACGGGAACGCAAAAATCTAGCAAAAAAACTAGAACTCAATTTTAATGCAGCCTACATATCATTCCAAGATAATCCATCTCAGAGTACAAAATCTCATCTGGAAAAATCTAGATTGGAATACGATCTATTTCTCACGGAGTCAGTTGATAAATCCCTCAAACGCTCCAAACACAATTTCTACATGAATACAAACAAACCAGGTACATATTTGGCTCGGGCATTAAATTCAACTAACAAATCTTTCAAACCAATACGTTTGAAATTATCAAAAAATGTTTACACTTGTAATCCAGTTAAAATAGTCCATAAATTTCACTCACATCTCGCAACTTTATACAAGACAAACAATGAATTTAATCCTACAGAGGCTGAATCCTTCTTCTCAAAAATAACCTTACCTGAGTTATCTCAAAATCAAAAAAGCAGTTTGGATGAGCCTATAACTATAGATGAAGTTGCTAACGCCATAAAAGACCTAAAACTTAATAAAAGACCAGGCCCAGACGGCTACTCGGCTTTATACTATAAAACATTCTCAGAAATACTCTCTCCCATTCTCACTGAAACTTTTAACAAACTTCTAGATGGACATTCTTTTCGGCAAGAAACACTAATGGCAATTGTTTGTATGATCCCAAAACCCCTTTCTGATGATACTTCCTGTGTGAATTATCGGCCTATCTCTCTGTTAAACCTCGATATTAAATTATTAGCAAAAATAATAGCAAAACGCCTCAATAGCATTATAGGAAAATTAATACATAGAGATCAAGTAGGCTTCATGCCAAATAGACAGGCAGGCGATGATATACGCAGGGCAGTGTTATTGGCACATATTGCTAAAAAACGGAAAATCCCTTTATGTTTTCTGTCTCTCGATATTAAGAGGGCATTTGACACAGTATCCTGGCAATATATGCAATATTCATTACAAAAATGGGGTTTTGGACCCCACTTTTTAACATGGATCAAAGCATTATATAATAAACCCAAAGCCTATATAAAATATGCTGGATACAAATCTGAAGCCTTTAATATCGAAAGAGGTACCCGACAGGGTTGCCCATTATCTCCCTTATTATTTGCCCTTATACTCGAACCCATGGCCCAATACATCAGAACAAACCAAACTATAACTGGCATTGAAGTAGGAGGTATTACACACAAATTATGTATATTTGCAGACGATATATTACTTTTTCTATCATCACCACAGGTCTCTGGTCCTAACTTAATACCAGCTCTTGATGGGTTTGCAGCCCTATCCGGCCTTATGATTAATCCTAAGAAATGCCTAGTGCTTAATATTTCACTCACAAACATGGAATTGATCCCGGCTAGGGCTGCACTCCCATTCACATGGGCAGAAAAATCAATCCCATATCTTGGAATTCATTTAACAGCATCTCATTCTGACTTATTCTCAACCAATTATGCTCCTGTATTAAGACAGATCACAAATCTAATAAAACAATGGTCGCAACTTCCTTTATCCTGGATAGGGAAGATTAATGCAATCAAAATGACTATTCTACCCAAATTGCTTTATCTATTCAGAGTCCTCCCTATTCCAATTCCTTCCTATTTTTTGAGAATAGTACAAAAAAGAGCAACTTCGTTTATATGGGGCTCTTCTAAACCACGTATACCTATACACACACTACATCTTCCGAAAAATAAAGGAGGCCTGGGATACCCTAATTTTACTAACTACTACAGAGCAGCACATTTGGCCAGTCTGTCCAAATACCATGCAAAACAGGAAATCCCATTATGGGTATTTATAGAGGCTTCAGAAAATGACCCTCTATTAATATCAAATTTATTATGGCTTGATCCTAAAGACCGCTTTAAAATTCATAATCCCATAACTAAACACTTCTTATCTCTCTGGGATAAACTAAAAACCAAATATCAGTTACAATCTCCACACAATCCTCTCCTTTCTTTTATCAGAAATCCGGCCTTTTATCCGGCATGGATCTACCCAAATTCTTTTAAAGCTTGGACAACATCAGGCATTCAGACACTAAATGACTTCATAGCATCTAAATCATTCCTTTCATTCCCATCGCTTAGAGAAAAATATGATCTACCAAACTCTGAGATATTTAGATATCTCCAAATCAAAAATTTCTATACACCATTCCTAAAGGGGGATACACCATTATCCCAATTGTCCATTTTTGAATCAATCTGTACAAAAGATCCATTTGCTAAAGGTACAATTTCATCACTTTATAATCAATTATATGGAGTAGCAAATCTTAATAGACCCTCTTACGTTCAGAGGTGGGAGGAGGACCTGGGACGAACTTTAGAAGACACGGACTGGTCTAACATATGGCTCACATCTAAGTCATCTTCACCCAACATCTTAGCACTGGAGACAAATTATAAAGTCCCAACTCGCTGGTACCTTGTACCCGCTAGAGTGGCAAAATATTCACCTAATACCTCAGCTCTTTGTTTTCGAGGATGCCCAGAAATAGGCACACATTTACACATATGGTGGACGTGCCCAGTAATCCAAACCTTCTGGAAGGAAGTCTTCGTGATTGCATCTAAAATATTTAAAAAAATAATACAACCAGATCCATATTTAACTTTACTTAATCTAAAACCGGAATGGTTAACACTCTCTCAATTCAAACTTATGATCCAACTAATAACGGCTGCAAAACAAACAGTGGCCAAGGCATGGAAATCTCCTACATTGGTACTAGCAGAAACAATTCACAGAATGAATAATACAATGTCCCATGCTAAGATGGTAGCCATCGATCAAAATCAAATTCCAAAATTTGAAAAACTTTGGCATCCTTGGATAAAACAACAGTTCCTGTCAAACTTCAATGACTCTGTCCTGTTGCCATGGTAACAGATTAAATGACTTACAGAGACACCCATTCTAAGGCTTCAAAGAGAACTAAAAAGAATAATAAACTGACGAGCGGGACAACCTTGTGGACCATACCTCTACCTTTCAACCCTTTTTCTTCTTTCTCTTTCCTTTTCTCCACCTTACGATTAAAGCTCATTATCAGAATTTATTTGACCTATATACACACTACTTGTAAACAATATGTATAGTAGGTATAAATCATTTAAATACCTACAAAAGTAACTAAGGAAATGATATATATCTTTAATTTAGGTTTACGTGAACCCAATGTTTAATATTTGAAATTTCATGATATTTACCTATATAAACCCTACTGTAAAACAATGAGCTTACTTTATAGATCCTTGTAAACTTACTTTATGTATCTTTATAACATTGTATACTCAATAAACTTCTTTTGACAAGGAAAAAAGATAGTTGAAAACCTTCACACCTTTTATCATGTTCACTTAGGGTTTTATTTTTCAAGTTTCAGGAAATAAAGTTGCACGAAATCCACTAAGAGACCTTTTTCTTCTTGCTATGACGGTGACAAAGACATGTCTGCAGGAGGATCGTGGAGTGGTGACATGGGGAGACTGTGCAGTAAGATTACTTGTACAAGTGCAGCTAAAGCAGGAACTGGAGCTAAGAGAACTCATTCAAGAGCTGGTTAATGGGGTGAGATTCTTTTCAACATTTTTAGTTATTTATAGATGAATGTCAGGTATGGCTTGGACCAATGTAACTATGTATATACCATACCTGACTGATGCCCCTGGAAACTGGAAATCATTGAAGTATACACTGCTACTCCAGTGTGCTCCACTTGCTTCCAGGTCCAGTGCTGAGTGGCTGACCTTCTTCATTCTAAAAACAGGAGGTTGACCACTCAGCATGGGCTCAATTCAGAGAATGCTTTCTATTAATGCAAAGACTTCTCTGGTTGAACAAGGTGGAGAGGCAGGGTGGCAATGTCATGCTCTCCATTTCATCCAATCAGAGAACATGTTGCATTTATTTGGAGCATGCAACACATTCTTTGAATGGTACCCATGCAGAGTATAATGAAGTATTCAAAAAACAGAACAAGCAAACTGAATATGTTTGGTCTGTTTGCTACCACTGGCTGTATTCTGTCATCCTTGTAATATACAGTAATATTCTATGTAGCAGGGCCGTAGATAATTTATTGCTCAGGGGGGGGTGTTCAGCAGCAGGTACTAAATAAAAGTATTTTTAAACAAAACAAATTGCGCCAAAAGGAAAATCTATGTGTTGTTCATAGTAAGCAATCACATCCTTAATTCTATTTTCTCAGATCCTCTTGAAAATCGAACCTGATTTCAGTTTTGCCTTCTTCCAGTTTTTATGAACATTGCCCAGTGAGGTTGGCTATTGTCCAGTCTAAGGCCTGGTACTGGCTGAACGAAAAATGAAAAAAACCTGACGGATCAATGTACTAAACACAGTCGGTGTTAATACAGCGATCTCCTCGCTGTGCTATTGTGTTCTGTCATGGGACTGCCCCCCCCCCCCCCCCAGAAGACAGCGGTCAGTGCTCTCTGCCATTGGACTGCCTATCACAGGGTGATGCATTGTAATAGCCAATCTTACTGGGCAGGTGCGAAGGGCACCATCTTGTGGAAGGCAGCACACTCATTGATTTTATGTTAACCCAGGATACCAGACAAGATAAGTGGTACTGTGTAGAGTCCATACATACAGAGCATACCTATAAACTTTTGAGCTTTAGAATGAGGGGCATGACAGGGAAGCAGTGTCCTGCAGCGCACCGCTGCAAAAAAGTGGGTGTAGCATTTTTCAGCTGCATTAAAAACGATTAATAATGCCTTTTGCTAGGGGGTCCCTCTCAATCTGCCTCCTTACTCACTACGGCTCCTTACGTCACTTCCCTCGGCGCCGGAAGGAAGATCACCTCTCCCCCCTCCCTCTAGGCCAGTGATGGCGAACCTTGGCACCCCAGATGTTTTGGAACTGCATTTCCCATGATGCTCCACTACACTACAGAGTGCCTGAGCATCATGGGAAATGTAGTTCCAAAACATCTGGGGTGCCAAGGTTCGCCATCACTGCTCTAGGCAATCATCTGGGACACGTCATAGGTCCCAGATGATTGCACGGCCAGTCACGGCGCGTGGCGTGGATCGCGCATGCTCAGTGGGGGCCGGCTGTGAAGCCACAGCCGGGCGCCCACAGTTACAATGCCGGCGCCGCCGAGCAGAGGGGGAGACAAGCGGGGCTTCGATCCCCCGCATCGCTGGACCCTGGGACAGGTAAGTGTCCGAATAATTAAAAGTCAGCAGCTACAGTATTTGTAGCTGCTGACTTTTAATTTTTTTTTTTAAGCGGAACTCCGCTTTAAGGGACACGGTTAAACAAAACCTGGGCTTCCTTGTACCTATAAAATATGCTGAGGCTGAGTCTTCCACAATTGCTGTTGTGTTAGCCTGTTAGGCCCTGACTGTTCACATGTAGCGATTTGGGATCGTGGGCAGAATTGCTGTGATTCTGTCCGCAATTCCAAATCACACTGCAATGTTGGCAAAACGCAGCACATGTGTTTGTGTTCCATTCACTTTTAGTGGTACCAAAACATGGTGTGGTTTTGGATGCTTGTTGTGCGATAAATCGCTTAACAATCACAGCAAAAAGACAACACATTGTGGTGTCAGTAAAAATGAATGGAACACAAACACATGCTGCGTTTTGCCAGCATTGCAGTGTGATTTGGAATCAGGGCGCGGTGGCAGACAGAATTACAGGAATATTCTGCCCACGATCCCAAATCACTACATGTGCCTAACAGGCTAACACAACAGCAATTCAGTCCAGCGCCTCAATCACCAACTTTGCCAGCAGTTGCCACAATCTCAGCTACCAGTAGAATAACAGGAAGAAATTCTGCAGCACTGCAGTTCTAAGCTAGCCTGACTGAGGAGGACACAAGGGAAAGAGGGACACACCTAGTGACCTGGGGTGGACTGGGTGGGTCAATGGACAGCAGCAGCCAGCCGCACTTCAGAACATCATCCATATCTTCGTCCACATAGCAGGCTGGTGGCTAACAGTAGCCTTGAGGGTCCAGCTCTTCACCCAAGCGGCACTCAAAGGTGGGAAGCGACACTGCAAGGAGGCGGAGCCAATGGAAATAGAGAGGACTGGTGGCCGGGTAGGTTCTGGTCGCTCCCACTCTACTCAGTGCTTCCTCCTGTCCTGGTGGCTGCAGCTGGACAATTCAAGAAGACATGATCTCATATAAAGGAGCCTGGAGGCACCGAGGTGCGGAGGTGGAGCAGCGAGAGCCAGGACCCTCTTTAAAATTAAATGGACCCTGGGTAAACACTTTCAAAATCAGTTTACAGCAGCAGATCAGGCAGCAATTGTGATTGGTTGCCAGAGGTTACAGCACACGTTACGGCTCACTGATTAGTTGCTAGAGGTTACTGCACATCATTTCTGCTTGCTGATTGGTTTCTAGAGGTTACTGCACATCATTACTGCTCATTGATTGGCTGCTAGAGGTTACTGCACATTACTGCTCACTGATTGGTAGTGATAGACTACTGCTTATCATTACCGCTCACTGATTGGTTGCTAGAGATTACAGCAGTGTGACAAAATACCAGCCCTCCTGGGATACAGTTGAAAAACAAATTCTGTTGAGCATGCCGCAGAATGCCCCCATTCACATTGGAGCAACTTGTGCGATTTGACCTGTCACACCCTATTGCTGGCAATAGCCAAGTTCAAATGCTGCACTGATTTGAAAAAGTAGTTCCTGCACTACTTATGGTGATTTCAGGTGCAACTTGCATAGACATCGGTACATGAAGCCGCACAGATGTCTTCCAAGTCACACCTAAAGTCGCACTCACATGCGGCTTTGAAATCATGCAATTTCAGAAGAAGTTGCACGATTTCAAAGCAGCAGTCAATGTGAAAGGGGATGATTAAACAAAACCACCCCTTGACCACCTACCTCTAAATGATCATAGCAGCTGCATCGTTGACTACACATTGCTGTGACATCAATGCTTAGCTTCACGGTGCCGCCATTAAACTTGCCCATTGATATCACAGTAGCCACAGCCACAAGCCAAATGACCAGAGACTGCAGATGTGACTACGGGAAATTACCAGAGACTGCGGATGCGACTACAGGAAATGACAAGAGCCTGCGGCTGCGACTACGACTACAGGGAATGATCAGAGACTGCGGCTACGAATACAGAAATGACCAGAGACTGTGGCTTTAACTACAGGAAATGACCAGAGACTGCGGATAAGACTACAGGAAATGACAAAAGACTGCAACTGCGACTACAGGAAATGACCAGAGACTGCGGATGCGACTACAGGAAATGATCAGAGACTGCGGCTGCAACTACAGGAAATGACCAGAGACTGCAGATGTATTACAGGAAATGACCAGTGACTGCAGATGGATTACAGGAGATGAATAGAGACTGCAGATGCGACTACAGGAAATGACCAGAGACTGTGGCTGGGACTACAGAAAACGACCAGAGACTGCGGATGCAACTACAGGAAATGACCAGAGACTGTGGCTGCAACTACAGGAAATGACCAGAGACTGCGGATGCAACTACAGGAAATGACAAGAGACTGCGGCTGCGACTACAGGAAATGACCAGAGACTGCGGATGTGACTACAGGAAATGACCAGAGACTGCGGCTGTGACTACAGGAAATGACCAGAGACTGCGGCTGCGACTACAGGAAATGACCAGAGACTGCGGCTGTGACTACAGGAAATGACCAGAGACTGCAGATGCGACTACAGGAAACGACCAGAGACTGTGACTACAGGAAATGACCAGAGACTGTGGCTGCACCTAAAGGAAATGACCAGAGACTGCGACTATAGGAAATGACCAGAGACTGCAGCTGCAACTACAGGAAATGACCAGAGACTGCGACTACAGGAAATGACCAGGGACTGTGGCTGCGACTACAGGAAATGACCAGAGACTGCGGCTGCGACTACAGGAAATTACATAGCATAACAGTGAGTCTACTGTCTACAGGCAGTGTATATTGGCAGAAAGACCTACCTAGCCAGCGGGCTCACCTCCTGCTCTCAGAGGTCCTGGGGCAGGGCTTTCCACAGAAAGGGGCTGGGCTTTCCATGGTAGGGGGCGGGGCTTTCAGAGGTCCGGGGTGGGGCTCTAAGTGGTCCATGGCGGAGCTCTTAGATGTAGGGGAGGAACTCTCAGCGCTCCCTCTCTGCTCCAAGCCTCCGAGCACATACAGGCTACATGGGGCGGGGCAGGGCAAGGTCAGAGCATCAATGGAGCTCCCGGCCCCGTCCCTCCCTGCTTACAGAGCCTCCCTCAACCCAAACTGAGCCCAACAGCCCAGGCCGGTGCACCCCGGTGGTCAGACAGTGTAACAGCAGGCTCAGGCAGCACACAACAACAGCGTGTGTGAATCAGTGCCTGCCGAGTGTGGCGATGTAGTTCAAGCACACATAAAGTTACTACTTCTGCACTGATGATCTGGGGGGGTTTCAACCCCCAAACTCCCCCCCTTATCTATGTCCCTGCTAGGAGGCTTGCTGGACATTGTTGTGGACATACGAGTGACTGTAGCAGGATAACTAACAAAATTCAAAAGCTTTCCCAAGCTATTTAGCACAAAATCAAAATACTTTTAAAAATGTGTTGGTAGAGGCTGAACTATTTTTCACTCTACAGGCCTGCTGAGTGCTAGTGAACTGAATGTTGGACTGGGGTTTTAAAAACTTAAAATGTAAAAATGTCCGACAGTGAGAGCATAACCAATAACAAATGAGCAGAGAGGAAAATCTCTTTTCTGCAATAAAGAACTATTTCCCCATTCAATTTTAATATAGTGTGGTTATTGTACATTTAATCTTTTTTTGGAAGTAATTCCAAAAATTTTACAGCTTGATAGTGACTTGAACATTGGTCATCAGACTATACCCAATGTAGTGGAAGAACGAGATCCTGTGTCGGACCTCATACGTCTATTGCAGCCTCTGACACCTCAAGAGCATCTTGATTTAAATCAACTTAATATTAAGGTAAGAGATTGCTTTGTTCACATGTTTATATTGCATTAGAGGATATTCGACAAAATCTTTATTTTCACATAACTAACATTTATGCCATAGAATGTGGAAGACGCTGGTCTACTCTTCAGGACAATTTTTCCTGATGAATTCTTTATTGTTGTCTATTGGTACCTGCTATCTGTCTGCTATAAATTCCAAGACAAGAAGACTGCTGTGCCATACAGGCCCTTTCAGTGCCATTAACAAGAGTGCTGGAGACCTCCTTCACATTTCTAGAATTGAGGAGGATCCAAGGAGCCATGACAGGAGAAAAAAAGTCATTTTAAATCTCTTTTTTTTTTAAATCCCACATCTGGAGTACATGATATCTCATTTCGAGAGATAGCACAGTTCATGCATACTTTGTCCCAGAGTCAAACATGTACACTGTAAATGGCACACAATGATCATTCATGTCATAATAAAAAAAAGTGCATGCACGCCTTAACCCAGGCTAAGGCACAAGTGTAAAAGTGGTAATTGCTGGGCTCCATGGGACCCTGCTGTGCTATGCTAACATGCTATGCTTTTTCTAGCTTGTCTCTGACAATGGAAATCCCATTATAGCGAAGGACCCATGTATGGAGGAGCAGTACATAAGACAAACACGTGACATAACAGAAGCTGAAACATTTAATGAAATTCAAACTGGCAACAAGTCACCTCTAGCATTCCTGGATTCTACAAATGAAGAAATAACTGATAAAATGAATGAAGATAGTAGAAGAGCGCAGAACGAATTTCAGGAAATAAGAACAGATGGATGGACTGATCCAAAAAAGAAACAGGCACAAGTAGAAAAGGGCTGTCATCAAGGACAAAACAATACAGACTATAGAAACACAGTTACAGATTCCTCATCACAAACCGAATTTAGGGATGAAAACACAAAAAGTTTAGAACATGTACCAGACACAAATCTCCCAGAAAACCATGTATGCAAGAGAAAAGAAATGAAGTCAGAAGAAAATATGGTACATGGAAATGGTGCCATGGAGATACTATCCAGAGTACCTGGAAAAGACATTCATCAAATGAGAAAGAATGAAAAATACGGGAAGGATGAGAAGAACAGGCATGTACACGAACAGGTGAGCTATGCTAGTATATATTAGAAATGTAGTAAATTATTTACTTATATATAATAAATCAATGTGATCCTTCTTTTAGGTTCCCCAAAATCAATTAGCTACCTCTGTGCTGGATGCCACAGAAGGTCTGATAGCTGGTCTAATGACACTAAAAGTGAGAGTGGAACAAGTATATATGATGAGAGAGGTTGAGGGAAATCCCTTTCAGAAACCACCAAACAACATCATCAAAGAAGTAAGTGCTTAATACTTGACAGGTACAAAGATAGATATATCATGTTCTCAATGTGAGGTGGTGACATAGGTCCATACATCATGGATAAATAGCAACATATACAGTATCTCACAAAAGTGAGTACACCCCTCACATTTTTGTAAATATTTTATATATCTTTTCATGTGACAACACTGAAGAAATTACAGTTTGCTAGAATGTAAAGTAGTGAGTGTACAGCTTGTATAACAGTGTAAATTTGCTGTCCCCTCAAAATAACTCAACACACAGCCATTAATGTCGAAACCGCTGGTAACAAAAGTGAGTACACCCCTAAGTGAAAATGTCCAAATTGGGCCCAATGTGTCAATATGTTGTGTGGCCACCATTATTTTCCGGAACTGCCTTAACCCTCTTGGGCATGAAGTTCACCAGAACTTCACAGGTTGCCACTGAAGTTCTCTTCCACTCCTCCATGATGATATCACGGTGCTGGTAGATGTTAGAGACCTTGCACTTCTACACCTTCTGTTTGAGAATGCCCCACAGATGCTCAATTGAGTTTAGGTCTGGAGACATGCTTGGCCAGTCCATCACCTTTACCCTCAGCTTCTTTAGCAAGGCAGTGGTCATCTTGGAGGTGTGTTTGGGGTCGTTATCGCGTTGGAATACTGCCCTGCGGCCCAGTCTCCGAAGGGAGGGGATCGTGCCCGGCTTTAGTATATCACAGTACATGTTGGCATTCATGGTTCCCTCAATGAACTGTAGCTCCCCAGTGTCGGCAGTACTCATGCAGCCCCACACCATGACACTCCCAACACCATGCTTGACTGTAGGCAAGACACACTTTTCTTTGTACACTTCTCCTGGTTACCGCCACACACACTTGACACCATCTGAACCAAATAAGTTTATCTTTGTCTCATCAGACCACAGGACATGGTTCCAGTAATCCATGTCCTTAGTCTGCTTGTCTTCAGCAAACTGTCTGCAGGCTTTCTTGTACATCATTATCCTTCTGGGACGACAGCCACGCAGACCAATTTGATGCAGTGTGCGGCTTATGGTCTTAGCACTGACAGGCTGACCCCATCTCATTCAACCTCTGCAACCATGCTGGCAGCACTCATACGTCTATTTCCCAAAGACAACCTCTGGATATGACACTGAGCACGTGCACTCAACTTCTTTGGTTGACCATGGCAAAGCCTGTTCTGAGTGGAACCTGTCCTGTTAAACTGCTTAATGGTCTTGGCCACCATGCTGCAGCTCAGTTTCAGGGTCTTGGTGATCTTCTTATAGCCTAGGCCATCTTTATGAAGAACAACAATTCTTTCTTTCAGATCCTTAGAGAGTTCTTTGCCATGAGGTGCCATGTTGAACTTCCAGTGATCAGTATGAGAGAGTGAGAGTGATAACACCAAATTTAACACACCTGCTCCCAATTCACACCTGATACCTTGTAACACTAATGAGTCACATGACACCAGGGGGGGGTGGCTAATTGGGCCAAATTTGGACATTTTCACTTAGGAGTGTACTGACTTTTGTTGCCAGTGGTTTAAACATTAATGGCTGTGTGTTGAGTTATTTTGAGGGGACAGCAAATTTACACTGTTATACAAGCTGTACACTCACTACTTTACATTGTTGCAAAGTGTAATTTCTTCAGTGTTGTCACATGAAAAGATATAACAAAATATTTACAAAAATGTGAGTGGTGTGCTTTGTGAGATACTGTGTGTGTATCCATGTGCAAGTATGATTATGTCAGAGACTTTAAAGGCTGTAAATACTGGAAGTAATACATCGAAACAACATGCACCAATATGACGCACTGGGGTTGATTTACTAAAACTGGAGAGTGCAAAATCTGGTGCAGCTGTGCATGGTAGCCAATAAGCTTCTAACTTCAGCTTGTTCAGTTATGCTTAAGCTAATTAAGCTGATTGGTTTCTATGAAGAGCTGCACCAAATTCGCACTCTCCAGTTTTAGTAAATCGACCCCATTGGGTTACAGAGTGTCCTCCTTTGTACCTGACTGTGTAATATAAGTAACTACTGATTGTGGATTCTACCTTTTGTATTCTGATTTTGTATCTAGTATTTGACTAAAACAATGAACATCTGGACTTGTAGGAATTAAAATGCAAATATACTCTATAGAGGTGATAAAATGGGTTCACAACACCGTGGTACCACTCACAGGTCCTGCGCTTTATCCACCTCAGCTGTGAGAGCTGGCTGTCTTTGGGATCCATCACTCCCCAAACAATTTTCACTAGTACAAAGATGCAGCTGCGCACTACTGATCCAAGTACCTCAAAACAACTTTATTGAGCCAGCAGAAATGGTAACACTCTACCCAAGGCTCTCTCTGTTGCACCCCACCCCCTACTGGGGGTTAATTATAAATCTCTATGATTAAATCCCAGCAGGGAGCTAAAAATCCATCAGGGGAGGTGTGGGCGATCCTCCTATCTGATGGAACAAAAATTTTGTTTTGATCTACTTCGATCAGCAGTGACTGGCGTCACAGTTTAATTAATAAAATGTGTTATTACATATAAGAAAAACTGGCATATTTAGGCTTTTTATAAATGTGATATGTTTTTTTCAAGCTCCCGCTGAATGCACAAGTCAGTGACTCACAAAACAAAACACAAGTGGAAGAAAATATGATACCTAAAGCCATGGAAGAATATGACACTTCCTCTAATGAAGCTGCTGATCCTATCACCCGGACTGAGCTTGCGAAAAAAGAAACTCAACCCAAGCCTTTAAAAAATGTTTATTGCAGCAATGAAGGTGAGGGGACCCAAACAGAAGGCTATGAAAGCCACCCTGACTCAGTGGAACACAGGGAACTTGGGGCAATCCAAGGAAAACAAAAAGCTAAGGAGCAGAGAAAATCAGAGTTAATAAGTTTGTCATGTGGTGCAGAAACAAACCACAGCAATGACTCAAATATGGAATCAAATGCTAATATGCATGGACCATCGGCAGAAGTGAGTGACCACATTATAAACAAACTGAAATGCATATATGTCTTCAGTATCTATAATAGCAAAGCTGCATGTATTAATGGAAATATCATTAGGAATTCTACTGCAATTTGAAACACAATGCTATAAAACATAATAATAATGCCCCTTCGTTGGTGCCAGTGTGAGGAATTGTACCTCATTATTGGTGTCAATGGAAGGAATACTGCATTATATCAGTGGTAAAACAATGTCCTAAGAGCCGGATAAAAACAAGCAAAGAGCCACATTCAGAACGCTGGCTGCAGTATGAAGATGAGGGAATTAAGTGTATATTCTATTCAATTATCATGTCACTTCAATTATTCAATCATGTGGAGAGCAAATTCCTGTTTCCAGTCATGTGCAGAAAGGATAAACAGTAATCTTCTTTTCAAATAATTGGATAACTGAATTAAATATTCACACAATTTATTGAGTAAAGATTCTCGACAGCTTTAGTAAATCAGCCTTACTTACGCCGAATCAGCGAAAAGGTTTAATAATTATAACTGTATGCACGTCTTTTCTGTTTAATGTTAACAAAAAAGATTTTGTTTCTGCAGAAACATTTATTAATAGATACAGTTTTAATAGCAAAATATATTTTAAAAAACAGTATGTATCTAAATGAAACCTTTGAAAAAGCTGTTTTCATTTCTATATACATATCTATTCATTTTGGAGATTATTGGGAGTCTGTGAAAGCCATGCTGTGTCTTTTAGCCCCATTGATTCATCTTGCCAGAGAAGGAGGAAAAGCTATTATTAATTAATGGGACATCCAATACCAGCAACTGCTTTGCCTCTCAAATTATAATAATAGATGTTTCTTGACAATAAAGCTACTTCTATATTATGTTTTCTGTAAAACAGAGTATTCGTTGTATTGTTTATATCAGAGGTCTCCAGACTTTTCAAACAAAGGACCAGTTTACTGTTCTTCAGACTTTAAGCGGGCTGGATTGTGGCCAGTAGGGGTAGAAAATGTCCTGGGCTCAGCATCAAGAAGAATAAACATGGCCTCTGGGCTGGTGGTTAGTAGGAGGAGGAATAGTACCCCATCATTGGCATCAGTGGGAGGAATAGTACCTCATTATTGGTGTAAATGGGAGGACAAGTGCCTCATCATTGGTATCAGTGGGAGCAATAGTACCCTATTATTGGTGTAAATGAGAGGACAAGTGCCTCATCATTGGTATCAGTGGGAGGAATAGTACCCCATTATTGGTGTAAATGGGAGGACAAGTGCCTCATCATTAGTATCAGTGGGAGAAATAGTACCCCATTATTGGTGTAAATGGGAGGAATAGTGCCTCAACATTGATATTACTGTGAGTAATAGTGCCCCATCATTATTGTCAGTGGCAGGAATTATGCCCCACTGTTGGTGTCAGTTAGAGTAATAGTGCCAGATAAAGCATCCGCAGTTTGGAGACCGCTGGTTTATATGATACATTCTTCTTGCCCACAGATTTCATCCGAACAAGTAGCATCTGCTGTTATGGAAGCTGCAGAGAATCTCATTGGAAGCCTGAAAACTCTTAAAGAAGAAATTAGCAGAGCCTCTCAGTCCCAGATCACGAAACAGATGGGAGAAACATCTACAATAGATGGATACAAATATCTAGAAGGTACCCCAGTCAAGAAGGACAATACTGGGACAGAAATGCCTCCATCATTAAAACAAGGGGAATACAAATCAATATCAGAAGACAAAAAGATGAATGAGAAAAGGTACTAAAGCTTAGAAACAAGATGTTACAAGATCTTGTAATACCTAAAAAAGAGAATATTGTGGTTGAAATTATGATAAAGTTGGACTAAATTTGTTTTATTCACATTTGTGATGTAATTAAAGCGGTACAAACAAGGCTACCCTTTGGATAAAAAGTGTCCTGTGCAAAAATAGTGTCATACTGTCCCCTCACATATACCCTTATTTCCAGAGACGTAGAGGGAAGAACATGTTCTATGCTTAGCCCTTCTACATACTTGTCTAACCTCACCTACCTATCCTCTGCTCAGCTGTAAAGTACTATTTATACATTCATTCTGTCATGGAAGTTTGTTAAAGCTGAACTCCCAGCAAACAGCTATTATTTGCTGTTCAAATACATTACAAAATATGTACTTTAATAGCATAAGTACTACACCCTGTAATAACAGTGTACCTGTTCTTAAAATATTATTAAAGTGGTTATCTGTGTACCTCTCCACATGTCCATGTGCATTTATGTTCAACCGTCAATGTTTGACTAGTCAAATATCCCATTGTAACTGTATTATGAGGCCTACCCAATAAACTTCAGATAGTCCACAACAATCTAAGCTTCATGTTTTAGATCATTATTTTCCAGTCTTCTTTGTTCTTGTTTTCACAAAGCAACATCATAACCAATAGGCAATCATGTTCTGGAAAATGTCAGTTGGACTATAAGAATCTCAGTGGTTATGGAAAAACAAACACAGTTCATAGAAGAAGTGCTGGTCAATGTACGGAATGAGAGTGCAGAATGAACTGAAAATCTCTTATAACTTAAAGCAGAACTAAAGTCCAAAATACTTACCTCTGCTCCAATGGTCCAAGGCCAGTGAGGACCAGCAACACCAACCTCTAACCAGCTTCTTCCAGATGCTGGCTCTGCGGTCAAAACGCCCACTCATGCATAGGAGTTCAGTCATTCAGTCTCTTATGTAATACAGGGCCTGCCTGCTCACAATTATTTTATCTAGACTTTAGTTCCACTTGAGGGCCACATGTAACCAGGGCCATCTTTTCACATGGGCACGCTGGGCAGTTGCCCGGGGGCCCCACTTGCCTGGGGGGCCCCACATTCACCTGGGGCCCTGTCCCACTGTGTGAACATCCTGCACATCCAGGGATTGGTGAGCAAGCCGGCTGGATATGCATTGTACAGCTCCGATTAAAGACTTCATCTGTCAGATCCAAGCTGTGATGTCGGGTATGGGCGGGGCTGCTACTCAGACCCACCCCCTCTGTCAAACAACCAATGTAATGAAAGAGCCGGCTGACATCATACTTCATTATGTGCAGTGCTCCTCCCCCTCCTTATCACATCCGCACACCACACTTCCCCATTCCTCCCTTACACAGAGCACAGTGGCCCCTCCCCTCTAGCACGTTGTACCTAAGCCCCACCCCTCCCCCTATGTCCTTTCTGGCATGAGCAGCAGGCGAATGTGAGGTGAGTGTATAGTGAGAGGAGGCTGAGCTCTAAATGAGACATTCACAGGAGGGACTACAGGTCCCAGCATGTCAGCTGCTTTCTGAGAAGGTTTGTGTGTCTGCAGCTCTGATGTTTTTTATTGTGACATCACTATGTACAGTGCTGAGGATATCACTTCCTGGGTAATACATGCAGTGCTGGTGGGGGGGAAATGATGTGTCAGGCTGGCCTCCCCCTCAGCTCTCTGTATGTATTAGTGGAATCTCTCTTTGCAGATATTACAGCTCTCTGAAGATTGAATCTGTCCAGTGTGTGGGCTCCAGGGCCCCATACAGGAGATCTGAGAGGGGGATCAGGCACCTAGGGGTGTCTGGCAGTAAAGAGAACCTGTCATCGTCCATTCAGATCAAAGTGAAAGATAAGTACTAGAGCTGAGCGCCTCCATTGCTGACACCATCCCTGCACTCAACTGCCATCTTTCTGTCTGTCTATAAGGCACCTGGTGAATGCTTTGTTCTGTGCCCAGGCCCCATCCCTGGTGTGGGGACACATTAAAGCTGACATTTAACTGAAAATCTAATTGGGTACACACTATTCATTTTTTTCTCATTCATCCAGCAGGCTGAATGAAAAAAAAAAAACTGACAGCTCTGGCCGGCTCTTTGATTACATTGGTTGTTTGACAGAGGGGCTGGGTCTGGGTAGCAGTCCCACCCATACCCAACATCACAGCTTTGATCTGACAGGTGAAGTCTGTCATTGGAGCTGCACAGTTCACATCCAGCTGGCTTGCTCGCCAATCCCTGGATGTTCACACAGCTGCAGGTCCTATTCATCCAGAAGTTGACATATATTGCTGGCTGGGACAAAGATGTAAAGTGTCAGGATCAGTTGTCTGTTCACCTCCCCAGGTTTTTTTATTTTCAGCCTTGTGTAGCCCTGCACTCACAGATCACCACTTTCACTTACTACCTGGTGCAATGTGGGAACCCTGCGAATTCACTGCGGATTCCCGCATCGCACCCGACTCGCACAGCAGTTCACACTGCCATATGCAAACTGCTGGGGAGTGTCAATACAATGTTAATGACACCCCCATTTCAGCTCGCATATCGCACTGTGAACTGTCAGTTCGGACATGAATCGGATCGCATAGGTGTGAAAACCCATGAGATCCGATTCTGATGCGGACCAAAAAAGGGTCCTGTGCGAGTTTAGTCCGAATGCGATGCAATTTCAGCCATACTATCTGTATGGCTGAAATCGCATCGCACGGACATCGCATGTGATTTGCCGCTGTCAGAAGAGGCCTGCCATGGGTCACCATCTCCCTGGTAGGGGCCCCAGCGCACTACTTTGCCTAGGGACCCATGATGCTGTTAAGGTGGCACTGCATGTAACATATGTCTGAAAGACATATTACAGCACATAGGTGATCCCACGAGTGGAAAGATTACTATAGTAGCCCCCAGATGAATACACAGAAGCCTTTTAAAGCATAGTTGTGTTTTGTACTTGAGCAAATGATTTCTAGTGTGTTTCTGTTGTTATTCTAGTCTGGAGGATGAAGCTGTTCAGACTTATGAAGATGACCCCCCTCATGTTCCTGAGCCGTTGATCAGAGAAGTCTCATGGGAAGTACACCCAGAATGCTCCCAGGGTTGCAGCCATGCCAAGCTTTGGGATTCAGAAACTGACAGTGAACATATTACAATAAAGGTGAATGTCAGGTTGTTTAATAGTGACTAAAGGTATGGGATTGTTACACTGCTGAAAAATCTAAAGCCAAGATAGTCCAGTTTGGGAAAACCTATTTGCCAACATACACTTATTTCTAGATTGTACCATTTGTATTTACCACAGAGTATCAAAATGGAGCCAAGTAATTATTTTTACTCTTTACTCATAGCCCTGTACACACGATCGGACTTTCCGACGGAAAATGTGCGATCGGAGCTTGAAATTCTGACCGTGTGTGGGCTCCATCGGACTTTTTCCATTGGAATTTCCGACACACAAAGTTTGAGAGCTGGATCTAAAATTCTCTGACAACAAAATCCATTCGCATAAATTCCGATCGTGTGTAGACAATTCTGACGCACAAAGTACCACACATGCTCAGAATCAAGCAGAAGAGCCGCACTGGCTATTGAACTTAATTTTTCTCGGCTCGTCGTATGTGTTGTATGTCACCGTGTTCTTGACGTTCTGAATTTCCTACCAACTTTGTGTGACCGTGTGTATGCAAGACAAGTTTGAGCCAACATCTGTCAGAAAAAATACGATGGATTTTGTTGTCGGAATGTCCAATCGTGTGTACAGGGCATAACTCTTAAGGCATCAGCATACCTAGACATTTTGGACAATTTCATGCTCCCAACTTTGTGGGAACAGTTTGGGGATGGCCCCTTCTATGACAGCAAATGCTTGCCATAGCTGAGCAGACGTCTCACTCAGTATGCTGAGAAATGAGATATCAGCTTGTCCTTGAACCACTTCACCCTCTGATTTGGCTGAGGGGTAAATAGAGGGCATATGGGGTGACTATACCATCTTATTCCTCCACAGAGATGGAAATGAATGGCTCCAACTAGATAGGAATCTGTGAGTATGGTAATGGGCATTCTGAAGCACTTATTATGGCCCCCTAGATAAACCCAATATGTTCTGATTGTGAGCTGATTGTTGCAGCCAGTTCTTGAATCAGAACAAGTCACGTCGATTATTATGTTTTCGTTTTTCTAACCAAACGGCTGCAATCTGATTTGGCATCCCAGAGTGACCCACGTACTTTCAATTCTTTGATCCCTGAAAGGAATAGCAGTGGTGGCTGCCTCAGCAACACTTTTCAGTGTTTTTAAACTATAGGGGCCAGGCCCAGCTGCAAGCAGCACTAACTGGCAGAGTCTGAACTATATGATTGCTTACTACATCGGTTCCAGGGTTGACATGGACCCATTGACTAGTGGGTGTTCAGGCCGGACAACTAGCTAGAGCTTGCACAGTATATTCTGGAGCCTCTGGCTTGCCCTACACTCAGTGTGCTGTCTAGAAAGACCTTCAGTGCAGCAGGAGATTTTATTACAGAGAGACAAATCTGCCTGTCCTTTGACACTGTGGACTGGCTAATTTTCATTAAAAAGAACTAGTCTTGGATTACCAATGACTACAATATCTCTGCTGCTGATGCTACAGACTAAACATTTAGGTGATACCTGGTTCAAAAAAAAATTATGATACCTACCACCTCCACTGGCATATTCTGGTGCACTAGCACTGTAAAGGTTTTTTTTGTGGCTACGGTCTATCAAAATACACTCTAATGCTTTTGGAACTTAACATTGACCATGCTGCAAAGGACAGGTTCTGGGAAGGTGGCGTTCTTTTCACTTCATCAGTGACTCATCATTCGGAATGCGTTCAGCACTTTGGCACCTTTTGAAGAGGCTAAAAATAGTAAGCCATGGAGATGCTGCGATTAGTGATACAATTCCTCTATATTCTATATTTCAGGAATATATGAAACTATGGATATGACAGAAGTCTAGGGAATAGGTTGTGGTTTTGAAGTCGTTTTTGTAGACAAGAAGAAGCTTACAAACAATGTTATTAAACTGTTGTGCCACTGACAAATTTGTTCAAAGTTGAGAGCCCCCCCCCCCATATTGATGGCCAGTGGGAGAAGGGCCCCCCTACATTTGTAGTCACTGGGAAAAGGGCCCACTTATTTTGGTGTCCACGGGAAAAGACCCCTATTTTATTGATGTCAGTAGGAGAAGGAACGAAGGGTCATCTTATATCGGTGTCAGTGGGAAAAATTACCCCTTGCATTGGTGTTAGTAAAAGGGACCCCTTACAATGGTGTAGGTGTGGTGCCCCCTTACATTCATGGCATAAAAACATCAGGCAAAAAAATACACAGCAGCACCAGATCAAATGGTGAGAGAATTCAAATTGCTTTAAAGACTTCGTGATATGAACAAATAAAAACAGCCAATGTGTTTTGGGGCCCAACACACTTCCCCCCATATTAAATATACAAAATAAATATAAAAAGGATGTATCCATATACAGTACATAGGGTCAGGACGGGGGGGGGGGGGGGCAGGAGGGGTGGCTGACCTGGGCGCTGTGGAACCAGGGGAGGGGCACCTTGACCCAAGTTCCTGACACTGCAAGCTGATAGGAGCAGTGACAGCAGCATCTGACTACTCCTATTACAGCTTTGTGCTGGAAGTGATATATTCTGAAGTGGAGGAGAATTCTGAGAGGAGTTGTGGGCTGTTGTGGACTCCCCCTCCAGCTCCTCCCCCCTGCCACTGCAGCACTATTTGATCAAGATTGTCGGATCCGCACTGTGCATTGTTTACTTACCATTCCCCTGTCTCCTCACTCCTGTCCCAGTAGCAAAGAAAGTGGGTAGGCGGCAGGTAAGTAAACACTCCATACTGCACTGTCCCGATCTAATAGCCAGTGGTGTTCTAATCCGATCCCATGCCCCTGCTGCAGCAGTGGACATCTCTCCTGCTGTCTACCTCTTTGAAGAGTAAATTATGTTAACTTGCATACAACTGAAAAAAAAAAAAAACTGCACCAGTAAATAGGAACCTTGAAGCTCTCATGTAGCTGCCAAGGGGCCAAACATTTAGTCCTTCTTTTCAAACCAAACTTGAGATCAAAGCGCTATCTGTAATATATTAGGGTTTGACAAACAAATTGATTTATATGAAAATGATGAATGACACTTGTCTGGTGTAATGTGAAATCTTCTGTTATCTCGTGTCTAAGGTTGGTTTCACTCTGCCACACTGCAGTTTGGCTGCAGAACAGGTGCAGCGTAGTGTACCCGTGGTTTTCGTGTGTGGTACCTGTGGTTTCCCATAGACGTCTATTAGATTGTGAGTTTTTGGTGCATTTTCTGAAAGCACACCAAAAGTCCTGCATGCTGTATGTTTGGTGTGTTTTTGCAATCTAATAGAAGTCTATGGGAGACAGTGAGTAACCCACAGAAAAACCATACGGTTGCCAAATCATAGCACGCAGGGCCACCGATAAGGCCGTACAACTGGTCCTGTTGTACTGAGCCCAGGCCTCATCAGCTAAACAAGTGGGCCCAGGGCAGCTTTATTGTTCATTTCACCTAAATGAATAAATTGATTTTACTAGACCACACCCCCACTCCTACTTGCTTACCAGGGCTTAATTTACATTTTCCTGTGCCCCATCATGTCAACAGAAGGGCCCAGGAGGTGGGAGCAGAGGAGGAAGTTTTCTTTTAATTTTTGGGGTGTAGGCGGATAAAGTCAGTCCCGCTGCACCTTGGAGGGTGGTGTAGACAAGGGTGGGAGGGCCCCGTCAGGAACGCTATACGGGGCCCCATGATTTCTAACAGCAGTCCTGACAGGGCAGCAGTGTGAAACCACCCTAATTCAGAAGTTCAGCTGGTTCCAAATGTATGGCCAAAGATGTTAAAAACGTGCACTGAGGTTTGTGTTTGACTGTAAATTTTATACTGCTCTTATATAAACTTCACCGGAGAAGGTATTCCATCTGTTCTAAATAATTTATTTAGCAGTCTTGTGGATTAAATGATTAGAATATTTAAAAGATAATTAGGGGGATTTGAACTAGGAGGAGGTATTGGTGGTAGGAGGGGAAGTGATTTTTGCTGGGAGGGGGCAAAGATTTGTGCTGGGAAGGAGGATTTCATCACATTTCTGTTTGGTGAGAATTTTGTCTTGCAAAAGGAAGGAGGAGAGAGAGATTTGTTCTAGGAGGGGGAACTTGGTGCAAGGGGGGGGGGGATTTGTGATTGGTGATTTTGGGGGGTGTCAGGAGGGGTGATTTGAGAAAGGGGGGGTCATGGGGGGCAGGCAAAAAAATGACCAGACAAAACTGTTTATTATTTAATTTATGCAATCATTTTGTTTAGTTAAATGTTTTAATGCAGTATGGCTATTGCATTTAATTGTCTATTATTATGTTTTTTTTAAGTTTATGTATTTTTTAATAATATAAAAAAGTGCTGCTCTTAACTTCATTTGTTGCAAAAAAAAAACAGTCTAATGTGAAAAAAGTCCATCATAGTAAATAATGTGAAAAAGTCCACACAACTCCAATAAAGCTATGAAAATCTTCAAATAGTGTTTCACCACTATGTGCCTCCACCGAACCCGAAATCACTTCTGCTTACCAGAGCGTACTGACCCCCTATCATAGAGTGGCCAAAAGAGCCACAAATATAGGGGGAGATTTACTAAAACTGGTGCACACAGAATCTGGTGCAGCTGTGCATTGTAACCAATCAGTTTCTAAATATTATTGCAAAGCTTATTTGAACAAGCTGAGGTTATAAGCTGATTGGTTACTATGCACAGGGCTGCACTAAATTTGGTGCACACCAGTTTTAGTAAATTTCTTCTATAGTGTTTCACCACTGTGCACCTCCACCACACCTTAGGTCACTCCTGCTTACTAGAACATATTGACCCCCTATTACAGAGTGGTCAAAAGAACTGCAAATATAGTGTTTCACTGCCGTGCACCTGGTCAAAGAAGGCTCAAATACAGTCAAATCCACCTCACAGGACTGCTGAGGTATTCCACTCTAGTTCAGTACATAGGCCACCTTCCAGTACAAACATTAAAAGTACCTTGTATTTATTAAAAGCTTGTAAAGTAAACATGTAAAAAAAAGCCAAACACAATCATTTGTTGCAGCCAGTCCTGGGAGAGGGGCGGGCCACTTGCAGATGCCAAAAGCGTGATGACGTCACAAACCGAGGCTGCTTCCTATGCGTTTTGCTACAAGTAGCATCTTCTGGGACTTGAGAATTTGTGGGTAGGGGAGGGATAGGGAAAAAAAGCAGATGGAGGAAGAGAAAATAAAATGGAAGAAAAAAAAAGGGTGGGAGAGGATAAAGGTATGGAAAAAAGGAGAGGGGGGAGAGGAAAAGGTGAAGGAAAGGGAGGAGGAGGAGGGGGAGAGGGAAAGTGGGAAACAGGAGGAAAAGGACAGGAAGAAGAAATATTACAGAGTTTTATTGAGAATAAGGTAGGTGTATTGTAGGGATATCACTCATATTAACAGGTGATATCCCACTTGAAGTTTAGACCCTTCAGGATCAGAGTGTGAAGTTTAAAAATTCAATAGATATCCCTTTTGCAAAAGAGGGAAAACCGGTCACCAGCACGGACAGGACAGTCTACTCTTTCAACAACCTGGACTTTTAAAGATTGTGTATTAGAGCCTTGGAAGTGTTTAAAAAGTGACTGGTTAGGTTAGGTGTTTTTATTGGTGTGTATATTGGAAAAGTGATCCCTCATCCTGCAGTAGCAGCTGATGATGTATTTATTCTCCACTACAACATGGAATCTCCACCTCCATGACTTAGCCCCAAGGGCAGGGTGAAACGCGTCAGTAGTATGGCCTGGACAAGCCTAAACTGAGGCTGCTTTTACTACAGAGACTGTTGGATTTTGCTGGACATGCAGCACCGGGGGTGTTCTTTTTTCACATTTGTATCCATTGAGCCAAGGCAAGCTCTAACCTGCATCCTCAGCGGTAAATACTGGATTGGTGACTTGGATTGCTACCTGGGTTAACAGGCTGATTTATGTGCTTATATCACAAATCATTAAAGCAATTTGGACTTTTTCACTATTTGGTCTGGTGCACCTTTTGTTTTTTTAACCTTTAAAGTTACTGTATAGGCGAAAGGTTTTTTTATCTTCATGCATTCTGTGTGTGCTGCTCCCCCCACAGCCCTTCTATTACTCATCTGAGCCCCCTCTCAATCCAGCGATGTGCACAAGAGCCTCAGCTGTCCCAGGACTACCTCTCCTTATTGACTAAGTCAGCAGTGGGAGCCATTGACAAAGCTAGGTGCGAGCATGCACCAATGCCCCTATAGCAAGCAGCTTGCTATTGGGGGCACTGGTCAAGGGGGAGCAACCAGGAGTGCCAGTGGAGGACCCGAGAAGAGGAGGATCGGGGCTGCTCTGTGAAAACCACTGCACAGAGCAGGTAAATATAACATGTTTGTTTCAACAAAGTATAATTTTTTCTCCATTTTATAGAACAAATACATTTTGAAGTACCAGCACCTCTTAAATATGTTTTTGGACCTTACATGTCATGCCCTTTCACACTAGTGTCAGTAAGAGAAGGGCCTTCTTACATGAGTATCCATGAAAAAAAATCCTCCTGATGCTACTGTCAGTAGCAGTATAGCACCCAAACATTGGTGTTAGTGGGAAAGGGCCCCCAAATGTTGGTATTTAGTGGGTACTTACATTAACCAGAGGAGACACTGATGGTAGTGCTAGCTTCTCTTAGTGATGTTGGCATAAAAATTATGAGTGTACAATGCAGCAGAGGTCAACTGACTTACGCAGTAAGCCCAAAAGCCAGCTGGGATATTTTCACTCATTAATACCCTGGCTAGTGTTCAGCCTCTGACATCCTGTGGCCCATTTACCGCAGGGGAACCCCCCCACCAATAAATGTGACCCAGGACTCCAGAAGCCAGTGTCTCAGGAACAATTGATCACTAAAGAATTAGCATTTTTAGACTGGGTTAAGAAGTGCCAGCCTCAATATTTTTCTCAGTATTGGTTGCCCTTTAATGACACTATTTGCAGTAAAATGTAAAGTTACTAATGGCCAGGAATTTAGCTTTCCTACTACACTTACAATAAAAATTTTGCTGGTTCCACTAGCATGTGTTCTCCAAGCTCCTTTAGCTCAGAAACAGACACCCTATACTTCTATCACCTGAGTGGCAAATCTCTGCAGGGTATAGAGGGCCTACATAACCTCAGAAAGCCATGACCTCATGTAGGCAGAGATGTGGGGAAAAGGATGATGGATTGGGCTCCCAAATCCTTCTATCATTGTAGGCAGGACACACTACACAGTTTGCTCTACAATGGCTCCCTAAAGGGTAAGATCAGCTCTAAACCCCTGCCCTTATCTAGTATTTCCATGGTCTCAGGGGAACAGTCCTCCACATCTTTTTGTCAAGGGAGACTTTTCTGTAGCCATTTCTTGTCTGCAAGATCAGCGGTCAGGTGTTCTCACTGGCTAGGAACATCTGAAATGTAAACATTGGTGCATGCCTTCCCTTTCTCAGGTTTTGAGTAAGGATGAGGTGTTGGAGGAACATCATCAGGATGATGAAGAGGAGGAAGCTGTCAAGGATTGGGAATCCTTTGTAGACAAGTCCTCACAGAAGGTTTTCCAAGATCCTGGGCTGTCTCAGAAACAGATTACTACAGCTAGCTTCCTAGTGGACATAATGCACACTTAAACTGCATTCTTCTCATGCAAGTTACTGGTTTTGAGTTATGGCAGCTGCCAAATAACTCCCAAATCTTTTGCAATCTAAAAACTTCTTGCAGGAATTGGTGTATGTCGATAGGGCTCACCTGAAGAAGGTGTTTTCACTTCCAAAGCAATTTGCTCAGCAGTACACCATGAAGGAGGAATTCTACAAGAAATGTGGTCCTCTGGCTCTTTACCCAGCTATTTCATACCTAAACAAGACCCTGACATTCCTGGTGGAGATCCCGGTTTTTAAAGACACCACAGATGAAAGGCTAAAGGCCCTTGGTAGGAATGGCTTTGCAGTCATCAATGGCTATAGTGGGGGTCTGCCAAACCCTTAAAGTTTGTGCAGAAGATATGCTCCATTCCAGAGCATGAAATCCAGAGGATCAGTGCAAATTAACAGAAGTCTACAGCTTTTACTTCAACAGTCTGATTTCTTGATTGTTCTGCCTGAGGGTCCTCGAATGTTGCTTCTCGATCCACTGTTGATAGGTTGATTCATTATTTCTTATTTCTCATGGCTACAGTATCAAGAGCAAGGTTCCTCCTTGCATGGTCAAGGCCCATTCCACCGGGAGTGTCAGTGACTCCTGGACTATTCAGCATCAAGTTTCTGTTGTTCAAGTTTGTAAGGCTGCTGCCTGGTCTTCTCTTCACACGTTTACTAAGTTCTACCAGGTAGATATTTATGCCTCTGAGGACACCAATTTTGGGTGAATGGTCTTGCATTCGGCTTTGTATTTGAATCTCCCCTATTTTGTTTTTGGGTTTGGGAATATCAGCCTTGTTGCTGTGTTCCTCACCCCTCATGTTCAGTGCTTTGGAACATCCCATGTAGTCATGCATATGAATTCCTCTGTGTCCTGTGATGTACGGAATTAAGGATTTTTGGTTTACCTGTAAAATATTTTTCTTGGAGTACAATATAGAATGTAGAGATCCTTCCCCTCTTGTCTGTTCTTCATTGCTTTGGGGTATGCTTGGAGGGGGATTCCTGCCTTTTTTGGCCAGTGTCCATTCACCTGAAGGTGGCAGCATAACCCAAGTAGTCATTGATAGGAAGTCATCTGTGTCCTAGGATGTGCTCCAAAAGGATTTTTACAGATCAACAAAAAATCCTAATACAGTATCTTCAGTTTTAATTAGATCCTGAAATATTAATATATATCTATAGATACAGTATATAGATATATATATCTATATATTATATATATAGATATATATAAGCTTTGTACATTTAGCACATTGAAAGTCAAATTTGCGGTTCATTTAATAAAAACATTTTTTAAAAATGCATATTATTATGTCGTCTCAGAGTGAACTGTTTAATAAATGTAATGGTCAAATGCTACAAAGTATTGCACTGAATCTATGCGTCTGAGTATTGGTTTTGGCATTTGATTCTATTTAGAATGTAGATTCTGGGATCACGAAAACAGAAGAGACTACAGGAAATAAGACTGGTGACTTTAAATGTGGTGTTGAGAAAAAACAACTAGAAAGATTATCCAGCGATCCCTTAACACAAAGCGACGACAGCACTAAAAATGAACACATTGCATTAAAAGATCAAAAGGCAGTAAGATATGGACTGGACCAAGAAGAGGGTGAACACAAAAAACACGCCTTAGTCACAAGCACAGAGGAACCTACAGAATCTAGCAGCACTGTACATAAGGAATATGGAGAAGATAAAACTTCCTCTATGGCATTTATGGCAGATTCATCTAAGTACGGCTGCACTGAACCGGTAAGATTAGCTATAAACCACTGCTGGTAACTGTGTATGATTTCACTTTCTACATCATGTAGGTAAACAGCACCACACCATGTATAAAAATGACTGTCTATGCCCAGCCTGAGCTGTATTTATTAACATAATTACAATTGACTTGGTATCCTGATTCCAAGGAATCTGGAAGATGAACAAAGCATAAAAAAGGAATTTGCTGAACCATGTATGGAATATGCTAACAGTGCATACAAGTAACTTTCCTCTGTAAATTCTTGCAGTGGCTCTCTTTTGCTCTAAGTATATTTAGAATATTATCTTTAAACTAGAATGCCATCCACTGTTTTAATGAAAGGTATAAATTAAGTCAGATCTCTTTTAGCTGGACACAACATCCATCCATCAAGTTTGTTGATAACTACCTCCCTGTTCACCACGGGTAATGTTTGTTTACAGTAATGTTTTGGAGAAGAGTCTATACTCTGGAATTCTATTTCTTCCAACTAACTATGGGTTGTTTTCAACCATCTCAGTGTTATAGCTACATAATACACTGAATCTAAACCCCAGCTGGAGACATTTAATTTGATAAAGAACTGTGTATTATAGACAATCACTATTTTTTATTAGAAAACACTATTTTCACTTTTCTTTGTCGCAGTGCTACTGATCTTGCGCAGCCCCTTTACAACCACTTCCTATCTACATGCACTGTCTCCAGCGTTGGCTGCAACACAGGAGTACAATGGGCAGACTGTTGTCACCCCATCATAGAATAAAGTGCCTACAAAATTATCTTTATGGCAGGATCATGTTGATATTTTATTGAAAGCTGCATATTTAAAAATAATAAAAGAACCAAATGCTTAAAAGCTCGTAAGTATGCTGTCTTACCTTGCTCCTCTTCATTTTAATTTTCCTTCTTTGTCTTCTTTCCCAAAACAGGATTCTGCTGACAAACTAGCAATGTCATTTTTAGAAGCAGCTCAAAATTTAATAGGTGGACTGATACCAGGTAAAGAAGAAGTGGTGGGACGAGTTGTTGTCATATTGACAGATGGTTCTACCAATGATGGTGATGTCATTCTAGAACAGGGCGAAGAATTTTCTGAAGCTAGTGGGACAATTAGTATTTTGGAGGTAAGTAGCTGCATATGTAATTGTTAAGCAGATGTCATTTCCTTAGAGCTTACAAAGATAAAACCTGTTAGTCTTTGCTTTAAGAATGCAAATGTTTTCTTGTACTTTTGTGAATAGCTAAGTAGCTTTTTTTGGTTTATAGTAAAGATGCAAATAAAAAACTTTTGTCTTCTTTTTACATGCACATTTTAAGACCTGGTATTGTAATACCATCCCAAATATATGATAAATAGCAAAGGCACTCTTCTTTCAAGACTGAAAGTACATCTTTGACATGCATACAAGGAAAGAGCCTATCCATCCAGCCAGGACTTCTGTTTTCTCCTAGTCATTAGCTCCAGCACTGGGAGAGAGTCAGGGGTGAGGTATCCAAGGACACTGTGCAGGTGCCCCACATGCTCCTTGGTGCAGCCCAGCGCAGGGTCAGTGCTTATATGTTGCATTAGTAATGGTAGTAATAACCTGTGGCTCTGTGTAAAATAAGGTAGGCTTGATTCACCTGCCTGCCTTTGTTGGGGCATTTTTTAGGCATTTTGCCATAGCACCCATGAAGAACCCAGATGGCATCCTGGTTGAGAAAGGCTGATGTAGGAACACCAGCCGGTGAGCCATGCATATGTGCAGACCTGGTCTCCAGAGTACAATTCACTGTAGGTTTTTTGACATTTCTCATTCATAAAAAAGATCAGCACAGCATAAATCCTATCATGGAAAGCTGCAAATTCACTCCAGGGCACATGTGGAGATCTAATATAATAAAGGGTGCAATAGAAGTCAAACAGTTCTAGGTAAAATTGATCAGACTTTTTGAATACAATAGTAAACTTCCCTTGATCATATTAGCATAACAGTACATTTACTCATGTTAGTTGTTATTTGGGTTGCTCATTAAGGAATATTTCTATTTAAAAGGGATCTTCAGGTGATGAATCTCAGGACACCAGCTTATCCAAGGAAGAAAGGGATGATCTCATCCATGAGCTAATCATCAGTGAGAAAGGGACCAATGTTCTGGATGGTAACTATGCTGACCCTTCAGAGGAATGTCCAGGTGGACATTGTACAAGGAAGACAGAGATGACCAAATGGGTAAATAAAAATGGATACATGCTAAGGAATCTACACATTTTTCCAATTAAATTCAAATAGAAAAATGTGCAAATCTTGGGTGAAAGTTGTGTGTATCTTGTGTGAAAATATGCATGTTTACACCTCTAAATGTCCACTTGGGTACACTTGCACTAATGTATATAGCCAAGTAGAAACCATGTGTCTCCAACTCAATACATTAAAGTGGAACTAAACCCTCCAGTCCTGTGCAGTCATGGAATCATTCACCTTTTGGGTCGACAACTTCTCAGCACACAGGATCGGCCCGGCAGCTGTAAGCTGAGTGCGCATGTGCCATACAGTTTACAGTCCAGGGAACGCTGTGAGCAGGCAGGTAGGTATGTTTTATTTGGCACAGCCCCTTGTGATCTCCACAAGGAGTGCATGTGACGTGTTTTATTGCAGAAGAGACATTGGGGTTGATTTGCTAAGACTGGAGGTCTGCATAGAAATCACTTTCAGGTTTTATTGCCAAAGTTTAATTTAACAAGCTGAAGTTAAAAGCTGATTGGCTACCATGTACAACTGCACTATATTATGAGTGCACTAGTTTTAGTAAATCTCCCCCATTGCATGTCTCTTCTGCAATAAAATACCTGCCTGCTCACAGTGGGATTGACTTACTAAACCTTGAGAGTGCAAACTCTGGTGCAGCTCTGTATAGAAACCAATCAGCTTCCAGGTCTTTTTTCGTCAAAGCTTAAAGTGATATTAAAGGCAAACATTTTTTTAAAAATAACAAACATGTCAAACTTACAAGCTCTGTGCAGCGGTTTTGCACAGAGTAGCCCTGACCCTCCTCTTCCGGGTCGCCTGGCGGCACACCTGCCGAGTGCCCCCAGAGCAAGCAGCTTGCAATGGGGGCACCCAAGCAGGCGTGCTCCAGAGCCACTGCTCTGTATGTCTATTCAAACATGGAGCCGTGGCTCAGCCCCGCCCTTTCTCTCTCTCCTCATTGGCTCATTGGCTTTGATTGACAGCAGCTAGAGACAATGGCTCCCGCTGCTGTCTCAGTCAATGAGAAGGGAGAGTCCCTGGAGAGCCAATGCTCTAATGCACATAGCTGGATCGAGAGGGAGCTCAAGTAAGTATTAGGGGGGCTGCTGCACACAGAAGGTTTTTTACCCCCTTGCACAGAAGGTAAAAAACCTTCAGCCTTTAGAACCACTTTAATAGCACAAGCTGAAGTTAGAAGCTGATTGGATACCATGCACAGCTGCGTCAGATTTTGCTCACTCCAGCCTTACTAAACCCCAATGTGTCATAGTGGAACTTTAGTTCCGCTTTAACACATTTGAAAAACAGTTAAAGTGGAACTTCAATTGGAAAAAACGCAAACAGGCAGGGCTTTTTTTTTAATGCAGAATAGAAACTACTATGTCTCTTCTGCTTTAAAGTTTTTTTACCTGCATGTCTGCACTATACAATGAGCTGTGCACCTGCAGTTCAGTTTATAATATTGGCATGCATTTGCGCACATGCACAGGAGTGATGTCTTCTTGGCCCAGCCAATCAAAATGGTGGAAGATCGGAAACCCGAAGAAGACCGGCCTAAGATGTCTGCGGCCAGTGAGGGAGCTTGTTCAAACAGTGTTTAGAAGAGTATTGATGAATGTAAATTATGTCAGACCTTGAATAGGATGGGCTGCAACAACAGAAAACCGACTTATGTGGGGTACACACAAGAAAATCGGGTGAATAATTGTCCGATTTTCCTTATTGTTTCAACGCAAGCCAGACCCGAGGAAGGAAATAATGTATGATAATTCTCATATGACAAAGGATTTTTAAAACGAAAATCGTTCATTCTCTTCCCGCACGAGAAACATTTTGGAGTTTGTCCCTTCAGAAATTTTTGTTTGGAAGATTGGAATCGGTTATCGAAAATCAGAAAATCGTATGATCATTCCTTGGATGAAAAAGTTCACCCAATTTTCTTATAGTGTGTATAAGCCTTTAGGCTCCACTCCTATCATTTACTAACAATATAGATATAAGGCTTAAGGGGATCTGTGTCATGATGCTGGGCTCAACATGGCAAGATCTATTACTTACATTTACTACTACTACCACTATCTTTTATGAAGCTAAGAAGGCCTGTGAGCAAAGGGACATTCAGAGCCCAATGAACTACTCTGTGATTGGTCAGAATAGAAGGCAATAATTTACAAATACTGCTGCAAAGACGACTGGAATGAAAGCAGATCAGTTATCCAAACACAACCAATCACATTTACTTTAAAAAAAAACAAAAAAAAACATCAGATTGGTTGATTTGGCCAACTGTCCTCTTTTCTTCCTGTTTCATTTTGTGCCAGCCTTTGTACTTCAGGATCGTAGTGGTACTGCACATCTCTGAGGTCAGAAGCCATCACTGCTTCATGAAAAAATAACATCTACAGCATCAGAAAATGTTAATGATTTGAATACTAAATGGGGCTGCTTCCAGGAAAACATGTTTGTTTAAAGTCAGGTTGCAAGTATAACGTTACTAAGCTTTTTCTATTTCTGTAGGCGTCCTAAGCTATTATTTCACCTCCATTCTTGTTGTAGCATCAAGTTGTAATCTTCATTTCATCAGTTTTAAAGTATATGCTAAGAGAGTCAAAGTTGTATATGCAGTAAAGATTTTCTCTCTGCAGCCAGATGTGCCAGACTCGGGGGAAATTGAGAAGATGATCTGTCCCTTAAATGGGTGTGAAGGAATATTAGAGACACCGTTGGTGAAATTACAAGATATGGAAAATGAAGAAGAAATAATCATATCAGCTAAAGAGGAAGCATTGACTGAAAGTTTATGTGAGATGGCTAATGAACCAAACTTGGAACTATACATAAAAATAAAAGCAGACAGTGAAGATGGTGTCAATAAGCCTGTTATTGGGCTACAGAAAGGAAAGGGGGAAGAAACAAACTGCAATGTGAAAGAGGGAAAGACCATTGATAACGTTGAATGTTTTGATAATTTTGGGTGTGAAAAGCTAGGTCTGACAGTAGGTCAGGGAAAAACAAGTGAGTTAAACAGTAAATCTATTTTAGAACAGAAATCTGTTGGAGGAAATATTGCACCAAAAACCACAACAAGTGACAGAGGAGACCCAGTGTCCCAGGCAAAAAATGAGATGAGTAAGAGCATCATGATGACAACAACTACAGACAGAGAAGGTGGAGAGAAGATAATGCACACACGATCAAGAGATCACAAAGAAAGTGAAGGGTCAAAGACAGATATGCAATATACTGAAGAAGGAAGATCCACTTGTGAAGAACTTTTAGAAAAAGAAGATGAAGAAAATCTCTGCAGAGCAGAAGACGATAACGTAACCATAAAACCTAAAAAGGAAGAACACAAAGATCTGGTGAGTGTTAGAGATTTGTCAGTGTTAAAAATGAATGGTTTATATATCGCTTGGATCAATGACAGTAATTTGAATGTTTACAAGAAAACCAAGAACTTTCTTTTCTGCACACATGTTGAGCATCTGGTGCCAGAAGGCACTATGTGGCACAGGGTTCCATCTCTGGATGGAAAATGGTAATTATCAAAGCTTAAATTCTTCTGAAAACTGTAGACCACAACTCAACACTGCAGATATGAGCATAAGTGTATGTTAATCCAAAACTAATTTTAATTTTGGGTGAATTGGGAAAAAATTAGAACCCTTGTCTGTTTTTTTTTTTTATATCTGTGGCGTGGTTACAGAGTTCCTCACTTTCTGTCCAGTTTTACTAGACAGGGAGTGGGGGAGAATCTGCAACAGGGACAGAAATATAAATATGATAGGGCTTCTTCTAGTCTTCCCCTACTATTAAAAAAATAAAATCTGTGTTGCTGTTGCCTTCCTGGCTGGTAAAATGTTGCAGCAGGACACATCGTGATGGTAAATCACTGTAACAGAGTAACCTTTCCCATTCTATCCAAAATTAAGAAAAAGTTTTGCCTTGACAAAAACTTTAATACTCTGTTTGTAAACAACTGCAAGATCTAAAACACTATCTTGTTATTCAGTTTTCATGTATAAATTGTTATACCTATATATTATCATTTACAAGACGTTGAGTACATTGTGTTGCTTACTTTTTTTTAAAGCATCCATATAGAAGTTCTCCAGACACACTGGTAAGAAATGTCCTCCTGGCAACTCAAGATCTCATTGGGAGCTTGACTTCACTTAAGGATAGTATGGGAAATAATATCAGAGCTAAAAGTCTGGCTACCAGTGACAATATAAGTAACAAATTACCAGCAGGGCAAATGCATGATCAGGTAAGTTTGAAATCTGCCAAATGTTGTTGTTGTAACTAGGTTTTATAGACAGGAACAACTTTACCATAAGGAACACAAACAAGTGTTGAGTCTACAGGGCTCTACCATTTAAAGGTAAGTAAGGTAAGAGGACTATGTAGCTGTGGTTTACTAGGTTACCTATAATAAACAGCAAACAAATAGGATTTTTTTTAGATTGAGTTGCGTTTTTAGAACCCTCCAATTTCCCCTGTTATGCTGCAAAGGTAGCAATAAGGGCTGTTCATATGCAATGCTTCGCGCCTGCAGTAAAAATGATCGCTCCTGACACTTTTGGTGGGCAGCAAGCGAACCAGATGCAACCCATTCAAGTGAATGGCGAAGCATTGCAAACACCTCACAACTATGTGCAATGCATGCGGTTGCGGCTTGTTGGTGAGGCAATTATGGGGTTAAAACAGGCAGTTAGAATGCGTCACGTTGCTTCCTCACCCTCTGTCAAATGCCTCTGCAATACAAACTGAACAGGGATTGTTTTCAGAGGCTTGGCGGTTTAGACGCAAGTCTAAAACTAGTATAAGGCAGCTGTCATGTAAGTAAAACATGGTCACTGGGGCCAGTAGAAGAAATAGGTTCATTTACTATGTTCTCTGTTATGTTTGGCATGTGCTGATAAGTTGAAAAAATTCCAGTACAGTACCAGTAAAAAAATGTGTATTGAAATTTACAATACAAGAGTACAAGCATAAACTAATACTTGTACATATGAAATTTACACAACATAACAAAATTCACAGGGCCATAGCTTAAAAGAATGTTTGGAAACAGTAAAAGGCCAAAGGAATGATGCAAACGTTCATAGCAAGAAATGTAGCCTGGGTAGCCTCTCAATTAGGAAGTCAAGATATAATAGGTTTGATAGATACTTTTCCAATGTAATGGATCATAAAAAGGATGACTGGAAGAAATCAAGGCTGCAGAAAAAAAACAATATAGGCAGATTACATGTTTACTGAACTGTCCAAGGAGGGGGAGGGGACAAACAAAAATGTTGGGGCCTTGTCGGTATAACAAGGCCAAGTGTGAAAAAAAAGGAGTGTGAGGAACAGAGAAGGGGGAATTTGCTATAAAAATATATTAAGACAAAAAAGAGAATGAAAAAAAAAAAAGACTCAAAAAAGGAACAAAAAAAAAAGGAGGGACATAGGGAGAAAAATGTAGGTGGGCCTGTTGCCAAGGTGTCCAATACGATATAAAAAGGTGGAGTTTCTGGGGGTTTTGAGGTCAGGTTGAGGAATTCTAACATGGTGGGGTTGAAAAATTAGGGCTAATCATAAAAGATATCCAGGGGAGCCATATGTCCTAAAAATGAGAATATTGCGTTGATAGTTCTTCCATTTTCATAAGGTTATTTAATTCAATTATCCATTCTGTTATAGAGGATATATGCTGGGATTTCTAATATCCTGGGATTACTGCCCTGGCAGCCACTGAAAAGAAATGAAAATTCCCCTTCTTAACCTCTGAAAAAAGGTTCTGGCAGCATGGATAATAATGCTATTTGGGGGTTTGGGGAACTGTGGAGTTGATTTACTAAAACTGGAGTGTGCACAAGCTGGTGCAGCTCTGCATAGAAACCAATCAGCTTCCGTTTTTTTTTTTTTTTTTTTTTGAAGCTTAATTGAACAAACTGAAGTTAGAAGCTGGCTACCATGCAGAGCTGCACCCAATTTTGCACTCTCCAGTTTTAGTAAATCAACCCCTGTGTCTGAGGCAAAACCATTATATATTTTAAAAACATTATCCCAGAATGGACTCCAATTCCAACTCCAATAGGGCAATTCCACCATATGGGTTGCATGGTGCCACTCCATTAATAGAAACAATTACCTCCACAGGATTTTGCAGAAAACACTATCGAAGGTCATTATCAATTTTGTGCTACTTTGGACTTTCAAAGAAATGAGGAATTACCAGCATTAGGACCCCTGAACATTACCTGTGGCCCAGAGAAATCTGATGAACTAACCGGGGAACAGGACAACAATATATCTTTAAAAGGAAACAAGGAGCATCAGTGTGCCATGGAGGACGAAAAAGAAATGCAGAATGGCCAGCAATCTGAACTTCACAGTGGTGGAAATAGCACCTTAATAAATAGAGGCAAGCTTTCAGCAGACAAGAGTAGTCAGTTTTTATTACAAGAAAATAACAATAGCAGTCAAAGCAACACTAATCAGAGAATGGCTGAAAAGGTGGGTCCTTTATCATTATAATTATTATTACACTGTAGTTAAGAACTTTATAATAAATTATACCTGGTTCAATACAATTTTCAGCCTTTTGTTTACAAGGTCAATTTACGAGGAACATCTCTATGGCAGGGAGCACTTTATAACTTGTCAATAAGTGGACAGACTGTTTTTTTTTTGTACTGGATGTCAGGCCTGCAGTAGATTCTATGGCTGCATCTCTTGCTGCAGGTGGGGTTGGACCTCAGCTCGGAGGATCCTGACACAGGAGAGGTCATTATGCAAACATAGGTTCAGGTGGAACTATGTACAAAATCAAAAATAAGTATGACATATATAAAGAAGACTGTGTCTAGCATTAGCACAGCAGTTCTTGTTTTTTGAGACAAAAAAAGTACAAAGTACATTTAAAACTACATTTCCATTTAATATATGCAGCAATACAGAGGTGGGTCTTGATACCTAGCTGCTGCATACATTATTGAATGGTTCTACACTTACTCGTTTGTACTGTTTAATACCATATCTAAGGTTGATGCAGAACTGAACACTACTATAAAAGGTGTATCATTTATTGCCCTAATTTATTACTAATTCAGCAAAAATAATAGAATGCTGATTTCTTTATTACATATAATAAACCATTACTATTATTGAGCCTTTATTTGCTCAGTTTTGGTCTGTTACCTTACCACTGAAGGTGCTGTCCTGTGCAGACTTCCTGTGTTATCGCAAATAACCACTCTAGTTTAGAATGATTAAAGAAGAACTGAGGGCAACATTTTTTTTCATTTTGGATAGAGTAAGGGCAGATTTATGACCCCCGGTTTTTAGCCATCTGTGTTCTATTGGGGAGAGTTTCCTTCACTTTCTGTCCCATAGCCAAAACAGGAGGTGAGAGGAAATCTCTTCAAAATTAGGGAAATTCCTGGTTGTCACCAGAACTAATGTCCCCATTGGAAGATTTCCCCTCTATTTCTGTTCTGGTGACAACCCAAAATTAGATTTTCTTTCACTTTCATTTTTGATGATCACAGTCTCTGTAACAGAGATGCAAACAGCAATAAAAACCTGACAGGTGTTCTAATCCCTCTCCACTCTAAACTAAAAAAAACCTTTTGTTTTTAGTTATACTTTAACCTTTATGTTGCAGAGATCTGAGAGTGGAGGAGGTAGAGCAGTATAGCAAATTACACTGGGCAGGGCTGACTACATCCAGTCCACAAAAAGGTGTTTGTTGTCTTCTAGAGATGTGCACATGATTTTTTTTTTCTTGCCTTGATGTACATTATCATTTTCTTCTGATCTCATGTAATTCACTCAGGCGTGGCCTCCTGAATATACTGCTATGCATACTATTTGTTTCCTAATGATCAAGGATGTCATTTTCTTTACCTTACTTTCACCAGGAAGATGCAGAACAAAGTATCTTTGTTCCATCTATAGTTGAGGTGTCAGCGCCCCCTGCCAGCCCACCTTCCGGGGACAAAGAGCTGCATTTTGCTTATATGGAGCCTGATTTGATTCAGCAAGACAGCAAAAATCTGAAGAACAAGTGGAGATCAATAAGTGAGAATCAGATATTAAAGGTGAGGATCAGTGGAGGACAAAAAGGAAGCTTATGTAAAATATTTAAAATAACATATTCCTTATTTTGTAGTATGATCAATCATTTAAAAAAAATCATATATATGCAAATCCTAATAAATGGTTATTTACTAAACTACAGGCCACTCCAGCACTCACAGGTCAAAAAAAATATTTATTCTTAAAGGCAACCTGTTAGGGAAAATATTTTTACTTGGGGCCTGACTTTGAAACTACTGTAAGCTTGCCAACTGCCCTTTACTTGCCCAGTGAAATGCCCTCATTGGCTAATGAAGGCCTCTCATTGGATAAGGAAATGACAGTTGGTAGGGCTTTTATAATGGTGTACATTTACTAGTCCATGCTTATGTTGCACAATTACATGGTGGGAAAGTAAGATATGTTTGCTATTTCACTAGATGCTGCTAAAGTGATGTAGGCAGTACTATTAGGTGTAAGGAACATGGACTTTTATAAGTATTTTGTATGCCAAGCATACATTTCCTGGCACCCGGGGACCTGACTACGTGCAATGTACAATCTGCCATTCAAATGAATGGTGGATACAGCCATGCTTTTCTAAATGCTGATGCTTCTTTGCATTTGCGTTTACCCGTATATGCGTAGCCAACATATTTGCTGAACACAAAATTTCTGAGTTTGGGAAATACGATGGATGTGTATGAGTGGGCAAATAGCTGATGCAGAAAAGCAGTGGCATTTACAGGAGTATGGTTGAGTACAGCCATTCAGATGATTGACAGGCTGGGCACAGGAAAGCGTTGAAAATTGTCTATATTAGTCCATGTACATGAACCTTTGTGAAACTTCTTTCTGCAAGCAGATGGTAAAATCCTAGGGACTAAAGCAACAAAACAAACAGTGATTGTACAGATTTTTTTTAAAGCACTAAGTTAGGTACATGGAATTGTTGTAGTAAGCAAGGAAAACAGTTCATTTCAGTTATTAAAGTGGAGTTCCACCCAAAAGTGGAACTTCCACTCATTAGATTCCTCCCCCCCTCCGGTGACACAGTTGGCACCTTTCAGGGGGGTACAGATACCTGTATATTACAGGTATCTGTACCCACTTCCGGCGTATCTGCGGGTATTTACGCCACATCCTGTTCCCCCCCCCCGCTGCCTGCTGGGAAACACACGGGTCCCAGAGGCAGCAGGGACCATTCGTATTGCGCTGCGCGACTCGCGCATGCGCAGTAGGGAACCGGGAAGTGAAGCCGCACGGCTTCACTTCCTGATTCCCTTACCGAAGATGGAGGCGGCAGCACCCGAGGACGGAGAGACGCTTCGGCCTCGGGTGCCGACATCGCGGGCGCCCTGGACAGGTAAGTGTCCATGTTTTAAAAGTCAGCAGCTGCAGTATTTGTAGCTGCTGACTTTTAAAAAAAATTTTTTCGGTGCCGCTCCGCTTTAATATCTAATCTACAGCTTATTTATATTTATCAAAACAACTATATACCAGGGGAGCTTTGCTAAAATTGGTGCAGCTCTGCATAGAAACCAATCAGCTTCCAGTTTTTTTTGTCAAAGCTTAATTGAACAAGCTGAAGTTAGAAGCTGATTGGCTACCATGCACATCTGCACCAGACTCTGAGTGCTCCAGTTTTAGTAAATCACCCCTACGTTGTAATTTACTTGATATGTATTTCATTTGTAATTTGCTTTTCTTAGTATTTTAAGATAGTAAGCTATTATATTACCATGTTTACCACCTTTTGTGTACGTCAAGTCTCGCATTTCAGAAAGACTAAAGATTCAAGTTATCGAGAAGTCAAAAAGTGATTCGGATTCACATAGGAAGAGAGCGGACCCTGCTATACAAGTTATCTCGGGCACAGAAGAGTCTGAGCATGGAAATGCTGATCAGTTGTGTTTAGGTAATGAAGACACAAAGATTGAGGAAGACATATTAAGAACAACAAAGGAACCTAATGAGAGGAAAATGATAAGCACTGAAAACACAGAGGATGAATCCGGAGGGTCTGAACTAAATGACCCGGTAAAGTATACTTATTATAACTATAATAATACCATAATATTGCTTTGCCTGATTATTTTGTTTTGTTGTAGAAAATTGTACAATCAGGCACAATAAATTCTTCAGTTGTAAGTGTATCTTTAATGTCTGTTTTTTTCATGTCTGTTAGTGACAACTGGGTTCCCACATCAATCCAAAAGCAGAGGCCATGACACCATTGTGGGATTCCCTTCTTTCCCATTGGAACCCACATAATATGGAATAAACAAATCAGCCACAAAAGGGTGACACCTTTCTTATGGCCCAATGTGAGGCAGCAGAGACACATGGTGCCACTGTCAGGTTTGGGTAAATTTGCCCTTTATACCGTTTTTCGGTTTAAGCCATAATCATCCATATTTATCCCTACTTTTTAAGAAAATCTCAATGGCAGTTCTGTGATAAAAGCCATGTGTAACTATTGTGTCCTCACAGCACATTACCCTGCAGCTTGACAGGCAGCTAAACCCTCCTATTATCCAATAAAGGAGCCCATAGATGAGTCAGTTTGTTTTTTATTCAACCAGCGGGTTGAACAAAAAACCTGACTCAATTCCCCTATCTACAAATTCAAAGGTGGATGGGGAAATCCCTCTGCTGAGCTTTTTTATTTTGACAGCAGGGAGACATCCCCACCATCAGAATACACTGATCGGTGTTGCAGTCTATAGCCTGTAATGCTGATTGAGTGGGTAAAATATAGCAGGAAGGTTGTACAGAAGTCTATTGGTAGATCAACTTCTGTACAACCATAGTATCTATACATGGATCAAGAAAAAAATTAAATCCATGTATGGCAAGCTTTAGTCAGATTGTGTAGAAGTTTGGAACTTTATTAAACAAAGAGGGTGGGATGAAAAGCATATCGTAAGAACATATACAATGTCAAATGAACAGTGTCCCTCAACTGCTAGTGGGTGTAACAAGTTGGGTACAAATTCAAAGCTGTACAGTTATAATTCCACAAAGGGGGGGAAATGGATAATGTTCTCCACATGTAGTGCCTAAGATGGTGGTTGGGCTTTTCAAGATGTACTATATCTGCGAGTATAGATGTAGTGCAGGATGAAGAACACTGCTTAAACAGGATTATCTGCTATGGTGAGATAGTGTGGTGTGGCTGCTAGGTGCAGCCTAAGCAAATTGAATAGTCACACAACAAAACATTAAAGAGGAATTTCACCCCTTGCCTTGAGAGTTAATTTTGATTTTATCCCCTCTTACTTAGTTTGCTGGGATATGTTGAATTTAAATATTCACCCCCCCCCCCCCCCACACACACACACACACACACTAAATCCAGCATTGATCTACTGCATAGTTACAGCAACTGCCATCCATAATTTTTACAGCTGGGAATTGCTGGCAACTGGTAAAAACCCTATGCTGAAGGCATAACATTATGCTTAAACAGCATATCATTTTGCATAGTGTAATTTGGTATGGCTTTAATACCATTGTAATACAGCTTGGAGGCACATGGACACAGAACGTTTGCAACTGAATAACACTAACCATAGAAGAGTCTATCCTCTGGGAAGAATTCACAGTGAATCAAGCTGAGCAAGCAGATATGCTTGGTGAAATAGAAAGTTTGCAGGAAGGTTTTAGTCTCCCAACATTCCATTCCAGATCATGCATATCCTGCCCATCCTCAATGTGTGGTCAAGAGGAGATCACTTATTAAAATGACGGTGTGGCACATGGCTGTTATGGATGCTCTTTATCAATATAACATAGATGCTTTTATCTGACCCTGCTAGGGACTTATTTGAAAAGGGAACCCAAGCTCTGGAAAGAAATTCAGGATATGAAGTGAACTGATTCAGGATTCTTTTACTTAATTGCTACTTAATATTGATTTTCAGGCATGTGACTTTTATTTTAACTTTAATTGGCTGTCATTGCTGAAAATAACAGTCATTGTGGAAGACAGTGATTGTTATAGTTTAGTAAATCAGGTCTTTAAGCTTTTAATTGAAGGAATGTAGACTCTGAGGTTATTTTTTCTATTTTTATCTTTCTAGGGTTCTCTTAAAGATTTCACTGTATCCTTACTGGAAGCCACAGGTAGTCTAATAGGAAGATTGTCCTCACTGAAAGCTGAACTTGGAAATTCGCAGAATAATGTAATAAGCAGAGACATAGAAAATATGCAGAGCATGCATAATTACAAAGAGTATGTAAATGAAACAAAGACGTCAGATGGGGTGAGTAAAATAAATGTAATAAATATAAATAAATTTAATGTAATAAATAATGTAATAAATGTAATAATGTAATTTAATTTAATAAATAAATGTAATAATACAGAACTCAAGGAACAAAATGAATTAAAGTAGAACTATAGGCAAACTTTTTTTTTTTCATATTGGATAGAGTAGGGAAGGTTTATAACCCCTTTCAGATTTTTTTTCCTCCATCTGTGGAGATTTGCTTTCACTTCCTGTCCCATAGCCAAGCAGAAAGTGAGGGAAAATCCCTGCAAGTTAAGGGAATACCTTGGAAACTCCAGGTCATCGGAACTAGTGTTCCCATTGAAAGATTTCCCCTCCATTACTCTTCCGGGGACAGCCCAAAATTTGGAATTTTCTTTTACTTTCACTTTGACTGATAATGGTAAACAGGACAAATAGAGAGGGGGAATCTCCTTAACGGGGGGGCACAGATAGCAATAAAATCTGACAGGTGTTCTAACTCCTCTCCACCCCCCCCCCCATCCAAAACTTAGAAAAAACTCTTGCCTTTAGTTATAACTTAAGTTTAATGGTGGTATGAGGTAAAAACATTTTTTTTTAATGTAAGATAACTTACAGAGTATGCTTAAAATAACCGAAGATAGATATCGGTCTTATTGAAAATAAAAATGTAGACCCCTGTTGCTTCTTTAATGTTTTTATTCTGTGTTAAGGACTGTTCAGCTATATTATTCCTACTTTAGATGGTAATGGCACACTTGAAGCAGACAGATACTGTGGATAATGACGATGAAATCCAGGATAATCGAGGTTGCATCAGAAATGATAAGGTGATAGTCTACCAAGCACTGAGTGAAATAAAGACAGACAGTAAACTTATCCGAGCAATAATTACTGATGAAGAATATAAAAAAAACATTCAAGTACATGGACTGCCTGGATCAGAAGGGACACAAATCAAAGAAAAGGAAACCAACACAGGGCATTCTACTGGTAATTTACGTATTGTTCAAAATGAGTTGTTAAATAAAGATGAAGAACTTCACCCACAAAAGCACATGCAGACAGCAGTACCTGACTTTCCACAAGATGGTAATCAGCAGGCATATATGCAAACCAGGAATAAGGATCAGGTGTTACAAAAACAAATGATCTCACCAAAACCAGTGGTGGAAACTACTATAAATGTTTCCTCGGTAGAGGAATTAAGAAATAGCAAAAATTATGAACATCACACAGAAGATACAACTGAAGTACTGAAGGCCTCATATAACATACAGAAGGTAATAAGATCAGAAGAATCTTTAAAAGAAATGTTATTAAAGGCACGATTCTTGACCATAAATTCACGTTTGCAGCTGTGAACGCCCCTGAACAGTAAACAGCATACTTTTCTGGACTCTGTCCTAGAATCTCTAGCCACCTTCCGGGAAGGCCAGCTAATATTGGGGGGTGACTTTAATGTTAGCCCCCGATCCACAACTAGATATGTCCTCAGGCCATTCTGCTCATTCGTTTGCTTTCCTGAAACACTTTAGAAAGTCCCTACAGGCGCACCATGTGGTCGACTGTTGGAGGCTGCTCCATCCCACAGGTAGAGACTATAGCTATTTCTCGGCCACCCATAGTGCCTATACTCATATAGACCTTCTGGTGATGGACCAGTTTTCTCTTGACTCCCTATCTGGTGCATCCATTGACTCCATAACCATATCAGATCATGCTCCGGTTTCCATTTCCCTGCACCCCCTGTCTTCGGATGCACGAACATGGAGCTGGCTCCTGAACAAGGGTATACTAGATGACACGGTGGCTCTGAAACAGGTTTCCAACACCATCTCCTTATACTTTGCTGAGAATAAGAAAGGTGAAGTGGGAAAGAGTTCTATATGGGAAGGACATAAAGAAGTTTGAGGGGAGCTGATCTCCCAGGGTTCTAGGCTGAAAAAAGCAAGGGAGGGGGAACTGCAGACCCTCTTGTCCAAAATCTGCTTCGCTGAACTCACCCATAAATGCTGTGTTACCCCAGAGCTGGCGCTGGAACTACAATCCCTTAGGCAGGAACTGGCTACTTTGCTCGATGTTAACATTCGGGCGCTCCTACGCCACGTTTCACACAAATTCTACAAATTTGGCAACAAATGCGGGAGACTACTTGCAAGAGCTCTCAAACGTCATTGCCACTCGGGACATGTACATAAGCTCACCACTGCGGCTGGATCATCCGTAGTTCTTTCCTAAAAAATAGCTAATGCCTTTAGGGATTTCTATGCCCAGTTATACCACCTCCCTAATACTCTACTTGGTTCCAAGGAACCTCAGAGGGTGGAACGTATTCTGCAATATTTACAGAAGGCCCAGTCCCCACAGCTCACTACCTCGATTAGCAACCAGCTGGATACCCCCATCTCCTTGTCAGAAATTGAGGAGGTTATTACAGACCTCCCCAAAGGGAAGAGCCCTGGCCCTGATGGCTTCACGAACACCTATTATAAGAAGTTTCCGTCACTGCTTTCTAGCCCCTTATGTGCCTATTTCAACGCCTTGGCCCCGGGTACTGCGATGCCCAGGGAGGCGCTGATGGCCCACATTACAGTTCTCCCCAAGGAAGGGAAGGATCACTCCATCCCTGGGAATTATAGGCCAATTTCGCTTCTAAATACTGATATTAAAATATTAGCAAAAATTTTGGCCAACCGACTTAAACTGATCCTTCCAACGGTCATACACCTTGATCAAACGGGGTTCATTATGGGGAGGGAGGCCAGGGACAATTCTAATGGAGCAATCCAATTTATTCACTGGGTTGAATCACAGGCCGTGTGCCCCCCTCTCTTTTGCTTTGACAAGGTGCATTGGACTTACATGCACACGGTGTTGACCAGACCTGGTCTGGGTTCCAACATGCTGTCTTGGATATCCTCCCTCTATAGCTCTCCGGAGGCCAAAGTGAAAGTGAATGGGCTACTGTCAGACTCATTCCCAATCTGCAATTGGAAGCAACAGGGGTGCCCTTTGTCCCCCCTCATTTTCGCTTTAACCCTCGAACCACTGCTTAATAAGATCCGCCTTAACAGCTCTATTAAAAGTTTTTACGGTGGGACCGACAGAGCATAAGTTATCTGCTTATGCGGATGATGTCCTGTTCTATGTCTCAGACCCCCTAATCTTTCTCCCTAATATCATGGCCGAACTGAAGGACTTTAACCTGCTGTCCAATTTCAAAATAAATTATAATAAGTCGGAGAGCCCGTCCCTGAATGTGCCCTCGGGTTTGCATACACAGCTGCAGGTCTCTTTTTCCTTTACCTGGTGTCGGACTTCACTAAAATATTTGGGGGTTTACCTTCCCGCACGTTGCTCCCAGTTATACAAGTGCAATTATGCCCCATTGCTTTCTACTATCAGGACAGACCTAAAAAGTTGGGACCGCACATATCCACACACTATATCTGTATTATATGAGTTACCACAGTCCTGGGAAAGCGGAGGGAAGCCTGGATACATAAGGGAGTGGGAGAGAGACCTTCATCATGTCTTTACTGAAACTCAGTTGGAGCACCTTTATCGTCTCACGCATACAAGTTCAGTGGACAGGAAAATGCAGGAAAATAGTTTTAAGGTACTTACCCGGTGGTATAGAGTTCCCTCTAAGCTTGCCAGGATATACTCATCTGTATCCAACGCTTTCTGGAGGGAATGCGGGCTCAGGGGCTCATTCCTCCACATCTAGTGGGAATGCCCCAAGATACGGCCCTTCTGGTTAGATATACGAGCCCAGATTAAGGCCGTTCTAGACCTCGAGCTCCCTGATTCCCCGTTGGAATCCTAGCTACATGTCCCTACCACTCCTCTCAGCCAGTATCGCAAGTCTGTACTGCCTCATTTACTCAACACAGCCAGAAGGTTGATTCCGATATACTGGAAGAGACCACACATTCCTACAGGCACTGAATGGTTTACTTTAGTGAATAACATCATGACTGCAGAGGAGTGGATGGCAAAATGTAAAGACTGTTATGAAAAGTTCTATACTATATGGGCCACTTGGATGCACTACACTAATAAAGTCACACCAGGTCCTCAGGGGTCTCCGCATGTAGCAGCCCCTCCTGTTGATAGGGCTGGACTGTAGGGGCCCCCAATCCCTACACGAAACAAACCAGCATGGAATGATGCCTTAATGTGTTTCGTCTATTTTGTTCTGTTTGGTGTTTTTCAATTTTACTTTGTTCTTTTATTTTTGGTTACTTCCAGTTTCTTGTCCATGTTTGGGGGTCTAAGTCATCATTAATGTCATGTCAGGGAGGGAGTGACAGGGGCGATTAATTGATGTTAGTGTTCATATGACATAGTAGCATGATGTTCCTTTGCCCCACCCCGCACCCCTCCCCTTCTCCCTCTAACCAGCTCAATTGAGTACTGTGTAAGACACCAATGAGGATTCTCTCTATATGTTTTTACTCCTCTTTGTATGTTTTGTTCTATGTCTTTTGTATGTTGTATAATGCAAACATTTTCAAATAAAGATTACATAAAAAAAATAAATAAATGTTATTTGGAAAGATTGTATAGACTACTGATTAAAGAGGAATTCCAGGAATTATATTTTCATAAATAGTTACATTGGTCCAACTTGAACCAATGTAACTAAGAGTTTACCATACCTGGTCAATATCCCTGGAAGTTGGAAATCACTGAGGTAGACATAGCTGCTCCAGTGAACTCCACTTGCTTCCGGGTCCTGTGCCAAATGGCCGGCCTGATACATTGTGAACACAGAGTTCAGCCACTCAGCACGGGCACTATTCAAAGAATGGTTTGCATTTTATAAATGAATGCAAAGCATTCTCTAATTGGACGAGGTGGAGAGGTGGGGCGGTTATGTCAGAATCAAGTATTTTTGCAGATTTAGAAAAAAAAAACACTTTTAATGAATGGTATTTTAACCAGTCCAAAGAGAGCAAATTATAGAAGTTCATAACATTGGCCTTAAAGAATTTAAAAATTCAACAATTAAACAATGAAATTAACAGACTTGTATGCATTTCAGCTGTTTGTTTAACTGTTTGTCTGGCATTTCAATTTAAACTGGATAGCTGAAACACCATTTGTTAATCTATACTGGCTATGCCAAGTGCTGTTTCATAATAAAAAAAAGCCCATCATATAAAATGTTTCAAGGGAAGGGATAGCTTCACATTAACACTAAGAACTTTGTAAATCTGATTTAACAACAAATAATGGATTCACCTATCCTAGTGGAGGACACCAGTGACCTATAACAGATAGATTCTATGATGGCACTTGTGTTGCTTAAAGATGAGGCAGATGCTTCACAGAGCTGCATTGCTAAGATATTAAGCCATTTTAGGGAATGAAATCAAACACAAAAAAATAATTAAAACACCAGTGATTCAATGGTACAATTGTATATGACAGGAGCTACAGTAAAACCAAGAGTCCAACTCAGCTGCCTTAATTTCCAAAGCAGTCACATTAATGATCATTGTAACAAGCTCAACATTTAGACAGTCTAGCATTAGAATCTCTTCATAAAAAATCTATCAGAGATATCAAAGCTGTTCAGTCTTTTCATCCTAAAGTACAACTGAAATTCTGTCTTGGCCTTGATAAATATTTTTTTCAGATAGACTATATTGGGCCCCAAGTGCTGCTAGGCTTAGATACCAATATGCCATATGTGTCATTACACCATGAATCACAATCCATAACTAATGATGCATTTCCTTTGCTCTGCTTTTACCATTTCAGATATTTCCTCAACATAATTTGAGTGACATTAGTAAGAATACCTTAGTTCCTGAGAGAAATGAAGGTATGGGCCTAGATGAATGGATTGAGGAAAAGATGGATGAACATGTAATGGCTGGAGAAATACAGCAAGCAGAGGAACAAAGCAGCACAGAAAAGCAAGAAAGTGCAGAGATGAAAGATTTGTCAGATTTATACAGTTTAAGAAAACATATAAAAAATGAAGTAACAAAAAAGAAATCAGAGCATACAAAAGAGAAAGAAGAGGATAAAAGTAGCTGTTCGCATGAACAAATTGTTGGCAGAGAACATGTAGAAAAGGAAGGGAAACGAGTGGGCCTGGACAACTTCAAGTTGGCTTCAAAGGAACTGGCAGGCAATGATGATGATTTACCCATGAATACAGAGCTACCAATTAATAATAAATCTATTGAGAAACGACAAACTATGCAGACAGAAAGCAAAGCAGAAATGTATTTGATGACCAGGAACATTAATGAAAACATGGAGCAAAAACAGGAAAAATATAGCCAAGAGGGAAAAAAAGACATGGAGACTAGGCCAGAACAACCAGCACGAGACTGTGATATAGAGAGAGGAGCAAGGACTAAAGATGCCTTAGTTAAACAGGTAAACCACATATGATGTGTATGTGTATATAGGTATTATACTGTGGATATATATATATATATATATATATATATATATATATATACAATTGTGCTCATAAATTTACATACCCTGGCAGAAATTATGATTTCTTGGTCATTTTTCAGAGAATATGAATGGTAACACAAAAACTTTTCTTTCACTCATGGTTAGTGTTTGGCTGAAGCCATTTATTATCAATCAACTGTGTTTACTCTTTTTAAATCATAATGGCAACAGAAACTACCCAAATGACTCTGATCAAAAGTTTACATACCCTGGTGATTTTGGCCTGATAACATGCACACAAGTTGACACAAAGGGGTTTAAATGGCTATTAATGGTAACTATCCTCACCTGTGATCTGTTTGCTTGTAAATAGTATGTGTGTGTATAAAAGGTCAATGAGTTTATGGACTCCTGACATACCTTGCATCTTTCATCCAGTGCTGCACTGGCGTTTCTGGATTCTGAGTCATGGGGAAAGCAAAAGAATTGTCAAAGGATCTGCAGGAAAAGGTAGTTGAACTGTATAAAACAGGAAAGGGATATAAAAAAATATCCAAGGAATTGAGCATGCCAATCAGCAGTGTTCAAACTCTAATCAAGAAGTGGAAAATGAGGGGTTCTGTTAAAACCAAACCACGGTCAGGTAGACCAACTAAGTGTTCAGCCACAACTGCCAGGAAAATTGTTCGGGATGCAAAGAAAAACCCACAAATAACTTCAGGTGAAATACAGGACTCTCTGAAAACATGTGGTGTGGCTGTTTCAAGATGTACAATAATGAGGCACTTGAAGAAAGATGGGCTGCATGGTTGAGTCGCCAGAAGAAAGACATTACTATGCAAATGCCACAAAGTATCCCACTTATAATACGCCAAACAGCAGAGAGACAAGCCTCAAACCTTCTGCCACAAAGTCATTTGGAGTGATAAAACCAAAATTTAGCTTTTGTGGCCACAACCATAAAAGCTGCATTTGGAGAGTCAACAAGGCCTATGATGAAAGGTACACCATTCCTACTGTGAAACATGGAGGTGGATCGCTGATGTTTTGGGGATGTGTGAGCTACAAAGGCACAGGAAAATTGGTCAAAATTGATGGCAAGATGAATGCAGTATGTTATCAAAAAATACTGGAGGAACATTTGCATTCATTAGCCAGGAAGCTGCGCATGGGACATACTTGGACATTCCAACATGACAATGATCCAAAACACATTGCCAAGTCGACCTGTTATTGGCTACAGCAGAATAAAGTGAAGGTTCTAGAGTGGCCATCTCAGTCTCCTGACCTCAATATCATCGAGCCATTCTGGGGCGATCTCAAATGTGCAGTTCATGCAGGACAGCCCAAAAATTTCCAGGAACTGGAGGCTTTTTACCAAGAGGAATGGGCAGCTCTACCATCTCTGAGAAGATAAAGAGCCTCATCCACAAATACCACAAAAGGCTTCAAGCTGTCATTGATGTTAAAGGGGGCAATACACGGTATTAAGAACGGGGGTATGTAAACTTTTGATCAGGGTAATTTGGGTAGTTTCTGTTGCCATTATAATTTAAAAAGAGTAAACACAATTGATTGATAATAAATGGCTTCAGCCAAACACTAACCGTGAGTGAAAGAAACGTTTTGTGTTATCCTTCATATTCTCTGAAAAATGGCCAAGAAATCAAATTCTGCCAGGGTGTGTAAACTTATGAGCACAACTGTATATATAAAACTGGTTTAGAGGCACTCGCGGGTCTTGAAGAGAAGGAAGATCAAAGACAGCAGTGTTTTTATTGTCAACGCATTGATGAAGCTCAGTCCAAAAACATGGACTGAGAAAGATGGTCTTGCGAGATGGACAAAGTACATTTCATTGAAATGTACTTTGCTCTATCACAGTCAATAAAATACAATTTGGTCAAGACTGTGACTGGATAGTAAAGGAGTTTCATCTCACTGTTAAAGTCTCTTTGCCCTCTCCTACAATCAGCATGTTTTGTTTGTTAGATTCACTGCTCTGTGCAATACAGTAAATCATAGTTGGCTTACATTGACCCCCCCCCCCCCTCTTTTTTCGAGTCTGACAGGAAGTTTTACCCATAAAGAGTAAGGTACTAATTAAATATATACAGTATTTCAGCATTTTAAACAAATTATATTATATATTATATTATATTATATTATATTATAATGTTACTAAATATGGGTATTTTGTATCTGCATACACCTACATACAGACAATCTTTCAATTTTTTTACATTTGGGTTCATTAGTTCCTAGATTTCTTTCACACTTGGAGATTAGCACTAACAGACGTGTTGCTTGAATTATGTTGAAATAAAGCCAGTGCATGGGAAGTGCCTTTCTTTGCATTCATTCAGAAAAGTCAGTCCTAATAAAAGCAGATAATCTGAGTTCCAAGTAGGCATTAATGTATAATCATCCATAGCATGATCCTAACATGGACATACACTATATTCTTACTGTGCTATTCTAGGCAGAAAGTCAATGGCTGCAGCTTAAGGAGGAGGCCTGTCAAACCCTGGCCGAAACTGTACAGAGTGATGAAATCTTGAATGACATGGTACAAGTGCCAGCAAATGGGGTGCTGGTGAGAAATGAGGTATGTCTTGCAGTAATCCTAGGACACAATGTACAGAGATATGTAACTGAAAGGAAAAACAGGCTAACAGCTGAATGCTAAATCTTCTCTCCCGTTGAATATATATACAAATGAAATATAAATGTGGGCTATACAGGTATATCCGTTGCTGGGAACCACATACACACATCAGTACAGCTTGTAAAATATTGAAAATGTATCCCTTGCAGTTCGATATATGAACAGATATGTATTGAATTGGATCCATAGGCGCCAATTTTTGAGAGACGATTTAAAAAATGACCTCACTCTTTATGTGTGTGGGCACCTTATAAGGATCTTTAAGGGTTTTATCAGAAATACTTAAACATATTGTAAACTAACAATGTACAAAATAGTAGCAACGTTTCTACATTTCTCTATGTTCCAGGCACAACTGCTTTGTCCTGTGCATACATATCAGCCACTACATATGCTGGAGAGACCAGACAGATTGCAAGATATTGTAAGTGCTTGCAAACATATAAACAAGGTATATCAAAAGTGATTTGCGCTTCTTATCTTTCAAATTCAGCACGTATTTTTTTACAAACACTTATTTGTCTATATATCCCTGAGGTCAATATTAAAAGGCAACTTTGGGGAAATGGTTCCTTGTGACATCAATCCCTCTATTCTATTCTGCAACTGTAGATAGTAGAAGTACATTGTGGAAGACGAAATTTAGATTGCAATACAGAGAAGGGACTCAGTTTGCCGTTTTCAAAAATGTAGTACAAGTGTGTTATTCCATATCATTTCCACCTAGCTCCATATTGCAATGAACTCAACTCGGGATAGTGCGCATTTGCCCAGATAGGGCTAAATCTGGTAAAACCTGTCACCTCCTGCATCTGCCTCGCTTTGTTCCACACCTTTTGCACAAGAGAGTAAGTGGGAAATTGTTTATTGGACTTGCTAAAGGCCAAAGCCTCCAGCCCCATGACAACAGTGCTTGCTCCTGTAACATACAGCATAATGAATGAAGTTGGGTCCACACTGGCACCCTCTGGTGCCATGGCCCTAGCAATGGGTTGTAGTTGGACAGCGAGGTAATATAACCAGGGGTTTGGCAATGCCAATCCTCCATCTTCCTTTGGTCTTTGCAGTTGTTCCAATTTAATTCTAGGGGGCCTAAAATGGCAAATAAAAGTTCTGAAAATAGAGTTGATGATTCGGAACATTTTTAAGGAAATAACCATTGGGGTGTTGTGTAGAACATACAGAAGCTGTGGAATAAAACAACCAGGTGAATTTTAGTGAGAAATAAGTTGAAGAAATGTCAGGTGAATGTTTAAAGGGGTTGTAAAGGTTTGTTTTTTATTTTCTAATTAGGTTCCTTTAGGCTAGTGCATTGTTGGTTCACGTACCTTTTCCTACGATTTCCCTTCTAAATGTATTTTTTCTCTGTCTGAATTTCTCACTACCTGTTCCTCTTCTGTCAGCTTGCCCCCATCATCCGTTATGGCTGGGGGTTAGTCAGCGTGCTCGCCCCCTCCCTTGGGACTACATCCCTGCGGGGAGACGATGTGTATGTTCACAGGCACGGGAGGCAGGGGAGCCACGGGCGTGTCCAAGACGCTGTAGCTCCGCCTCCCATTGCCATGTTATTGCAATCAGAATTACGATCTCAGCAGCACAGCCTTTACTCCTCCCCCTTTATGTTTATTCAGTGTATGAGCGTGCTGGGGAGGCGGGAATGGGCGTGGCTGTTGGGCCACGTTCTCGTTCTTTGACGCAGCTAAAAAGCGGCACTGCGCATGTGCGATGCCGCTAAGCATCAAGGGAATTGAAGTTCGTTTGAAGATGCGACATTGCTGCATGGAGCGTGCTCTAAAAAACAGAAGCTGAGGAGATCATAGATACACTAAAGGAGGAAGTTCAGAAAAAGCATATGCATTTAACAGGTAAATTGAAAATTTCGGCAGAAATAACAGCTATATTTCTGATCTATGCTGCATATAGATCAGATATTGATCAAAAAAATTTAGCTTTACAACCCCTTTAACAAAGGCTTCATTCACCCCTTTTTTTACACATGGTGATTTTTACAATAAAGATGTTTTTTCTTTTAAGGAACTAATTTTACCTATAATAGTCAATGTCCATCAAAAGGCAAATCGAAAAAAAAAAAAAATATTAATAGTGTCCAATGGGAAAAATTTCTGTCCATTGGTGCTAGTGATGGTCACAAGGGAAGCAATCTAAGAAGTCACCTCAAACTTACCGAGGAATGTTACTAACATGTGAGAGCTATAATTGTGGCATCTTCCCCAACTCTATAAAATATGCACTGGTCATTCCCATACTCCTATCACCTATCTCCTTGCTCCCTTTTACTTCCAAACTCCTTTGGATGATCTACAACTGCCTAAGCTACCACCTCACTGAGAATAACCTTCTTGATCTCCTTCAGTTTGGATTTTGCCCGCAACACTCCACAGAAACTGCTCTGCTAACACCGACAAACAATTTACTAACTTTTTAACAGCTGAAACCAATGGTCACTATTTCGTTACTCTTACACTTGTACCTCTCCACTGCCTTTGACACAGTGGACCACCCCATCCTCCTCAAAAAACTGCATTCCTTTGGTCTCCATGACTGTACTCTTCATTGATTCTCATCTTATCTATCCCACCTCTTTGGAATACCTATACATAGGCTACCCCTCTTTCAGTCCATCATGAATGCCACTGCCAGACTAGTCCACCTGACCAACTGTCAGTGTCTGCTACCCCTCTTTTCCAATCCCTCCATTGGCTTCTGCTAACCCAAAGATCTAAATTCAAAACACTAACAACGACTTACATAGCTACCCACAACTCTACCCCCAGCTCCATCACTAACCTTGTCTCAAAATACCAACCATATCATTCTCTTCATTCCTCCCAAGACCTCTAGCTCCCTCATCACCTCCTCCCATGCTTGCCTCCAGGACTTCTCCAGGATAATACTATAAAGCAAATATCTCTGCACAAAGATTTATTGGTTGTTAAATAGTTGAATTTCATCAAAGACTGGCACTGAAAAAAAACATTTTTCTTTGGCTTCAACACCTTTATAAAGTATACTTCATGTATGTCTGGTATTCTCTGACATACATGAAGTATACTTTATAAAGGCCCTACTACTGATATTTTTGTCTTTTCACCAGTAACCTATTTTTGGTATTACTGTACTTGTTTATAAAAGTGCTATAATCATACATAATTTTTCATTGATTTCATAGCTGAAGCCTTATACAGTGGACAGTAGTGTCCATCACATGTGCTCTCTTCCCCTTGGACAAGCAGCACTGCAGAGGGAGAAAGTGTTCATCCGCCTGTCTTTGAAGGAGCAGCAGGAAGCCCTGCAGCGGCTCCAGGATTTGCAAAGAGAGGCAGAATTAAAGTGCACCAGTGACAGGAGAAGACAGATGCTAAGAGTGAGTAGGACAATACTTTGATGCACCATAACCATGATGCACTATGTTTGCTCAACTTAATTTAACAGAGAAGAGAAATCCCATTTTCCCACTATATAAACATCATGAATTGTTTTAAGTTGAGCATGGATGAGTTGCAGAAATGTCAGGTAAGAATTTGAGATCACAACACACTGAGAACATTGAGGGCCAGGGGTGAGAGAAAGAATCTCTCCATGTTTGAGTTTATTAGTGAATTTACTTAGGTACCATCTCTTTGATAATAGTCACATTTAGTTTGACGAGACCTGCTGTTTGATGACTGCTTTGCACACAGACAAGAGAAACCCAGGATTACATCAATCATTTAGGTTGAACAATGTTGACAGAGTGCTAAACTCTGCTATGAAGCTACTTTAGGTCACTAGTTTGATTCTTAGCAGTGTTTTTTGTCAGGGTTCCATGCATGTTCTCTGGTTTCCTCCCATCAAACAAGTGCATAGGATGTAAACAATGTTTACTGGATGTCTTAGCCTGCTGCAGCTATTTGGGGAAATTAAAGACCACTTTAATGTAAAAGCAATGAGCTACAATGGGGGGGCAGCAAAACACATTTTAAATGTCAAGCACTAGCATAACATTTTTGAGCCCTGGGCAGCAGGCTGCAGATAAATACCCCTGCTCACTGCGTGAAAGCTTTGGTATTTTTGTAGCTGTCCCTCGTGTGCCATGCTAATTGCAGAGATATTGAGATGGTTGCCTAATCAAGGGGCGTGTTGGCCCAATGCAGATAGACTGCTGCTTTTACCAAGAGAGCAGTGTTTTTTATCAACAGTCTTTTACAGAGTCTCATGTCTGAGTCTGATGTTATGCTGGTGTGAGTTTTAAGGAGATGTAGGGCCAGAGCTCTTTTGGCCTTACTTCCCCTGGGCATCACAGGCGTGCATTTCGTTCTACACTCCCGTGACCTGCATTCAGTCAACAGCCGACTAAATCGGCTGATGTCACTCAGCTGGTCCAGGGTCTGGAGAGATCCTGACTTTAATATTGGGATCTTACCAGATGCCTGAACAGCAGCTGGCTCAGCCTTTTAGCACACCACTGACAGCCTGAACCAACCACTCCCGCTCCTTCCACAGCCCAGTGCTCCAGTGAGCGCTGGAGGGTAAAAGCAGAGAGCCTGAGACTGTCAGTCACAGACTCTCTGCTCACTAAAGACAGAGAAATGAGTGATCAGCTGTCTTTGATTTCTCAGTTCTCGGTGTAGAGGAGGTGGGGGACAGATGCTGCATCCACCTATTTGAGTATTTACGTTTATTTATTTTTCTTTTCTTTTACTGACTTGAAAAATAGTTTTATAGCACTATTAATTTAGCTAATTCCTTTTACACAAGTTGGACTTTTAAAGTCCATTAGAAAGGAACTAATGTGAATCTTAAAAAGCAATGAGGAATCTGTTGGAAAATTAGGTTACCTGATAAAATAAATACATGCATTGTGTATTTAGTGCTTTAGGGCCTTTTGCTGTATTATCATTTTAGGTTTCTACTAGTTAATGTTTTCCACCACCATAAGGTTCCATTATGTTCTTTTCTCAATTGCTGACAGTTTCAAGAGAGACTTTCGATAGCTCGAAACAGAAAATCTGAGGTGGATCTTATGGATGTTACTCAGAGGAGATCTCCCCAAATGACTCCAGAGCCATTGCCAGAGGTGAGTTACTGTCTTAACTTAAAGTGTATCTCTAGGCAAATCCTATTGTTTTAAGTTTTGGATAAAGTGCCTCTGTCAAGTTTGTATTACTGCCTGTATCTGCAATGGAGATATTCACCGCTCTGTTTGTACTGGTGACCCTTGTCATCTAGAAAAGACCGAGCGGTTAAATTCAAAATGTTAGAGTTGTCCTCAAAATAAAGCCCCTGGACGATGGACGAAAAACAGACATCAATGCATCTTAATGGAAAAATAGATGTAAATGGACGATCATCCATCTACGTCCATTTACACCCGCTTCCATTAATGTCAGTTTTTTGGAACAGATCAGAGCCCTATATTTTTTTGCTTAAAAAAAAACGGATCGGACGAAAAACAGATGAAAAAGTGATGAAAATGGACAAACAGTCTGTTTTTACATGAAATAATGGCTCTGGGACTCAAGTGATTAAGGACTGTAGCTGGCAGATGTAAAAAACGGATGTAAAAGTGGAAGAAAAACTGATGACAAACTGATGTAAACTTCATACGTTTTTCTTTGAAAAAAAGTGACTGAACTGATGAAACGAATTGTCTGCATGCGTGAAAGGGGCCTAAGGCTCGATTCACATCTATGCATGTTGCTTTTGAGCATTTCTGCAGTGCTTTTTGCTGTGCTTTCTGCATTTTTGTAACCGCGATTTTACCGCAATTTTGCGTTTTATGTTTTTTATACATTCACTGTATATAGCTGGTTGCTAAGAAGCATTTCATTAACAACCCATGAGTCATTAGCCATCAGCGGGCTTCCCCGGTAACAACTGAATGTAAAAAATTGTTCTGGTATGGATTGGGGGGGACACCCCCACGGGGGGCTGGGATCTGGGGATCTTCTTGTTAAAGGGGGCTTCCAAATTCCAATAAGCCGGTTGTCGGGAAGAGTCCCTTGTCCCCATCAACATAGGGGCAAGGTACTTTGGGGTGGGGGGGGGTAGAGCCTCCCCTGCCCCAAAGCACCCACCTCCCCATGTTGAGGGCATTCGACCTGGTAAGGTTCAGGAGGGGGGGGGGGGGGGCGCTCGCTTGTCCCCTCCCTTTCCTGACCTACCAGACTGCATGCTCAGGTAAGGGTCTGGTATGGATGTTTGGGGGGACCCCACACCATTCTTTTCAAATTTTGGCCTGGGGGTGTCCCCTCCTAATCCATACCAGACCGAATGCCTAAGGACAGCATGTCTGTTTTCATCAGATCACAGCCGTTCTGATCTGCCAAGATGGATGGCAGACGTATCGCTATACATCTGTCTTGAGCGGATCAGATGGGTGTCAGCGGACACATCTCCACTGACATCTGCCTGCCCATAGGAGTCAATGGATGGCCCGCTTGGATCTGCCTGAAAAATGGAAAGGCGGATCCGAGCGGGCTTATCGCGTGAAAGGAGCCTACCGTGACTTCAAAGTCGCGTGATTTTGTCATGATTTTACCGTAATTTTGATGTGATTTCAGAAAATGCCTGTGTAACTCACATCAAAGTCAGACCAAAGTAGTACAGGGACTACTTTGAAGTCGGTGCAACTTGAAGTCGCACAGATATGAATGGTACTCATTGGAAATCATAGGGTACGACTTGTCATGCGACTTTGCAGTCCCAAGTCGCAGGACAAGTCACACAAGTGTGAAAGGGGCCTAAGAGGTATAGGGAAAGAGGCGCATGCGCGGAACTCTGTGACATGGACGCTTAGTCACAGAGCTCCGTCCCGTTCCGAGATACCGGCGCCCTCAGCAACGGGTACACTCCCCCCCTGTCACCTCTTTCGGGACCAGAATCCTCTGGCTACCTGCTGGCACAAGATCCAGTGTTTGTGCTGCCGAAACGGACCCCCACAGCCACGATCACAGCTCCGCTGGAGGCCGCTGAGACACCTAAGATGGCGGCGGAGCGGCTGCCTCACGACACAGCCTAAACAGGCACAGCTGCTTCCTCTCCATGGCGGGCGGCTCTTCATGAGGAGGTATGTGGAGGGATCCTGTCACCTTCTCCTGCAACAGGCCCTGCATCCCCGCCATCCACATTGTCTCTTCTTGATCAGTCACCTAATGACATTCAACTGCTGTCCTCTCTGTCAACTTCACAGAAGCCTGAACTGCAGCCACAGACACTGAGCCAGATTACCTCTCATCCCCATGATCTCTCTTTGCTTTTTTCAAGATTTGCTGACATGCTTGATAAAGGTCTTGCTCAAACAGCTGCTAAAATCACCTCAAATATTACCTCAGACATTAAATCAGACCTTCACCTCCTGGGCTCTCGGATTGAGCATATTGAAACTAAAATGGATGCCACCATTGAGCGCGTCAATCAAAATACTGATCGATTTCAAGAGCTTCATGAACAACTGGAGGGGGCTATAGCCAAAATTGATGACCTTGAAAACAGGTCCAGAAGGCTGAATTTTAGGATCAGAGGCCTTCCAGAGACTTGCACTGACATACCGGAAGCAGTACACTCTTTAATCAAACAATTGATACCTGACATCAGAGCTCACAAATTGGAACTTGATCAGGCCCATAGGGCTCTGGGCCCCCCTCGCTCTGATGGGCTCCCCCGTGACATTATAGTAAAGCCTCACTATTACAATGTTAAAGAAGAAGTCATGAGGAGAGCCCGAACCATCCCGCAAATTCAGCTTCTGGGCCATACAGTTCAGATTTATGCTGACATTTCGCCCTTCACTATTCAAAGAAGGAGAGCGCTCAAACCCCTTCTATCTATTCTACAACAGATGAATATCAAATATTGGTGGCTTTTTCCTTTGAGCCTGAAATTTGAATTTAAAGACAAGATTCTCTACGCTCGCAGAGGGAGAACATTTGCTACGGAAGCTCGGCCTCGCTGGTAAAAAAAGCAATCATTAAGGACTCTGTCTGGTCGGACCACTCTTTCCTTCTCTTGATAATTCACACACCAATGACTCAGCGACGTGAGTTTCATTGGAGATTAAATGCCTCATTACTTAGCAACCCCTCTCACGCACGTGAGATTGAACAAGATATCCGGGAATATTTCTTGCTTAATGACCTTGATAACATCTCTCCTACCACGTTATGGGCGGCTCACAAAACCTATGTACGTGGTAAACTGATCCAAATGTCCGCTAGGATAAACAAAGCCCGCAGACTTGATATAGACAGACTAGAAACAGAATTCTCGCATTTAAGCAAGCAACATAAACGTAATCCTACCTCGGCCTCAGCAGCTAAACTTGAAACAGCACGCACAGCTCTTAATTTATCCCTCACGACCATAGCTGAGAAAAGCTTGCGATGGGATGGAGGGAGGTTTTATCATCAAAAGGACAAACTGGGTACCATGTTGGCTCACAGGCTAACTCCTAAGTTGAGGGCTCGCGCTTTACCTAAATTACGATTGAACAATGGTACACTTTCCCAGAATCCCCAGAAAATTATGGAAACATTTCATGAATTTTACCGCTCCCTGTACAGCGCACCTGGGAATGAACCTTCCCCTAGCTTCATAGATTCCTACCTCGGTTCACTGAATATCCCTAAGCTTCGGGATCACCATAGGGACAGCCTCGAGAACCCAATTTTGGCGGAGGAAGTCTCTCAGGTCATTCAGAACCTTAAAAATGACTCTGCTCCTGGCCCGGATGGCTTTTCAGCCCCGTACTACAAACATTTTGCCCCACTGTTGTCTCCCTACCTGGCCCGATTCTTTAACCAGCTTCGAACTGGTTCTCGACTAGAAGAGATGCTCAACTCAGCCTTTATCACTGTACTACCAAAACCAGGGAAGGACACTAGCTGCACCGCCAATTATCGACCCATATCATTGATCAACAATGATCTAAAAATCTTAACGAAAATCCTGGCAAACAGAATATCTACCTTTATTAGCCTATATATTCATAGGGATCAGGTGGGCTTTATTCCTGGGAGACAGGGTCCAGACCAGATCAGGAGAGCTATAGATGTAGTTTCACTTCTAGGCTCGGGCTGGGACAAGGGACCCCCACAGCAGGGATTCCTGCTTTCACTGGACCTCTTGAAAGCTTTCGACTCTGTCTCTGGGCCTTCCTGATCCAAATACTACAAAAATGGGGATTCGGTCACTCCTGAATATCTTAGGGGCACTATACTCCACTCCGATAGCACAAGTTAAAATGCAGGGCTATTATTCAACTTCTTTCCCGATTTTGAAAGGTACAAGACAGGGATGCCCTTTGTCCCCATTGCTTTTTGCCATGGTCATTGAGACACTAGCTATCGCTGTTCGGGACGATCCGAACATACATGGAGTGCGTTGTGGCCCACAAACCCACAAGTGCACTCTCTTTGCTGATGATGTGTTGCTTTTCCTCACCTCACAACTTACCTCATTACCAAATCTTTACAGGGTGCTTGATGACTTCGGCAAGGTGTCTGGTCTTAGGGTTAACTACTCTAAATCGTTGGCACTAAATGTTAATCTACCAATATCCATGATAGCTCTGCTCAAAGATAGCTTCCGGTTTGGATGGGGCGAGGCTATGATCCCCTATCTGGGTATAAATCTTACAGCGTCCTTTGACAAACTCTATAAGGCAAATTTTCCCCCTCTATATCGCAAACTAGGTGAGGACTTGTCACGATGGGATAAACTGGGACTTTCCTGGTTGGGTAGGATAAATTCGATAAAGATGACTCTACTTCCACGCATCCTATACTTGTTTAGATCTCTACCCATACCCGTCCCCAGGGCCCCCCTTAGGAAGTTTCAATCTAAAATCATTAAATTTATATGGGGTAGGAAGGGCCACAGGATTGCCAAGGAGACCCTGTTTAGGAGCAGGGATCAGGGTGGTGTGGGTCTACCTAACCTCCTTTGGTATCACCAGGCAGCACAAATTTCCCAACTTTCCACTATCTACTCTAAGATTGCACACCCAGATTGGGTACACATGGAACGACAAGCTATCCCTCACTATACCCTTGATTATATCCTCTGGTCCTCTTCTAAATCGAGACCTGCCATCATGGTCCCTACACTTTCCCACTCCCTTGTACTATGGGATTCTCTCAAAACCAATCCTCGGCTGATCTCACCTTGGCATCCTCTGTCGCACATTTTCCGAAATCCACTCTTTCCCCTGGCATGGACATAAAAGCATTCCGGTGGTGGCTAGATAAGGGGATGTATAGGATAGGACATTTTGCTAACCCTGCCGGTCCTCTCTCTAGGACCCATTGCATTAACAAACTTGATATGCCCAACACCGAAAGTTTCCGACATGGACAGATAGTTCACTTTCTCAGGTCCCTTAGGTCCCCTAATTTCAGTCCTTTTTCGATCACGGACTATGAGGGGTGGTGTGGTCAGGCTGTGGAGCAGAGGGGCGGGATTACGATGATTTACCAATCACTTGCTAAGGCTGAAACCAAATCGCTCTTTATGAGAGAGTGGGAAAATGATCTACAACACACGTGGAGTATTGAAGAATGGCATAGAGCCTCTACTACAGCATCTAAGGGCATTTTGAATACAGCATTAATTGAAGCGAACCTTAAAGTTCTCATGAGATGGTATATGGTCCCCCTAAAGCTATCCAAAATTTACCCTAATGCCTCCCCTATGTGCTTTCGCAACTGCGGGCATGTTGGGTCCATGCTGCACATTTGGTGGGACTGTCCCAGGATCAGGGATCTATGGAATAAGATATTTAATATCATTAGAAAAATAACGGGACTTCCGATCCAAAAGTCCCCTCAACTGGCTCTCCTAAACTTTCCTTGCCCCAATACCCCAAAATTAGTCCAACAACTTATTAGGTTCATTTTTCTGGGGACCAAGCTCACAATTGCACGGGCTTGGAAACAACCGACCGTTTCCTTCCTCTTGGTTAAGAGGAAGATATCTTGGATCATGGCCCAGGAGAAAACGGTTAGCATACTTCTGGACACTACCTCTAAACACGATGCTATCTGGAATCCCTGGAGTAGATACATATCTCTACCGTCCACTATCACTACGTCTTCCGGATCTCTGTAGTTGAGCGAGTACTGCACCGTCCTACGATGTCCTCTCTCTTCCCTCTCCACCCTCTTCTTTCTTTTCTTTTTTCTTTCCTCTATCCTTTCCTCTTTTTATACTTCATGTTATCTTTGTACAGGTTTTTATGATTTGCTAACACTAGGAGAAGCCACTTCTACTTTTTTCTCAAAAATAGGCGGAAGGCTTCCTCTGATTGTTACCACAGCTTGGTTGTTGAAGATTGGAGCGTGGGTTACACCACCTCCACTTATTGCACCTACACATATAACTATAGCCCTAACAGCGATCTACCCTCTCCACAGTTTAGGCTCAATGGTCATACTAGACTCTCCACTTTCATTTCACTATTCTTCCTCCCCTCCTTCAGGGTTTCAATTCACAGATGTATCACCATAATCCACAATACTGGATGTTCGGCCCCGCCTGGGGGGCGGGCCTCCCCTCCTGGCACAGCGAGTTCCCGTGAGGGGTGCTGGGGTGGGGGAGCGGCCCCTCTCTCTGGAGTTGGCCTCCATGGATTTAGACTACTATTGAAACCATACATGCCTCCATCTTTATTAAAATGTTTACTCGGTCTAGTACTATTTCGCTAATAGATGTACAATGGCTTTACCTGTATTGTAGCTTAACTCTTATGTTATATTCTTTTGTTGATAACTCAATAAAAACTATTGAAAGTTAAGAGGTATAGGGAAAATCATCTAATGGGAACACCTGTCTTGAAGACAACTACCCAAGAGGAAAATTCCCCTCCCTTTGGGAGATTTTCTTTAAGCCTAGGTTCACACTGATGCGGGTTTAAAATTGCGCGAGTTCAGCTGAACTCACACGATTTGAAACCGGCAATGCAGTCCGACTTCGGGGGCGATATGAAAGACATCTGTGCAGGTTCATGCACAGATTTCTATTTAAATCTCCCCCGAAGTCTCCAATAGTAGTACAGGAACTACTTTTGCCAAATTGGCCCAATGTGAACGTGGGTTAAAGGATAAGTTCACCTTTTTTTTTTTTTTTTAAATACACACTTTTTTGCAGGTAGAAAATGTGCATTTATTTTATTTTTTTTAACCTGGAACCCGTAAACCATTGCACCTACTAACAGCAGGTGGTGGGTACCATGCAGAACTCCTGCAGACCTGTCAGTGTATCTGTCTGCTCGTATGGGTGGGCAGATTGCAGGTGTGGAGTGCTAGAAATGTAATCAGGAGTATTTTCATAGTGAATCCATTTATTTGTAGAATAGCATTAACAGACAAGCTTTCTTTGTACTTGCTAATCAATCAATCAGTTCACTATTAAGATAACTGTTTCTGTCACATTGTAGTTTGACCATTTTGATAACACACAGGGAGATACAGAACGACAAAAGTCTGCAGTGCGAGAGAGACTGGAGAAGATGAAACGAGAACGCACATACATCATGCAAACTAGGAGGGACAGGTAAATATGTACAGCGTTTTTCAATCAAGTACAACGCAAAGGGGTTGATTTACTAAAGCTGAAGTGTGCAAAATCTGGTGCAGCTCTCCACAGAAATCAACTTCCAGGTTTATTGTAAAATCTTAATTGAACAAGCTGAAATTAGAAGTTGATTGGCTACCATGCACAGCTGCCCCAGATTTTGCACTCTCCAGTTTTAGTAAATCTACCCAAAAATGTCACAATTTAAATCTGTGAAGAATGAATACCTTTGGATACAACCTCAGCATTGCAAATATAAATGTCTGACTTACACTGCTCTATCTAAAGCCCTGTACACACAGTCAGAATGTCGGGAGACATTTGCCGAAACACAAAATACCGGCTGAAATTCTGCCCTTGTGTATGTCGGTTCTGTTGGACGTGCATGCTGGAAAACTAGCAGCCGATTGACTCCCGATCAACGCTTTCAGCCAATGGCAGAGAACGTTGATCGGAGTGTTCTGGTGGGAGGCCGTCCCCCTCTCAGAATACAACAGCTCAGCAGGGCGTTGGGAGATTGCTGGACTAACCTCGCATGGTTAGTACAGCGACTTCATGTGGAGCTGACAATTTTTTTTACATGCAACCCGCGGGGGTTGCAGGAAAAAAAAACTGCACTGTGTACCTGGCTTTACAATCAGCTAAAAACTATAAATGGAAAAAATGACTACCTTCCGAATAGGCTGTAGAGCTGTACCTTTTTGATTTGAGCTACGTGGTACACAGATAAGTTAATATAGGTTAATGTGTATTAGACAGACTGAATCTCAGCTTGACAGCAAATTCTAAAATCTTTTTCTATAATTACAGGAATATGAGCAGCTTCAGAGAACTACTGGACCCTGTGCTTGCAAAGAATAAGAGGGAAGATAGTGGATCAGAGTTGAGAGGTGCAGAAGGGATGTGATAAAATATCCCACTTGGCCAGGGCCTTGCATAAACTACTGTCCTTTGTTAAAAAGAAACCATTCGTTTTTTTTTTCTTTTTTTGTTCTTTTAATTTACCCAGGTAAAATGTAGACTCATAAGGCTCCATGCACACTGGCTTAAATATCACTATTTCTACAGGAGTTTTGTGTTTTGCTTGTAGAAGCAACTCAATGTTATCCTATGTGCCCATGCACATTAGGAGGATCATAGACATATTTTGAGCTCATCATTCAGAGGCAGGAATAAAAAAAAAAACCCTTCTGGTTTGCATTTCTGATTGGAGCTTTCTGGAAGAAAAAATGCAAAACTCTCCTAAACTTGTCTAAACTTTGTACAAAAAACGCTCTATATGAGCGTTTTTTCTGCCAGACAACTGGCATTTTTTTAAGCCCAGTGTGCATGGAGTTTTATGATGTAACAATCTGATATGCTGTGAATTTATTTAAATCTGTTTTATGTGAAATAAAAAAAATAAACAGTGTGTGCGGGGGCTCTGTGCTCTGTTGTTCTGTCACCTGGGTTGTACAATGCTAATAAGAGTATATGAAAATGTAAAGCCTAGAGAGAAGCTTGAGGCCAAGATCAAGAGTATAAAGTTCTACACAGGTCCATCTACTATAGCCTCAGAGTTCAATCTAACTAGCATCTATTTTACATAGGAAATAACATACATACCCTATACACCCATTGATTTACTTAAAAAGTTACTGAACTCACAACATAAAATCAATGTGTATATGCAGTAAATCATGCTTAATATACTCACTATGGAGCCTAAGGGGTTAATCCTCCGCATTGTGTAAAAAGGCTGTTTGAACCTGTCTTCTCTGATCCTCCCATTTTTCCACTGTCCCCAATCCATCTTCTGATAAGACAGAGCCTTTGGGGGCACTCTACACATGCTCAGTATAGTGTGTATTGCTAGAGAGTTTTTTTTTTCTTGGGAGGATGCATGTGATCAGCACAGGGCCAATCAGCACTGTCCAGACAGAGGGTCAGGTGTCCTGCAGGTCACAGTACAGTCAGAATAGAATGAAAACTGCTCCTACAAGCTTTAACCAGACACTGATAGAGGTCACAAGACTGCTATATACTGCTGATGAGAAAAGGTATTTAGCAGTGGGAGAACAGATATAGTGGATGCAGGGTCCTGGGTTTAGTAACACTTTAACAGGGCACAAGAGAATAGACAATGATGTACACTGGCCTAGGGGGCTCTGTAGATATGGTCTATTGTCCTCACAGTGTCTGAGTGGCTCTAGAAAAGTCAATAGGGATATGTATAGGCAAGTGGCTAGTATAAGGTAGCACAGGACTGAAAAGTTAAACCTGATTGGTTGCTGTAGGACAACTATTTTGTAACAAGGTGTGTTCTGTGAAAGCAAAGCCATTACAAATTAAAAAAAATACCGATGTTGTGGAAATTATCCACGCCCCTACTCTTCAGGTGGAACAGTAAATATTAAATAAAGAAATTACAATTTGTTAATAGAGCCTGTTAGCACATGTAATCAGTGCAATCTGTTCAGTAGTTCTGGGCACAAGACAGCCTTTAAAGCTGAGAACTATTTGGCCCTTCATCTTTATTGACCTAACTTACCTGTAATTAAGTATGTCCCATGTCACGCAGGCAGCTGGATCCTAGAGAAATCTTCACTACAGGGATGCCCCATCCTCTTCCTTTCTCTGAACGTCTGGTGTGCATGGGATTAAAGGATTCCTGACTCCTCCTCTTTTAGGAAAAGTTATTTCATTGTTTTCACTGCATGGAACATTATCTGTGAATGGGAGAGAAAATCCTGTGACTTATCAGACTCTCCACCATTTAAAGACCAGGCTGTGAAAGCAGAGAAAGAAGGTCACAATGGATCAGAGGGAAGACAGGGCAGGTCTCTTTTTCTAATTTAGCCCAGAAACCCAAAGCTGTTATCCCCCTGCACACCGGTAATTCAGAGACAAGAAGAGGACAGGCCAGCCCTGCAGTCAAGTGTTCTACCGGATCCAGCTCCCTGCATGGTGTGAGACATTACAGGTAAGTTAGGTAAAAAAAACTGATAAACTTTAGCATGAACACACTCATTTATCTTTTCACAAAATGTCCATGACCAAAAAACATTCATACATTCTTTTATAACCCTCCCAAAAGAACTTTATTCATAACACAGAAAGAACAAAAATGTACCTTAACTATAGTGAGGTTTACATTATGGCATAAACCTGCAGGGGACCCATTAAAAAAAAAAATCAATAGCATTTACTACCACTTTAATCCTCAGCTTCTCTAAAGTGGATCAGCTATATACAGTAGACCTCACTGACAGAGTCTCTGCATGAGATGAACACTCTCTGCACATGGCCATAACTATCACCATACTATATACAGTTCTTTAGACAGACAACCCATTCATTGGCACGTCCTTGTATCAGGTGGTAATACCAACTTGTGGATACTGTACAGTCCTGATATTCACTTAACAGCCCTATTCATTATGGTATGGTTTTTTTCTAAACTATGCAGCTTCTGCCATCAATGTCATGCTAAGGGATCAAAACTGCTGGGAGAACAATACAAATGGGCCCCTAGGGCAGTGAGTAATTCACTGTACATCTCTTTACAGCTTTATTTTCCTAACAAAGCTATTATGTTGCTTGAAAACAGAATTGCATAAATTGAGATCACCCTTTAGCTATGATTATGACCTTGGTTGTCATAGCAACCTAATCTAGGCATGAATGACTAATCCAGAATTAAAGTTTACAAACTGAAGATAAACATATATATATATATATATATATATATATATATATATATATATATATATATATATATATATATATATATATATATATATACAGTGTCTCACAAAAGTGAGTACACCCCTCATATTTTTGTAAATATTTTATTATATCTTTTCATGTGACAACACTGAAGAAATGACACTTTGCTACAATGTAAAGTAGTGAGTGTACAGCTTGTATAACAGTGTAAATTTGCTGTCCCCTCAAAATAAATCAACATACAGCCATTAGTTTCTAAACCGCTGGCAACAAAAGTGAGTACACCCCTAAGTGAAAATGTCCAAAATGGGCCCAATTAGCCATTTTCCCTCTCCGGTGTCATGTGACTCATTAGTGTTACAAGGTCTCAGATGATTGAGGGAACCATGAATGCCAACATGTACTGTGACATACTGAAGCAGAGCATGATCCCCTCCCTTCAGAAACTGGGCCACAGGGCAGTATTCTAACATAATAAGAACCCCAAACACACCTCCAAGACGACCACTGCCTTGCTAAAGAAGCTGAGGGTAAAGGTGATGAACTGGCCAAGCATGTCTCCAGACCTAATCCCTATTGAGCTTCTGTGGGGCATCCTCAAATGAAAGGTGGAGGAGCACAAGGTCTCTAACATCCACCAGCTCCGTGATGTCGTCATGGAGGAGTGGAAGAGGACTCCAGTGGCAACCTGTGAAGCTCTGGTGAACTCCATGCCCAAGAGGGTTAAGGCAGTGCTGGAAAATGGTGGCCATACAAATTATTGACACTTTGGGCCCAAGTTAGACATTTTCACTTAGGGGTGTACTCACTTTTGTTGCCAGTGGTTTAGACATTAATGGCTGTGTGTTGAGTTATTTTAAAGGGAAAGCAAATTTACACCGTTATACAAGCTGTACACTCACTACTTTACAGCAAAGTGTCACTTCTTTAGTGTTGTCACATGCAAAGATATAAGATAATATTTACAAAAATGTGAGGGGTGTACTCACTTTTGTCAGATACTGTATATGTATATGTATATATATATATATATATATATATATATATATATATATATATATTTCCCGTGAAAGATCTCCAGCCATGTAAACCTGTCACAGCATGAAACAGTTAAAGGGGTTCAGCATGTGTCAGTGGACTTTTGGCTTCATGCTGTAAGATTAAGCCCACGTTCACATCGGGCCGTTTTGACATGCGATTTGACATGTCAAATCGCCGGCTATTGCTGTCAACGGCACCATCCAAATTGGTGCGACGCCGACTTTGCGGCACCGCACCGATTCCAAAAAGTAGTTCCTTTGCTACTTTTGGCGACTTCAGGGTCGATTTGAATAGACATCTGTGCATGAAATCGGCCCGAAATTGGACTGCGTTTCCGGTTTTAAATCGTACGAGTTCAGCTGAACTCGCACAATTTCAAACCCGCCCTCAATGTGAACCTGGGCTTAAGAGAAATTTCACTGTAATCAATAAGGAATAACAGAAAAAAAAGGTAAGTTATTTTCTGCCTTCCAGCCAGCGTACAGGAACATGTAAACCCTGGAAAGGTCTTACAGTGAGTACAGCATGAAAACCTTTATTCTTTAGGACTTGGTACCCTTACATTTCCAATAGGCTGAACGTGGGACTGGATACACACAATTTATAAGGCTTCTTTACTTTATGTAATGTGAACTGAATAAAAGGAGGTTGTTTTTTGGTGAGTGCCCCGCAGTCTATTCACTCTTCCTGTAGCTCTGAAACTGACAGCCATTACAGGAGTATGGGCACAGAGCTGTAGGAGCCTGACTTTCCACTGATCCACTGCAATACTCTGCAAACTCCTGAGAGAAACAATTAAAAAAATGCTAATTTTTTTATCTCTAAAAATACGTGCATTGATTTTATTTTTAAATACCCCAAAATTCTTTTTTTTTATTTTTTCTTTTTAATTGTTGAATCAGTCCACTCTGGGATGGGTCAATGGGATGGAATAACGTTTCATTCACGTGTCATTTCAAAGCCATTGTTTATAATTTTCAAGGACTCTTTAATGACTGGAATAGTACCACTGGATTGGTGTAGAGCCAATGTGGTGCCTATATTTAAAAAGGGAATAAAGTCTTTACCAAGTAACTACAGACCTGTTCGTTTACCTTCTATAGTCGGGAAGATACTGGAGAGTTTAATAAAAGACCACATAGACAAGTTCTTTCTGGAAAAAAATATTTTAAGCAACAGACAGCATGGATTCATGAAAGACAGAAGTTGTCAAACAAATCTGATTTTTTTTTATTAGGAGGTAAGTAAAACCTAGCACAGAGGGGTGGCTGTGGACGTGGTATACTTGGATTTTGCAAAAGTGTTTAACACAGTTCCCCACACACGGCTCATGTGTAAGGTAAAGTCTACAGGCTTGGAAAGATGAGTTTGTAAATGGATAGAAAACTGTCTAAAAGACCGAATTCAGAGGAGTAGTGGTTAATGATTCTTACTCTGAATGGTCTAAGGTTATCAGTGATGTACCCCAAGGTTCAGTGTTGGGACCCTTACTTTTTAATACCTTTATAAATGATATAGCGTCTAAGATTAAAAGTACCATTTCAGTGTTTGCAGATGACACCAAGATATACAGTGGAATAACGACCTTACAGGATGTCTCCAACTTGCAAGCCAAACTCAATGCACTGTCTAATTGGGCAACTATGTGGCAGATGAGGCTTAATGTTGATAAATGTAAAGTTATATACTTTGGGGCTAAGAATATGTATGCATCATGCATACAGTACTAGTGTACAAGTGGGGGCATCCATGGTAGAGAAGGATCTGGGGTTTTGGTAGATCATAAGCTTAATAACAACATGCAATGCCAAGCCACAGTTTCCAAAGTGAGCAAAATCCTTTCTTGTATTAAGAGAGGCATGAACCCCAGAGAGAGAGATGTCATTTTGCCCATGTACAAATCATTAGTAAGACCTCATCTGGAATATGCAGTTCAGTTTTGGGCACCAGTTCACAAAAGGATATCGGGGAACTGGAGAAAGTGCAGAGAAGGGCAACCAAACTGATAAGAGACATGGAGGAGCTCAGCTATGAGGAAAGATTAGAGGAACTGAATTTATTCTCTCTTGAGAAAAGAAGATTAAGGGGGATATGATTAACATGTACAAATACATAAGAGGTCCATATAGTAAACTTGGTGTTGAATTATTCACTTTAAGGTCATAATAGAGGACAAGGGGGCACTCTTTATACAAAAAACAAAAAAAATGCAGCGCTGTGTGATACTGAACCTTACAAATGCATAAATAATGCCATAAACAATGAAAATCAATATTGCTAAAAAATGTAACTATGAATATAAAAAAATATTTTTTGTGTAACAAGCAAGCTCACAGTGAAAAAAATGTAGTATTATTCCTTAATATCAAGTGTCCAAAAAAAAGAGAGATTTTTTCTCTCTCCAAATTTACATCAATCCACAGAAAAAAAAGTGCAAATTGGGGTATTATATGTATTAATGTCCAAAAAGTGACTCTAGTGACGATAATCCTGATCAGAAGAGGGTGACTTCACACACGTGCTCCACCCCCCCCCCCCCACCCCCGTGTGAATGCGCTCACCTCCAACAGTGTGACCGCACAGATTACATCAGGGTACTTACATATTAGGTGCTTCCAACGCACCAAACTATAAAAGCATTAAGCCTAGGATTTCTCTCCAAACGACTTCCAAACTTGTATGTGTCAGCAGCTTGTACAAACAAGCATGTATCCAAGCTCCTCCACCATTCTGGCCCTTCCCCTATGTTTTCTAAATACGTTTTTAAACTAACGATAATGCACTATCCAGCCTCTTTCTTGTTTTAGTTCTCTGGATTTTCCTGTGGGATCCTGCTGAGCCAGTTTCACTTAGAGCCCAGGAGTGGTTCAACTGCTTATGTGGACCAAACTTAAGTGTGCGATCACACTGTTGGAGGTGAGCGCATTCACCCGGGGGGGAGCACGTGTGTGAAGTCACTGTGTACTGACATTTATAGGCAAAGTTGATCCAGGGAATATCTGATTGCCTCCCGGGGGATCAGGAAGGGATTTTTTCCACTGCTGTAGCAAATTGGATCATCCTTTGCTGGGGGTTTTGGGATTGTATGATTTATTTTATGTTTTATTTTATTTTTATTGCTTGAACTAGATGCTCTTTTTTTCAACCTGATTAATTATGTAATAGCGCTAAAAGAATTCTACTTAAGATTGCACAAGCAATTCAATAAAATTTGATAATGGAAATATGTTTCTATGGTTACCAGCTATTTTTTTTTTGTTATATAAACAGTGGAATTAGGTCGCTCAAATTACATCTGTGAAATAACTTTTTTTGCATTGAAATGATCATAAATTGATTAACTCCTCAGTTTTTCAGTCTGACAACGTTACAATGCCATATCCTTAGGGTGCGGTTCGCAGGGTATACCATTCTTTCTATAGAAGGTGTCCTTCACAATAGGACAACGCCGGTACAAACTTCCATCGTTTTTAGTTGCATTACCTGGAAGAAAATAATCACATTGTTTATTAGTGCGCTATGCTGCATACAGAAAATAGAGGTTGGCAGATAAATCCTTTAAAACCTAAAGTGAAACTCTGCATCTGTGTTTCACAACTTAGGGAGTCACTGACACAAAGTGCAGGGCAACGACTGAAACTTCAGAGGCTGCATATTTATCCCTAGGTCAATATCTTAGCAAGTATTCCAACTAGGATGAGGAGGACTGCTTTCTAACTTACCCCACTGAAAATAAGCCAGCAATGGCAGCTCGCATATTTCATTCCTTTAACCTCCCTGGCGGTATGATTATTTCGGATTTTAGGTGCTGAATGCGGTACAATTATTTTGCATGGAAATTTGGCGTTTTATATTGTAGGCCTGTAATTCTTAACATTGACACACTTAAATCTGTCCAAACAAGAATCTAGTAGATATCCCGGGTATGATGAAGTTTGAAACACACAAAAACATAAATTATAATATAATAAATAAATATAAATAATTTTAAAAAATAATAATATAATAATAATAAAATAAATTTCCCCACGATTCACTATCGCTCAATTCTGCATCTTTACTATCGCTGTTTTCTAGCTGGTCTAAAGCCACTTTTGACGTAGCCACTTTTGGTTGCTATGGAAAATCTCCAGTTTCCAGGCAGAAAGAACAGTATATATAACATAAAACTGCATGCAGGGCATGGGCCAAAGCACTGGGGACATAAGGGATGTGAAATAATTTCATACAGTACTGTAATCTGTAAGATTACAGTACTGTATGTGTTATGGGTTTTACATTTTTTTAAAATTTGCCACCAGGCTCCGCCCCGTGTGTCGCGACGCTCGCAGGGAACGGAGCCTGGCACGGAGAGGCTTCGGAGGAGACAGAGCCCGCAGACACAGCGGGGGACATCGCAGGATCCTGGGGACAAGGTAAGTAACGCCGCACCAGGATCCTGCAATGTAATCCTGAGTGTGGCTCGGGGTTACCGCTAATGGGACTGAAATTTAACCCCGAGCCACACTCAGGAATACCGTCAGGGAGGCTACGGTTCCCTTTATATAAGCATAGAAAAGGCAGGAAGAAAAACCAAGTAGTTCATCGAGTCTTCCTGTTTTTTTTTAATACATATTTCCCAACTATATTTGAAGGCATTTTTAATACATAATTTGTATTTTTTTTGTTTTTGTTTTTTTGGTTAACTTTTTGTCCCAAGTATGTTTGAAGGCATTCATATTCATATTCCAAGAATCAACTACCCCTTTAGTAAAATAATATAGATAGATGACAATGTCAAGTCAGGAATCAGACACGTCAGAATGGCAAACCTCAAAAACATAAACAGACTGGGGATGGGAAGTCAAGTTAGTAAAGACTAACATGGGCTCTTATATGATGCACCAGCACTAACCCATAGGGCTGGCCCTCGTTAAGTGGAAAGAGCAACAAACAATACAGACTACTTAAATAGCACAAAACTAGGCAAAAACAGCAAATCCCAAGATCAAATCTTGCCACGTTTCTGGCAATAACTGTAAAAAAAAACAAAATTGACTAGTCAAATGTAAAATAACAAATAACATCATCGTAAGGTGTTGCAATACATTGTATAATGTGACAAATGAGAAAACTCAAATCTATACGCCCCTCTCGAGTTTTCACCACTGCGCTCAACTGCCAGGCAAAGGGGTGCTAACCCCCTACAGAAGAAAACGTCCTATGAAATTACTATAAAGCTGCCACTTTAAAAGTAAAATAAACTGTACAAACCTTTCTATTGTTTCCAAGAGGCCCTAAGCTTTTTTGGTCCTTGTGAATCAATAAAAGTGGCGCTAAATGACAGTATCTGTACTGTCTAGTATAAACTAAAGTGATCTAGTGCTGTAGCAAAGAATGTATATAAATAAATCATGAGTAAAAAACAATCATACAAAATCTCATCGGTGTACAAAAAATCGTGACAATCTCCATAAAAGTGTACCATACACACAGCAATTTATATTGCAAAATGATATTGAACGTGAGATATAGGTAATTTAGTCCATAAAGATTCCACAGACAGGACACCGTGAAGGAAATGTGCAGTATCTGGAAACAGTCCACCAATTCACTCAGTGTTGGTGATTCCTCTCCCCTTAAATTCAACACTCACCAGCTCAATATGCCTCACACTCTCGTGTTTTGGCAATAAGGCATAGGTATATAGTTGGTCAATTGAAGGTAAAAGGATCCAGATTCTTTATTTATCCAAGTGTCACCTCAATTCATAAAAAGAACTCAAAATAGTGTGATACCGTAAAACATATAAAATTTATTCAACTTTAAAACTTCAATCATTACACTCACAAGAAAAACTCTTGATTCAAGCCAAACTGACACTGCAAATCAAATCCAAATCAAACTCAATCCTCCTCTGTGAAACGCCCAGCACCACTGTGGAAATGAGGGTCACGGCGGACCTCAAGAAGCAGCGTTGGATAAGTTCTCACCCCTCTTCGCTGACACTCTGCTGATGTGGATCACCTACTGACATCCAAGCCCATTGTATAGGATTCCTTAGTCTTTGGAGTCTGTTTATCACGTTCCTCACCCAAGATGTACACGATATTTCCCCAATTTTAACATCATAAGATTCTATTATAAAGCTGTCCTATAAAGCAAATCTTGGGTGAAAACATTGATAAATAGTATCCTTTCTATTATTTTTTCAGATACTATGATGATCATAATATAAATAATCTGTTTAATGTACATTAACAATTTAAAAGTCTTGTTTCTTGCTATATTTGGTAACTATATGTATATAGATCAGAGTCAGCCACAGTTTCTTGATTAAAAACTACAGCGTATAACTACTGGCCATACACTTATAGATTTATTTTTTCAGCCTGCAGGCCAAATGAAAGAAATTTGACAGATTCCTCCATCCATAATAAAGGCAGGAATGGGAAATTCTCTACTGCTGGCTATTAGGTTCCAACAACCAGTACTCGCTGTCAGAGTACCTAAACAGTGGCTGCGTGTGATTGAATACAGTCGCTGTTTCTGCCAACAATATTCCACCCACGGCTTCAAATTCAGCTCATTCTTGCTGAATTGGATGAAATTTGGGAAGAAATTCAGCTCATTCTTGCTGAATCAGATGAAATTCTTGCTGAATCAGCTGAAATTTGGGCAATGTATGGCAGCCTTTAAACTGGTTTACAGCAAAACACTCTCTGTATAGCAATACGAGCAACGAACATGTAAAAATGTGAAAGTCGAATCTAAAATGCCTTTCAAATAAATCTTCCAGTAATACAACTAAATGTGTATTCAGTGAAAATACACTGTAATGTCCCTTTGATATTGTGGACTAGTATATTAGATATTATTTAAACAATTGCAGATAATGCTGAGTCACAAGCCATTTACATTTGAATTCAGCAGCCATAATGCAGCTTGTAGGGCTCCATATACACTAGCAACTCCTAAACTTGAGTTTAGGAGCTTTTGACGTTTCTTTTGCCAACGCTCCTAAACTCAACTCCATAAAAGCCTATGTGTTAAAGTACACATAGGCCTTTAGGATCAATTGGGAGCTGCTGAGGTCAGAGAAGGTTCAACCTCCCCTAACCTTCTTCTCCTGAATGCGGAAGAATTTCGTTCAGGATAGGAACATTTTGACCACTACCCGCAAAATGCGCCAAATCGCGGTGCAATTTTGCAAGGTTTTCCTGCGGCCGGTGGTCAAAGTAATTCAAGTGTACATGAAGACTTATAGGTTTTCACAAGATATGATACAGTATAATCCAAATTACAAACAGCTAACATTACATGTCCTATGCTTGGTAGTCATGTTAGATGTTCAGCTGTGCTACAAATTTAGTAATATTAGTGAACAGGAAGGGGGTCAAGCAAATACGATAGAAGGGTATAATAATGTACCAATGTAAAAATGTGGATGCCACTCAGGCTCCAGAGTGTCCTAGTCCATTGCCAACTGTTGGGAGTGCCTGCCGGGAACTTTAAACGTCAAAATGTAGTGACATAAATAACCCTTTGAGCTGCATATCGCTGCAAATCCACTAAGGAAGAGTATGTGGCAGTCTCAGACCGTGCTCTGGCCAGGCCATGCCCCAACGTATTTTGCTATGCCCCCCCCCCCAGCTTAGTCAAAGGGAGCGATGACTTACCTCCAGGGGGTGGAGCAAAACATGTTGGGGGTGTGTCCTGCCCGGGTTGATCGCATACTCTTTCATAGTGGATTTACTGGGATGTGGGGCTCAAGGGATATTTTCTTTACTATAATAATGCACCCCTGAAATGGAAGGAATTTTTTTCTAACAAAATTGGGTCCAGTCTTAACCACTTAAAGCCCGCCGTCGTTTCATGCAATAGATAGTGTGGACGCGCGCATGCTGCATGGAGGAGGAGTCGGTGCGCGTGACCATCGGACAGAGCGGAAACAAGGGAGATCCCCATTCTGACAGGGGACAACATGGAGATCTGCTGTTCCTAGTGATTAGAAACAGCGATCTCTGTGTTGTTCCTGTCAGCACCTACCCCACACAGTAAGAAAACACACTGAGGGAACACATTTAACCCTTTGATTGCCCTGATGTTAACCCGTTCTCTGCCAGTATCATTTATACAGTAATCAGTGTATTTTTTTAGTCCCCAAAAAGTGTCACTTAGGGTTAGATTTGTCCCCTGCAATGTCGCAGTCCCGCTAAAAATCGCACATCGCCGCCATTACTAGTAAAAAAAAAAAAATTAAACGTCCATAAATCTATTCGGCAGTTTGTAGATGCTATAACTTTTGCGCAAACCATCAATATACGCTTATTTGGATTTTTTTACCAAAAATATGTAGACTACATATTGGCCTAAATTGATGAAGAAATTTGTTTTTTTACATTTTTTTGGGATATGTATTATAGCAAAAAGTAAAAAATATTGGGTTTTTTTTTTTCAAAATCGGCAGTCTTCTTTTGTTTATAGCGCAAAAAATAAAAACCGCAGAGGTGATCAAATACCACCAAAAGAAAGCTCTATTTGTGTGAAAAAAAGGACATCAATTTTATTTGGGTCCAGTGTCGCACGCCCACGTAATTGTCAGTTAAAATAACGCAGTGCCGTATCGCAAAAAATCGCCTGGTCATTAAGGGGGTAAATACTTCCTGGGGGCTGAAGTGGTTAAAGACAGCTGTTAAAATTAAACATATAAAAGTAACAATACATCTCAACTCACCCATTTGCCACCCATAATCCCAGCTGGAAATTAATGGGTAAGTGTATTTGTTCTCTGGTTTGAGTTTATTTCTTACTCTCATGTAGTGGTAACGTCCTTGCTCCTCTTTAGAAGTTCCAGAATACAATAGAGTTAGCGTTCTGGGACTGGCAGGTCTCATCACAGTATCAGTAAAGCAAGTTGTCTCTCCTCCGTCTATTTTGTTAATGTCTTTTGGGCCTTGCTTGTTTTCATGGCTATTCCCAGTTATTTTCTTATCCATACTGCCATGAAAGGCTGAATCAGAAATAGCCGGCAGCTTGAAATGATCCTTAATTTTCGGCACAGAAATGTTGTGTTTTGTATTTGCGAAACATGGTAAGTTCTGTCCATAGTGATGCCGCCAACTGGCACGCGTTAGGACTTCTTTGAGATAACATTCCTTCAAAAAGTCTTGTTTCTGGGTGGTTAGATTAAACTCCCGTGCCATTGGAGAAACTGGTTATCACAAGACAGGAATTCACAAAAAAAAAAAAAAAAAACAGAAAAGTATATGAAATAATTCTAAATATGACAAGAATAGGTGATTCAATGAGGCTGATCTCTACCTAGTTTAAAGTGATATTTAAAATAAGCAATGGCCAGCTTCAACTGCTCTGCATGTATCTGTGCAAGAAGGTGTAGAACTGTTTAGGCTGTTCCATTACCCTTCCTTATGTACCGGTGTACAAAGGACACTTTGTCAATGCTTTCCCTAGTGTTACACTTGGCTGGCTGAGAAAACTAACTTGAGACCCATGTAAGAGTCATTGCTCTTGTTGATGGTCAGTCACTATGGTTAAACAAAACACCAAGACAACATTTTGCTATCAGAAGAAATGCTTCATATGTGGTTTTTTTCATGATCTGTAAAATACCTTTTTGGATCTAAAAGTAAATCTACATATTTACATATATCACTGGGACTAAATAGGTAATGACATTCCTGCCATAAAGACAAGATATTCTTTGCCAAAGTATTAATTTAAATGTGTTGCAATCTTGTGAGCTTCTATGTACAGTGCCTTGCAAAAGTATTTTTTTTTAATCTGAATTATATGTGATGGATCAGAACACACTAGTCTAAGTTGGTGAAGTAAAATTAGAAAAATATATGCATAAAACTATTTTTCAGAAATAAAAAAACTGATAATTGGCATGTGCGTATGTATTCACCCCCTTTGTTATGAAGCCCATAAAAAGCTCTGGTGCAACCAATTACCTTCAGAAGTCACATAATTAGTGAAATGATGTTCACCTGGGTGCAATCTAAGTGTCACATGATCTGTCGTTACATATACACACCTTTTTGAAAGGCCCCAGAGGCTGCAACACCTAAGCAAGAGGCACCACTAACCAAACACTACCATGAAGACCAAGGAACTCTCCAAACAAGGAAGGGACAATGTTGTTGAGAAGTACAAGTCAGGGTTAGGTTATAAAAAAATATTAAAATCTTTGATGATCCCTAGGAGCACCATCAAATCTATCATAACCAAATGGAAAGAACATGGCACAACAACAAACCTGCCAAGAGACGCCCGCACACCAAAACTCACGGACCGGGCAAGGAGGGCATTAATCGGAGAGGCAGCACAGAGACCTAAGGTAACCCTGGAGGAGCTGCAGAGTTCCACCGCAGAGACTGGAGTATCTGTACATAGGACGACAATAAGCTGTACGCTCCATAGAGTTGGGCTTTATGGCAGAGTGGCCAGAAGAAAGCCATTACTTTCAGCAAAAAATAAAATGGCACGTTTTGAGTTTGTGAAAAGGCATGTGGGAGACTCCCAAAATGTATGGAGGAAGATGCTCTGGTCTGATGAGACTAAAATTGAACTTTTTGGCCATCAAAGAAAACGCTATGTCTGGCGCAAACCCAACACATCACATAACCCAAAGAACACCATCCCCACAGTGAAACATGGTGGTGGCAGCATCATGCTGTGGGGATGTTTTTCAGCAGTCGGGACTGGGAAACTGGTCAGAGTTGAGGGAAAGATGGATGGTGCTAAATACAGGGATATTCTTGAACAAAACCTGTACCACTCTGTGTGTGATTTGAGGCTAGGACGGAGGTTCACCTTCCAGCAGGACAATGACCCCAAACACACTGCTAAAGCAACACTTGAGTGGTTTAAGGGGAAACATGTAAATGTGTTGGAATGGCCTAGTCAAAGCCACGACCTCAATCCAATAGAAAATTTGTGGTCAGACTTAAAGATTGCTGTTCACAAGCGCAAACCATCCAACCTGAAGGAGCTGGAGCAGTTTTGCAAGGAGGAATGGGCAAAATCCCAGTGGTAATATGTTAAAAGCTCATAGAGACTTATCCAAAGTGACTTGGAGCTGTGATAGCCGCAAAAGGTGGCTCTACAAAGTATTGACTTAAGGGGGGGTAAATAGTTATGCACATTGACTTTTTCTGTTATTTTGCCCTATTTGTTGTTTGCTTCCCAATAAAAAAAAAAAAGAAAACATCTTTAAAGTTGTGGACGTGTTCTGTAAATTAAATGATGCAAATCCTCAAACAATCCATGTTAATTCCAGGTTGTGAGGCAACAAAACATGGAAAATGCAAAGGGGGGTGAAAAGTTTTGCAAGGCACTGTATACTTTATATTTAGACAAATAGCTGCCAGAACCCTAACACACTCCCTTTAAAATGTGTATAAATACCAATTGTCTAAATAGTGCAGCGCTAATCCTTGGTTTAGAAATGAGTGACTCTTTCTAATTATCACACTGTGCATCAAAAACAATAATTCTTAAAACATAAAAAACAAAAAGTGGATTTAGATATAAATGTCCAACAATCTTTTGTGCTATCCCTTTAAGAACACGTTTTTCATCTGTCCTTGTGAAATCACACAACCAAAAAAGTTTTTCAAGCTGTATAGTGCTATTATTTCTTGTTTTCAAAAATATCCACCAATTTCCAATACTTTTCATTGTACCTTGATCACTGGAAATTGTGCCACCTTCACCAGATGTGCCCTCACCTTGTTAACATAGATACTGTATATAGACTTGATACTTTTACTCCAGTAGCCTTTACTCCAACCATGCTTCAGCCTAGGTTCACACTGACAGCAGGATTGAAATCATGCGAGTTCAGCTGAACTCGCACAATTGCATACCGCATGTCAGTCCAACTTCGGGAACGATTTCAGAGACATCTGTGCGGGTTTCTGCACAGATATCTATACAAATCGCACCCCAAAATCGCCAAAAGTAGTACAGAAACTAATTTTGGGAATCGGTGCGGTGCCGCAACAATTCGGACGGTACCATTGACATGTCAAATCGGATCAATGTAAACCTAGGCTCACATGTGAATCACTTCTCCCGCTGATTAGCAGCCTCCAGTCTCCAGCTTATTTTGCCACGCAAGAGAATGAAAAACTGCAATCGTGCTTTATCCCTAAAAAACTCTTTTTATTCCATCACAGGCCAGTACAATACTCACATTAAAACAATTAAAATACAGCCTTGTATGCTGTAGGCACCATAGCAAGGAATACCTCGGGTTCTGCAGTTACAATCAGCAAAAAACTACTCACCTGTATCTCTGATCTACTCACAGCGTCACCCTTTAGGTCCTGCCCCTACATCTCGTGACTTCCTCAGGGGGATTTGATTGGAATACATTGAATGGGAACAGCGTCATCCAATCATATCCCCTGAGCCCCTGAGGAAATCATGAGGTGTGATGAAACATGTAGGGGCAGGATCTGAAGGGTATTTATACACATTTTAAAGGGAGTATGCTAGGGTACTGGCAGCTGTTTGTCTCTATATAAAGTATACATTGCAGCTCACAAAATTGCAAACAGGAAATAATAGCACTATACAGCTTGAAAAACTTTTTTGGTTGTGTAATTTCACAAGGACAGATGAAAAACTTGTTCTTAAAGGGACAGCACAAAAGATTGTTGGATACTTATATCTAAATCTACATTTTGTTTTTTTATGTTTCAAGAATTATTGTTTTTTTATGAATAGTGTGATAAAAAGATAGCTTCACTCATTTTTAAACCAAGGATTAGTGCTGCACTATTTAAACAATTGGTTCTTTGCCAAATTAGCCCATGTGTATGTAGGTTATCTACAGAGAAGCCTCATTTAGACTTTCTCCACCAATAATCAGCATATATTAGGGCAGCTGATGTTTTTACCACTTGTTAGGTATTCACTTAGATATTGTTTTAGGGCTGCAGTAGTGCACACACCCACTCTAACACAACAGTTTGTTTTTCTTCTACGTGATATTGGTAGACAGCTCCTGTCTGATCCTCCTATATCACCATGGATGGCTAAATCTACTGCAGATCAGGCTACCTGCAACTGATGAGAAGTCTCAGATGGTCTGATCTATGCTTGTAAGGACAGTTTTTATGACTGCAATGGGCTTTTCCAAATTAAAGTAGAACTATAGACACCTTGTTAAAATTATGTAAAAAGACTCTCGCTCCTCTAGCTCCTCCTAAAAGGGCATTTAACTTTCCCCCTCTAATGCATATGATTTCCATGGGCTAGCTTTTGCTTTTAAAGGGGAACTCCACACTCCACTCCATTCTCAAAAGGCTGTGAGCTGCCTTCACCAATCCGAACCACATCCTTTTTCAGAGCATACAACAGGGCCAGCTAGGAAAGGGGTGAGAAGAGCGATCTCCCTCCTGAACCATACAAGGCCACATGCGCTCAACATAGCTGGCTGCCTTTGGAGCATGTTGGGCTCAGCCCAATACCAACCACAAAACACCTTGTACCCACTAGTTTAAAGGGGCTTTCCACATTCTGTAAAGCCCCTTGTCTGCATCCCCCCACAACCCCAGCCTAGGGTTGTGTGGATGAGGCCCTTGTCCCCCTGAATATGGGAACAAGGTGGTTAACTTTTTGGGATGTCCGAGCCCCTCCTGCCCCCAAGCATCCACCCCCCCTTTCATGGGCTGGCTTGCTGTGTGTTTGGCTAGGGGTTTGTTAGTGTGTGGGAGGGGCACAATTTTTTTAGTTTGGGGTGGTATTTTTCACGTGAGGGTTCTTATTTTAAGCCTTAACAGACCCAAATAGCCTTGTATGTATTGGGGGCAGGCTATTTTTTGTTTTGGGTTAAAATCTTGCAAATTTGTAAGTTTTCTCTAAAACAGTACATCTTTGAAGCAGCATTTTGGATACATGCTACAGATGCACCACTTTACAGGCAGAGTAAGTCCCCCACCCCTAGTTACTAGCTTTTAAGCAATTTTGCATTTATAAAGGTACTTCTCCTTGTTTCGTTTTTGGGGTTGTCCAAATTTATGACATTGACATATGTCCCTCGGGGTGGGACCTGGGCCCCCATACCAATTTTAAGGCCAATAACTAGAATATAAGCCAGCCAAGTGGGAACTCACAAAATTAACAAGTCAGTACCCATAGACTGCAATGGTATTTGTTGTATAACTTTTGCCAATGTTAGGCTCTTTGTTTTCCCCCCTGGACCGGGGGGGTGTTTGTCCCATCTGTAATTTTGTAGCATGCTGGATGATGTGCTTAATTTTGGACAGGGGGTGGCTTATTTTGTGCTCATTGCATTTGGGTCGGTCTGGGCTGCCTGTCTGTCTGTCTTTTTTGAGGGGGATATTTTTCACTGAAATATTTTTAATGTTGTCAATCTGTGTTGTTTGTAGGTTGTTAGTTTCTCTTTGATTAAATTGTCTGTGCTGCATTATTTTGCAAAATCTTCCTCAACATGTTGTGACTAAAATGTTTAAATCCATAAGAGACTGTTCGTTTGTGGCGCAGTCCTTTTACCTCCTGTTAATTTCCTCTGCAAAATGGTCAGACCTCAAAACCATATTCTGTTAGTGTCTCAAATTAACATACATGTGTTTTTTGCTTTCCTTGCTCTTTTTCAAGTCCTATTTTGTTGACCAATAAAATTTGTAGTAATTTTTTATGTTTTATGTGTTTTGTTAATTTGTTTTGCAAATGCATGCTCAATCCAAATAATGCATTTTACACTCCCCCCCCCCCCAAACAATTTTCATGCAACAGATTTCCCAGCTACAGCTTAACTAGGCTCATTGACATGGCAAAACAAAAAAGAAAAGGTGTGATTTGTCTAAAAGCTACTTTCCTGGTGCCTTCATGATAGCATATGCATGGATTGTGCCATGGATAGGCACCAGGAAAGGAAAATTACAGAGAGGTAAGTATTCAATTTTCCATTTTAGTGCAGTAGTTCTCAGCCTCAGTCCTCAAGTACCCCTGACAGGACATGTTTTGGGTATTTATCTTAGCTAAAATAGCTGTCCAAAATACCAAGCCATTGACTGTGATTTAAAGTGCAAGATGAAGGAAAAACCTGCAAACATGGCCTGTTGGGGGTACTTGAGGACAGGGTTGAGAACCACTCATTTAGAGCACTGAGCTCAAATCTAGCTCAAGACAATCCTATTCTAATTGTGGGCATTTGAGGGAAAGCAAGTGAGTGTTAGAACCCCTGCTTGTCTTTTTTAGGTTGGACTTTGTGTCCCTTTTCTGAAAATTGGTTTCACTTCCTGTCACATAGCCAAACAGGAAGTGAGGGTAAAACCCTACCAATGTCTTTCCTTGGGGACACGCAGGTCAATCTAACTAGTGTTCCCATTAGGCGAATTGTACGCTAGCACTTTGTTGTGTACACCCCAAATTATTAGGTATTTTGGGGTTTATTAAAGGCAAATCCACTCTGCAATACAAGTGTACTCACTGTAAATCTGAGGGGAAGCACTGGTGATTTTATCATCTAATCATGTAGAAGCAAAAATGCTGTTTTTTTATTTTCCTTGCATGTACCCCTCGGATCTCCAGCAACTGCACTTCCAAGTGCACTTGTAGTGCAAAGCGGATTTGCCTTTAGTAAATAAACCCCAAAGTTCAAGATACCTAATAATTTGGGGTGTACAGAGCAAAATGCTAGAGTGCAATTTACATAATGGGGAAACTATTTAGACTGACCTGTGTGTCCCCACATTGGTAGGGTTTTACCCTCACTTCCTGTTTGGCTATGTGTCAGGAAGTGAACAAATTTGAAGGAGAAACTGGCAACATTTGGGAGGTGTCTTCACCCTTTCAGGGGTGCAGACATCCCCAAAAACTGACAAGACTTCTAATCCCTCTGCACTCTATCCCCAAGCAAAAATAAGAAAGGATTTCATTTAGTTTAACTTTGCAAAGACACATTCCTAAGTTCAACTGTGATGCATGTCACTGGCCCATTTAGACCTTGTTTAATAGAAAACACCAGTTGCCTTTCACTATAAACATTTGTTAGTCCAGTCCTGGAAATCTGCATCTGCTTTACTATTCATTTCCATAAAAATTGGCTTCCTGCAGCTAGATGCGCGACCGCTGTGTATGTGAGATGCGCAACTGCTGTGTGCACAGAGGTATGTACCCATGGCGCATATCTGGTTCCTGGAAGCGGTGGCCAGCACACAGGAATGACATCACGCCCCTCCAGGAAGTTGCCTGTACTGCTGCTAATTTCTTCCCACCACCATGCCCCGCTCACTGGAAGTGATGATCCTTATTTGCAAATTAAGATAATTTTTTATTTATTTTTACATGGGGAGGTGTTTGTGTGGGTCATGTTTGTATGTCTAAAATATTTGGCCTCAAAACACACACCTACTTTCTGTGTACAGATTCACTTCCGGGCCAATGCATATTGCTTCCTGCTTCAGGTGTGTGTATATATAATAGATATATATATCTATATCTATAGATGTAGGTTCTTGTGTCCACCAGCAGAGAGAAGTTGGGTACATGCCACATAACCAATTCTGGAGGCATAATAATGGTCTAGCACAGGAGTCTTCAAACTACGACCCTCCAGTTGTTCAGGAACTACAATTCCCATAATGGCTAGTAATGCCTGTGCAGGTATTTATTATTGTTATTTGCTCTTCAATGTTCGCCGGTTCGCATGTTCGATTAATGACTTTTCAGGCGCACCAATTAATGTATGAACTGGTGCAGTGCCTTCTTCATAGTAAATCACCCCCACTGAGTTGTCCAACTGATGCAAGTCTGCTTATTAGGACATTCTGGTGCATTGTCAGTCCATTCATTTAAATGGGCTGCCCTAAAAGAACTCGCTGTAAAACACCAGGAAGTCAACGTCAGAATAGGGCCTTATTACACTCACCGCCCACTTTATTAGGTACACCTGTTCAATTGCTTGGTAACACAAAAATAATCAGCCAATCATATGGCAGCAAGACAATGCATTTAGGCATTTAGACGTGGTGAAGAGGACTTGCTGAAGTTCACACCGAGAATCAGAATGGGGAAGAAAGGCGTTTTAAGTGACTTTGAATGTGGCATGGTTGTTGGTGCCAGACGGGCTGGTCTGAGTATTTCTATAACTGCTGATCTACTGGGATTTTCACACACAACCATCTCTAGGGTTTACAGAGAATGGTCCGAAAAAGAGAAAATATCCAGTGAGTGACAGTTGTGTGGATTAAAATGTCTTGTTGGTGTCAGAGGAGAATGGGCATACTGGTTCAAGATGATAGAAAGGCAACAGTAACTGAAATAACCTCTCATTACAACCAAGGTATGCAGAAAACACACAACACATCGAACCTTAAAGCAGATGGGCTACAGCAGCAGAAGACCACACTGGGGTGCCACTCCTGTCAACTAAGAACAGGAAGCAAGGGGGTTGTGGGACTTTAAATGAGGTGGCTTTTTATACTAGTTACATCCATGGGATACTAAGCGATTTCAGATGCGTGCGTGTACATACATGGATTCTTCTTCTTCTCCCCATGCCATCGTCTTGTGTATATAGATAAACAATACTCATGTTCAATGCTTTGTTTGTATGCCAATTAAACAATTTTACATTCCTCCTACCACACTCACTCAAAGTCCCAAAAAACGCTTTCTTATCTACCAAAAGAAAGCTCTATTTGTCTTTAAAAAAATGCTAAAAATTTTGTTTGGGTATAGCATTGCGTGACCGTGCAATTGTCATTCAAAGTGTGACAGCGCTGACAGCTGATAATTGGCCTGGGCAGGAAGGGGGTGAAAGTGCCCAGCAGGCAAGTGGTTAAGTAGATCAACTCATAGAATCTGTGACTAGATGCAAAGTAGGGATTTTTTTTTTTAGGTAGGGCTTCTACTACATAGTTTTGGTATGGAGTGTTGTGTTGAGTGTGCACATTCAGACTGCAAGGTATATTGCCATTTTAAAAGGTGACAATGAACACAATTTTGAGACCAGGATACAGAGTTATCACCTTAGTACATGAAATACCTAGACAGGGACAATACATATTTTTTTAAAAAAACACTGAAAATGACCTTTGAAATTAAATTAGCATGTTAAAACGTATATTAAATCATTGTGATTAGGTTTATAAGCACTTTAGAACTGAATTATAAACTAAAGAGGTTAGTAAAACATAGACAAACAAGTAAGGAACCGTGCATTAGTCTGAACATACCATTCAAATCTCAGGCTCTTCAGCATGAAGCTCATTGTGTTTCTGTCTCCACATCCAAAGCCGTCAAGAACTCACACATAAGTATTACCATCATGGTAACACATTCTTATGATTCCAGAGGATGGATAGGTGGTAAGAGCAGTAACAGGAACAGACTTGATATCTACCTAAGCAAATCTTTACAAATGGGGAAATTCTGATCCAAACAAAAGGGGAATTAAAACTGGCAAGCACAGATCCAATAAATGCATATTAATTAGGGGTCTCAAATAAAGTATTGAGATATAATCCTATAAATACATGCCACCAGAATACTTATGACGTATGCCCTACCTATTTCACAAGGTTCTTTTGTTAACAAGCAGGAAAATTCATTGGATATTGGATATCTCAGTTGGTTTAGGTTTTTGGTAAATTACGAGCAGCTATCAGGCAGGTCCAGACTTGATCTACACGTATTAGTGTCTACATGTCTTACAGCATGAACATACTGTATTATAGGCAATTGGCCATGAGCCCAGAGGGCTGGTTATTATTTTTTTTTATTATTATTATTTGATTGATTTTCAGTAAGTAAAGGACATTTTGGTGCAAGTACTGCTACAGGCAAGTTCCTAATATAGGAATCAGTCCTGCTTCAGAGGATCCATCTCACAGCCAGGAGCAATAGATAAGCCACACCACTGCTACATTCCAAAAGTTGAAGGTTTATTGATCCATGGATGTATCTCCAATGTCTAATGCGAGATATGTCCTTGGAGCAATAAACCTTCAACTTTTGGACTGTAGCAGGGTGGGGGCATTATTTACTAATTAATGGAGCACCAGTTTAATGTAAATGCATGCATTTTCAGACCCTTTTAAACCCCTTTAACACTGGGGCCGCAGCCACATTAGCCCAAAAGCGCCAATTGTTTTAGTAGTGCTTTAGCGCTGTTTAAGCGGCGCTTTTTGTCCACTAGCGGGCAATTTTAACCCCAAAGAAGGTGTCGTGAATAATAAGCAGTAATAAGTTGCGCCTTTTTAAGGACAGGTTTCCCGCACAATAATTATTATTGAGTAATTTTTAACGAGGATATTTTTAAGATACAAAATCAATCTATATGACACAGTCTGTGCATGTGAAACTTATTCACGGAGACGTGTGAGCATACGAAACAGTTATTTATTGGTTGACAAAAACAAATAATCACATGAAATTAAGATACCGATTGCGTTACATGAACGTCTTGAAAATCAATAAAAACACTTGCAAAAATGGGCGTACCGTCCCTTTGACCTAATACCACCATGATAACTTCTCGGTAGAATCAATAACCTTGTGAACTTGACAATTAAACAGAACGTCTGTATTTCACACGTACAACCGTTACTATGCTGCAGGTAAGTAAGTGGTTAAAAATGTGAAATAAATTAGACGTTTGTATTGTCAATAAATGTGGCAACTATGCAAAAAGAAAAATATGATGAAAAAGTTGAATCTTTAGAGAAAAATCTACAAGGCGGTTATTGATTCGGGAGAATGATTATCAATTGTATAATATTCAATACATCAATATTTGAGAGAACATACAAGATAAAATCAACATGGCATAATTACCCATTCCAGGATGGCTACAGTTCCTATTGGCTGGTTACCAGAGTTAAGATGGCTGCCGTAGTTTCAAAATGGATACTCTTAAGGAGGATTTACTTCTTGTGACCTCCAAGTTCTAAGTATTAGGTGTTGAGGAATCTTCATGAATGTAAAGATATGTATTCATGCATGGTGCATGAGTGTCAGTCTGGGAGCGTGTGTATCTCCCAGTGTCCCCCCCCCCCCCCCAGGGTGGATCCCTGAGCTCTCCCCCTGAGCTCTCCTCCTCTCCATCTTTTTCTCCCTCCTTTTCTCCCCTTTCTGGCATCTCACTTGCCTCTAAATACCATTTCAGATAATAAGACCATAAAAATTATAATGGCTCTGCTCAAAAGGACATGGCTTCTTTCTATTGGTTACAAACTTAATCATTTACCTTTCTCGTAAATTTAGTGAGTTCAAATAATACCACCTTCAACCACCAGGTGTCTCACATGTGTTTTGAATCTATCCTTTTAAGTTAATACATTCTATTTTCATAATGTGTATAATGGTAAGGATAGTATATACCTTTAAATATTCTGGTAATCGGTCTAATGTAAAATACACTCAGTATAAGTTTGATTAGTCACCATTACATAACTTGGTTATATATATGTATCTCTATAAATGTATGTCTATAAAAACTGGTCTATGAAATACCCATGTTGTTATATATATTAATACTACATAAAAATGATTATCCATCTGGATACCTGTATAACTTCTGGTATCTCCAATGAATATTCGTTTATCTAAGCATAGGCTACAGTCTTATATAGTTATAATCATAATTATATGTTTTTCCTAATACTAATTAGTTTCTTAAAACACTTCTACTTATAAAATCACACTTTCATATACATTTTCTTCATACCAAAGTTGTTGGGTCCGCAGATGCCAAAATTATAATATGTCTCTGTGACCTACAATGTCATAGATAGTTTGAAATGACTTATAATAACCTTATAGATACTTTTAAAATATTTTTGACTTGCACCAACTTCAAATCTTTCCCACTGGATGTTTAGAGATGACTTGTTTGTCTAAACAGTTCCTAAAAATTCACACAATGGGTTTTGTTAGCCAAGGTGTTAGCTATTTAAACAGTCCCTCACTTGAACACAATGGGTTTAGGCCAAGTGAGGTTATTTCTATGTGAGAATAGTCTGTATAACCTTGTCTCCTATTTTTTCGTTTATTCACTAATACCATGTAAATATCTCCGTGTTTTGTGACGAGAACAGCCATTGTTTGAAGTAGTAGAAAAACTTGGAAAAACATGAGAACGTCTAATTTGTCCTAAAGGTCTCCAAAAGGGCAACAGTTCAATTATTGCAACATCACAGTTCATCTACTTTTTGAGGCCTAAGAAATTCTCATATTTTTGCCAGTAAATATAAAATGTATTCCTTCATGAATTCACAACAAAGGGTTTAAAAATGCCTATGTTGCGGCACTTCCAAAGTGTTTTTTAGGCACTGTGGAAGCGCTGCCCATTCATTTCAATAGCCAGGGTGTTTTGGGAGCGGTGTATACCCCGCTACCAAACACCTCCAAGGATGCTGCTTTACAGGACTTTTCCTAACGATCGAAAATGCCCCAGTGTGAAAAGACACACTGAAATGAATAGGAGGCGGGTTTTAGGCGCTATTTCTAGCACTAAAATAACTGAAAGCCGTCTCAGTGTGAAAGAGGTCTAGGAGATCAAGTCCCGCTGCCAGCACAGTGATGTATGCAGTCTCAGCTACATACAGCTCATGTGGTGTGAGGAGACTGTATGGAAAATGGCCCCAGCCCCTCTTTAAACCCACATCGAACATGTTTTGCCTTGCCCTGATTAAGCACCAGGCCGTTTTAACACAGTATTACATGCTGAGCAGGCGATGTGCGGCGTCCTCACACCATATGATTGGATCGCTGTCTGGATTAAGCATTTTGGACATCTGCACCCTTCTGAAACAGTGGACTACCAGAGAGATAATGTTAGTTAATCACTTGTAGCCTACAACGGGTTGTTGTACATACAGTGCTGAAACAGTTACTTTAGACCAGCTTGGTTCAAACAAACTACTTAAAAACTTTGCTTAACCCCAGGGTGGATAAAAATCGATTTTTTTTTTTTTTTTTTTTTTTTTTTTTTACGGATTTTGATTTAAAACAGTTTTACCAAACTTTTTTTATAAAATGCTTTAGGAGTAAAAATCTATGTAAAGAGTTTCCATTTAAGATACATTAATAATTTTGTTTATTTAGTATGAAATGGAGCTTAGTTATGTAGTACGAGGCTGTATATTCGGCAATATTTACATTTTTGGCAAAGTCAGTCAATTAATCCAAGCTCTGCAAGCTGAGATAACATGCACTAGCAATGTTATTGTTTTAATTAAATAAAAGAATTTGAGTAGTTCTCCAACTATGTGTGATTAACCTATTAACCTAAAATTGGTTTCCAATATCGCTGTTTTACTAACCTGACAGCTTATATCCTAAATAGGAAACCTTAATTTTGTTTGCAAATATTAACCACTTCCAGCCCACGGACGTCATATGACGCCCTGGGCTTTGGGCGGGTATATCTGAATGATGCCTGTAGTTACAGACATCATTCAGATATTGCCGGTTTCAGCCGGCGAATCTCTACACCATAGGAATGATCATAGCGGCCGTTCCGCCGCTTGATCGTTCCTATGGGAGGCGAGAGGGGACGTTCCCCCCCTCCCACCGCCCTCCGGTGCTTGCTCCGACTCACCGTTACAATCGGTGAGGCAGAGAGTGGATCCGCCGGCGCCGGATGTAGATCGTAGAGATTTCCGGCGGACCAGATGGTCCCCGAAGTCTCTATGATTGTCGGAGGCCAGGCGCAATGTTATGACGTCACACCCGGCCTCTCCATTCAAAAAAACGGCGCCGCTTCGGCTGGGAAGCGGCGATCGTTTTATTTATTTTTTTTTATTTCAGGCTTCCCAGCCTAGTGGTGAGATATGGGGTCTTATTGACCCCATATCTCACTATTAAGAGCACCTGACATGTCATATTGCTATTACAAGGGATGTTTAGATTCCTTGTAATAGGAATAAAAGTGATCATTTTTTTTTTTTCAAAAAAGTGTCAAAATAAAATTAAAAAAAAAAAAAAAAAAATATAATGAACAATAAAAAAAAAAAATAAAAAATTTTAAAAGCGCCGCTGTCCCCGTGTGCTCGCACGCAGAAGCGAACGCATACGTAAGTCCCGCCCACATATGAAAACGGTGTTCAAACCATACATGTGAGGCATCGCCGCGAACGTTGGAGCGAGAGCAATAATTTTGGCCCTAGACCTCCTCTGTAACTCAAAACATGTAACCAGTAAAAAAATTTCAAGCGTCGCCTCTGGGGATTTTTAAGTACCGAACATTGGCACCTTTCCACGAGCATGTGCAATTTTGAAGCATGACATGTTAGGTATCTATTTACTCAGAGTAACTTCATCTTTTACAAAATGCAAAAACATTGGGCTAACTTTACTGTTTTGTTTTTTTTTTAAACACAAAACAGTTTTTTTCCCCAAAAAAACACGTTTGAAAAATTCCTGCGCAAATACCGTGTGAGATAAAAAGTTGCAACAACCGCCATTGTATTCTCTAGGGTCTTTGCTAAAAAAACATATATAATGTCTAGGGGTTCTATGTAGTTTTCTAGCAAAAAAATTATGATTTTTACATGTAGGAGCAAAGTGTCAGAATTGGCCCGGTATTGAAGTGGTTAAAGATTCTAACTACCAGCAAGAATAAGTCCTTACATTTAAAGAGCGCCTGTCATTTCAGATCCACCATGGCAGCGTCTGTTAGTGGGCATCCACTCACCTGCTGCCACCACATCCCTCACCTTGTTATATCACTGCCGCATCACCAGCCGGCCCATTAAAGTGAATGGGACTGTCGGTGAGTCAACAGCGGGTCAGAGGAGGAGCCGCTGCGGGACAGAGATGACAGTTGCTCTTTAAAAATGATGATTTAAATCAAATCCACCCTGCTTAACCCCTCCCTGCCGCTGTCTCCCAGCCCTTTAAGTGGATCCAAATGCAGGGAGGCAGGGGCAGGCATTCTGATCATGTGACTGCTATGATTGGTAGTAAAATGATCAGAAAGCTCTCAATTGCAAGTATGCATCTGGAGCTCTCTGGTACCTGATCGTTATTGTTCTCTTAGCACAATGAAGTGTTTACCTATGGCTGACATATATGTGGCCACTCAGCATTAAAGCCCACATACCGAGAGGTTGCATAAATGCATCAGGTCAGCTGGGAAGTGGTAAGCATTGCGTTAGGCTTTAATGTGTTAAATGTGCTTAAAAATGGTTGTGTAAAAATGAAAAATTGTGGTACTAGACAACTTTTTTTTTCTTTTTTAACACATCCTGCTTTAGTGACCATCACGGCAATGTGTGGTAAATCTCTCATCTAGAGAAAAACATGTCCAATACAGTTTACTAAATAAACAAAAACGTTGACTTCCACTGTTAGGGTATTTATTAAAACACATCAAACATTTATAAATTTAGCCAACAATGATGAATCAAAATTTAGAACATGTTTACAGTTTCCATGACAAAAAGCTGCTCAAATTTAGAACTCTTAAGCTATTATCAATATAAAATAAAAAAAAAAAAAAAAAAAAAAAAAAAAAAAAAGGTACTCCAGGTCCAGATTTAAAAAAGCTAAAACTTTTTTTTTTTTTTTCTTAGTTATAGGTAGTTATGACAATCTTCCCCACTCTGATCTGTGTCTATGTTGAGGACAGTCACACCCTCTGTGTCTTGATGACCATTCTCCCAAGGACAATACATGAAAGAACATCCAGAATTCTCAGATGTCACCAGAACAGGGCTAGAGATCAAATCTTCCACTCGGGGACACTTGTTCTAGAGACAATAGTCTAGGAGGGGGACTTCTTTTATTTGGAGACAGACAGGAAAAGAAGATTTTCCCAATGGCTACAGCTAGCAAAACAAGTTTTAGCTTTAAATATATTTTAATGTATTTTTCACATTTATGAGCATGCAGTATATGTTGCATACTTTTATTTATGCATCATGCAAAGAGCATTAAATACAGGCAGGTTTCATTGGGCAGATGCTAAAACCATGATACAAGTGTTTTTGTGGGTTCCTTTTCACTTGGGCCCTTTAACGCATGTTAATGCACAAAACAAAAAATACAATACAACAGTGATGTGAATGGATTAAATTAAAAGTAATTCATTTTTACAAAGGGATCACAAGTTTTCATGGCCAAGACTCCTTCTATAGCAGAGAAAGCACATGAGTTAACCGTTCCAATCAAAAAGGTGCAGCCAGTATGAGCTGCCACATGAAGAACAGCAGAGGGCTGAACTAGCAGGGCACTTATTAAACCAATATATTTTATGCAGAAAAAGGAGAAACAACATTTCAGCCATTGCACACCATAGAGGCCTGGCGTTTAACAGCCTCAGCCTAACTCCATCCGCACTATGCCCTCCAATTTGTTTTGCCCACCCAAGGGGCTTAGTCCAGGTCAGGGGGGTGGGGTTGTGGCCTGGATGGAGTTAGGCTGAGGCTATCACCTGTTACATACTAAGCTTGTATGGTGTGCAGTGGCTGAGATTATTTCTTCTACTTGTTCTGCGGATTACATAGAGTCAGGGTAGACTCCCAGCCTGACCTGCACCCTCAGCTGAATACACTGAATAGGGGACATAGATGCCAGAACAGAGACCCTGAAGTAAGTTTAGATTCATTATATATTTTCTGCCCAAAATCAGAAATAAGTGTAACTGCTTACAACAGGCAACACAGACATTTCTTCCAGAAACTAAAACCTGCCATACACGGCTCAAATTTTGGACGATTCCTACTGAATTGGTGAACAATTCAAGCTGTGGGTGGCCCTGGGAGCACTGCACCAGCTTAACAAAATTTGATTTTACAATCAAGTTTTGTGAAAGGAGTCAGGTTGAAAATTGTCCACCCAGATGTATTCACTGTTCAGGTATTCTGACAGATGCAGATGCCAACAGCCAGCGGGGGAGCTTTGTTTAGCATGGATAGAGAGATCTTTATTCATAAGACACATGAAGGTAAAGGAGCACAAGATATGTTTAGAACACTCACTATTGCAGAGTCATTGCTGAGCATTACAAATCTGATGTGCTATGTGTGTATCCTGTTCTGTACATCATATAGAATGTTATAGCAGTGGATAAACTTTTCAATATTTCTCACGAAACATGGATGAACACAACAGGTCATTGATAAGAGCTAATATTTATACAGAGACTATTAATGAAATAATACAGCTAAGGCTCTTGAGATAAATTATAAAGGGAAAAAAAAAAAAAAAAGTACAATACATACAGACAGCTTCCACTATTAACATGTCACTGACATACAGTGCAATTCTGGAAATGAAAGAGTTACACAACTCCCAGAACAGGAACCTCCAGACGATGAGCAGTTATCGCAGGTCCTCAGCAGTGAACATGCCCTTAGCTCTCCGCAGAATTGAGTCCTTGTTGGCATCATATGGGTGCTCTTTCGATGGAATTTCAAGCACGGCTGGAATGGAGAGATTGTGAGCATCAATGGCATGGCGAATCATCTCAGCGATGAACTGATTGATCAGTATGATTCCAATATCATCACGCTGCAGAAAACCCCTAAAAAAAAAAAAAAAGGGGGGGACAAAAAAAAGAGAAAACGTAAGAAATTACATTTAATAAATGTAGACTAAAACCATACCATCAGTCAAGGCCACAAAAACTGAACAGTCATTTGCTGTTGCTGCCTGCCTCACTGGGTGGCCAATGTTTATGCTGAGCATTCTCCCAGCATGGAGGATTGAGCAGTCAAACATAGCCCTTGGTCCTCACTAATGATCGGCAGCCGGCGGGACCGGCTCCTGATCATGTCCTACCCACACCATGGGCATACAGGCGCAATTAACCACCAGTGTCAGAAGTCTTTTCACCTTAATGCATAGGATGCATTAAGGTGAAAAAACACAAGGGTTTACAACCCCTTTAACCACATCCCTGCCAATGACATTCATTAGTGGCTATTTTTAGCTTTGATCATTGTATAAATGTCAATGGTCCCAAAAAAGTGTCAAAAGTGTCTGATCTGTCGGCCGCAATCCCAATAAAAAAAAAAAAAAAATTTATATAATTGTTGATCGCCGCCATTACCAGTAAAAAAAAAAAAAAAAATTAATAAAAATGCCATAAATCTATCCCCTATTTTGTAGACACTAACTTTTGCGCAAACCAATCAATATACGCTTATTGCAATTTTTTTACCGAAACTATGTAGAAGAAGAATATATATCGGCCTAAACTGAAGAATAATTTTTTTTATTTTTTATATTTGGGGGGGGGGGGGGTGAGATATTTATTATTATAGCAAAAAGTAAAGAAAAAAAATATTGCTTTTCCTTTCAAAATTGGCACTTTTTTATTTATAACGCAAAAAATAAAAACCGCAGGAGGGGATCAAACACCACCAAAAGAAAGCTCTATTTGTGGGAGAAGAAAAAAGGAGGTCAATTTTGTTTGGGTATAATGTCGCACGACTGCACAATTGACAGTTAAAGTGACGCAGTGCCGTATCGCAAAAAATTACCTGGTCATTAAGGGGGCAAATCCTTCCGGGGCTTAGGTGGTTAAAGGAATGACAGGGCAGGAAGGGCAAAAAAAAAAGAGCCTTTCACCGACATGTGTGTGTATATAGAGGATAGATCTATGTGCTTATATATGTGCACAAGATAGAAGCTGTACAATCCAGAATGCTGTAGATACTTCCATCACCACTGACACAGAACATTTACTGTAAACATTCAGCCTCTGTTATCAATACAAACACAAGATACTCAGAGGGGAAAATCTGCAAGACTGCGGTCAGAGCATGATGTGACTGTATGGAGAAAAAATAAAAAATAAAAAGCAGAAGTCCTACTGATTAAAGGTTGTAGTAGAACCTTTTATTGATCATTGGTGATGTTAGGCCCCATTCACACTAGCGCGTTTTTTGATGCATTTTGCATTTTGCAGAAATGCACGGGAATTTTTTAACATGGGTTCCTATGGAACATGTTCACATCAATGCTTTTTTGTATCTCCGCGTTTTTGGAAAGGGTCGGGGACTTTTTCTCATGCAAAATGCAGCGTTTTGCATGTAATGGTTTTCAATGGACAAGCATCAAAAACGCAAGTGCACCTTTTTTGCAGCGTTTTTGGTGCGTTTTTGCCGTTTTTTTTTTTTTTTTGTAATTTTTTTGTAAGACTGTAAAAAAAAATGAAAAAAAAAAAAAAAAAAAAAAACGCAAAACGCAAATCGCGGCAAAAACGCCGCTAAAACGCCGCTAAAACGCGGCTCAAAAACGCGGCAAGCATGAAAAAAAACCCTCCAAAAACGCTCAAAAGCAACATGCATAGGTGTGAATCGAGCCTCATGGTTACATTTATAAGGCAACCAGCTAAACTCATTACTACAAATGATAAAATAAAATCTGTGCTCATTTGTAATTGTGGTGCAAAGAAAATAGAAATAAACATAGGGCTGCCAAGAGTGATCAGAATATTTATCTCATTTTAAAGTCAATCTAGTATGAAGCTTGACTGGTCCCCATATGAGACATTAGTCCAGTCTACATTCATTCATATGGTGTGTGTGTATATAATCTATCTACACACACACACACACACAGTATCTCACAAAAGTAAGTACACCCCTCACATTTTAGTAAATATTTTATTATATCTTTTCATGTGACAACACTGAAGAAATGACACTTTGCTACAATGTAAAGTAGTGAGTGTACAGCTTGTATAACAGCGTATATTTGCTGTCCTCTCAAAATAACTCAAACACACAGCCATTAATGTCTAAACCACTGGTAACAAAAGTGAGTACACCCCTAAATGAAAATGTCAATGTTGTGTGGCCACCATTATTTTCCAGCACTGCCTTAACCCTCTTGGGCATGGAGTTCACCAGAGCTTCACAGTTTGCCACTGAAGTCCTCTTCTACTCCTCCATGACGACATCACGGAGCTGGTGGATGTTAGAGACCTTGCGCTCCTCCACCTTTCATTTGAGGATGCCCCACAGATGCCCAATAGGGTTTATGTCTGGAGATATGCTTGGCCAGTCCATCACCTTTACCCTCAGCTTCTTTAGAAAGGCAGTGGTGGTCTTGGAGGTGTGTTTGGGGTCATTATCATGTTGGAATACTGCCCTGCGGCCCAGTCTCCGAAGGGAGGGGATTATGCTCTGCTTCAGTATGTCACAGTACATGTTGGCATTCATGGTTCCCTCAATGAACTGTAGCTCCCCAGTTGCGGCATCACTCATGCAGCCCCAGACCATGACACTCCCACCACCATGCTTGACTGTAGGCAAGACACACTTGTCTTTATACTCCTCACCTGGTTGCCGACACACACGCTTGACACCATCTAAACCAAATATGTTTATCTTGGTCTCATCAGACCACAGGACATGTTTCCAGTAATCCATGTCCTTAGTCTGCTTGTCTTCAGCAAATTGTTTGCAGGCCTTCTTGTGCAACATCTTTAGAAGAGGCTTCCTTCTGGGACGACAGCCATGCAGACCAATTTGATGCAGTGTACGGCGTATGGTCTGAACACTGACAGGCTGACCCCCCACCCCTTCAACCTCTGCAGCAATGCTGGCAGCACTCATACATCTATTTCCCAAAGACAACCTCTGGATATGACGATGAGCACGTGCACTCAACTTCTTTGGTTGACCATGGTGAGGCCTGTTCTGAGTGGAACCTGTCCTGTTAAACCGCTGTATGGTCTTGGCCACCATACTGCAGCTCAGTTTCAGGGTCTTGGCAATCTTCTTATAGCCTAGGCCATCTTTATGTAGAACAACAATTCTTTTTTTTTCAGATCCTCAGAGTCAGGATTGCACCGATTCAGTGTCATTGCCAGTAATAGGCTCCGATTCGGCATGAGATTTGACAAGTCAAATCGGCTTGGTGTGAAGGGTGGGGGGGAGGGGTGAGGTGTCAATCCTAATCATCATACTGGACAGTCAGACTGGAATACTTGTGATATTTCAGTGATTGATCTGTGGATCAGAGTGACAGCCAGGAAAGTGGTATTTTATAAGCACACACTTGTGGGCGCCATACTTCCTGAGCACAGCAGTCACTATATAATATATATAATATTAGGGATGTGTATAGAAAGGGGAGAGCCCAGACAGAAGGACCATTCCATGGATAGAAGGAAAGGGGGTGCCTTCCTGTGGTGAAGGGGCCCCTCACATGGAACTCAGGGGACACAGAGATCAATTCACCTCCTCCTCCTCCCCCCCCATACAAACGTCCAGGCCGCTCACTCACCGGAAGGTCTCCTCTATCTCCGTCACACTCGTCTCCTTCTCCACCACCAGGAAATTCGGCTTCCGGTTCTTGTTCAGCTCTCCGACCCCTCCCAGTAAGAAGCCGGTACAGGTGTCCTCGTCCCCGATCACAGCGATCAGCTTTCCCCGGGCCATACCCGCCATGATCACTCCGCTGTCAGCTGTCTACACACCGCCCGCCTCTGTGCTCGGAGCTGAGGAGTGTCATGTGACGCTGGGCGCACCGGTCAGCTGACAGCGGGGGGCGCGGCGGACAGGGGGAGTTCTCTGTGAGGGGCGGGGACTCATGTGAAGGTCAAATCCCGCCATATACAGTATAAGTGATGACGAAACTGAATACATTGGGGAAATATGACCCCGGTGTTTCATCAGATTAGGCGACCCGTCAGAATGTGTAACGGAAGCGACGTTTCGTCGCCGCCATCTTGCTACACCCGCACTCCACAATAAGGATATACTGAGAAGGGGCAAGCGGACATCTTGTTACACCCAACGGAGTTTTGCATTGTACACTTTTTTTTTAAACAGTAAACTGAGTTAGCAAACCCATGAGATCAGCAGGCTTGCCACTGCTTTTAAAATTCACCATCTAAACAGTCAGTGTTCTAAGTACTGTATTTCTCTATATTAACTCAGTTTACTGTTAAAAATAAATGTAAAATGCAAAACACTGGTGGGTGTAACATAGTTGCCAACATTGCAAAAAAAATATGTGGGACACTTTTTTGGCTGTAGGCGGAGCCGTACAATAATTAGGGGCGGGACATTCATTTGTAGGCGTGGCTTAACAAAAAACTACAAGTGCTGCGCGGCAAGCGCGCCGCGGTGAAAGATGGGCGTGGTTTACGTGAAATAGTGGGTGTGGCTTAAATGGCCGTGGCTCAAGAGGGTGTGGTTAGAGTCTGAGATGAATGAGGGATGGAGAGGGAAAGGGGGAGAGAGGAATGACAGGACAGCAGCCCCAGATAAAGATACTCCAAACACCTGGTGTTAACGCTTCAATCATCCCGGCACCATTGTTGTTATGGTGTCAGGATGATTGAAGCGCATTATTTCTATTATTACATTGTAATATAAAATTAAATAATTCAACTCACCATAATGCCGAATCAGTGGGATCCCTGAGCGTGTCACTAGCCACGTCGCCTGCCACAAGCAGAGTCTGTCCTTGCATCAGGTGCCCCCAGCAGAGTCAGTATAGACCCCGTCAGTGCAGACCCCCCTCCATCAGTGCAGACCCCCTCCATCAGTGCAGACCCCCTCAGTGCAGACCCCCTCCATCAGTGCAGACCCCCTACATCAGTGCAGACCCCCTCAGTGCAGACCCCTCCATCAGTGCAGACCCCCTCAGTGCAGACCCCCTACATCAGTGCAGACCCCCTCAGTGCAGACCCCCTCCATCAGTGCAGACCCCCTCAGTGCAGACCCCCTCCATCAGTGCAGACCCCCTCAGTGCAGACCCCCTCCATCAGTGTAGACCCCCCTCCATCAGTGCAGACCCCCTCAGTGCAGACCCCCTCCATCAGTGTAGACCCCCTCAATCAGTGCAGACCCCCTCCATCAGTGCAGACCCCCTCAGACCCCCTGCGCAGGCGCAGTACGAGCCGGCGGAAATAGCCGAGCTGGGGAACTTTTCGGCAAGACACGGTGGCGCCGTGTGTTCAGTGGAGAGGGGAGGACGTACCTACCTGCTCTTAGTTGTAGTCAGGATCATACATGAACTCTACACGGTGCATGGCCTTACATTTCTTGGTTCCAGGCCTGATCCTTAGGCCAGTCCTGTGTCAAGTAAAGCTGCATTCACATCTATGCGTTCTGGAAGCGTGTGCAGAAACGTCCCATTCCAGAACATGCAAAACCAGGAGTCACTCATGAGGTGCTATTATTTCTTAATGGCATCCAAAGAGAAGCCAGCAGACGCACCAAAGCATGCAAAAAAAAAAAAAAAAGGTGTAAAGAATGCACATTCCTACTATGCTGGGTGTGAATGGGGCATTAGGCCTGAATCACACCTATGCAGGTTGCAGTAAGGGCTAGTTTACACTTGCTTCAAAACAAGGCTTCTGACAGGCTTTGTTAAAGCTCTCTGAATGCCAGTCAAAGCTCCTGTCACTAAATAAATTGGTTAGCTTACAGTCCTGTTTACACTTTGCTTTTGCTTTGCTTCGGCTTCCCTTCAAAAATTATACCCCATGTAGCTTTAGTGGTGCTTCAAAGCCTCTTCAAAGCCTCCATAGAAGTCTGTGACAAAGCGCGCTTGAAGCCCCATCGAAGCCTCATCGAAGCTCCACCAAAGCTACACCAAAGGCTCATCAAAACTCCACCAAAGCCACACCAAAGGCTCATCGAAGCTCCATCAAAGCCTCATTGAAGCCCCACCGAAGTCTCATTGAAGCCCCATCGAAGTTTCATTGAAGCCCCATCGAAGTCTCATTGAAGCCCCACCGAAGTCTCATTGAAGCCCCATCGAAGTCTCATTGAATCCCCACCGAAGCCTCATCAAAGCCTCATTGAAGCCCCCCAAAAGTCTCATCAAAGCCTAATCAAAGCCTAATCGAAGCCTCATCGAAGCACCAAGAAAAAGCAAAGTGTAAACAGGACTGTAAGCTAACCATTTTATTTAGTGACAGGAGCTTTGACTGGCGTTCAGAGAGCTTTAACAAAGCCTGTCAGAAGGCATGTTTTGAAGCAAGTGTAAACTAGCCCTTAATACATTTTCTGGGTGCATTTTGCATTGAGAGGGGAGGGGCCGATCCGTGCAGCTAAAGAAGCCAATTCATTGGCTGCGCGGACCGAGCCCCCTTCCTCTCTCCACTGAAAACTAGGGGGAAGATCGAGCGGCGGTGTCGGCGGCCATTTTGCTGGAGCCAGCTGCTCCAAAAATTAAAAAAAACAACATTCCCGATTTTCCTGATGGAAATCCCGATTCGGGACAGCCTCCAATCGGGACGAGGTTCCCAAAATCGGGATTGTCCCGGGAAAATCGGGACTGTTGGCAACTATGGTGTAACAAGATGTCTGCTTGCCCCTGTTTTGTCACATATGGCGACCCATCACATTTGGCTACCCGCTGGAGTGCACATGCGCAACACCGACATATGCGTTCCAACACTGTTGTTTTGTCAGATTAGGCAAGCCGTCAGAATGTGTAACAGAAGTGACGTTCCGTCGTCGCCATCTTGCTACATCCCGCACTCCTCCATAGTAAGGATACACTGAGAAGGGGAAAGCGGACGTCTTGTTACACCCACCGGAGTTTTGCATTTTACACTTGTATGTAACAGTAAATTGAGTTTATATAGTGAAATACAGTACTTAAAACTACGTCTGACTGGTTAGATGTTGAATTTTGAAAGCAGCGAACTTCTGTCAGATTTGCAAACCTGTGACATAAGCAGGCTTGACGGTGCTTTTAAAATTCAACATCTAACGAGTCAGACAGAATTGTAAGTACTGTATTTCACTAGATAAACTGACTTTACTGCTAAAAATAAGTTTAAAATGCAAGACTCCAGTGGGAGTAAGAAGATGTCCGCTTTTCCCCCTTCCCAGTGTATCCTTACTATGGAGAAGTGCGGGGTGTAGCAAGATATGTTTACAAAATATGCAAAATATCTACAAACATAGAATCAATATAAGATCAAAGAGATGGAGGAGACAACAATCAATTGTGATCTAACTGCTATAGTGTTGTAATAGATCATCCCAGTAGTAAAGTCTAAAGGACAGTACAGTGGCTCTTGGTTTGGAAAGTTTGGAGACCCTTGCCCTAGTATACAGAGCACAGCAGTGATTATGGGTTTGCTCTTTGTACTGATTAGAGAAGTTGGATGATACCCTCAGCCTCCTGACTGCAAAACATGTAGAGGATCATACTGTTATGGAGATGATGTTTCCCTGTACATTGCCCTTCACTTCATGTGACCTTCAGATTAGCACAACAACAGTGCGTAGAGAGCATCACGGAATGGGTTTCCATGACCGAGCAGCTGCATACAAGCCTTACATCATCAAGTGCAATGCAAAACGTCGGATGCAGTGGTGTAAAGCACGCCGCCACTGGACTCTAGAACAGTGGAGACGTGTTATCTGGAGTGATGAATCCGCTTCTCTGTCTGGCAAGCCAATGGATGGGTTTGGGGTTGGTGGATGCCAGGAGAACTGTACTTGCCTGACTGCATTGTGCTAAGTGTAAAGTTTGGTGGAGGGGGGATTATGGTGTGGGGTTGCTTGACAGGGGTTGGGCTTGGCCCCTTAGTTTCAGTGAAGGGAAATCTTAAGGCGTCAGCATATCAAGACATTTTGGGCAATTTCATGCTCCCAACTTTGTGAGAACAGTTTGGGGATGGTCCCTTCCTGTTCCAACATGACTGCGCACCAGTGCACAAAGCAAGGTCCATAAAGACATGGATGAGTGAGTTTGGGGTGGAGGAACTTGACTGGGCTGCACAGAGTCCTGACCTCAACCTGATAGAACACATTTGGGATGAATTAGTGCGGAGACTGCAAGCCAGGCCTTCTCGTCCAACATTAGTGCCTGCCCTCACAAATGCACTTCTGGAAGAATGGTCAAACATTCCCAAAGACACGCTCCTAAACCTTGTGGACAGCCTTTCCAGAAGAGTTGAAGCAGTTATAGCTGCAAAGAGTGGGCCAACCCAATATTGAACCCTACAGACTAAGACTGGGATGCCATTAAAGTCCCACTTCCAATACTTTTGGCAATATAGTTTATATGTAGAAAGTTCTTGATTCATTGTTACTCAGTTACTCAATTTCTCAACATGTTTCGTGAGAATGACACGCTTCTCCAGGGGGTAAAGAGGGCTAAAAACAAACAATTCAAAATTCAAAAATTATACCTATCATATTTGTATAGAACACAACTTAACATAACACTCACCAAGTCACAAAAAGCTCAGCACCAACCAGTGGAAGGCACAAAAGTCTGGCTAAATGCGTGTGTCAGAAGCCCCCCAGGAGCAGGTGTGGGGATAAAACAAGGCTGCAGTAAACTACACTGTGAAAGAAATATAAACCAACTTAAAACTCTAAACCACCCTATCTGTATTTTTCGTTTATATAATAAAAAATAAACTCAGTGGTGATCAGAACCACCAAAAGAAATCTCTACAGTATTTGCGTGAAAAAAATGATATACATTTCATTGTGTACAGTGTTGCATGACCACGTAATTGCCAGCTAACCACTTGCCCTCCTGAAGGTTTTGATCATAGCCAGGCCATTTTTTTGCTATTTGGCACTGTTCTACTTTAACTGACAATTGCACGGTCATGGAACACTGTACGCAAGATATATTTATATCATTTTTTCACACAAATTAAGCTTTCTTCTGGTGGTATTTCATCACCACCGGGTTTTTTATTTTTTATTACATAAACAAAAACATTTTGAAAAAAAAAATATTTTTTACTTTCTGCTATGAAACCAATAAAAAAAAAAAAAAGAAATGTAAAAAAAAAAAGAAAAAAACAAAACAAAACGTATCCTGCTACATGTCTTTGGAAAGAAAATGTTATTTGGTTTGCATGAAAGTTATAGCACCTACATACTATGGTATATATACTGGATTTTTATTTTTTTTTTATACTAGTAATGGCGGTTCTTATCGACTTGTAGTGGGACTATGATAGTGTGGCGGGCAATCTGACATCTGCCAATCCCCAGATGACGTTCTTATGTGACGAAACGTGTAGGGTAGGGCCTACAACGGTGACGTCATCACGCTGAACCTCCCAGGAGGTTGACAGACAAGCAAACCAGGAAGTGAAGCGAAGCTCGTAGGGAAGCTGCAGTTCCAGTATAAAGACATGCTGTTTTGATGCTTTTAACTTTTAACTAAGTGCAATCTTTTTACACCATTAAATTTGGAATTTTGAAGTACTTCACTATGGGAGCATTTTTGTTTTACATTTCCTAGCTCCATCTGTAAAGTGGTGGTCCCGGCCATTATTAAGGTTCCTGGGGAGACCTGTTTTCCTGTGCTTGGTGAGACCACTGCATGGTGGTCATGGAAAGCTGGTAAGCAGGAATACTTACTCTCACCTGGGTGTGGAGCAGGATCTATCTAATGTGAAGGATTATCACTTTTCCCCTTACCTGCAGCTTTTTCATCTATAAGAAGCATGGATTTTGGTTTTAGTTTGGTTTTAGTTCCTCCTGTCTATATGGACTGTGCATTTGGGACTCTTCATTAGTTTTCTTTTTAAGCTTTTTTTCACTCATGTCATTTTAACTTTATTAGCGCTGCACTCATTTTGCATTTTATATCTATTTGAGTTCATATTTGACTTGGGAGTGCTAGCAGCTGTATCTGATATCCTATATTTATATTTCTAGTGCAGTGTTAGTCTTTGGGCTTTATTTTTGCAATTTGACACTAGCTGACGCTGGCTGAGGGGTACACTAACTGACTGACACTGACATCAGTAGTGACACTAATACAGTGATCAGTGCTAATACTATATACAGTAACTGTACTAATAACACTGGCTGAGAAGGGGTTAACATTTGGAGGTGATCAAGGGGTTAACTGTGTGCCTAACATTATGTAATGTGCGTAATATGTGCTGCTTTTATGAAGGGTCTTGTTTTTTTTACCTTGCTTTGCAGGGAATAAAAAAAACCCAGCAAGATCACCTGTCAATGTTCAGAGCTCTGTGTTGTTTACAACACAGAGCTCTCTTCCCTGAATGACTGAGCCGATCAGCAGGTCCCCACAATCATTGGCCAGAACCCACTGATCGGCTTGGGCTGTAACAAATCACAGCACAGCCGGGGTGACGGGCGCGCATGGAAGCCTAACCCTGATCATGTACCCAATACATACTGCCAAAGTAGATGTATGTTGGATGGTTGAATAGCAAAAAAAACCTTCCGGAGCTCTTAAGAAGCTGATTGGTTGCCATGCTCAGCTGCCCCATATTCTGTCTGCTCCATTTTTTATCTATTCCCCCCTCCGTTCGTTTGACAGATCACACTGTTTAAAGTGGCCACCATTCCTAAGGCCCCTTTCACACTAGTGCGACTTGTCCTGTGACTTGGGACTTCCAAGTCACATGACAAGTCGTACCCCATGATTTCCAATGAGTACCATTCATATCTGTGCGACTTCTAGTCGCAGCGACTTCAAAATAGTCCCTGCACTATTTTGGTCCGACTTTGATGCTACTTGAGGTCTATAGACACAGGCATTGCTTCAAGTCGCGTCGAAATCGCGTAAAAAAAAGTATAAAAATCCCACTACTTTTATGCCCCGTACACATGATCGGAAATGCCGCCAGCAAAACCTTGATGAGAGCTTTTGGTCAGAAAATGCGACCGTGTGTATGCTCCATCGGACTTTTGCTGGCAGGATTCCAGCCAGCAAAAGATTGAGAGCATGTTCTCTATTTTTCAGTCGGAAAAAGTTCCTATCCGAAAATGCGATCATCTGTATGCAATTCCGACGCACAAAAAACCATGCATGCTCGGAAACAATTCGACACATGCTCGGAAGCATTGAACTTCATTTTCTCGGCTCGTCGTGTTGTACGTCACTGCGTTCTTGACGGTCGAAAGTTCAGAGAACTTTTGTGTGACCGTGTGTATGCAAGCCAAGCTTGAGCGGAATGCCCCATATACACGAGTGGATTTTCCAGATTTCCGCTCAAACTTGCCTTGCATACACATGGTCACACAAAAGTTCGCTGAACTTTCGACCGTCAAGAACGCAGTGACGTACAACAGTACGACGAGCCGAGAAAAATGAAGATCAATGCTTCCGAGCATGCGTCGAATTGTTTCCGAGCATGCGTAGGAATTTTGTGCGTCGTAATTGCTACAGACGATCGGAATTTCCGATCGGAACTTTTTCCGACCGAAAAATTGAGAATATGCTCTCAATCTTTTGATGGCTGGAATTTGGCCAGCAAAAGTCCAATGGAGCATACACACGGTCACATTTTCCGACCAAAAGCTCTCATCGGTCTTTTGCTGGCCGAATTTCCGATCGTGTGTACGCGGCATAAGATGATCTTGATGGCTTCTCAGGTCTGTTTAGATATCACCAGAGCTTTGTTTATATTTCTGAAGGACTTTGTCATTTTTTCTAAAGTACCGCACATTTTTTTTTTAGAAAACAACAAACTTTTCCTTATTTCCCACATTTACTGTAAATATTCAGCTTTTGTTATGTACACAAACATAGAGCTGGAAAGGCTGCACACACGTCACAAGCCTGTGGACATTTCTGGCCATATACAGTAGAAGGGGAATAAGTTTAACATTTTTCAATGGACAATATTATTCTTCATTGGTGTTAGCAGTATTGTGATTACATTTTTGTTTGTAACCAGCCTAAACGTTATCTATAGCTAATCTTTTTTTTTTTTTAGTTTTAGATAAAGTAAAGCAGCCCAAAGATGACTCTAGTTTCTTTCCTTCCACTACTCCTACAGCGCTATTGTGTTCTGCCGTTGAGGTGGGGGGCCGACAGAACATAATGATTACTGCTAGTGGCTATCAGTGACGGCAGCAATCAAATGTCAAAAATCCAACAGGTTGGTTGTACCCAAGATGATCGATGGATCGAATTGGGTACAATCAGCCTCTCCATACATGGATCGAATCTCGGCTGGTTCCTGCTGAACCAGCCAAATTTAGATCCTTGTATGGCCGGCTTAAGAAATGGTTAGAACTTTGTATGTTTATTTGTTCTCATTTGGGAGATTTTCCTTCACTTTCTGTCGGGGTACACAACATAAAGTGAGAGGTAATCTCTCTATAGTGAGGGAAGATCCCTTTTAACCGCTTGCCGACCAGCGCACGCCGATGTACGTTGGCAGAATGGCGCTGGTAGGCAAAACGGCGCACAGGTACGTCCCCTTTAAGAAGCGGTGTCATGGTCTCCGTGACCATGACTGCGGGTCCCGCGGACTCGATGTTTGCCGGGTGCCCGCGATCGTGTCACGGAGAGGAAGAACGGGGAGATGCTTTTGTAAACAAGTGACTAGGACAGAAATAATTGCTCTCTGTCATCAAGAGCAGTGATCACTGTCCTGTGTGTTAAAGCCCAGCCCCCTAACAGTTAGAATCACTCCCTAGGACACACTTAACCCCTTCACTGCCCCCTAGTGGTTAACCCCTTCACTGCCAGTGTCATTTACACAGTAATCAATGCATTTTTATAGCATCGATCGCTGTAAAAAAGGCCAGTGGTCCCAAAATAGTGTCAAAAATGTCCGATGTGTCCGCCATAATGTTGCAGTCACGATAAAAATCGCAGATCAACGCCATTACTAATAAAAAAAAAATTAAAACTAAAAATGCCATAGAACTATCCCCTATTTGGGAGACGCCATAAATTTTGCGCAAACCAATCAATATACGCTTATTGCGATTTTTTTTTACCAAAAAGATGTAGAAGAATACGTATCGGCCTAAACTGAGGAAAAAAATTGTTTTTTTTATATATTTTTGGGGTTATTTATTATAGCAAAAAGTAAAAAATATTGCGTTTTTTTCAAAATTGACGCTCTTTTTTTGTTTATAGTGCAAAAAATAAAAACCGCTGAGGCAATCAAATACCACCAAAAGAAAGCTCTATTAGTGGGAAAAAAAGGACGTCAATTTTGTTTGGGTACAACCGCGCAATTGTCAGTTAAAGCGGCGCAGTGCCGAATCGCAAAAGGTGCTCTGGTCGGGAAGGGGGAAAAATCCTCCAGGGCTGAAGTGGTTAAGGCAGTTATTCCCAGAACAAGGGTCACCGTTGGAATATTTCTCCTCACCTGTTACAACAGTAACATTTTGGATTTCCCATCACTTTCTGTCCTGCAGCTACACTATGTATGGGGGTTCAATTATTTTCCCCCATGCCACCCAGCTCAAGTACTGTTTTGTGGCTGAGTCACAGTTACACTGGCCATACATTAAACAATTTTCTAATTCAATTTCCTTTAGATTTACCATCAACTATGTAGTATAAAGTCTTTCCTGATTACATACAAATGGAAAGTGTTTAGGTGTGGCCTCATATTATATGGTTTTGGTAAATCTAAAGGAAAAGTGTATAATATATGGCCAGCCTTACTTCTCTCTGGTCAAAGGATTGTCAGGTCCACCAAAACCAGAGACAAGTAGTGGACTGATGGGACAGGGTCAGATGGGTCAGGAGGACATCTGGATCGGTGTGGTGAGAGGCCTTTGAATACCCTTATATGTATTAAAACTTTCTTGCTGTCTGCATGATTTGATCACATTGAATTCCTTTATGGCAGATTCCCAGTTTGGGGCCTTTACACAGCTTGAATCAGAATTGAATCTGCCTAATGCAGAGGTATTTGGATATATGCAGATGTAGCACCGGCTTAGTATTGCCTCTGTAATATGTGCAGAGTAATGCTCTATGAAACATTGCATTGCATTTTCTGGCTAAACTGATAGCTCACAGAGACTAGAGGAGAGACTCTATTGGGTACAGCTGCAGGACTGAAGGCAGATTGGTTACTGCTGTAGCTAAAAAGGAAGCTCACCCTTAACAGCAAAGGCAAGGAAGGACATGATTGGATAGCAGCCCAGGAGAGCTGTGATTGGGGGCAGGCTGTATTTGGGCGGGTGAGGAAGACAGAGGGAGAGACTGGCATTGTGGCAGCCAGACAGGGAAAAGTGTCCCTTGTGCTTGTCTCCTGTGCACTGCCAAAGCCTGTGATTCTGTCCCTGACTATCCTAAAGAGAGGAGCAGACTTGAGAGGGGAGTTTGCAGTGTTATTCTGCCCTTTTTGCCTGATTTCCGAAGATGTGCTTACAATGCAGTGACATCTAGAGACAAATTTCCGTACTGCAGCAATCATCATCATCATCCTGTTTGGAGGATTCTGTGGCCTGTGTTGCTCCCATCGCCATCCAGTCGGCTGAGACATCGATCAATCTACCAAATACTGAAAGGAAGATATATCAAGTGCATCCAATGGAGAGAGATCTTCTACCACCCTTGTGTGAGTGGCTCTCGCTTAATCCTGCTAGGTCCCATTTACCGCTAATGCAGCTCTATCTGAAGGTGGATTAGCACATCTGTTAATCTTTGTTACCCTGTGACACTTTGCGAAGATACCCCTTTCCATTCTGTGGATTACAAGTATTGCTTCACAAAAGTCACAGGATTTAAAGGGCCCCAACGCTGGCAGACTCTGTGTGTGTGAATAGAATTCCCACTGGCCAGCGGTTAGCTAGAACTTACAAGACCTAGATAAGCTCTTATAGTCAGTAATATCACTTTTGGGTAATTGTTGAACATTATTTTTTTGTATTGTGCAACTTACAGTATTCGTTCACCACTCGCTCGGTGCATTTCAGGCAAGGCCTCTCACTGGCGGTTAAAGAAAACGAACACCACTCCAGTTTTCATTTGCTTATCGGCTTATTGCTAGTTCTAATAAAGCCCAGCTAAAAGTTTAAACAGTGTACTGGTGTTACTTGGATCCAGGTGAGGGTGAGCCGTCACTGGGGTGGGACAGAAGACCCATATATTACACAGGCCTTTGCGGGGGTAACGCTACACAAATCAGACACTTCTTTCACTATCATTGTTCCATAACACTTTAGACACCTTTTCCACAGTTCACCTAGAGATATGGGATTGAATCGAACCTTAAAATGCAACTTTAGTCAGAAAATTAAGCCCTGCTAGATCACTTCAGTCAGGCCCCTTTTGCATGTATAGCTATGTAAAACATTAAAAATAAGTGTCTATACTGTTTAACCACTTCAGCCCCGGCAGATTTTACCTCCTTCCTGACCAGAGCACTTTTTACAATTCGGCACTGTGTCACTTTAACTGACAACTGCGCGGTTGTGCAATGCTGTACCCAAACAAAATTTGCGTCCTTTTTTTCCCACAAATAGAGCTTTCTTTTGGTTGTATTTGATCACCTCTGCGGTTTTCTTTTTTTGCGCTATGAACAAAAAAAGAATGACAAATTTGAAAAAAAAAATATTTTTTACTTTTTGCTATAATAAATATCCCCCAAGTTTAAAAAAAAAAAAATTCTTCATCAGTTTAGGCCGATATATATTCCTCTACATATTTTTTGTAAAAAAAATTGCAATATTATATATATATATATATATATATATATATAGTATATTGATTGGTTTGCACAAAAGTTATAGCGTCTACAAACTATGGGAAAGATTCATGGCATTTTTATGGCATTTTTATTATTATTTTTTTTTTTTTACTAGTAATGGCGGTGATCTGCAATTTTTAGCGGTATTGCGACATTGCAGCGGACAGATCGGACACTTTTGACACATTTTAGGGACCATTGACATTTATACAGCGATCAGTGCTATAAAAATGCACTGATTACTGTGTAAATGTCACTGGCAGGCAAGGGGTTAACACTAGGGGATGATCAAGGGGTTAAATGTGTGTTCCCTCAGCGTGTTCTAACTGTACGGGGATGTGACTTATTAGGGGAGGAGACATATATGTATCCTACTTAGTAGGAACAAACAACATGTCTCCTCTGCCCTGACAGCACAGGGAAATGTGTGTTTACACACACAAATCCCCATGCTGGCGGTCGTGCACGCGATCGCGCTTGGCCGGCGGCGATCGCATCCGCCGGCCATGCGCATTGGGTCCCCCACGTGCAGCATCCGCGAGCGCGCACCTCTGGCGGCCACTAAGGGGAAGGACGTACCCATACGGGATTTTGCCCAGGAGAGCCATTGTGCCGCAGTATATCTGCGCTGAGCCGGTCTGGAACCGGTTAAAATCGAGTAATACACTGTTTCACCCTGATCTGCACATGCTCAGTTGCTCTCCATTTTTAGGCATTTTTAGGTACTGCTGAGTTTGTAGAGGCTGATCTGCTGACAGCCTCAAAGCGAAATTAAACCCTTCTATCCTTTACAGCCAAGGAAGCTGCACCTGCAATGGTGCTGTACATGAGATCAGTTATGACAGCAGCCATTTGATGGTTTGACAGTTTGGTTGAAGACACAAGAAAATGTGATAGTTAGCAATCCTGGCATTCCAGGAATGTAACTGTTTTTTTTAAACTGTTAATTAGATGGGTTTAGTCTTGCTTTATGTTTTACTGCTGTTCAGGCTTTGGGCTTCAGCAAAATGGCAACCCCCAGCAAGAAGAAACAGGAGCAATGCTGGGGGCAATTTACAGCACACACTAATTTTGGTAGCATAATTATTAATGTGAAATGTATGTTACTTGCTAAAGAACATTCATTTTTATCAAGTTGTAATGAGTAAAGTTCTGCTTTAATAAATGCTCTCTCCCAGGTAAATCCAAATCTATCACTCAATGGGATACTGAATTGGGTAACACCTTTTCCCCTCTAGAATGAGAAGAGATGCTTACCAACTTACTTAAGAGCACCCATTTGGTTTCCGTCTGGGAGACCGCTATTTAATTACATACCAGATGGCACATAATTCCAGTGAAGATTCACTCTTTTTACCCATCGTCTATCCATGCTGCTTCCACGGGAGCCCTGATTGTGGGACTTTTATCCATATTTTTTTGACTTGTAAGCATCTTTGACCTCTGTGGCAACAGGCTGCCACAAAAACGACCAAAATAGCAGGTTGCAGTATCTCTTTAACTATGCAGATGTGTCTTCTATATACTTCTATACCTGACTTTCCCACCCCCTGTGTGAAACTGTTACACACTCTTTTTGGCACCATTCAATGGGTTTATAGCCTATAATTGGTGTTCCCCTTCTGCTCCTTGGTCTCAAGTCCTGGCTAGCAGTGTTCATTTTGGTGTCAAATTTAAATTTAGGTTCAATTCACACTTGTACGACTCCTAAGTTGCAATGACTTTGGAGTGCAACTTTGATGCAGCTCTGGTGCAACTTTGATGCAACTTTGGATGGGTGCGACTTGAATACAACTTTGGCTTTGACCAGTGATAATGGATGACTATTGCACAACTGTTGCATTGGTTAACATTCAGGTACGACTTTCATGCAACTTTTGAGGGATAACATTGAAGTCTATGGCCCTCAAGTTGCATGAAAGTCGGACCAAAGTAGCGCATGAACTATTTTAAAGTCGCTGCAAATTTAAATCGCACATATATGAATGGTTATCATTGTAAAACCTGGGGAATGGCTTGTCATGCAACTTTGATGTCCAAAGTTGCATGAAAAGTCGCACAAGTGTGAATGGAGGCTTAGTCATAGTCTTTTGACTAAAATGTCATTTTAGTTTTAGTCATCTGCAATTGTGTTCGTTTTAGTTGTATTTAGTCGACTAAAATCTGCAGTACGTTTTAGTCGACTAAAATCAAATTTAGGGTTTACCGTGTAATGCATTATTTAGGCATTTCTCTAGAATTTCTAAACTCATTATATACCCCTGGAGTAAAACAAATCTAATATCTTGTTATTATTTATGATGTTAAGGTTTGAACAAAGTACACAGACACTCTGGATTGTGGTCTGAGGAGACCTGTAATGCTACACAGTGCTCTGGGCGGTCTGAGGAGGCCTGTAATGCACAGTGCTCTGGACAGTGGCCTGAGAGGCCTGTAATGCACACAGTGCTCTGGATGGTGGTCTGAGAGGTCTGTAATGCACACAGTGCTCTGGGTAGTCTGAAGAGGCCTGTAATGCACAGTGCTCTGGTTCTTTGGATGTTTGAGACTGTCAGGACTCAGAAGGCCTGTAATGCACAGTGCTCTGGATGGTCATCTGAAGAAGCCTGTAATGCTACACAGTGCTCTGGACAGTGGGCTGAGAGGCCTGTAATGCACACAGTGCTCTGGACGGTGGTCTGAGAGGCCTGTAATGCATACAGTGCTCTGGACAGTGGTCTGAGGAAGTCTGTAATGCTACACAATGCTCTGGGCAGTCTGAGGAGGCTTGTAATGCACAGTGCTCTGGACAGTGGCCTGAGAGGCCTGTAATGCACACAGTGCTTTGGACGGTGGTCCGAGAGCCTGTAATGCACACAGTGCTCTGGACGGTGGTCTGAGAGGCTTGTAATGCACACAGTGCTCTGGGTAGTCTGAAGAGGCCTGTAATGCACAGTGCTCTGGTCCTTTGGATGTTTGAGACTGTCAGGACTCAGAAGGCCTGTAATGCACAGTGCTCTGGATGGTCATCTGAGGAAGCCTGTAATGCTACACAGTGCTCTGGACAGTTATCTGAGGAGGCCTGTACTGCACAGTGCTCTGGTCCTCTGAATGGTTGGGACTGTCGAGACTCGCGAGGCCTGTATTGCACAGTGCTTTGGTCAGTTGTCTGAGGAGGCCTGTAATGTACACACTCACAGTGCTCTGGACTGTCTGAGGGGGCCTGTAATGCACAGTGCTCTGGACAGTCATGAGTCAGGACTCTTGGGAGGCCTGTAATGCACAGTGCTCTGGACGGTTGTCTGAGGAGGCCTGTGATGCTGCACAGTGCTATGCACGCCACAGCACTAATCATGCTACGGTCGCTACCTTGCTTGCTGGGAGGGGAAGCACTTATGGGCTTTACAAGCAGATCTCCAAGGAAACCAGACGTTCACAAGGGTAAACGTCCCCCCCTCACATTTTCCTTTCCATTATCGTTCGTTGACAAAAATGGAATTGATTTTCATCATAGTTTTCACCAATTGACAAAAATGTGGGGTAATTTTCATTTTGCTTTTATCACTGGAAATATACCGCTGATGAAAATTATGACAAATGTTTTTGTCAACAAAATGAACAATGCTGGCTAGAATGGAAACGATTAAACTCTCTGAATGTATACATCACACCCTATATGACACAATGCGTGTTTTTCATACAAAATTATATCCCTATTGGGATATTCTGCTGTTTTCATTTCTAAGGTGGCTTTTTTGTCTAAATAACATACACATTTGCCTCATTGGTTTGATAGTTTTTATATATATTTCTGTGGTATTATCTCATTAACTTATCTATTATCTCAATCTCATTAGGTTACGACCTTTTGCCCTTCTTTTGTATCCCACCTGTTGTGAGATAAACGGGGCTGATATATTCTTTGGAGCATTTTGATACCGGTTATTGCTTTATGTGGTATATCATTGCTGTTCCCTATATCGCACTTTCTGTACTGGCGTTTTTCTCTGTATTTTTTTTTGTACTTGACCTTCCAAATAAAAATCGTTTGTAAACAATAAAACATTCTTGCTGTCACCAGTAGAGCTCTACCCAGGACTCTTTGGAAGTATCTCCTCCAGGGGTTTGTATGTGTCTGTTTCTTGCGTGTGGCACAGTAATTTAAAGCATATTTTGTAGATTCAAGGACTGTGCCATGTAATACTTTGCACACAGTGGGGTCTATTTATAAAAAAATTACTGTGTGAATGTCTTGGCATTCGTACAGCTGTCGCAAATAATCCCCATAACTTGCCTAATATGTGTGAAATTTAATTTTCTGTTTGTTTCCTATATTTGCAGCTAGTGGCCATAATGTGGTATTTACTTGATTGTGGCATTACATGAAAATACAGAATCATAGCCACTAGATGGTGTTGATGTTCAAAAAATGACATTTCGCACATAACACACACATTACTGGGATCATTCGCAACTTATATTATATTCAAAAGCGATGCATAAACTGTTGGCGCTATATAAATCCTGTATTATAATAATAATAACTGCTGTGTAAATTGCTGACGCAGCATATTTTTATACATAGACCCAAATGAGTAAGCTGAATTTATAAGCCAATCCTATTGTGTTTTGTAACACCGAAAATTTGCCATGGTGCGCTGTGCGTACTACTTTATTATTCTACTCTTTGTGGCTAAAAATTAACCCCGCAGGAAAAAAAATTGTTTATCACCCTGTCAAGAGGAAAATGGACAAAGGGCTTGGGTTCCAGGAAGGACAGATGGAAGCTTTGCTTTTTTCCTATAAAGCTTTTTTTTTATTAGGATTATACGGAATGCTAATTCAGCAATTTATTACAAACATGTAAGTGTAAAATGCGAAAATTGTTTATGGATTATTGTATATATGTGTGACACAATAGATGTTTATCCTATTTTTTCAATATGTTTTTCTAGAATAGAAATTTCTCTTGCTTACACCCACCCCTGAGGAAGGAGATATGCACACTCCGAAACGCGTCGGGTGCAAGAGTATTTTACACTATTGTATGTACATTGATGCTAAAATGTTATATATATGCATTCCGGATATTATGTGTTACATGACTAAGATGTTTTTACAGTATACATTTAATAAATTATATTTGTATTAAACCACTATTTTACTTCTTATGTGCTTTAAAAGTCCACCACTATGGGGATTGTTTTTTTCTTAGCTTTAATACTGAATGTGGCACTAAAAAACGCAGTAAGCTGCTGTTCTACATAAAATTCCTTTTTTCCTATAGATGTCCACCCCTCTCCCTGGTAGCCCCCAAACTAAGGGTGCTCAATATGCAAATAGTCACAACTAAGACAGCTACAGAGCTCTGGCAACTCCCTGGGGTGTTCTCCCTTCACTATAGATCACCAAGGTGCAATTTTACTATAAGTCAAATATGGATGTCAGACTTGAATTTTACAGACCAACATTACTAGAGTCCATAGGGTTTGTGGCCACGCCTGATTAGAGCCATGCATCAGCATATTTCTGCAGAGGGAACAGCCAGATGTTTCCAATTACTTGTGGACAGGAAGCCAGTACAAATCAATGACAGGCTGATACTGTCTGTGGCTGTCCACATATATCAGTCTGACACACCGCAACACCGATCTAGGTAAAAAGTCTCTGATGGAGACTCTTTACCACGTGATCAGCTGTGTCCAATCATGGCTGATCACAGTGTAAACAGGAAGAGTCGTTGATCGGCTTTTCCTCACTCGCGTCTGTCAGACGCGAGTAGAGGAGAGCCAATCGGCTGCTCCTCTGACAGGGGGGGCCTGTGCTGGTTGATTATCAGCGCAGCCCCCCCCCCCCGAAGATGCCCACGCTGGTCCACCAGGGACGCCAGCAGGACCACCAGGGATGTCCACCACTAGTCACCACCAGGTATGCCACCCATGGCCACCAGGGATAACAATCAGTGCCCACAATGGATGTCAATCAGTGCCCACAATGGATGCCAATCAGTGATGCCCATCAGTACCATTCATTAGTGTACATCAGTGCCACCTATCAGTGCCCATCCATGCCGCCTATCAGTGCCCATCCATGCCACCTATCAGTGCTGCCTTTCAGTGCCCGTCTACCAGTGCTGCATATCAGTGCCGCCTATCAGTGCCCCATCAGTGCCGCATATTAGTGCCCATCATCGGAGCCCATCAGTGCCGCCTTATCAGTGCCCGTCAGTGCAGCCCCATCAGTGACCATTAGTGAGAAAACTTACTTATTTACAAGGTTTTGTAACAGAAACAAAAAAAAGTTTTTTTTCAAAATTTTCGGTCTTTTTTTACTTTTTAGCAGAAAATAAAAATCCCAGAGGTGATCAAATACCACCAAAAGAAAGTTCTTTTTGTGGGAAATAAATGATACCATTTACTTTTGGTACAGTGTAGCATGACCGTGCAATTGTCATTCAAAGTGCGACAGCGCTGAAAATTGGTCTGGGCAGGAAGGTGTATCAGTGCCCTGTATTGAAGTGGTTATTATAGTCTTTTTTGTGACAGATTAGTTCTAATAAAAACCAAACTAAAAAAACATAACTCTTCATTAAGGGAATAAGTGACTGTACACATAACCACTTTAGCAATACAATTTATTTTCTTTATACGCACCAGTTGGAACATTTGTAACAAACAAACTTTTTAATAGTAAATTTGATGCATATAAAATATCTATAAAATGCAGTCACATGGCAAAGCACCATGTGATATTGGCTCCGCCCTTATAACAGTGCTATGACAACCAGTCATATTCTTTAGAGACAGGACAGGTCAGAGGTCAAAAAGTCGAAATGTGCAGAAGAAAAAGAGTTTCATAACTTCATAACTTATAACTTACCGTAAGCGGAAATAGTTTTAAAGATTCCACACTGACTTCAGGGGACTGAAAATTCAGTGATATCAACCGTTTCAATTTAAATCTACAAAGGGCATCTTGGTCTTGAGTATACCAAGAGTACTTACCCACAAAAAATGTGGGCATAATAAATAAACATTTGAGGGTTTTACGATTTCTTTGGTAAAAAAGGTGTTCAAAAGAAGCTTGTATTAGCGCATGTGTGATTCTGCAGTGGAACAATAATTATATCTCCCCTAATTTGAATATCTAATGTTGGTATGTTGTAAGGCCCACCCCTAAAGTAATCATATTCCTTCTAAGTTGGGGATAAGTTGGGATGTAAACTAAGGTAGGTTGGAAATTATGATTAAAAATGATTGCATGATTAGAAAAACGAAATTGTTGGTGAAGAACTGACCCATAAATGTAATGATAGTATAACAGAAAGACTAATAAACATACTGCAGAAAATACCAACACATCCAGCAGTAGTCACCGTACACTGATCCTATAGCTTCTGTACACTGACCCCATGACCTCTGATACCTCTCACCCCTAAAATCCCCCTCCCCTGAAATAAAAATACAAAACAATTAAAGCGCATATAAAACAAAACAGGTAGCAACTTTAGAAAATGAAACACCAACCATAATATAAAGGAACATTATGTAAAAGGCAAAAAGGACATGGTGGCTGATGTGCACACTTGCATGCCTTCTCCCTACACCCAGCGTTTTTCATGTCATCATTTTATGGGAAAGTCCTTAATTTGGACAGACAAAGGCACTTAGTGAATTTATGCTATAACAGTTTTTTTTTTTAAATCAGTGCATTTGCATAAAAAGGGGAAAGTCTGTCCTTCATTGGCAAATAATTAGACCTCTTGAGAGGCCTTTAGGGTATTGGGTTGTAGTGCAGTCTCTCAAGGGACTGAAACTTGGAAAGGACTTCCTGGAACATTCTGGTCTCCCCACTTGACAATGAGGATGTAGTCTCCTTTGTCCTTTACTGTATAGGTCACATTGTACAATCGATTTCCCATGTGCTTCACATAAACTTCCTCGCATGGTGTCTTTGGCCCATGGACACCAACCATTAGCATGTTGGTACCTGTGTGATATCAATAATAAACATTTTAGTAGAAAATTCAACTGTGTGAGAGTGCCCCAATACAATCAAAAAGCAAATTGCCACCCTACTCTCTGACACTCCTCTCCTGCACATTCTGTCAACTGTTATACCTTCCACACTCTTCTACATATACCGCCCAATGTCATATCCTCAACACTTCTCATATATATATATATATATATATATATATATATATAGCCCTCTATCATACCCTCTGTACCACCTCTTATGTATATATTGTCCACTGTCATACCCTCCATACTCCTCTTCTGCACATTCTGGCCAATGTCTTATCCTAAACACTTCTATATATGTAGCCCCTTCTCATACCCTCAGTACCACCTCTTTTACATATATTATCCACTGTCATACCCTCCAGTTGCCTCTCCTGTACATACAGCCTGTTGTTATCACCTCTGTACACCTCTCCTGTATATTTAGCCTGCAGTCATACCCTCTGCACACTTCTGAACATACAGTCCACTGCCATAGAACTTATTAAACTTCTTCACCATTATCTTTACTATCCCCAACATTGCCTGTTTTGCAATTGGATCCATTATTGTGACACGCAGCTAAATTACAGATAATTTATGACATTGACAGATATAGATTCTTTAGAAACTGTGAACATAATATGGAGAAACTGTAAGACTATTACAGGCCAAAATAAATGAACTTTTAAGAAATGTTTAAAACTTTATATCCCAAAATAGTAAAAAGTGTGTATTTTAAAATAACTTTCGCTTTTAGATTAAACTGTTAATTTTGGCGTTTACTGGTTTGATAAAAGTAACTTTATGCATTACAAAAGAAGAAAGATACATATACACTCAAGTAATATGATTATAATGAACATTTTATACACCATTGAATTGTGTTTCTCCCTTACCTGCTGTACTGCAGTCTACAGTAAAAGTGTTCTTCTGACCTACAAATGCCTTTGAAAGTCCAGGGCCCCGGGACACTACCTTGGAGGCATCAGATGCAAATTTAGGTACTGCCATTCCATAACCTCCTACAGAAGCTGAGGATTTGGTGACTGTTTCCACCAGCACTGTAGATGTTTCATGGAGACTGTGACCGCCTGATAGCCGAGTACCTGTTGAAGGAAAGATGAAATGTTAGATTAAACACTGAGAGGATTAGAAAAGGCTACTTGTCTTCATTTCAAGAAATTTTCCATCTAAACTTGCAAGAGCCAGTTTTATTTGAATTGTATTTCATCACATTGTACTTTGGTGTTCTCTAACTCACCAGTCACCCTGGCCTTGAAAGGACTTCCCACTATATGTTGGGGTCCTCCATACTTGATGGAGATTAGGTAGTTTCCAGGTGCCATGGGAGTATATGAGACTTTATAGCCCTCAGGAGAATCTTGGCAATCCAACTTCACCTTGGAAGGCCCATCAATTGTCATTGACAAAGAGCCAGCCCCAGCGTTCAGGGTGCTGACTACAAATTCAGAGGGTCTCCCTGTGTAAGGTAGGGAAGACATGGTTAGGGCTCCTGTCTGTATTGGCAGCAAAGAACATTTTATGGTGTCTCATTCACCACTTATAGTTATCATTGAATGCATGGTGTTATGATGTTTAGCGTTCAAGGTTGTTAAAGAGGAGGGTTATAAGAGGGCTTTTTGTTAGCTACTATTCTACACATGAAAATTATAAGGCAGAATTGGCACAGAAATAAAGAGGCTTGCTTGTTAGAGCACAGCTACAAAAATGCATGTTACATCTTTAGCATGATTTCCTATTTAGTAGAAAATTGAATGACTAAATGAATGACTGTGATTTGGTTGAATAAGCCATGGCTATTACACACACAAAAGACTTTAACATGAGTTATTTTTATAGATGGACTTGTGGCTCTCACCTGTGACTCCACCTTCAAGGCCTGGTCCATAAGCTGTAACAAGACCTGGATCACCAGCCTGACTCTGTTCTCCTACACGGATCTTAAAAGGACTTCCAGGTATATGGCGCCCATTAAATTTTACATCAATGGAGTGCACTCCATTTTCATGAGGAATGAAACGGATTGAGTATTTATCTAAAGCAGAACAGAAGACACATTGTGGTCATACAATTCAAAATATTTAAAAAAGTTACTATTGTATTTTTGAGTTTCTTTACTTACCACTATCCACTTCGGACACATAGCACTCTTCCACCACCCCAGATGGTGTGTGCACTTTGCCTTCAATCACTCCACGAGCTCCATTCAACTGCACTGCAAATGAAGCTGGTTGGTTTACCTTCAGTCCTGTCTCCTGTAGGATAACACAGTTTATTGAATCTAGAGGAAATTGTTCAGCATAGTTCAAATATTTTAATATATACAGTGCATAGAGATCGTTTTTAAAATAATTCTAGCATTTAAATAGAACATTACAGGACAGCTTTTCTATCAAAGATACTATGTTATCAAAGGCAAGTAATACAAATTTGAACTAAAATTATTCTTTTGAAAAATAAATATTGCACAAAGTATTAACTGTGTAAATTAACAGTCACAAACAAAGTGTGTTTTAAGATTTTTACCTGTAGACTGGTGACAGTCAATCTGCGAGCATCATCAGAACGTGAGGCTACTGGTACCACAAAGGGGCTGTCAGGGATGTGTTCATCATTAAATTTAATGCATACCTCGTAGTCACCTGGGCAACCATATAAGGAATAATAGTCAATTATAGCATGTACATTTATTGCTTATGGAATTTGCAGTGGTAAATACAACCACTGCAAGGAATTAAAAAATAAATTACACATTTGGGCAGGTTTAAGGGACATTTGTCCCACAATGTAGTTAGTAAATGCTTATACAATCCCAGAACCTTAAATTTACTCGATTTAGTACTAAAATGAATGCACTCACCAGCTTCCTGCACAATGTAGGACACCCCACAAGATCCATCTTTGCGATCTTCAAAAGAGATCTCTGCTTTACTTGGACCTTCTACTGCAATTGACAAACCACCAGCACCAGCTTCTCGAGTCCATATGCTGAATTCAGCTGTGGGGATTAAAAGTGTTAAATCACCAGGAACATGCAAAACATTTGAGAGCTTAGTTTATTATGTTTATGCCTGTGTTTAATATCATTACTTCTTACCTGGAACACCTGCGACTCCCCTTTCCAAACCAGTGCCTCCAGCCCTGACCTTATGGGCACCACCTTCACCCATGGGTCCAACTGTAAACTGGAAAGGACTGCCTGGGACATGTTGGCCTCTATACTTGACGCTAACAGTGTGAGCTCCCATCTCCTGTGGGACAAAGCGCACACTGTATGTGCTATCTTCACCATCAATAATCTCTGCATCTGCTGTCTTTCCAGAAGGACTAGTCACTTGTGCTGTCATATCCTGTGCTCCTGGTTCACCTGGAAGGGAAAATAAAATTTGATTAAGAAGTCCTTCTTTAATAAACGTTAAAAGAAAAGTGTTGTACTAGAGAATGCTGCTTTCACCTTCTTGTCGTGTAATGCTTCCAAAAGAGCCCAGACTCTCCCGGCCCAGGAAGTCACCAAAGACATTGTGGAAAGGATCACCGCCAACCTGTGTAGACTCCTCCACACGTACTTCTCTCTTTGTTTCACCTCCACGGGTTTTACTGATCTCTGTACGTTCAGTGCGTGTGTATGTGTGACTGCTTCGGGTGAATGTTCGAGTAAGGCGTTCTTGGGCTGAGACCATCTGGAACCAATTGCCTTTAGAAAGAGTTATTAATCAACAAATAATCCATTTACTGAAGATTATTATATATGAACACACTTTATTCATTTGCTTTTAAGTATAAATTGCAATTTGAATTAGCATGATCTTTTTTAACTGTTTGTGTGCAACATCACATATGTACTTTTTTCTTACAGTCAAAGAGTTTAGAGGCATGCAACAAATTAGATCTGCCATATTGGTAACTGGTTTCATGGATTCCATGTCTATATACCTGGAATCTTCAGATTGAGGTCACATGTGCTGCCAATGCTTGCAATGGATGGGGCCTGGCGTCTTCTTGTAATGCTTTCTTTTATACGTCCTTCCCCTGTAACCTTTACCATAAATGGGCTTCCTGTAAATCACACAAGAATCCAGTGTAAGTGCATATATTTTTAATGTATTAAAAAAAAAAAATGAATTTAGATGCCCCCTATAAATTGTTTTATTATACACAGTAGGGCCAGTTTACTGTATGGATTATTTAAGGTACCTTACTTATATTATGATATGCTAATTTTCTTATCAAAATTATAAGTCTACTTAAAAAATATAGACTAGGTGTGGGGTATTTGCTGTTATAACAATTGACCTAGTTATTTTACCACAAGTCTTTATTTCTTGAATGGAATGACTACTTTTTATGCTCTCTGCAATAGATACCTCATAAACCTCAAAATTAATATCAGCCAAAAGGAAGTATTTTAAGGTGTCAAAACTTGTGCAAAAATCTTTGTCAATTGACTATTAAGATTCAAAATACTACAAAAAAGGATAATATAACGTGCCTGCTGTAATTCCTCTAATTGCATCTAATGATCCTGATTTTACATAACATGTGAAGCATTATTGATGAAATCATGCCATGGTGCACACTCATATTTAGGGCAAGGAGGGATTTAGCTTCAGTTTAAAAAGTTACTGAGATAAATAAAATGATATGACAAATGTATGTACCACTGCACACTCACCTGGTACATGCTTGTCTGCAAACTTGATATTTATAATATATGTGCCAGGCTCAGTTGGACAATAAGACACTTTACATGTTCCATCTTCCACATCCTCACAGTTTATATCCACTTTGCTTGGACCTTCAATGGATAACCCTAATCCTCCATATCCTAGGAATAAGAGTCACATGCAGTCACCAGAAGCAGATGAGTAATAGAAATGAGGTAGTAAAAAAAATTAAAGAGTATTTATACAAATATATGTGTACCTGCATTCCTGGTGTCCACTATGAACTCAGACACCTCAAAAGTGATACCCTCCAGCAATCCTTTTCCTGACACTTTCACTCTACTTGCATCTCCAATCTCAGATTGTCCAACCATTATCTTGAATGGGCTGTTAGTGACATGTTTTCCATTTTTCTTCACACTGACCACATGTTCTCCCACTTCTTTTGGAGTGAAGGAGATTCCTGTAGTAGGAGAGAAACAGTAGTTAAATGGGATTACCTGATATATAAAACACACTATGATGAATTTTCAATGTTACTTAAAATATTTCTTTGTGGTTTCAAAAAACAAGGCAAGGCCAATGTGTGATTCCAGTGGAACAAATGCAATTCCTTAAGTAACACAACTGAAATTTGCTTCTCAATTTCCCTTCATGGTCACATACCAATGTGCCTGTTTGGCAGCCTCTTAAGTAAACAGGGCTCTTCCATACCAGATGGAGCCCTGATACTGGCAGTCAGCTGGCTCAGATCTGACTCTGTGATTTTGAGGGACACATCTGTTGAAGTCCCCACATTGAGTTGAGAAGTCCTCATGGAATCATCACCTGGTAAGGAGGAAAAAGGTCAGTATGTTTCCCGAAATATTTAGAAACTCCCCACTAACCACTCTGTGTCTACTGATATACTATGTTTTATGTGATTAAAAACTAAAAACGTTAAAACAATAAATGATAAGGATTTGACTTTTATTTTTGCCATGTGACAAAGAGTTTTGAATACGGTTTTCTCTAATGCCTACAATCTTTTTTAAAAATTCACCAATCTCATTATTAAACTCACCGGTTATCTTGGCTGTGAAAGGACTGCCTGCAATATGCTTGTCATCAAAGCGTACAATTATGTTGTAGTCTCCAGGAGCTGTGGGCAAGTAAGACACAGTGCAGGTACCATCCTTATTGTCTTTGCAGGTGATTTCAGCCTTTGAGGGACCCTCCACAGCCAGTGATAAGCCACCTGTGTTAAAAGACTTTTAATTATTTTTTTATATTTCAAAGGTCAAGTCCTGTTAACAAAAGTTCACTAAATTCAAGGAAAAAAATAACAGACACTAATATACAAATATACCTTCTCCAGCATCCTTGGTGATGATAGTGAAAGTGGCTGGCTTGTTTACCATTCCATGACTAAGTCCTGGTCCATAGGCACTCACATGTCTGCTGTTAATGGCATCTACATAAAACTGCAGTGGGCTGCCTGAAAGCAGAATGACAGTTTATGTTAATAACATCACTATCATACCCAGTTTGACAAAAATGAGTCTATTTACTAAAACTGGAGAGTGTGAAATCTGGTGCATAGAAACCAATCAGCTTTCAAGTTTTTTTTTTTTTTTGTCAAAGTTTAATTGAACAAGCTGAAGTTAGAAGCTGATTGGCTACCATGCACAGCTGCACCAGATTTTGCACTCTGCAGTATTGGTATATCAACCACAATGTTCCAAATATGGCATTAGTATCATCAACATTCTATTTTACATTTGTTAGACTTAAACGCTGATTTGCTAATGAGTTGAAAATCTTCAAACAATTGTGTGAGTATTCACTTTATTTATCCAATCATATATAAAGCAAATTTTTGTTTACTTATTTAATCTGCAAATAATTGGATAATTAAAGTGAACAGGAATTTACTTTTCGTTTTAATGGGATAATTAAATAAAAATTTCAGACAACGTATACAACGTATGTGAACATCATCTACTCCTTTATTAAATTAGCCCAGTAACATTTCCCATATGTAGATGTGCATTATTTAAGGGTCCTACTGAAATATTATATAAGCAATGTTACAATTATTAATGAAATCACATAGTTTTAACTTTTTCTGTAGAACATACAGAAGCTATATCATTAACATTACAAAATATACAAATACATGACTAAAAATGAGAACTCTATTATGAAGAGCTTACAATCTAAAACATCTCAACTTAAAAACGATAAAACATTTCCTTACACCTGTAACTCAGGGTCACACAGATACTCTATTGGCTATACATGAAATAGTTTACCTGGAATGTGATTTCCATCATACTTTATGTCCATCTCATGTAATCCTTTTTCCACTGGAGCAAACTTAACAGTAACGGTTCCATCCTTGTTATCAGTAATATTGGGCCGAGCAGTCTTGCCAGAAGGCATACGGACTTCCCCTAAAGTCAGAAAGCAAAGGAAGACAAGCAATTTGTATAGTAGAACAAATAACACCTAAGAACAACTGATATGTGATGTGTAGAAAAGAGACCAGAGTATGTATGTACCTTCTGCCATAAGTATCATGAAATAAATTGTATTTTGTGCTAATTTAAACATAATACAGTTAGTAATTTGGCTGCATTAAAATTCGCAAGTTCAACCATAATTTCATCATCTCCGAACTGTTTGTAAAAACAGTAAATGGTGTTTCATGCGTAATTTTTAAGAGTAATTTGAGTGTGGACTTGTTTTGTGCCTAATGCCCTGTACACAGGATCAGACATTTATCGGACATTCCGACAACAAAATCCATGGATGTTGGCTCAAACTTGTCTTGCATACACACGGTCGCACAAAGTTGTCGGAAAATCCGATCGATCTGAACGCGGTGACGTAAAACACGTACGTCGGGACTATAAACGGGGCAGTAGCCAATAGCTTTTGTCTCTTAATTTATTCTGAGCATGGGTGGCACTTTGTGCGTCGGATTTGTGTACACAAGATTGGAATTTAACCGATCGGATTTTGTTGTCAGAAAATTTTATAGCCTGCTCTCAAACTTTGTGTGTCGGAAATTCCGACGGAAAAAGTCAGATGGAGCCCACACACGATCAGAATTTCCGACAACACTATCCGATCACACTTTTTCCATCGGAATATCCGTCCGTGTGTACAGGGCATAATTCTCCAGGTCAAAATGATCTGCAATTTTCAATGTGCAGTTTTAGTGTGGTGAAACAACACCATATGTGAGTGTATAATGCCGTATATAGTACATGGGTTTGAGAGCACACTACTGCATGCACCCTGGCACCAAAGCTTAGTTGTGAAGAACCCATTATTAAACGTAAGTAGTAGTATAAATTTGCTTTTCTGAGTGGTATAACAGTTGAAAAAAAGGTTGGTTTAAAACGATCCAGAATGTGCTGTATTGATAGGACTATACCTGTAATTTCTCCTTTCTGCACAGTGAAAGGAATGACCAGGTTGAATGGCCTAAGCCTGGTGTCCAAATTATCTACTGGAACAACTGGCTCTTCGGTAGCCTACAAAGATCAGAAAAATACTAGAATTTAGCCAAATAATAAAAACCCAAAAGTGAAGCAATGCCAACGTATAAAGGCGTGCGTAAATGCAAAAGGATAACAAAGATATCTAATTTCATAGCAATTAGTTAAATCTCGACAGAGGAAAACATATGCTGGAAAAAAAAGACTGAATAATAAAAGTCAGCAGCATTCTGATAATGAACACAAAAAGATTAGTAAAAGAGCAATGTGAAGTAAGGAGTAATGCTATCTGTAAACTGCATATTACATTAGGGAGTTACATCCCTTCCTGTGACCTAATCCCCCTAGATCTTTGGTATGGGACATCCAGTGCTAAACAGGTTGGGGATATAATATGCTCCCTGTACCAAACAGGATTAAGCAAATAAAACTGCAGATGGTTCAGCCAACTGTGCTTTGAATTGTTGGCTAATTTTGCATTGCTGTGAAAAAAGGTAAACTTTTACGAGAACTATGTTTCTTTTAGTTTCTTATATGTTTATTCTATACAGAGGCTAAATGTATGAAATATAGAAATTCTGGGTTTTAATAGGGCAGAGGAAGAAGCAGTGAGATGAGCTGCATAGAAGAAATGAAATAAAGTGAAGATTTCAGAGTTCTAGAGTGACAGGGCAGTATAATTTCAGGGATATGTCTGTTTTATACCCAGTGAGTTGGATAGCCAGGAAGGTGTGCAGCATAGGGCTGTTGTAGCTGCACAGTGTCACATGGTTCCTCTATGATTGGAATGGTATCACAAGCCTGGCAGAAGGGAGGGAAGACATTAAATACATGAAAGGTAAATGCCTGAATATTACATGGGGAGCGCTGTATCACAGAATGTTTCTTGCTTTGTATTGGAAACTTACCACCACATGGAAGGGACTGTTGGGAATCTGTTCCCCACCAAAGCGGATGGTGATGACATATTTCCCAGGTTCAGGCGCTGTGTAGTAGATATCAAAAGTGCCATCTTGGTTTTCCACTACATCCACATCAAGCTCTGCCCCATCAGGTGTGGACACCTTGCAGGTCACTTTTCCCTTTCCTGCAGCTTTAGCATCTACTGTAATGACAGTTTCTTCTCCGATCTGAATGGTGGGTCCAAGACAGGCTCCTAATGGACAGGAGGAGGGTGTTATTTGCAAGTCAGGAACTACTGAACTGTTCATATGCAAAATTATCAAACCTTCAGACTGATTTTAAGCAAACAAATAAATTAAAAGTGGCTATTACTTAGGTTATAGATATTCTCAGAGTTAATAAACACTCATAGTAAATGGCTCACCTGATCCATGTCCTCCAATAGACACTGTAAAAAAAGAGAATGCAACAATTATATTAGATATTGCAAATGTAAAAATTAAATCCTGAGTTCTCAAAACTGTAAAAAAAAAAAAAAAAAAGCTGTACCACCACTTACCTGTCACTAAACATTTGCTGGCATCTCCAGTGGGTACTGCAAGAATACGGAAAGGAGAGTAGGGAATTTCATCTCCGCCATACTTAATTGTAATAGTGTATCTTCCTGCCATGTCTGGTACATAGGATACTGTGTAGGTACCGTCACCATTTCCACGAATATTGGCTTTCTTTGGCTTTCCTTCTGGGTCCTAAAAGAAATAGTATGGGTCATGATATTACTGGTCAAAGCTGGACATATTTTCTGAATAATATTTGATTTATATACCCTTATTGATCTTTATATAGCTAATTTCTGATTAATAAACCCTGCACGCAGGGAAAATAGGACCATTTCAAACTGCAGCCACGGAATATTTATTTTATTCTTTTCTTATTTCTGTAAAAGTGAACCACAGGGGTTGATTTACTAAAGGCAGATAGACTGTGCACTTTGCAAAGCGCAGTTGCACTCTGCAAGTACAGTTGCTCCAGAGCTTAGTAAATGAGCAGACGCTCTGCTGACTGCCATTTCTGTCTACTGCTGATATCTGTCATCCAATCATGTGCAAGCAAAAATGCTGTTTTTTTTTTTTCCTTGCATGTGATTGAGTATTCCTTGTAAAGTGAAGCTTTATCTCATTTACTAAGCTCTGGATCAAGTGCATACAGTTTGCAACAGAACTAATAGAACTAAATTGAATAGTACCAGCGTTGTAATTTATCAGTTATCTTTTTACATTGAATAAATCTTAACTTTCCCAACCAAAGTTACCAGAACTTTTACTGGCTTATTCAGCTAAGTAGTATGAATGGCAAAGGTACTATGTGGAGTGCAGTTACCTATTGCAAGCACTAGGTTCCAGTTTAGTGAAATTAATTAAATAAAAGCATATTGCTGTTTGGTTGTTCTGGGTTACTGCATATTGCTCATTGCTCTTTGTCTTACTGAATAAAACAAGTCAGTGGCTCTCCAGTCATGTCCTAAAGATGGAAAGGTACGCTTTCTGTCAGTGGAATATCATATGACAGAGCTGTGTGACTCATTAATGTCTGTGTGAATATTTTACCCCAGCCAGATGGTGACAGTTTGCCGAGGATTAATGCTTATACTGAGTTCCAACTTCTCCATTACATCCCCTCCTATTTCATTTAATTTAAGCTATCAGTATTTCGCTGATTTACTTGTGTATATCAGATATGACATCACCAAATCCTTTCAAAATGCCTGCTTTTTTGAAGCGGCATTATGTTACAGTATTAATGTTTTTCTTTGCCTAATGATGGAGAAATGTATTTTACATGGCTGCATCCAGAGTGACCTTTACATTGAAACAATTATATTTTACACACTCTGATGGATATGGCTAAAATGTATTACATTGTCTAATAAAATAACAATTATTTTATATTTATTTTACATCTACAGTATGTGTGTTTAAAGTGACACTTATACATAACTCAGTGAACAATAGGGTTGATTTTCTAAAGGCTCACTGTTCACTTTGCACGGGAAGTTGCACTTTGAATGGGAATTTTCCCCAGAGCTTAGGTAATGTGGAGAAATTTCATTTTGCAATAAGTACCCACTCATGTGCAAGGATTTAAAAAAAAAAAATGCCTATTAGCCTACATATGATTGGATGATGGAAGTCAGAAGTCATTCACTAAGCTCTGGGGGAAATCTCTTCGCTAAGTGCAAATTCCCTTGCAAAGTGAACAGTCTATTTGTTTTTAGTAAACCAATCCCAATGTCTCCATTCTACCACTAGATGGTGACTTTCTTCTAGTTCACAGCAAACTCTAAATATGAATGAGCTCATTCTAATGGGATGTACAAATCTTTCAGCTGCTCTAGAAGCATACTAGGGGTCACTTGTTTTTATAAATATACTATATGAACAAGGCTAAAGTTTCTAGATAAGCAAAGCTTTTAACCTATTCATGGCAAAGTGTAAATAGGTAATGATCTGCAAGCATACATTTCTTTATAGTTTTGGTAAGTGGAAAATCCCTTTTGGTGAAGTAACCATGTTATGCATTTAGGAAGTGTTGTACACAAAGAAGTAAGATGTGCTTACCAGAATCTGAACAGTAAGTAGCCCCTCGCCTGCATCCCGGGCATCAATGGTAAATTCCACAGGCAAGCTGGCTGGTATGCCAGCTGAGTTGAGACCTGGGCCGCTAGCACGTACTTTGCTTGCATCATGGGTTGGCAGCACTTTGATCTTAAAGGGGCTATAAATTGCAAAAGATTTATTTGTAGCTTTTGCACTATTTTATTTTTTACAGTATTAATAACCACATAATATGCTCAGGAATTGCACCAATCTTACCTCCTTGGTACTTCCTGGTCTGCATATCTAACAGATACAGTGTATGGTCCATCTGTAGCTGGGGTGTATTTTACTGTGTGAGTTCCGTCACCATTATCTCTTACATCAACTGGCTCTGCAAGACCTACAACAAGAGAGATTAATTCATATTTTGTCTCTGCAAAAACTTATTTTATTACTTTTGCACTTACTTTTCATGTTTTTTTTTCTTTACCTGATGGTCCTTGTACTAACACCTCCAATGGTGCAAGACCAGCCTTGCTACAGTCTACAGTGAAGGTCTGTGGGACAAGTGCTCTCACACCAGCCCCCAAACCGGGACCTGAACACTTCACTTTGCTAGGATCCACAACTTCTTTCACAGGCACACGGAATGGGCTTCCTGCAAGAGTCAAAAGACTAACAATTACTTAAGTCCATATTGTGCCATCTGTGTGTTCATACAAATGGCAAGCTACAAATATATGCAATGGAAGCAAGCACATTACAGTACCTGGGATTGGGCGCCCACCAAATGTAATATTGACATCATACTCTCCTGGTGTGAAAGGGATGTACTCTACACTACAGCTACCATCCTTATTGTCCTTACATGACATTTTTGCTTCAGATGGACCTTCAATTGCAAGGCCAAGACCACCAGTGCCAGCACCCCTAAAAATTCAAGAAAAGTATATTTAACTGGGTAGTCTACAGAAAATATGTCAAAATGAAGGGAAAATGTCATATAAACATCCATTACACAGTGTAAGTGAAAATATTATAATCTCACCTGGTCTCAACTGTGAAGCGATTGGATTTGTTAAGCAGTCCACCTTCTAGCCCTGGGCCATATGCTCGCACGCGGGTTGGATCACAACCCTCTGTGACACCAACACGGAATGGGCTTTTAGGCACAGGAACATCATCATACAGAACTTCTACCAAATGAATTCCTGTCATAAAAAAATAAGACTGTAAGAAAATGCCCACTCGGGAAAACTGATGCAGTAACCTAAACAGACATTTTGGCTTGATCCCAGTTTACCTCCAATATGCTAAAGGATCTTTGTTTACTATACATTTATTACCAATGGTTAATAAACTGCATTACCTTAACACTTATCAGAGTTAACTACCGTTTAATAGAAACAACCCAAACAACTAAAAGAAATATGTAAATAAGGATATATAACTTATTTTTAACTGAAGTATGCACAACACATGAAACTGAAAGTTACATTTGTAAACTGTATTCACAATGGAATGATCTTAGTGCCTTGTTTTTAAGTGTATAAGAGTTGGGCTCAGAGTGATGTTTTGTATAGCATTACAAAACTAGTAATAAATTTGCTTAGATCTTACCATCCTCATACGCTGTATACTGCACATGATAGGTTCCATCTCCTTTGTCCGTTATAAAGCTTTCAGTGACAGCATTTGAAGGACTAATGATACGGGTGGTGACATGGCTGCCACCTGTTTTGGTTAGAGAGCGAGCATCAACAGTAAATTCTGTAATGACTTCACGCAGAACACCTAAAACAGGGAAAAGGATTAAAATGATATTATATTTACCATGTATACATCTTGTAGAAATTTAAGACTACTGTTCACATTACTATATGTATAAAATGAGTTTCATCAGAATTTTCTAGGCTTAAAAAGCATAAATACCTAAAATGGGTTATTAGTAGTTAAACAGTAGTCAAATCATCCCTGATTATTCTATTAATTGTATTATATAAAAATGTGGAACATATACATATTTACTATAGTTTCCAGTGTTTTAACTGTGTATTGATACTGGTTGGAATGTAAAAATTGTGCTAGGTCACAGAGCTTTCAAGGAAGTTTTTTACAAACCCATAAGTGTTATGTTCTTCGTGAAAGCTGCAGCTCACAATGAATACAGCAAACACTAATGTTTAGGGAAGATCAGCATAAACACTTTACTAAAAATATTATTTACTGTTAATCTTCCCCTCATCACTTACCTCTGGGTTCTACTCCTGGACCAAACACCTTTACTCCACTGGTGTCCACTGCTGGTTCAACGTTTACACGGACAGGGAATTTAGGTACTGCATGTCCTCCATATTTAATGGTGATTGTGTAAGCCCCAGGGCATGATGGGATGTAGGTGATACTATAGGTTCCATCGCTGTTGTTTTGGATCAGCACTTCAGCTTTTGCACCTGAATCTGAAAGAATCTCAATGGTGAGCTCAGCCTCACCAGCTTTTGAGCAGTCGACAGTGAAGGTGGCCACTTCTCCTGCTTTCCCTCTTTCTAAACCTGGTCCACTGGCTGTCACTTTGCTAGGATCAAACACAGGTCGAATGTCAGCCTTGAAAGGAGAACCAGGAATGTGGGCATCTGCAAACAAAATATTGATGGAATATTCCCCTGGTTCTGTAGGGAGGTAGGATACTGAACAGGAACCGTCTCCATTATCTTGGCACTCAATCTTGGCTTCACATGGTCCTTCAACTGTAAGACCAAGACCTCCAGTACCAGCTCCTTTGGTGTCAATTGCAAATGGTGCTGGCTTGCCCACAAACCCACCTTTAAGGCCTGGGCCATAGGCACGGACCTGTGAAAGACATAAAATACATTTTACATAACATAATAAACCTTTAAAATGTTAACAAAATCACTACATTTAGCAGTACTATACAATATTCTAACTAGTATGACCTTTGTGGAGATTACAATACATTTTGTTTAATTTGCATGATTAGAAATGAAAGAAATATGTTACAAAAGTTATTTTTGTAAATATTCACAGGATTCTGTAAATGTTCTGTAACTAATACAGAAATCTTTTAAATGTCCATAATGTGGGCATAAGTTGAATAAATTAGCAAACATGTACATTGTGTCTTCCAAAATGCAAACCTGCGAGCATCATTAATATAGCAGCCACATCTTAAAAATAATAGTAAAAGGGATATGTTGCTGATATCCTTACCCCCTCCCCACTTCTCTTCACTTAAGGCAATGAAACCCCCCAGACATATGAGAATACTTATGGTAAGCTAATAAAACAGAATGATTCCCACTTCAAGCCATGTGTATTTATTTTTGACAAAAGTCAACATTGCATCATGTGCATCATATTTCTTACAGACTTTACCTCTTTTTTGTTTCTATTGTTAGAGAGAAAATAACTTTACTCAGGTCAGTTTATGATTTTTCATTCCACTTCTAAATGATAAGGGATATCTGTGAACTTCAGATTGTACTACAGCTCCTTAACTTCCCACATAGATCAGTGTGATCACCTGTGCATTAGTAGGACTGGACAGCTCACTCCGTCCCACAGCAACTGACACTTGGCAGGTGTCCCAATTCTGCTGTGTTGCTCATTCTCACTGTTCTGGCAAAATGCATCATATATAAAAAAAAAGCTGTGAATGCGATATGCTGAGATGTATATCCTTTATAGTTTAATGCATTTTTTTCCTCCCTGGCCTGTTTGCAACTTTAAGCTATAGGCTTATGTAAACATGGATATGTATCCCCCTCCTCTCCGACTGCTCTGGCCTGACATTAACCCCTCATCCTGCTCAAACAACAATGAGAAACACATGGATAAAAATCACTGGTGTGCCAGGTCTAAAGAAGACATAGAACAGGGGTAGAAGAATATAGACAGAATCTGAATAATGCTCTTAGGTAATGCAAAGATGTAAAGGAGAAACATAACAGATATAATGTAAAAAAGAGCAGAACTGGAATAAACTAAGAAATAGAAAATCAATGCTTTGATTACAATGTGAAAAACTACACATAAATGGTTTAAACATGTAGGTATGAAAGAAAGCAACAGCGGAAATGCGGTGTTCTTCGGTTTAGCTTTGGCTACTCTATTTCAATCTCACAGCAGCCTTTTATGGGATTCCCTCTCCCTTTTTTATTTTCTTTTTATCTTGAATCCATATAGGAATGATAGTCCTGAATTGACATATGTGCTAGTATTATCATTATTATGTCTATAGTGAATGGACCATCTCAACCACTGCACTTCATCCTCTTCGCATGTCTCCATCTTGCCCTTCCAGGTGGAGAAGTTTGTGGACAGTCAATATTGTTTAGTTGGTATGATCGGAATATGATGGCTGTTGATAACACCCATTGCATCACAGTTGTTTGACAATTCTTACTACTTCACTGATGTCTAAATCGTTTTTCAATAAAAAACATTGGAAAAGAAAACAATGGAAGATAATAAAGGAACAAAGCTTACGATTGAAGAATTTCTGTTCCTTACTTACTTTGGAAGGATCGGGAGGCATGACAGCTTCCACTGTGAACGGGCTTCCTGGCACAGGATGACCATCATAGCTAATGTCCACCTTGTATGGTCCCTCCTCAGGAGGCATGTATTTCACGGTGTGAATCTCACTAGTAACACCAGTTTCCACCTTGCAAGGAATTGGACGCCGTGATGGAGATGTAATCTTCACATCAACCTTTCCTTGACCTCCTGCTCCACTGGTATTAATGGTGAACTCTTGGTCCTTCCCAACATCCACCTCTGCATAAGCAAATATATTTAATGTTCAGGAGACAGGTAGACAAATAACTTTAAAACTTAACAAAATGACAAAGCTCTCACAGGAATGAATCAAGATATAACAAGATTTAACAAGATATGAACTGCAAAATATGAGGTTACTTACTGTTGTTGAGCCCCTGAACTTTAACTTTGCCCAGGTCCAGAGGAGGTGCCACAGTAACAATAAATGGACTCTTAGGGATGGGATCTCCTCCATAGGTGACTGATACAGTTATATTACCCTGTTAGACAATAGAGAACTTAAATGTGCTGTACAGAGTTTAAGACTATAATGTGCAACATACGTAAAATAAGCATACTGTTGACTTAAACAACACAAAACAGGTAATGCAGGAAACCTGGGCACCATAAGAATTTAAATGATATATGATAAAAATACCTGTTGCACAGCTGTATACTTCACAGTGTATGAATAGTCATGGTTATCAATAATTTCAAAGTCTTGAACAACTTCACCCTTTATGGTCCCACTAAACTGAACATCCAGCTTTGCTTTTCCAGCACCTTTAGTATATACAGTGAAGTGTGTGGGCTTTCCAACTTCCACACCTGTATAATATCAAATGCAGATAATAGTTATTAGTAGTCACTACTTCTTTATAACTGATATCACTAACTAAGCAGTATACCTCAAAAATATCTTAACAGAATTATAATGCCTGAGCTGACATTGTTTTTAAAACATAAAAATATGAATTGATCCTTTTCATGTTTTAAACGTTCATATTATGTGAAACAAAAGGAACAAAGTAATGGCTTAACAATGGATCAAAACAAGCAAGAAAAAATACAGATTTAGAAAATACAGTTTGCTAGGCATACATATACACCTGGTTTCCCAACAATCTTTTCAATTGACTAATTCCTTGGGAATCACAGCAGTCTCACCTGTGCGATTGAGTCCAGGGCCTTCTGCTCGTACCTTGCTGGCATCATGAGATGGATCTACCTTTACCCGGAAGGGACTGATTGGTATTTCCTATTAAAAAGAAAGAGAAAGGGTATTTATAATAAATGTAATAAATAAAGAACATCATTTTCAGGAGGAAGAGAACATTTATCTTCATACATATGTGTTCATACAGGAAAGCATTCATACATACAGTATCTGTTTATATGGGAAGGTTCTTAAAATACATAAGGGATGGTTTACTAAAACTGGAGAATCTGGTGCAGCTGTGGCAATTAACCAATCAGCTTCTAACTTCAATTTGTTCAATTAAGCTTTGAAAATAAAACCTAGAAGTTGATTGGTAACTATGCACAGCTGCACCAGATTCTGTGTGCTCCAGTTTTGTTAAATTCCCCCATAGTGACTGATGCAGTCAGTACACCTAGTAGATAAACAAGCAATATTTAAATTTTTAGTCCAGTGATATGCAGTTTTTTCATACCTGGTCAGCGAATAAGACCATTATGGTATATCTCCCAGCTCCAGGGGGTGTATATTTCACAGTGAAAGTGTCATTATCATTTTTGATTATGTCAAAGTCAATATCTGCTTCAGCTGGTCCCACCACACCAGGGGCACACTTAATGCCAATGCTGACATCACCTGTGAAAAAATTAGATTAAACAGTCTAAATGATGTCAATACTGATTTCAAGAAACTACATTTTCCAAGAAGTCAGTCTTACCTTGTCCTGCCTCACTACAATCCACTGTGAAGTAAGTTGGCTCATTAGCTTTTAGGCCTGTCTTTTCTACTCCAGGTCCATAAACTTTAACTTTGTTAGGGTGACTACCCTCACCCACTGACACCTAAAATCAGTAATAAGCAATATAAGTGCATCTACACATTCCTTTAGAACATATGCTCATATAATAAATTATACACCAAAATACATATAGAGTACTACATAAAAAATGATGCCAGCATTTGGTAGTCAGTTAATACTGTTTCTGTAGAAAATGTGAGCAGCACCACTAGCTCAGCATTCTGTTGATTGCAATTGTAACTCACCCGGTAAGGGCTATTGGGGATATTAACTCCTCCCCATGAGATGATGATAGTGTGTTTGATTGCTTTCATTGGTACATAAACACATACATAAGTATTATCTCCGTTGTCCTTAATCTTGATGTCAATTGGTGTTCCCTCTGCATCCTGAAAGAAAACATAAAATACAATTACAGACAAGTATATTAATATACAGTAAAACTTGTCAATGCTGAAGCATTATACAGGTTTCATATACCTTTATGTTAAATGACTTCATGAACATCCAAACTCAAAATCAATCCAATAATGACAAAGGGGAACAATGATAACTCAGTACAAATCAGCTAAAAATCTATCCAGTGTTCATGTACCTGTGCATAGATCTTCAGTTCAGCTGTGCCAGCCGCACGGGCATCAATAGTAAATTCAGCAGGGTGTTCTACTATGCAGCCAGTAGGTTCCAGACCTGGACCAAATGCCTTAACCTGAAAAATGATGAGAAATCGCCAATATAAGCACCATCACCAAGACAAGGTTATATAGTTTCCGTTATTTTGTATGTAGTTAAATTGCTTTCTTTATTTAAGTATTTATTTATTTAATTTGTTTGACATAATAACAGGGTGTTCTACTATGCAGCCAATAAGTTCAAGACCTGGACCATATGCCTTAACCTGCAAATGGATGAGAAATAGCCAATATAAGCACCATCACTAATACAGGGTTATACAGTTTTAGTTATTTTGTTTTTAGTTGAACTGCTTTCTTTATTTATGTATTTATTTATTTAATTTGTTTGACATAATAACTGATTTTAATTGGTCTTATACTTCACAATTACTTAGATGCAGACTCCTGCGCATTCAATCATTTTTTAGTCTTCAATAACCCAGTGTAGGACTATCTCTCTCTCCCTCTAATAGGATCCCTCTCCACTAAGCCTATAGTCACAAGTCTTGAACAAGAGAAGTTCCTCTCTTTGATGCTAGTAATACTTTCCCAGTCATATAAATTATGTTTAGAAGGAGGTGGAGGGGGGGGGGGGATTAGAAGATGAGCCCGCAAAGGTCAGATCCCAGTTAGACAAATGCGTATCCCCAACCCTCCCTCTTGAACTTGTAAAATAACAGGTGGTAGACAGGGGAGGGAAAGGGGGAGGTGGACTGAGAGCTGAAACAGAAACAGCATTTAAATGGCCTGATCCTCTTTTAAAAGTATCTCTTATATTTGTTGGTAGCTTAAAAAGAGAGCTATCTTCATTGATAGAAAACGTTTAAATGCTCACATAGCTTTAAATTATATGTTTATTGATTCTATCTATTACACAGAAGTGTTTTAATATCATATATCCTGATTTAGGGGCACCCTGAGGCTCAAATGCTAAAATAATTATTCTCTCAGGAGCAAGGCCCTCCTGGTTCTCTTGTAATAAATTGTATTGTAGCTGTATTGTCTCCCTTTACCTTGGAAAGAGCTGCGCAAACTGTTGGCTCTAAATAAATCCTGTATAAAAATAATAATTAAACTATTGAATGCACCGTTTAACAGAAGTTAAAACTCCACATCAGATTTTAGTATGTTATATCCCTAAGGCCTACATGTACTATTAGGACCTTTGAACAGACACACAACTTTGTCCAACCTAAAGTTTGTCTTGGGGTGGCCCCACATGATCCTTCCTAACTGAATAAAATGTAAACCTCTGCGTAAAACAGTCCATTATTTTCTTACCTTCTCTGGGAAGCCTTTGATGCTGGCTGGTAGAATATGAGCAATGAAAGGGCTGTCTTTAATGTCCTCATCATCACAGATTACATGCACTGCATACTCGCCAGGCTCAGTGGGCCAGTAGCGCACATCACATGAGCCATCTCCCTTGTCATCACACTCGATCTTTGCCTGTGAGGGGCCCTCAATGGAGAAACCTAGAGATAACATTAAAGACAGTGTTTGCAACAATGGCATTGCACAGAAAAAGAAAACAGTTTTCAAAAGGTACATTTAGAGTCTTTCTGTTAGTGTTGTCTATGGTATCTCTTACCAAGTGTTCCAACCTCTGTGCCTATGGCTTCCACCACAAAATCAGCAGATTTGCCCACCATGCCAGTCTCCAGACCAGGACCCCATGCTCTAACTTTCTGTATTCCAACCTCAGGACTGACAAGAACCTCAAATGGGCTGTATATAAACAAAAACAGAAACAAATATATTGAAAGACAAAGAAAAAGTATTTGTTTGTAGAAATGCATTGTGGATGTAACTGACGTTATTTATTTACGTCTTAGTCGATGAAAAGTAGATCCCGGGTAAATATTTAATGAAATGTATAACTAAGTATTCAAATGTGTGCTACATGTAAAAATAAGGTAAAGATTTGAAAAAGATTGTTGAGAGCTGGTAGTAGGTTACACACCAATTTTTTTTTTTTACTTGATCTATAATTCTAAATTCTTGAACTTTGTCTTAAGGATGGTACATAAGTAGAGCAAATATTCAGTTTTTACGCTCACCTTCTAGGAATGGCAATTCCGCCCCAAGTGATGGTCACAACATATTTTCCTGGCAGTATTGGGTAATAGTCACACTCATACACTCCGTCTCCAACATCTCGGATTTTCACTGGCTCCTCTGTACCCTCTGGTGGTCAGAAAAATAGTTTGGAGATTGTCATGAACTTCACTCTTATTTTATGTAGCTTTTTTACCTTCTGTGAGAAATTGTTAATTCCTTTAAAATGTTGTCCATATTTTAAATTGTCTAGTGCAAAGGTGTGCATGGGGATTTTATCCTTCTTTAATATTATTTAATATTAGACATTTAACAAATGGGATTGATTTTTTTGAATGATATGCACTCTATAAAGCTGTTTTTTTTTCCTTTTCTGCTGGGTCTTGACTACTCCAGCACATTGGTAAAGATATTATGGTAAGGGGGAGTGAATACAGGATGCAGCAATGTCCCTATGAGCCATTACTAAATTAGTCAGCATGCCTCCCTTTGAGGCGATGTATTAGCCTGTTTATTCTGTTGTTAGTAATGGTGCACTGGTTATGATGCTAGCTTTGGTATATGCAAAGAGCAGAGAAACCTGCTTTATACCCTTTTATCTGTACCCACATTCTTAGATGCCTATTAAATTTTACCTTCAGGCCAATCTAAAACACAAAATGGCCTTCCTCCTAACAGATGAAGAATATAGTGCTCATTTTGTATATGTGACTATCTATTATCTTTCTCCACACCAGTTTGGGTTGAGGTGAGCTGTCCACCAAAGCTGCTCTATCTTGTTGTCACCCCACTCATAGACATCATCACACACAATACAAGCCACTGCTACATACATAGTTACATAGTTACATAGTAGGTGAGGTTGAAAAAAGACACAAGTCCATCAAGTCCAACCTATGTGTGTGATTATGTGTCAGTATTTCATTACATATCCCTGTATGTTGCGGTCATTCAGGTGATTATCTAATAGTTTCTTGAAGTTTTCAATGCTCCCCGCTGAGACCACCGCCTGTGGAAGGGAATTCCACATCCTTGCCGCTCTTACAGTAAAGAACCCTCTACGTAGTTTAAGGTTAAACCTCTTTTCTTCTAATTGTAATGAGTGGCCACGAGTCTTATTAAACTCTCTTCTGCGAAAAAGTTTTATCCCTATTGTGGGGTCACCAGTACAGTATTTGTACTGCTGATTCTCCTTTGTATGTGATGATGAGAAAAGTACTGAAGATTGGCTCCCGAGTTAAGTAATATTCTTTATCAGGTCATATTCTAAAAGGAATGGGCAGTGTATTCATGATATGCTGAAAAGGAATTGGATATATTTAAGTTATTATAGCCAGCCTGGAGTTATACTTTAAGACCCAATTAACACTTTGCAATAATCTCTTGGTGGTGGCCATTAATAATAAATCTAGTTTCATAAAATAGTGTATACCTTTAAACTAACGCAAAGTAGTACAGTTTTAATGGCTACTTACTGGGCCCTTTAACGGTGACTTTCAGCTCTCCACTTCCTGCACCCTTGGTGAACACTTTGAAGTCAGCTACTTCCTTAACACGTATTCCTTTAGGCTGTAGTCCTCGGCCAGAAGCTCTGCAGGCATTGGGATTACAAGCTGAAAAAGACATAACATGTTCTAGTCATAGGAAAATACAATGAGAAAAGAAACGGACATAGACTGAGCCATAAATAACACAATGCACCCACTGATAGAACACAGGACTGCAAGTTATAAAAACTGCATCTGATTTTCATCAAAAGCCTATCACATACAATCAAAATGGTATGTCATGTCACAGGTATTTGCTTCAGTTTTGCCCAGGACAAAAAGCAACATGCATGAACAAACAACATACAAATTGTGCACACACCTCTCCTTGTATGTCCTAAGGATGGATACACCAGATGCATTTGTAGGAAAATCCTAAAATGTATTTATTTTTTTCATTTTCAAATGCACTTTAAAGACAAGGGCTTATTATGATGTTGAACAAAATCTTTTATGTGATAATTCTTTAAAAATGTGAATATACTTAGTACCTAGTGAAAGCATTATTCAAACATTATTAAATGAAAATCTCTGATGGGGAATTTACAATATTTTGAAGAATAATAGCAATGGAGGACAACCACAGTAGAGGGCTTTAGTGGAAAGATATGATTAAGTCCCTTCTTCCCAGTCACATGTGGTGTAGGGACTCCTTTTTTTTTGCTCTAGGCCCCGGTACTACTAAGATACCTGCACTGCCTATAATTCCTCTCATACACTGGTAATGGGATCGACATGTCTTGAACTCCTTGGTACTCAGGAAAATGCCCTAGTGTAGCTATGATATCTGCACTGGCCTCAGGAAAATTATGCCACTGAGTATAATCTTCTAACACTCCATTTACCAGAGATAGAATTTAGCAAGTTTCTAGAATATAGCCAATTGTACCTACGTATAGCATGTTACTATAGTAGTGCCTAATGTTTCTAGAAGGGTGGTTGTTTTTGTAATTAGATTTACCATGCCTAAAATGCAGTTTACAAAATGATCCAGTGCTTCTATCCTTATTAAATTCATAAGCAGCACTCCACACAGTATTGCAGTGTTTGTTGATCATGCATACAATTTTGCTATTCTGACAAGAATGCAGCAACAATTTAGTGTTATGCCTTCCAATATTTCAAGATTTTATATAGGAGAACCCATGCTTGAGCATTGTTTTATTAATGATAAGATTAGTCTTCAGTTTTGGAAAATGTACTCTAAGCAGTGCATTTAATGTACATCCATATTCCACCTCAGTAAACAGTTGTTTTGGTTAAACTGGAGAAGGTTAAGGGGTTTCAGAAGATGTTGTTATTGATGTTGAGGCCAAGACAGAACCTGTTCAGTTTTTAGTCAATTGTCTCTGCTTGAGTCCCCAAATATTCCTACAGAAACAATGCAGGGGCAGGTGACACAGTATAATGGTGATCTATCAGGAACCTCTTTTTGGCAAAGGTAAACAACTCTAGCATAGGATCAAACCTCTTCCAGTCCATGCAAAATAGGGCAAATCGTTTTAACAAATATTGCTTTTAAAGCAAATAATTGTATAATTAAAACTTAATATATGTAACTCTTTACTAAAAGAAAAATATTCAAAAAAATTGGATATCTTAAAAGTGGTCATGTATTTAACAGGCAAGGTCCAGGCATAGGAAAAATGTCAGTGGTTCCCATGTGAAAGGCCGAGGACAACCAGGCATAGCACGCAAGGAAGGTGCTAAGACAAAACAAAGATTTGTAGTACAGGAAAATGCCACAGGAAAGAGAATTGAATAATGATTGTTTATGAAGAGAAGAAAATTGAGTAATCATTATTCATACCAGGGGACTAAACACAAAATTTTTTTTCTCAAAGTAAGTAGCTATGGATTTGCAATGGTACATGCAATAGGGAACATTGATCATATAAACAGTTATCTGCTCAATGGGTTCTACAAATTACTAGTTAAAAAAAGTACTGAAGTTTATAAAACATATGCAAGGCATTGTCAGAGGACAGGCCATGCTTAGAGCGTGCAAGTTTATATATGTGAAACAGTCATATATAATTACAAAGCCTGTTCACAAAAATACGGCCATGCACAGGCTGAGTCTACCCTACATGGGCAAGCCATCCTGAGGCTGTGTTCTCTCACACTTGTCAGGCCATGCTCAGGCCATACTAACTTGATTTGCGTGGCTTAGGTTTAGGTGGAGGTGGGGGAGCCACTTTCTTTGCTTTTTCAGGAGGTGGGGTAGAAATGGCCTGAGGGGTGACTTGCAGGGGAGGGGTGCTGGGAGCCAAGGCAATAGCTATGGGGAATGCAAAGAACATGGGGAGAGAAGTTCAGCAAAGACATTATACATGTAGACAATCATACAAAGTGGCAACTCACAAGCACAAGAAGACATACACATTTACACAGTGACAGACAATGAATTTGACACCTCTTCATTTTTTTCATGCAGTAAACCATGCAGAAGAAAAATAAACTTGTATAAAAAAATATTGATAGTCTGTGAATATGATTTATAAGGATTGAATAAAAGTGTCAGAGTGGTCTATAGACCACTGACCATGTCAGAGTGGTCTAGAGTAACTAGTCATGTATTGGAGTCTACTTTTCACCTTTTAGCCAAAGAGTTAGGCAATGTCCTTGGCAATGCAAACACTATTCTGTCTTTTTTTTTTCCTAACAAAAATGAGAAGATGCCCTAACCAGCCAATACAATGAAACAAAATCAATTTATGAAGCTTTAGTGATACTATCCCTAATTCTACCTACTAAATAGTTTTTAGAAAAATAATATAACAATCTTATATGTACTGAATTACCAGTGTAACCCAAAGTTACTTTGGCCTTGGCCTTATAGTTCTGTTTTACTGTTCAAGTTTTAAGAGGTGTGAATGCATTTTTTGTTCCTTTAAGAAATATCTTAAGGAATGTAGAACCATTATAGCGATAGTGATTTATTTTCCTTATGACCATGGATTTCTACCAAAAGTTGCCTAATATTTGGTCATTCTGACCAAAATCATTCTTGAACAAGAATAATAATAATATGCAGGAGTGCATTACTAAACATGATGACATGATCCTAGATTCCAAGTCACCTCAAATTTTTTAATGTAGCTTCGGTAAAAAAATAATGTTTAGTGTTTATATGTTTGTAGTTTTTAATTTTCATTTACTAATACAATTAAACCTATATACCTAATCAAAAATAAGGTTAATTTTAATTTGCTGTTGTTCACAAATCCCACTAGATAAGTATCATTCTGTGTTTCTAATCATCATTCAATCATACTAATAATTAAAATTCAATTTAGCTAACAAGCATGTTATTGATGGATGTACAAACAGCTTTATGGTGCCATAATTGCCTCTATTTAATATAGTTGGAGTATCTTTACACACACTAGGGATGATTTACAAAAAAATAATATCCAATAATTTGTTGAAATAAAAAAAATTAAATATATATAATATTTAATTAATATATATAAATGTTAATCACAGAGAAGAAAAACTTATGTACAATGGCTTAAGTTTTTTGTTTTTTTAGAAAGACTGTACAATATTTCACTATAATGGGAAACCAATGGCTTCTTGTGAGAGAACAAAACACCATGAACAAGAATATAGAATGGGTAATGACAGAAGCAGGTTAAAAACATGATAAGATTAAAGTGAAATATGAAGACTAAAAAATAGTGGTGATGTGTAAATGCTATGGACTTGGATTCATATTAACTCTGGAATTCCTACCTTCTGAGATATTAACAACATAAGGACACTTTGGAATCTGGGCGCCCGCAAAGGTAATGTAGATCTTGTGAGGTCCCTCCATGTTGGGTCTGTATGTGCAGCGATAGATGCTATCACCTTTGTCTTCCAAGATTACCTCCACTGTGTCTTGATGATTCTGAGGATCAACTATGACCACCCCAACATCACCTGAACCAGCACCTATGGACATATTACAGACAAATATTTTTCAGGTAGTGAACCACCAAATGTTAGATCATCACCTATGGACAGCACAGTACAAATGGGTTATATCCTTTAAACTGATAATATTTTGGTTAATAATGTTTTGGAAAGTTTTGCATGCACTCTTTCATCAAAATGTTAAGGTATATTCACCTGCGGTGTAGATATCAAAGTAGGTTGGCTTGTTTGCAACATTCCCCACTGGTTCAAGACCAGGTCCCCTTGCTGTCACTTTGTTGGCATCTCCAAGTGCCATTGCAACATTGACATCAAATGGACTTTTATTGATGTTCTGTCCAGCAAATAAAACTGTGACCTATACGAGAACAAGTTCAAATAAAGGTTATAACTTTTCATTCTGGAAGGAGTCTTGTTTCGTGACACATAAGATGTGTGCATATTCCAAATGCATGCATTCTTCAGTTTTACTCATACAAATACAAATAATGTATGATACACTATCAATCAAGTAAACACTCTTCTGTGTAAAAAAAATTGTCTTTCATATAGAAGGGAATATTTGCAAATCTATCTATCTATCTATCTATCTATCTATCTATCTATCTATCTATCTATCTATCTATCTATCTATCTATCTATCTATCTATCTATCTATCTATCTATTGAAAAAGATATCTCTCACATAAATCAAAGGAGTCTGATTTGTAAAAAAAAAAAAAAACAACAAAAAAGCTGTTGTATTTCTAGCAACAACCATTTAAAAGTTTTCTTTAATTTTCTAACCTACACAAAAATATTACAACTGGTATCATAGTTTGGCACAACTGGTCCAATGATTACAAGCCATGCTCTGTATTCAAGAAATGTTGGGGTTGCTTCTGACCTCCATGGGGACAATAAAAGGAACCTCTGATGGCCAGAAACAATCATTATTGGAAGTTGGAAAATTCCTACATGCAAGGCTTCTGCCTCATCTTCTACAGGGCACAGCAAAGCATCAAAGTATTATGCATATGAGGTTAAAACCTAAGAACAAACAGGGTGCTCCATTCCGATTTTCTAAGGGTCACTGAAATTTTCCCTGGGCATACAGACTCTGGTTCAGCAACATTCCACAGAACAGGGGCCACTTCCAGGAATAGGGAAAGGACCCAGAGTTTGGAATCCACATACTTTACAGACAGCCCAATGACAGCGCCAAACAAATGTCCAAGGGTCGTAGCAGATTCTGCTATGGATTAATATTATCATTAAATTACCATGGACTCTTGGACATTTGTTTGGTGTGCTCATTGGATTGTATGTATGCATATGAAGTTGTCATTGTAAGGCAATAATAATAGCAGGTCCTTTTGCTCAGATGACTCATTTGAGGATGGGGAGGTAACTCCCTACACATCATTCTCAGAAAAAAATATGCCACACTAAAAAAGGTTGTAATGACCAAAAGCGTCACTATTTTTGCATGTGCCATTTTCAAATAATTTGTTCAGAACAAGAAAAGTAAACACATTTATGTTTCTTACCTTGTGAAGACCTGCCACCTTTGGCACATAGCTGACTGAGTAGGTTCTTTTCTTGTCATTGTTGGGAATAACCTTTGCCTTCAAAAGAAATATTGTGTAGGTGACCTAACCCAAACTCAGCATCAAAGTAAATTAACGGTTAACCTGAGTATGCTACTAAAAAAATTCCATAAAATTTTATAATTCTACATTTTCAAATCATAAGCAATAGTTAGTATTCATTTAGTCAAATTATATTCAATGATAAATAAAGTTGTTTCTGCTTGGATTTATGATATATTTATGTGTTGATCCAGTTATTCATTTTGTAACATTGTACTCATATTTGGCTAAATCAGAGAGTTTATGGTTACACGATCAGGTCCTGGAATTCCCATTATCAGGTATTCTGTTTATAATACTAAATTCTAAAGAAAGACATCATTTTGGGGTTTAGAATAATGACAGACCGATATTGAATGCTACCATAACAGGCTGATCATGTCTGCTTGCCTGGACTAAATTGCCAAAGTGGTCCACATTATAAATGGTGTATATTTTATAATATATATAATATATACTTATATTTTGTTAACTTTATTGCATGTCATTTTTTACCTCTTCAGTATGTCCTTCAGGATCTTCTATGAATACCAGCACTTCTCCCAGTCCAGCCTCAATAGTTTCTACTGTAAAGAAGGCGGGTTTCAAAACTGTATTTCCCTGAGGCTCAATTCCTGAAACGATAGCACACAGCACAGCAATCAATACCAATCCAATCCAAACAATATCTATATATCTAAAATACCAACAAAAATTATATATATATAAATTATATATATATATATATATATATATATATATATATATATATATATATATATATTATTAGGCTTTGAAATTAAAACCTATATACAGATATATATGCGTGTGTCTACATGCCCCCATTTACACTTGAATTTTTTTTCATCTTCCCTATGCCATTCTTTCTAATTGTTGCCTTGTGCTCTACGCTCAAAAAAGTTCCTTACTTTCTTTTAGCATATTCGGGCATTTTTGACCGCATAGATTTCAGTGGGAGTGTCTTTAAACATTTTTGTGCATGCTTTGTGGCCTGGTGAACACTTCTCCTCCTCTCAGTCATCTCCGCCCCCCCCCCCCCCCCTGCCCAGGAAACAAATGCCTGAAGCTTGATACATGTGCAAAAATGCATAATTTGTGAAACGTCTAAAAAATGCCTATAAAGTGCCTGAAAAAAGCTTCACAATCACCAGTAATATGCTTTGCCCAGGTGTGAATAAAGCCTTAATGTTAGAATGTATTATTAAATTTAAAAAAATAAGCTGGATTTAATGTATTATCAAAATATGACAAACTGACATATAGGAACTGATTTACTAAAACGTGGGAGTGCAAAATCTGGTGCAGCTCTGCATAGAAACCAATCAGCTTCCAGGTTTTAATTTCAAAGCCTAATTGAACAAGCTGAAGCTAGAAGCTGATTGGCTTACCATGCACAACTGCACCAGATTTTGGCACTCTCCAGTTTTAGTAAATCCACCCCATAGTGTTAGTGAAAACCACACTTTTACATAATGTATCAATATCGTTTGTAGAGTCTGCAACATATTTTTCTAATTTCTTACACGACAGGTTAAAAAAAAGCATACACTTACATATGGACTAAAATACTACAGCCACCAGTCACCACAATCTAGTGGAAGACATACTATCTCTAAATTCATATTCCCTTTATCATGAGAACAACTCAGAAGCTGTAAAAAGAGGACACACTGCAGATTTGGCTGCTTTGGTGTTCTCACTGCTGCATCTCAAGATATGTCCAAGGCTGATGGGAATGTATAAGGCCCCACTAAAGTGTGTGTTTTGGTTCTGGCTGTTTCTTAATTGTCCACATTTGGGAGTTTTGGCAGCAGATGATCTAACTGCTTCGGATCAACATATTGTAACAATCCCGATGCTGCCAAGTAGAGATGGAGCACGGCGGATTGAGAGCATGAGCTCACCCAGACATCGTGTTACACTGACAGAGCCAGCAGGAAGGGAACTGCGGGGGCTACCTGGTCTCCCACTTTAACCCTCTACTACCAACACAAAAGAGTTAATTATAAAAATCACACAGGGCTATTCAATAAAACAGTACAAGGAGCAATTCTCTAAGCGCAAAGCACAGTAGTATATAATCAGAATCAATCTTGAACTGGTCAAGTTTTAATTAAGTGGATAATGATTGATTGCTATGGGTTAAAGCACTATGCATTTACCTTTCTGTTTTTTAATTGATTAATGAATAATTCAATTAAATGCATAGTCATCATTTAGGTGTCTTTGATTGAAAGAATTTCAGCTCAGATGTTTTTTTCATAATTTTCTTTCTGTCACTGAAAAGTGCTCAAGCCTGTCCATGCTAACATCACACCAACATATTTCAAAGCAGCTTCCTTATTGATTGATAAAATCAATTACACAGTAGATGTGCATGTGCAGAGGCATCTAAAATGTTTCATGCACACAGGTGCTTAGTGTATGTGAAACATGTTAGTAACCTCTGCTCACCTCTTGTGTATTTGATTTTATGAATCATTGAAGAAATCGCTTTGGAATATGTCAATGTGCCAATATCCATCTTTTCTGTAGCAGTACTCAAACACAGCAGTCGGCCTCTCTGCTGTATCACATGAATAAGCAAAAAAAGTAACTAAAGCCTAGTACACATGATCAGAAAATCGGATGAAAAACACTGCTTTCGAAGCGATCATATGATAATTTGATCATTAGTACACAGTTTTCGAGAGACAATCACAACAGTTCATCTGAAATTATCCAAAGGGACAAAAACATTTTTTTTTCTTGTACAATACCAGATCATATGATTTTTGGAAATCGGAAGAGCAAGACTACGTATGCTCGGAAGAATACATTACAATACAATACATTACATCATTTCCGAAGTTGTATTCTGTCGTACGAGAATTTTCGTGAATTGAGTAACCTCTTCATTTTCGATATGAGACTAGCATGCAGAAAAAAATGGATGAAAAGCCTGCTTTAGTGTTGTTCTTCCTCTCCAAACCTATTCCTTTGATCACAGATATCACAGAAAGCCAGGGAAAGACAATGAGGCAAAGCACACTTCTGTGCTCACTCAGTGACACCCCTATAGCTACGGTCCTATGACACAGCATTGTGGACTATATAAACAATATATTTTGAAACTTCTATGAATAGAAAAAAAGTTTAATGTTTTTGTGGCGTTGCATTAGCAGTGCTGAAATTTCTCATACCTGGCCCATAGGCAATGGCTTTCTTGGGATGCAGCTGCTTTGATCTTAGAGGAGCACCTGGCTTCAGCTTGGCCTTGGGGAACTGGGAAAGGTAGGTCATGACTGAATGCTCATCTACGTTGGGGTCAACAATTTCTTCAGGAGCAATGACCTACAGCAGTAGCAAGGATGAGAGAATTCATAGGTTAGTTACTGTATTAAAACCAGTATCTATGCCACATGCACATATGACTAAATAATTAAGGTTTGGTACAAATTCTTGCTAAAAGTTTTTGTTGTATTTTGCAATAATTGATATGTGGTTGGACATCAAACATACAATATCAGAAATACAAGATTGGAAATATCAGGCTAAATTAAAGCTGTTTTTTTTTTTATAGCCAGTCATTTGGTTGACTATAAAAACGGGCTTAGCGGATGACTCGCTGCAGACAGTGAAGTTTACAGTTCAGAAGCAATGACATAAATATATTGTCAGGGGTTTAATATGTTGTTATGCATATGGAAGGCAGTGAGATCATAACAAGACTATGCCATTGATGTCCAGTTGAAAACTCTAGCTCTGTTTAATATTGTAAATTCTAGATTTATGGCCTATGAGCCACGCAGACAAAAATCATCATGATGCACTATTTTTTACCCCATTAAGACATGTGTTAAAGAAGGCAGAACTAGTGCAATTCTCATTTATTTTCCTCATGGCCATGGATTTTTACCAAATGTTCAATAGATGAAATTGTTTAAACTGCAGTCCTTAATTTTATCCAAAAAGTTTTGGATTTAGCTATACTTTAAGATCTGTCTGTCTACATAGTCACCATTTACTCCTGAAAATGTTTAACAATTAGATGTGGCTATCAGTTATGGTAATGATGTATGTGCAGAAAGCTTCATATGCCCATAGCTGCCATGTTCACTTACCTGAGGCACACCTAGCCAGTCATCAGCTTGTTGCATTGCCTCTCTTGCGTTCTCCACAGGCTGGTTGGGGTCCCAGGCCTCCCAATCAGGACACAGACCTATAGCGAGACAAAGCATTATCCTTTGTTACCAGTCTTTGTAGATCTATTAAAATACATTCACTGCTACATGATGAAAGTGCATGTAAGTGGCTAATTCCATTAATCAAGCTGTAATATATACATACATACAATCTCCATAGTGACTACGAAATCCACCCAATCTTGAAATGAAGGGTGATAGAATAATTTCTATTGACTTGTTGTGATTTATGTTTGCTCATTAAAAAAAAAACATGTTTCAGCCATCTAGAAAGTCTTTTTGACTGCCTGTAGTCATGGAATCAATGGCATCTGAATTCACACCAACCACTGCTAGCAATGATTGAGTTACATCAGAAGTTCTAATATGGCATCAAAAGATTTGGTATAGCACCACCCCCCTTCTAGACACAAACCAACTAATGATGCATTATAGAAAATGGGAAGTTTAGTGCATAATCCAAAAAAAATATTATAGTACAATTGTTGATGCTACATGTAAACATCTCCCTGTTCACCTGATGAAGCTTAATATGTGAAACACGTTGAGACAGGAGATATCTGCGATAACCTAATGAACACTATTCTTTTTTGGATTAAGCACTATACTTTGTGTAAGAAAGTCAAAGTGCTCATTTGATAGTCTCCATTAGGGAAAGGATTGTATATAATATTATTTTTATATGTATTATGCAATATTCATTTGCAAAGTTGATAGATGTGTAAAATTGTATTAATAAATATGGAAAGGTTTTTTCATATTCTCTTTTCTTCAGATTTTGATAAAACTCAGTTGAGCACCTAAAAAAACCACATTCACTCAACGATCAAGCATTACCACTAGTAAAAAATGTATGGGGAAATATCATATTAAATACTGAAACTTTCTTACCGAGCAACAACTGAGCTGTTATAGAGTAATTTTACATGACAGATCAGACAGGTGACTGGATATATGCCTAAGGCCCCTTTCAAACGGGCACCTCTGTGGGACGGAATCCGCTGATCCCTGCTGAGCAGGTGGATGACAGGTCCTTCTCCACTCACTGTGCAGAACGGAGATGGATACATTCCTGCTCTCCTCTATGGGAAGATCGAGTGAAAACAGACAAACAAATGCCTGTCTGTTTTCATCCGATCATATCAGATCCGACCGACAAGTGTAAAATAGGACCACCAACTGTGTGGATTTTGCGGACAGGATCGGGGCGGATGTCAGCGGACATGTCACTGCTGACATCCGCCGCTCCATAGGGGTAAAAGGAGGGTCCAATCAAGGCCGCCTGAAAAACAGGTGGACCGGATCAGACAGACCCTGTGAAAGGGCCCTAAGGGTCGTTTCACATGAGCGTTTCATTTGTTTCATCAGTTCAGTCACATTTTTTTCAAAAAAAAAAGACGGATCACTTTACAGTTTCTCATGGGTTTCTTATCAGTTTTTTTTACATCCACTACCAATGCAAACACAGATGCAAAACAGACCGTTTGTCCATTTACATCTGTTTTTCAACCGTTATGTTTTGTTAATGGAAGAAAAATAGGGCTTTGATCTGTTCCAAAAAACGGATGCTGATGGAAACGTATGTAAACGGATGTATATGGATGATCATCCGTTTAAATCTGTTTTTCCATAGAGATGATGGATGAAAAACGGACAAACGGAACGCCCGTGTTAAAGGTGCCTAATAGTCATTAATTATTGACTTGGTAAAATTTATGGGCTGTCATACATGAGTTTATTTTAAATATTTTACATACACTTTTTATACTTAGACGTACTAGCTGGTCAACCTATGAGTCTTTACAATAATATTTCTGTATCTCATATTGTTAGAAATTATGTTAATTTCAATCAACAATCATACATTTGGGGAGCTGAATATAAAGGTAAACTCAGTCCAGAAAATTATACCATGTTGTAACATAAAAAAGTTGAGCACCTCTTCACTTAAGCCTGCTAGACTGAAAACAATAAGTTCTATATGATTAACATAATAAATCACGATATTCCTAGAGACCATATCTAATCCTCTAAGCTTGCAAATAACACTTATCACCTCATATATTAGCAAAGGGAATGACTAAACTGAAGTCTAAGTTTGCTTGTGTCATTGTGCTGTTTTATTTGATGTTGCATGATGCGATTGTGCAAGCTTGCTCTCTGCCTCTTGCCTTATATGAGATTACACACTTCTCTCCCCACCCTCTCATTCTCTGGCAGGCAGACAGACAGCTATACTGGATAATGTTACAACCGCATTTCTCACTTGTCATGGAAGGGAACGAGCAAAAGTGTATGGTTACACTGAAAATTGTTTCATGCCTACATATAAATGGACGTTAGATCCCTCCTCCAATAACATGACCTGTCCCTTTCAAATATTATTAATACCCTTACGGGACAAGAATAGGGACAGAGTAAGTCATACACTTTCAGTTCTGGTAGTCTGCTAGCCGTCATAGAGAAATACTTTAGGTTTGTTGTAAAATAGTATAGTCCAAGTCAGTTCTCAAGGGGCGGACATTTTGGGGTATTTTCTAATTTACAGTCATTAAGATCTATTCAAGAAAGAAAATGACACAGCTTGCCACAAATCCAAGCCTACAGGCTTTCCCTGAGGACTTTAGTTGGCCAGTCCTGTTGAAAACGAAGTAATGTCTAACCACAAACAGCAACTTAAACACTTATCTATGAAGACACGTTTATAAACATCATAGTAGACAAATGGTTAAATCAAGTCCACAGCTGCTTCTGCTGCTGTGAGCTTAATACCGGTTTTAAGAGCCAGGAAGGGCTTTCCTTTAAAACAGATCTAGAGCCAGCCCATCATATTTACGGGGCTCTCAAAGGAGCACCTCCCTGCCGGCCAGGAGTACCCACAGTCCACTGGGACCACAAGAAACAACTTCCCCAGATAAAGCACTAGGAACCTGGGGAACATCTGTTTCCCTGATTCTTCCTGCGACTAATGACCCCAGAAGAAATGTGTATTTTGTCACTTCCGGGGTCACAGCTGTCATCCTAGTATAGCCAAGGATGCAGCTACTCCAGCAGTATTTGTGTTGGAATAGTTGCATTGGCGAGCAGGGGAGATATGAGGGTCTAAAAGACCTCCAATGTCTTTATAAAGAGGGCCTGTCATCTGCCCATGCTATCACATGTGATAGCAATAAAGTAAACAAAAAAAAAAAGTGTAAAAAAAAAAAAGAATTGTATAAAATAAATAAAAATTATTTACATTTTTTTTTAAGCACCTCTGTCATGCCCGCACATACTCCATAAAGAAGCACAGCATATGACAAGCACATATATGTAACATCAATTGCGCAAAACTTGTGAGTTTAATCGCAAACATCAGATTGAGAGAAATAACTCTAGGGCCATAGTTCATGGTTAACTCTAAACTGATGAGCTGTAAAGGCTTTTAAAGTATCTCCTATGGAAAATTGCAGGTACCATCGTTTTTTTGATTCCATGGGTGTGCGCAATTTTAAGTCTTGACATGTTTTACTAACAAAAAATGGGTAGAATATTGTGTTTGTTTGCACTAAAATTCATTTACTGTAATTTTCTTGGAAATAATGAATGTGAAACTATTATGCAACATAAAAAAATTGCAACTACCACCATTTTATTCTCCAGGGTCTCTACAGTTTACAGTAATTTCTAGCAAAAAAAATTGCTAATTTCAACATGTGTGTGAAAAATAAAAACATTGCCCAAGTAGACAAGTAGTTTAAGGGATTGTACTAGGGTTTTTATACAATTTTATCTAGCAGTCTTATCTGAAAATGAGCATCCATAAAATGTCAGCATGGGACCATAACAGAAAATGCCAGCGGAGAAAAAAAAATTGTTAACCAGCTTTTCTGCACAGCATATAATGCATTTTGCCGAATTATTCTGTATGATATTATTGCTGAATTATTCTGTATGACACTCTGGATGGACAGGTGAATACATTCTTTATATTGGTTTAATTATCTTTCTGCACTCTTCTACAACCACCTTCTTTCTGCCAACATTATGTTACAGTAACTGCCTACAGCCAATAAAATAACATAATAGCTTAATGACTGAAAATATGGCAAGCTTTGTGAACAGTATAAAATAGGCACCCGGCAGTAGTCCATTAAAATAAGATAGAATATGCACGCCCGGTTAAAGCTTAGGTTTAGATAAAAAAAAGTTCTCCAAGAATGGAGGGGGTGGACCTTTCAGTCTTTTGCCCATCCTCCATTCATAAGTCATGTGTCCTTCATTGAAGCTATAGTATCACTTCTATGAATGGAAAAGCTGGGCAAAAAGCATAGCTTCCAACTGTCCCTAATTTTGAGGGACTGTCCTTGAATTGCAACAAAGTCCCTCTGTCCCTCTTTCCTCCTCATTTGTCCCTCATTTTGGTCTGATCTATATAGTTGTATATAAAATGCATTTTTTATCTTTCAAAAAGTGTTTTCCAGCACTAAACCTTTTATCTCATTTCTAAATTGCTGGGTTTGTAAATTTAAAAAGCCAATATAAAGGAATAGTAGTGGTAGGAAAATCACTCATGGGTTTAACTAATATAATGGGTTTAATAATATAAAATATATTTTTGTAACATTCTCATTTAAGGGGGTGTGCCCTATGCCTACATACTTTTGCTAATAGGTGACCCTCGTTCCCATCCCCAAAATTTGGGTAGGAGTATGAAAAAGGGACGAGCATAATCGGGCATTCTTGATGAGAGTTCTATTAACCCCTTCTACATCAGAAGATTATGGAGGTGGCGGATGGGGCATTGGAGGAGGAAGATTTCAAGAAATCCAAGAGCCAGCAATACAGGGGACACATCACAGTGATGGTAAGTAATATCCCTTGTGCTGATTTTTTTTTTTTTAACTAAACCTATGCTTTGATTTAAATCTGGACTATTACTAATCCAGCAAGACGCTGCCTTTTTCCAGGCAGGATGTGCCAATGTATAAAAGAAGTCATATGTAACCAAGCCTGTGTTTACTACAAATATCACTTGGCGTTCAGAAGAAATTGGAGGCTGAAAGTGCATCTGTCATACAAGAAATATGGGGACTGCCGTTGCTGACCTCCTGATGAAAATGTTAGTTCCCTTGGCTGCTTTTGAGTCACTGCCTAACACAAGTCTACTATAAATGTGTGAGAAAAGTGTTGGAATGGCCCAACTCTATATTTGTTCCAGGTGAGTGACTCAGAAGACCTAGAAGCCAAAGCATCAGCATGACAGCCAGAGAATTAACATTCTCCAAAGGAGAGGTCAGCAGTGGCCGGCTCCACACTTCTTTCATGACAGATTTATTATAGGGGACAGCAGGTTAGGGAATAAAGGGCAACTTGGCTTTTGTTAAAGAACAGTTTGTATAAGATAAATAAATGCAGCACAGGGTATTATAAAATGTATTGCTATCAGAAATGATCCTTCCTAAAACAGTTGTTCGGTGGGAGGCCGTGGCAGGCAGGTTCTTGGCTAGTGGAGTATGTGATATTGATGTATCGGTATATTATTGCAAGCTGCTCTATTTCCTTTGGAGGTATCCTGTGGATGGGACTCTCCAACTGAAGGGTATCTCAATGCTTTGGTCTTCTGTTTGGTCTGTGAGTAGTCCATATTAACAGCTATCCTGCCTGTTTGATTATCCCTTTTATCCAGGCCTACTGGGAGGCCTCTCCTCCCTCTTCCCTGCTGTAAAATTTGGATTTTAACCCTTGTTTGAACAACCCCCGTGGATTCAGTGTTAATGCAACCAATTGCCTACTTTGGTGTGGTAGCATACATCCCCTGAGAAAACCTATCAAACAGTGAAACACGTCGGTTGCTACACCATGATAAGCAACTGCAATGAATTCACTAGATGAATATAAAATATGAATTATGTTTTTAGTATGTCTATATTTTTTTCTGTTTTTTTTTTACATGAGATACATAAATAAACTGATTGATTGGTTTGAGAGTAACTTGGTTTGAGAGCGTTTTGCAACACAAGCAACATTTTTTCATAAATTTTGGCTTGATATACACGCGATGTCTTGATAGACAAGTAGCGTCATGTCACAACTGGGTATAAAAGAGAAGAGAGGCGCCTCTAATTGTAGCAATATGGTTACATTTTATGAAGGTACAACATTTAGCAACTCACATGGTTGATGAATAAAAGACTATCTATGTATCACCATCTATGTATGCAGGCATCAGGGGTAAAGTTGTTCACATAAACCATATCCTCCTCACCGACATCGTCCCTTCCACGCTGCGCTCCAGGATCGCTTCAAGCCTCGCTTTCAGATCGCTCTACTGCAGGGTAGTCTTCCCGGTCACGATTGCAGACTGATAGCGGTGAGAGGCGGCGGTGCGGGGGATGGTCTATGTGGACCGCTTTACCCCGGATGCTTGTATACTTAGATCTGCCTGTTTTAATCATCAGCCATGTGAGTTGTTAAATGTTGTATCTTCATTAAATGTACCCACATTGCTACACTTAGAGGCGCCTCTCTTCTCTTTTATACTCTGTAGCTCCTGTTGGATTTTGCTTCTAATCCCCTTGTGGAGGTGGCCATTTGTGGATGGACATTTTATGGTTACATAACCTGCTCATATTGCTATAATCTTTTTATATGGACTATAAACTGAAAGACCTATGAATAAATGGTTGTGGAACGAATCATTTGAGTTTCCATTATTTCTTATGGGGAAATTCGCTTTAATATACAAGTGCTTTGGATTACAAGCATGCTTTCGGAATGAGTTATGCTCGCAATCCAAGGTTTTACTGTATGTGATTATGACTTAAGTTATTGGCACCTAAAACATCCCAGCTCTTATAAGAGCATTACCAAGTGTCCTGTTTTGTATTACTTTGGGATGGGGTGCCTTTGAGACTCTCTGACCAACTTTATCTTGCTCATCCAGTACAGCTAAAAAATATGAAATAGCGTCTTTGAATCAATAGCAGCTGGGGTGTTCTGTATGATATATGTGTACAGATAACCTCCAGAAATTGACTCTGTGTTTTTTTTGCAGTTTCTTTCTTATTACAGTAGTGAGAATAGTCATGTCACCATAGATGCCTTGTCAGTTCGCACACAGGAAACAAGAAGTAAGTGGAATGAACGTGTGAGTTTCTAACTAAACAGCAGACGAAATGTTTCTAAAACATATGTGTGTGCAGCCTATTGCATTAGGGTGTGCACCCCAAAGCTCAAACACACGTGCCTTTCTCTGCAGCCTCAGCTGCACTAGACAGTGAATGAATGGGAAGTGTTCTGTGCTTAGCGGCTTCCTGTTAATCACAAATGGAGGCATAGTAAACAGGTTACTATGCTTCAGTTATGAATGAACACAGTAAGTGAGTGGGTTCACTGTGTTCATTTAGAAAAGGAAGGGGGCTGTAAATGACATATTTACTAGCCCCTTCCCCCACTCCCAATCTTGAAACATCCCCCGCAGCAGCCAGGAGGAGAGAAGGAAGACCAGCAGCACCGCAGAGCGGGGGAGCCAACACGGGGAATCCCGGGCAGTAGGGGAAGTCTGCACCTTACTTAGTGATTAGGGTGTGCCCGGGCACACCTGGCATACCCCACTGCGCATGCCTATGTCCTAAAATAGGGTTGGCTGATCTCCTTGCTAGGTATTAACTAACAAGAAGTGATTTGTGAAAATTGGCTTACATAATAATATATCATACTATATCAGTCTCTTTGAAGAGTCCATACAACAGAAATTCATGGGGTGTGGTGCTACAACAGTGCTACTCACAGGGTCACATTTTGTACAGTTTGAGTACACATTTTAAAGCTGGACTCCGCAATAAGAATATATTGTCCACACACAAAAGGCATGTGTATTCTTACTTGAATCTTCTACTTTGCATATTTAAAACTTTACCTCAATTCAGGAACTTCCTATAATAAAGACCGGTCACTGCTGCTTTTTCTGCAGGGTGCAGGGTGACTGGTCTTGTATCCACTCCTACTGCAGTTTTAAGCAGGTAGCCTGTACTGGGTGGACCTGATGGCCCCACTACACCCTCCCCCCCCCACAGGTTTGATCTCTGCACAGACTATTTGCAGCACAGTACTGATTTAAAAGGTAATATCTTAATTTCCAAAGGCATTTGGTGCAGACAAAGTGAATTTATACACTTTATCTCTTTTAAGAAATATATATATAAACTAAAGTTTTTGTGCCCGGAGTTCAGCTTTAACGTGCTATATGCTTCTAAGCAAGGCAGATATTGAGCAAAACCAGCAGCAGCCTCAGGGCTGCCCAATGTTTGCTTTCCCAAAGCATGGGAAGGGGGGAAATGTTCCAGGGATATCTAGGAATATTTCCGTCTATGACCTAATACTTGGACATTGATCACAGGCATGGACATCACCCGTGGGTTGGAATATGGTCTTTATATTATACTTTTACTTTTTAACTCCTTAAGTGCTAAAGGATACCCTCCAGATATGATTACCATTTTTGATATTATTGTTATATATATATATATATATATATATATATGCAGTATGATACCTTTATACATACAGTATATATATATATATATATATATATATATATATATATATATATATATATACACACAACTCCTGAAGGACTGATGAGGAATGTTTTAAAGCATGTCAAACACAGGTCATCAAAATTCCATTGATTTTAATTAAGCAGTAGACTTTTGAGGCCACTTGTGATCTCCTTTGCATCATGCTGTATTTCTTTGAATGTGTCATGTCCTACTGAGGTACTTTTCAACTGTAGGCAGAGCAGGTCAAATCAGTCTTTTCTTGTGATGAGTTTGCCATTCAACATGAGGCCTTAAAGTTGGTTATTAAAACTTAAATAGACTAGTAGAAAGGGAAGCTGTAAAAACATCTAGGTTATAACCTAGCTAAAAATGTCTTCAAAGGTAGCCAAAAAATAGGAAGAATAGGAAGCCGCATTTCACTTACTTCAAACCGCTTTTGCATCCCTATAGATTAGTATGAGAATCCAAAACCCATTTGAAGCAAATAAAATCCTTTCAACGCTGGCTCTTAGTCAAACAAAGAACTTAGAAAATTCCATGATATAGCAGCATACTGTATGAACATTTTTCCATACCTCTCCACTGTTCTTTATTTGGAGGGACTGTCCCTTTTTTGGAACTAAATCCCTCTGTCCCTCTTTCCTTCTCAGTTGTCTCTCATTTTGGACAGATGTGTAGGCCTCTATAATAAATGCAATACTTAACTATCCAAAAGTCTTACACTACACTAAGCCTTTCACTCAAATCTTTTTATTGTCAGATTATTGTTTTAAATCATTTTTTGCTTAATAATTTTTCATGGGCCACATAACTGGGTGGGATGGGATGTGTCCTTTGCCTACATAATATGTGTTAAAAGGTGTCTCTATAACCCAGGGGTCTCTAAACTTTCAACGCAAAGGGCCGGTTTACTGCCATCCAAACTTGGCTGGACTGTGGCCAGTGGATTTAGAAAATGTCCTGGCATCGGTGGAAGTAAACCATGCCATAGCCTTGGTGTTCAGTGGGAGTAAAGAAATTACGTCATTGGTGTCAGTGTGAGGAATAGTGCCCCATCACTGCTGTCAGTGGGAGAACTAGTTCCCCATCTCTGGTGTTAATGGGAGGAATAGTACCAGTACCCTACTGATGGTGTCAGTGGGAGGAATAGTGCCCTGAGGGCCAGATAAAGGCAAGCAAAGGGCCACATTCGGCCCGTGGGCCGCAGTTTGGAGACCTCTGCTCATCCAACCCAACCTGATGTAAGTTCCTTGTTGACCCTCATAAAACTGACATACCTGGAGCACAGTTGTCAACTAGGGCACCCAGTGCTTTGCCATCTTGCCAGTCCCGGTGAAAGTTGGTGATAGGAAGCTGTGGAATCTTGTTCTGAATCCATCCCAGAAGTCTTTGTTTGGGAGTTTGCTTTTTTGCATCTTCTTCATCCTCATCTTCCCACATAGGCATAGAAATGGAGTAGTGTAGAATGAGAGTCCAGATCAGACCCAGGATCAGCTTAAGGTTTCCATCCACAATGGCTTTTGAATCTGCAAATAAAGAATCATTGTACATATTGGTTAAAAAATCTAATCAATTATTGGAATCATTTTTGCATTATTCAAAAATTACGAACATGTGCAATAGAGCATGAAAGTATGAAACTTTGTGCACCGCTCAAGCAGGAGAGGAAACTCGTCCACTTTAGCCTAGAAAGCATTTCACTGCATACATCTGAACAACATACCTTGGGGTAGACTAACCGCTGCTCTCCAGACAAACCAAAGTGAGATAAGATACCCCATGATATGTGCAATAGAGCATGTTTAGAGCCAAACAGTGAGTTCTGAACATCATACAATAATATTTTCAGCAATTATTTATAATATAAACAAAAGGCCGTTCATTACTTTTTTCAAGATATGCACAAAAAAGTAAAGTTGGCCATAGACAGAGCAAATTTCTTTCCTGCAACCACAAACAGTGTTGACAGTGGAATCCCTACTGCTGAGCCATTGTTTTCGGGGGAGGGGTGCGGGGCTATAACAGCCACTATTAATAATTTGATCGATCGATCAACTTGGGTATATTCAGCCTGCCGGGTTCCCGCTGAATTGTCCGAGATTCGTCTATGGCCAGCTATAGGTGTCCGCTAACTTTAGATACTTTGCCTGGAATGTATCAAACACTGATGTCACACTGATAACATTTTTCTTAATAGTATCTGAATTAAAAATGGATTATGTCAACTGTAATCTACAACTGATGTTGTTAACAAGCTTGGAATTCTTGGTGCAAAACATATTGACATTAGAAAACATTGATGTGTTTGTATTCCCCAGTAAAATTGTGTTGCTCCCAGGCTAAAGCCGGCCATAGATGTTCAGCAGGAACCAGCTGAGATTCTAATCATATATGGGCAGGCTGATTGTACCCAAGTTGATCCATCAATCAACTTGGGTACAACCAGCCTACCAGATTTTACATGGAATTATTGCTAGTGGCATGGACTTCTTCCCCCCCCCCCCCCTTCGCCGGGAGAACACAAAGGCTCAGAAGGGGGGATTCAACACTGACTGTCTGACTGACAAAATGAATCACCCAAAATTGAATTTCCTGGCTAATTAGCTATTGTAATGGTTTTCCTCCCTCAACAGCTAATGCCTAGTACACACGATGAGAAAATAAGGCTAAAAAAATATAATGCATTCGGAGCAATCCTTTTGATAATTTATTCATTGGTACACAGCTTTCGAGAGCCGATCACGACAGTTCATGTGAAAATATACAAAGGGACAAGCGCGAAAATGTTTCTCGTAAGATTACAGAATGAATGATTTTCATATAATTAGTGTGGTATTTTTACGAAAAAAATCGAGTGACCAAGACCACGCACACTTGGAAATTAAAGAATACATTAAATATTTAATATAAATCCTGTATAATAATAATAATAATAATAATAGGTGATCCTTTAAAAGCATTTACAGTTCACCACTTTAACTACTTATGGACTGCCCACCTTGGATATACGTCCCTACTTTGATGTTATGGCCATAACACCGGTATATATTTAAACAACGGGCGGCATCTGCCTGGAGTTTGCATGTTCTCCCTGTGCTTGTGTGGGTTTTCCTCCGGGTACTCCGGTTTCCTCCCACACTCCAAAAGACATGCTGGTAGGTTAATCGGATCCTGTCTAAATTGGCCCTAGTATATGTATGAATGTGAGTTAGGAACCTTAGATTGTAAGCTCCTTGAGGGTAGGGACTGATGTGAATGTACAATGTATATGTAAAGCGCTGTGTAAATTGATGGTGCTATGTAAGTACCTGAAATAAATAAATAAATAATACATTAAATCACTTCTGAAGTTGTATTCTGTCTCACAAGATTTTTCGTAACTTTATTAACCTATTTGTTTTTGATATGAGACTAGCATGTAAAATAAACGGACGATCATTCGTCTGATATTCTAATTGTATGTACGAGGCTTAAGCTAGAGGCCACACCTGATGCTGCAGAGGTAGCTGGGCAAGTAATATGGAGCCAGGTTAGAGACCCTCCACGGTCAGAATCAGCGTGTGGGCAGCAAGTCTCAAGCCAAACAGCCCACAGCTTTTCATGAGCTTTTCAAACCCAGCTACTGTGGGGAGCCCCTCCCCAATTGGGACCAGGGTACTCTAGCTCCAGTGGGGTGCCCCCCTGGTGTCCTTGAGCCTTGGATACCTCCAACCTTTTGCCTGTGTTATGAGAGCTATCCTGAATTTCCCTGAGAACTACACTGTGTGTGGGGATAAGCGATTGAGCCACAGGTACAATGTTGTGAGGAGTCCATGTTTTTGTAGGTTTCATAATCTATTTAGTAATATTCTGCAGTGTATGTATGCTCTTTTGCACTCTGACTTTTTTTTTTTGCATAGTTGATACAGTCACAGTTACTCCCTAGCTGATGATTCAGCCAATTGTCTATTCTGTTACACTACTGTTTCCCCGCTGGACTAATGGTGTCCAGAGTATTCCTTTCTCCCTCCCCTAGGTGCTAACAAGCAAATATGTTCTGGGAAAAGTTTTTTTTTTAAAGAGACTGGCCAGTGGTCAGGTTGTGCATGCATGGTGGATGTCTTTAGGCAGCTTCATTTGCATCTTGGCTATTCACCAGTATAGCTGAGTGCCCCTTTACCGGCCTGCCTCAGCAGAGAGCATCAGCCCCTGGAGATCTGGACATGCTCATGGTATTTAAATTGCAGTTTCTCCCTGCCTCCTCTGCTCAGTGGGACCATACCTGATGGAACAGCTGTTTCTGGGTTAGCTAGGTGGGACCAGGTACAGGACACCCTTACATTAGAGTCAGTGTGCAAGCCACCAAAGGGCACAAGAGCACACAGCATTACCCTAAGCCCCAGTCACATTGGCAGAGATTAGCCAGAGAGTCTCCCCAGCAGTGGCGGCCCATCCATAGAGGGTGCACAGGCGCTGCCTCCCCTATCAATGCGCCTGGCCCCCTGGTCTACATATTAGTGGTGCCGGACCATGGATTTCAATGCAGGGTGGGTGTTTTTTTGAAGCACCTGATGCCTAGCGCTTTGGAGGAAAAGGAGATACGGCAGAGGAAGCTGGGGGGGCGGAACAACGGAGCCGCCGCGGCCCGCATTCTAGGAGAGCAGGAGAGAACACCACAGCCCCACCACGAGTGGGTAAGTGACGGACCGCCCCCAGGCGGGGGGGAGGGGGGTGTTGTTTCAGTGCTGTGCCACACCGCTGGGGGGGTGTTGTTTGTTTGCTACCACCCTCAAAGAAGTCATTCCAGTGGGGTGGAGTTGCTCTCTGTTGCCCGGCCTGATGACTTTATCAGCAATACCTGTGTGCAGCCTGTTGCATAGTCCCTGTCCTCAGTGCCCTGAGTGACCCACTACAGCCGCTTCCTTTATAGGATGGTCAAAAAAAGGAGAGGGAGTGCAGCACTATAAACAAAGAAATACCAAGAATATAGCGCTGCACTCCCCCTCCTTTTTTTGACCATTTTATTTACATTGTCGTGCTGGCTGCTTTTCACGTTTTTTGACAGCGTGGTACTCTTTGTGATTTTTTTTGCTTCCCTTATAGGAGGAGGAGACATTTGACCACTTTGTCTGAGGAACTGCAAGTATTTGACTACTGTACAGTACGAACTTTTTTCATTTAAAGTGGTTCTAAAGGCAGAAGTTTTTATTTTTACCTTAATGCATTCTCTGTATTAAGGTTAAAAAACCTGCAAACAGATCCTACCCCCCCTTAAATACCTACCTGAGCTCAATCTCAGGGGAGCAGCGGCACTCTCTGCTCATTGGACAGAGAGGCAGCAGTGGGAGCCGTTGGCTCCTTTTGCTGTCAATCACAGCCAGTGAGGAAAGAGCGGTTGGCGGGCCAAGCTGGGCTCTATGTGTTAATGGACACACAGAGCCTTCTCTGGAGCAAGCAGGCACAAGCAGCTCCATAGCAAATGGTAGAGGGGAGGGTCCAGGAGCGCCGATGGGGGGCTGAAAAGAGGAGGGTTGGGCTTGCTCTATGACTTGTTTGTTATTTTATTTTAAAAAAACATTATGCCGTTATAATCACTTTACCTGATGGTATGTGCTAACCTGTTATTTTATACTGCCACCTAGTGACCAAAAAACATTTCTTTAATCTGTTACTTTATGTGGATTTACTCCATCTGCTATTTTGTAATCTGTTTAATACCCATTTTTTAGTACCAATCTGTATTGTCAATTATCCTACATTTTGACAGTAAATACCAAATTGCTCATCTTTATTGGCCTGATACTATTATGTAACATTACTACATAAGTTGTCCTAGGTACAGCTAGATCTTTAAATTATTACTGTTTTGGGTGTATGTCTGCTATCAGGTGTCCCTACACTGTTTTATTTCTCAGAAGCTTAACATTTTTATGACCTTTTGACTTTGCTATGTGCAGAAATCACAGTTTGAATAATCTCAGCTAGAACATTTATTTTAACTGTGTATGCTCTGTATTTTATTATATATTGTTTTACCTTTTTAGGTCGGGTCAGTAGATACGTTGTTAGGGTAATAGGGTAGTAGGGTAATAGGTTCCTGTCTAAATTGGCCCTAGTATGTGTATGCATAGCTCCCAACTGTTCCTGATTTCGAGGGACTGTCCCTAATTTGGAACAAAGTCCCTCTTCCCTCCTCATTTACTATTTATCTTTCAAAAAGTGTTTCCCAGTGCCAAACCTTTCATACAATAAATTGCTGCATTTGTAAATTTCAAAAGCCAGTATAAAGGAATAGCAGTTGTAAAAAAAAAAAAAAAAAGCACTTGTGGGTTTAACTAATCGTTTTTTAAAAAGAATTCTCCTTTAAGGGTGTGTGTCCTGTGCCTACATACTTTTGCTAATAGGGGTCACTCATCCCTGTTTTAAAAAGTTGGGAGGTATATGTATGTATGTGTGTGAGTTAGGGACCCTGGATTGTAAGCTCCTTGAGGTCATGTACAATATATATTTGTAAAGCGCTGCATAAATTGATGGCATGATATAAGTTCCTGTAATAAATACATACATCCGGAAACGAATTGGTTTCTGTGCAGAGCTGCACCAGATTTTGCACTCTCCAGCATCCACGACTAAAATGTACTGGAGCTTTAGTCGACTAAATATGACTAAAACTAAAACACTTGCAGAAGACTAAAATGGGACTAAAACTAGAATGCCATTTTAGTCAAAAAACTAAAACTAAATCGAAATTTGCTGCCAAAATTAACACCGCATGTATGTTGCGTGTTATAAACGAAATAAGAGCAGACAGATGAACCCCAACTGCAGATACTGGCGTTATAATAGCTCATTAATGAATATCTTATTATTAACTGCTTGTCGACCAGCTGCCGCAGTTTTACTGCGCCAGGTTGGCTCGGCTGCGCGAATCGCCGTAGCTGTACGTTGGTCCCTTTAATCGCCAAAGCAGGCACGTGCGCGCCCACTGCACGTCGCCAGAGCCGATGCGTGTGGCTAGGGCCGATGCGCGTGGCCAGAGCCGATGTGCATGGCCGGAGGCTGCTTTGTCCGCAAGCCACCTGCGATTGGTCCACAGAGAGCCAGAACGGGGATCTGTCAATGTAAACAAACAGATCCCTGTTTTGACAGGGGAGTAGAGCAATCTCTCTGTACTCCCAGTCAGTCCACTCCCCACACAGTTAGAAACACCTCCCTAGGGGACACTTAACCCCTTGATCGCTCCCTAGTGTTAACCCCTTCTCTGCCTATGTCATTTATACAGTGATCATTGGCTATTTTTAGCTCTGACTGTAATAATGTGACAGGTCCCAAAAAAGTGTCAAAAGTGGCCGATCTGCCCGCCGCAATGTCGCAGTCCTGCTAAAAATCATTGATCACCGCCATTACTAGTAAAAAAAAAAATGAATAATAAAAATGCCAGAAATCTATACCCTATTTTGTAGACGCTATAACTTTTGCACAAACCAATCAATATACGCTTATTGCAATTTTTTTTTTACCAAAAATATGTAGAAGAATATGTATTGGCCTAAACTGATGAAGAAAATATTTTTTTTAAATTTTTTTTCAATATTTATTATAGCAAAAAATATAAAATATTGTTTTTTCTTTCAAAATTGTCGGCCTTTTTAGCGCAAAAAATAAAAACCGCAGAGGTGATCAAATACCACCAAAAGAAAGCTCTACTTATGGGGAAAATAGACACAAATTTAGTTTGTGTACAACGTCGCAAGACTGCGCAATTGTCAGTTAAAGTGACGCAGTGCCGTATCGCAAAAATGGTCATTAAGGGGGCAAATCCTTCCGGGGCTGAAGTGGTTAATATATTATAATAAGTATGTTAATAATATTTAATTGGCAGGTAGATGATTTATGTTGCGCAGTACTGAGAGATGATCAAGCTTGCTTTTATCTCGCACTTTAGTATACAATCTCATTTCAGTCCCTGGCACAGACAAGCGCACAAAGAGCCAATAATGGGGTTTACTTTGCCTCACACATTCTTACCCAAATTTTTTTCCTTACAGAAATACAGACACAAATAACACCGATCTGCACACACTAATCCTTTTCTGACATCGGACCAGCTGCAGATATATAGCACTGAAGGCCTAATCGTACAACACAAATGACAAACTATTTAAGGAAACATTCAGCAGCACTCTCAATAGCCGCTGCTATGAATGGAAGGCTGGCAGCTTCATGACCAGATAAAAGTAGCCAACTAGATGAACATGTTAGAATCTGACCGCTTACAGAAAGACGGCTAGGAATATGTACTCTTATGGTGAGATGAATAAAGGACCTGACCAGAAACAATGGTAGATAGAATATTACACAGAGGAATAGAAGAGAACAGCACTTTATGTCCGAAAATTGTATATAGTATAGTATGTATTTATGAGTCATTACATATATTCAAATCATTAGTAAGACCTTATCTGAAATATGCAGTTCAGTTTTGGGCACCAATTCACAAAAAGGATATCGGGGAACTGGAGAAAGTGCAGAGAAAGGCAACCAAACTGATAAGAGGCATGGAGGAGCTCAGCTATGAGGAAAGATTAGAGGAACTGAATTTATTCTCTCTTGAGAAGAGGAGATTAAGGAAGGATATGATCACCTTGTATAAATACATAAGTGGTCCATATAGTGAACTTTCAGATCATTACAGTGGACAAGGGGGCACTCTTGACTTTGGGAGCAAAATAAAGGTAACCTCTACATATGGAAAGGCTTCTTCACGGTAAGAGCTGTGAAAATGTGGAATAGACTCCCTTAATAACTAGTTCTAGATGGCTCAGCAGATTGTTTTAAGAAAGAGCTAGATGCATTCCTAAACTCACAAAATATAACTGGATTCTAACATTTATAGGTAATAACATCAGGGGTAGTTGATCCAGGGAATCTGCATTGTTAAGCGCTGCGCAAACTGTTGGCGCTATATAAATCCTGTATAATAATAATAATCTGATTGCCTTCTGGGAGATCAGGAAGGAATTTGTTCCCTGCTGGGGCAAATAAGATCATACTTTACAGTTTTTTTCCTTCTTCTGGGGGTATAGAATTGTGTATTTTGAGGTTTTGATTATTTTGTTTTACTCCATTGGTTAAACTTTATGAACTTGAGTCTTTTTTCACCCTGACTAACTATGTACTGTATCTATAAATATATTTAATTGGTTGCTATGGGTTGCTGCATTTTACTTTGATAAAGTCTTCTTTAGTTGTGTCTGTAGATGTAAAAGAGTTTTATTCCAGGACAGGTTAAAGAATGTTTATTCTCACACTGAGGATCAGACAGTAATGCATACCATTTCCATTATAGCACAATGTCTGGTAGATTATAAAGGTGTTCAGAGCAATGGTCTGGCAGCAAACATTTTCCATTCAAACTCTGAGCAAGTGTGCCCTTCACCAGATAAAGGGAGAACAGGAAGAGGAAAGAGGAAGGCTTGCTGTGAATATGAATGAACCCAGTCTAGCACCGTTTAATATGTTTTATATGCAATTAAAGATATGATGTCTTCCTGAGCTATGATAGCAAAGACTACAAGTTCAACTCCCAACATGATATCAAAATTGCTGGAACTTTTCTATGATGGATCCTGAGGGCTTTCACTTTTTAGTGCCAGGAGCCCAACACTGTTATATTCTGTGAGGGACTTTTAGTACCAAAAAACACAAGTAAAAAAATTTGAAGTCATGCCCAGGACATGAAACCTATCCCTAATGCTTCTCATGACCCTAACAATTAACATGGAAAACATGGAGGCTCCCGTAGCTACACAGTCAGGTTGATAAAAGATACAAGTCCATCTAGTTAAACCAATTGAAAAATGAATGAATATGGTACCGACCAGACTGGCTACATATGGAGCTTCTCCAAAGTTCTTTCGAGGCTGTAGGCAGGATGGAACAACATACCATATATGGTGGCAATGCCCCAAGGTGCGACGATTTTGGATAAGGGTTTACAACTTCATTTTTACTCTTACCCAAATCAACCTCATTAAACCTCCTAAACATGCCCTGTTGGGGTTGAAAGTTGACGAGGCCTCGAAAAACCAGAGGAGGCTCCTCACTTTCATATTTATTGCTGAGCAGGAGGGCCAGCTGTACTGTCCTATTACAGACACCGATACTCTTCTGTCTCCAACGGCAGTGCTGCCAACTTCTCCTTCTCTCCCTCCCTTGGGCTACACTGCAAGGAGCTTGATTCTAGCACATACACCCCTTCCATCTGCTGTCCGGGCCCACCTATTTCCCCCGCAGAGCTGCCAGCTTCCCTCCTCTCCCACCGGCAGCTGCTGTGGGCACAGAGGGGGATGTAATTTACTGGTCCTTTCCTTTCCTGAATGAACACAGTGATCGAACAGTACCAATCCCTCCTGTGTCCATTCATCATAAACTGTGTTTTCTTTGCTCCAGTTTGTGAATGAGCAGGAAGCCTCAGAGGGCTTCCTATTCATTCATCTGTGCAGCTGAGGATGTAGAGAAAGGGACTAATAAATCTATGTCCTCAGTCACTTTCAGCTGAGTGGGCTGTCAGATAGGCTGTATGGGACCCTGTGATTTCTAACAGAAGCCCTGGACACAGCAGAAAGTAAAGGAAAATCTCCTCGTGGGAAGAAAACTTACAGTCAACAGCTGTCACAGCTGAAAGTGCTAGTTCCCTGACTGTCATGTAGCTCAAATGGCTGACTTTATCAGTGACTCAAAAACTATTGATGTTAGACTCAGCCGGGGCAGCCAGGCAACTAGTATTGTTAGAAGGAGAGTCTTCATATCTCACAGTTCAGGTTTGCTTTCAATTAAATCTGATTTTCCTTTGCACTGCAAACACGTTAAAAGAAGCATAAAAGTTCTACTGTGTGGTTCAGTGCAGCAAAACATGCTTAGTCGCCTGGTTGCCGTGCCGATCTTTTAGCATCCGTACTCTCTAAGAAAAGTATGCATTGCATGCGTGTTCCAGATCAGTGATTTAAAGTACAGAAGCCAGAGACAGCCAGAAAAATTGCATTTTTCGAAGAAGGTTGGCAATAGCAGGTATTCCTGTTTCATGTAAGAAACACTGGGGGAAGGTTTACCTTTACCTGGAATGTGCAAAATCTGGTGCAGCTCTCCATAGAGACCAATCAGCTTCCAGGTTTTATTGTCAAAGCTTAATTGAACAAACTGAAGTCAGAAGCTGATTGGCTTCCATGCACAACTGCACCAGATTCTATGTGCACCAGTTTTAGTAAATCTCCCCGCACTGTCCTGCAAGCACCTCACACTCATACACAAAACATACTGCCACAAGCACCACATGAGTCATGTATCCTCAGCATTCCAATATCTTCTCAATCTTTCCATAAAAGCAAAGAACAAAAGCGGAGAGAGAATGTCCAGGAATATCAGGGTGGGGACGGGGATGTGGGGGGTGTTGGAGGCAGTACACCCTGCAGTCATCTGGAAGGAGGGTGTGAAACAGAAGAGAATTACAAGATTGGTGGAACAAATGACAGCTGAGATAATGTCATCACAAATTCCTTTGCCTTATTCTCTGGCTCTGCTTCTTCACACCCTTCATTTTTACCTCTCTCACAGGCATGACAAATGGAACCTGTTCTGGCTATAAGTTACAATTATCTGTTATTAATGTAAGTGCCTGTGATTGATATACTGAATATGTAGTGACAAGGGCTTGAGGATTTTCTGTTTACTGTTCAGCTAGAGCAAATGTTATAATACCTTAAAGCTGAACTGTGGGATTATTTGAACTGAATACTTACATTGTCCAGCTTGGAGCGGTATTCATATCTTAGACCTGAAGGACCACAGGGAAGCTGAAAATCATTATAGCAGTCAGTGATACTACTACAGTGATCATTGCGATATTCCCGCATAGCTCCCAAGTGTCCCAAATTTCAAGGGACTGTCCCTTGTTTGGAACAAAGTCCCTCTGTCCCTCTTTCCTCCTCATTTGTCCCTAATTTTGGTCTAACCTATATAGTTGTATATAAAATGCACTTTTTATCTTTCAAAAAGTGTTTCCCAGTGCTAAACCTTTCCTCCGATTTTTTAATTGCTGCATGTATAAATTTCAAATGCCAGTATAAAGGAATAGTAGTGGTAAAAAAATGCACTTGTGGGTTTAACCACTTCCATACCAGGCACTTCCCCCCTTCCTGCCCAGGACAATTTTTATTTTTCAGCGCTGTCACACTTTGAATGACAATTGCACAGTCATGCAATGCTGTACCCATCTAAATTTTTATCATTTTCTTCCCACAAATAGAGCTTTCTTTTTGGTGGTATTTGATCACCTCTGCGGTTTTTAGTTTTTGTGCTATAAACGAAAAAAGACCGACAATTAAAAAAAAAAAACTGATGGGCACTGATAGGAGGCACTGATCGGCAGCACTGATGGCATTGATAGGCGGCACTGATGGGCACTGATAGGTGGCACTGGATAGGCAACACTGATGAGGAGATACTGACAGGCATTATTGAGTGGCACTGATTGGCACTTTCATGGGGAATTGACAGGCATTACTGATGGGGCACTGATTGGCACTTTTTTGGGCACTGATTGGCACTGTTGTGGGCACTGATCGGCACTGTTGTGGGCCCTACAGGCGTTTATTATGGGAACAGGCTGGCAGGTGTCGGGCACTGATTGGCAGCTGATGGGCACCTTTTGATGGGGGCTGTGCTGATAATCAGCACATTGATTGCAGAAGACAAGCCGATCGGCTCTCCCTGTCAGCGTGAACCGAGGAAAGCCGTTTACCGGCACTTCCTGCTTCATGCGACGATCAGCCATAATTGGTCACAGCTGATCACGTGGTAAGAAGCCTCTGTCAGAGGCTTCATACCACGATCGGAGTTGCGGTGTGTCAGACTGACACACAGCACCTCCGATGGCCGCACTGCATGCCCCTGCAGGTGCGCACCGGCTGTGTTATCCTGATCACGTCATATGATGTCCGGTCAGGATATCATAACCACTTTGCCGCCATCATTCTGCTATATAGTGGGCGGTAAGTGGTTAACTAATCTATTTTTAGATAATTCTCTTTTAGGGGGGCGTGACAGGGGATATGTTCTATGACTACATACTTTTGCTAATAAGTGTCCCTCGTTCCCATTTCAAAAAGTTGGGAGGTAGGTCTTCCGGGTTCTGCTCTAGTTCTATAAGAGTAGTTGCCTTACTGTGCACTGACCACAGGGATTCCCTTATTCAACATTGCCACAATTCATGGAATGCCTTGCATTTTCTTCAATGAATACACAGTGTTCTCTGATTGGATAAGGTCGAGATGACATCACAGCACCCCTCTCCACTTGTTCAATTAGAGAATGCCTTGTATCTAAAGGATAAGTTCACATTTTGTAACATGTTACACCCATATTCAGGGTGTAACATGTAACATGTTACATATGCACAGTCCCCCTGCTCCCCCTGATTCCCCACCTCCCGAGCGGGGGATCTTCTCCCCCTGCTAACGATCACAAATTTTAAAAAAACCTGCCTGGCCGTGTCATTCATGCACAGTGTTCTGTGAAAACTACGAGGGCCGACAGCCTTTGTGGCTGTCAGCTTGTAGTTCTCAATGAACTTCCATGGTACTGTTGAGCGCTCTGGTAGTTCATTGAACGTTCTGTCACAGTAAAGTTGATTTACTAAAACCAGAGAGTGCAAAATCTGGTGCACCTGTGTGTAGAAGCCTCAGCTTCTAACTTCAGCTTGTTCAATTAAATTTTGTCAAAAAAACCTGCATACTGATTGGTTTCTATGTAGAGATGCACCAGCTTTTGCACTCTCCAGTTTTAGTAAATCACCCCCAGTGTAACTGTTTGCCAAGAGGTATGAGCAGACATATACACAGACAGTCTGCAGGACAGTGGCATTACACCCAAGATCAGCAGATTGTGGGTCCAATGCTTTACAGGTCCCTAACAAAATGTTTTTATAACGTCAAAAAATGTGCATTTATTATGATATTATAATTTTTTTTAAATTATGATATTATTTTTGTAAAGGTGAACTTATCCTTTAATAAGAAAGTCTACTTGTTCTGTCAATGACGGGTGTGGGGTGCTGAGCAAGCAAGCCCCCGTAATCAGTGTGCAGAGTAGGATCTAGAAGATTACAGCTATCACTATAGTATGCCATATATATAATTCCTGGGGTTCAGCTTTAGGTTGCCTAACATATATTTAGGTATTTGCTGTAAGCTGCATAACACACTGTGGTAAAAAAAGTCTATGTATATACAATTTTTTTTGAGTAATCAAATTCATAATTTTGCAACATTACAGTTTTTTGTCCTCCTCCACCAAAAAATTGCTAATTCCATGTCATGGAAAGCTGCAATGTTCAGAACACTGGAAGACACCACCAAAACCAAAGGGGCAGGAACAAATTCTAGGATTTCTTAGTATCCTTAGTAGTGAGAGAGGTAATAGATGGTCAGTAGTAATGTGGAGACAGCTGTCATGTTCAAGAATGCTGTTGTGACTCCAAATCATTCAGGCTTTGGTGTTCTCAGCTGTTTCCTCCTGGAGGATCAGGACCAACTGCTCAAGCGGTTGGACCAAGTGTGTGACACCTGTCACTGAGCCAGCAAACCACCACCTGCCCCAAACCAGCAATGCTCTAATCTAACTCCCTTAGAGGCCGCAATGCCTTTTCCATCTGCCTTCTAGTTAGCAAACCATACCATACCATAGACAAAGCATACTACAACAATGCAGGGAATTTGTCACCAATGCGGGATGGGTTAATACTGCTGGCAATCACAGAACATAGTGGAAGGTGTTAAGGATATTCCCTTTATGACAAAAAAGATTTAAAAATACGTTCACTTGAAACAACTGACTTCATTAAGTAAAGGCTGAGTATTAAACAATTTTTATTTCTGCAGACCTATCACTTTGATCGCACAAAGGTCCTTCAGTGGTCTTGATCCATTGCCTACAGCTAAGGGGGCTGACAGCAATTTCTTGCATGCTGCAGTAGTGCAATATTACACTTGTTAGCCTTTTTCAACCGGGGTGCCCTAAGGTTACTTCAGGGGTGCCTTGGCAAAATGCCTAGAAATTGCCCCGAATTGCCCAAAAATTGTCAACAAGCCAGTGGGAAAAATTTCCAGCCACTGGCGACCCAATAACCAAAGGTATCATGAGTTGATAAGGAGGGCATTGGGCACCGGTACTCCACTACCCCACTCTATCAGTACTGGGTTCACATTAGCTGAGTGAGGGAAAAGAAAAACACCAGTGTGCAAAGGTGTGTTTTGCTTTGGAAGAATAAGTCACCTCCAACGTTGGGTGTCCTACGTGTGTGGATATTCATGCGATATAAAAAACTATTGGTTTTGTTTTTTACATTTTAGAATGGTTGCACAATCTTAAAGGGTGCCTGTAACTCCTGTATGACTATATACCATAATTGGCTCATGCCCCAGGAATTGGAAATCACTGAAGCAGACACCACAATTCAGTGATCTCCAATTATTTCTGGGTTCTGTGCATTCTGAACACTTGCTGTTGACTGCTTGGCACAGGCACCATTCAGAGGATGCTTTGTGTTCTGTGATTGGATGAGGTGGAGGGGTGGGGTGGTAAATTCAGCAATTTAGTGTATTATGTATAAGCGGTTTACTTCTTTTTGGAAACAACTGATTTTAGGATTAAGGTTGTGTATGGCAAAGAGTGCCCTTCTGTTATCAATTAATGGCATGGTGTTGTATGATAAACGTATGTGCTACGCTTTATAATCTAGCTGCATCTGATTTTATATTTTTGTATGATAAAAATATATTTTTTAATATAGATTTGTCTTGTGTATCCTAAGGTAGCCCATAATAGTCCCTTTACTACTTTAGAGGGTGTTCATTTTGGTAAATTTTCGTAACGATGGCTACAGTTTGACACCAAAAAACTCTGTTTCAATATGGCAAAGATAATGTATGCTCATAAAGATAAACTAAAAATGCAAATTCTCATACTTGCACTAGGGTATCAGAGCAATTCTTTGATGGAAACTTCAACATAACCTACTGCTAATGATCTTCTTTGTTTCAGAAATGCACAGGTGATATTTCTCTTTGCATGGAAAAAAACTGTTTGGACAGCCGTTAAACCTGTCACTGTCTAGTAATGACAGCTGTCTACTTACCCTGTACTTTGCAGCTGAGTTTTCTAGTTATTATTCTCCCTGGGACAACCCAGGGACACAGTCAGAAAGAGTAAGATGGCAGTATGTTCAGAAAATTGAATGGACCATGAAAATATCATCTATATATCTTCAGTATATGTTCATCTACATCATGGTTAGGAGTAAGGCTGATGTCAGATGGGGAATTCTGCTGCTAAAGACTAATCACCAGCACTGGGATCTTTAAAGATCTTACATCATTGTTTGGAGAACAGCTAGCCATACACTGATTGAAATTTTGATGGTTCAACTGGGAATTTTGGTCTGTGTGTGGCCATCCCTAATCAACATAAATTGATTGTTTGATTAGCTTCTGTCAAAGGGACATTTTCTTAATCAAGGTTTGCGGCCAATTAGCTGCTGATCAGTGTATTCTGATAGCAGTGGGTCCCGCCGTCAGAATACAATGCCCTGGCAATGGGAATGCCTCAATCCACCTTGTTCACGTGGGTGGAGATAATTGTTAGTTTTTATTTCTTTCAGCCCACTGGGTGAACAAAAAAATAAATAACTGTCTACAGCCAGCTTAAGGCTGATGTCAAATGGGCAATTCTGCTGTTAGACACAAATCGCCAGTGGCAGGATGATTAAAGTATCTGTCCCTATAAAATCACTCACTTGTAGACAGATGCAGCAAGATAAGATGCAGCAAGATTTCCTTGTGGCCCGAATGCTACTGAATCACAGTCGCTAGTGATCATCTGGCTGCTTCAGCTACAGAGGGAGCCATAACAAGGACAAATAGGCAGCCTCTTAGCGATCCTGCCACCAACGATTTCAACAATCACCAGCAGCCGCATCGCTAGCAGCAGTCACTTGTCTAATATCAGCCATAGGTGCATTACCCAGTAAAGTTTAGCTGATGCTTGCCACATTAATTTAAATAACATTATCTAAAACATCCACCATATTGGCAAAATCCATCCGTGCATGAATAAAGTCAGTGATTTGTAGAGATAAAATTGATTTGAACGAATAGTCTGTTAGAACATTTTACGTGAAACAAAACTGAACTAAGCCAAATGAAGGAAACTGCAATAGCTATGATGTATATCTGGGAGCTTGTTTAGTACTGTGGATGAAACACAGATCAAAAGATATATGGGGGCTTTGTTTCTCCCAATTTAAAACTAGAGGTTTCATAAATGAAAAAGAGACCTAGTGTGGGAAGTGGATGGCAGTTGAATCCTGATTGTGAATGGGCATTCGTTTATTTAATTAAAAACATTTTTACAGTGTTACGTTTGTTCTTCTTATGCTGTGGTTAGTAGGATTCCATTGGATTTCTTTACGGTCATGGCAGCAGGGGGTAGCACCTTTACCCCCCACTTCCCTCCCAACACTACCACCACCACCACACACACATTTGGGCAATTAGAAGAGCTAGGGGGCTTAGTGCTAATCAGCAATGGGCTGGTGTTCTTAGAGGGGAGGGTGTATTTCTTTTTGGGACCCCATGTTGAAGCGCCCTTACTATGTTGCATGAATGCCATATTGGCTTGACTTTTCTGAGATTGTCAGCACTGGATTGGCAGGCAGGTATTTTTTGGTTTAATGAGGAAAAACAAAATTGTTGAAAAAAACAAACAAAAAACAATGAAAAAAAATGAAAATTGGCCAATCCAAACCAAATAAACTGGTTGACAGGAGCAAATCCAAATCGGAGCTAAAAAAGGTAGTGTTTCCTAATGATCTCATCTTACCATTTTTAAAAAATTCAAAATGTTCTATTTGGTTACTCATATTCAATATAGTTCAGTAAAGCATTGCATTATTGTAGGTGCTATGTAAATACCTGTAATAAATAAGTGATAATAAATAAATAAAATGGGGGTATCAGTTATCAATACTGTATCCAGGACATTTGTCTTTAGGATCTTTTTGAGTCTGACTTTCTGGAACGATCTCTACTATTTGCTGTGTCACTGACAGAGACTTTTTCTGTCCCCAGCGGCAGCCTCGTGAGCAGGACAGGAGAAAGAGGTGACAGCTGTGTCCCAGGATGCCAGGACGGAAGAAGGAATCAGTGCCAAAAGTAGTCTACTAAACCTTCTACCACCACATGGGGGAGAAATCTGCAACCTTACACCTTCTTTCTTAGTCATATATTTTATTTGCTAATTATTATTTCTTGACAACAGTAATAATACAGAAAGCTAATATAATCAAAAATGATATAACAAAACAGTGTTTTTGGCACTGCTCTTCATACATAAAAATCAACTGTATTATTTGAATTGTGATTTCTAACAATTGTGGACCCCATGGTTTTATGTAAATAGTATACTTATTATGAGGTGTTTGCAGTTTTTTTATGCACACAAAAAATATTTTTTTTTAATTTATTTTAATTTATTTCTGAAAAATGTTATATGTTTTTGTAGTTATCTACCATTGAGCTGCCAGGCAAGAGTCAGTAGTGTTTTGTAATGACATTTATATAGGGCTTTTTTTCAGTGGGTACGCAGGGGAATGCAGTTCCAGCACCTCCAGCACTGAATGTATTTAATGGCAAAGGGTGCTGGAATGTGGAGGGGTTATTGATGCTGGCTGCTGGGGAATCTATTGTTGCTGGAGGGGACAATCCTTCTTATGTTGCTGGGGGACAATCCTTCCTGGGAAGTATCTACTGTTAAGGGAGGGGTCTATTGTTGCTGACTGCTGGAGGGTCTATTGATGCTGGCTATTGGCAGTCTATTGATGCTGGGGAGGTTTGTTGCTGCTGGGGGTGTTCATTGTTACTACAGGGGACCTATTTAACTGCCTTTCTAGTTATCATCAACAAATTATATACAAATTACATAGCACCACAAAATTATATTTGGTTCTGTATTTTCTAAAAGGGGCATTACTGGGAGGTGGGTAGGGGATGGAACCATTAAGTGGGAGCAAGAGGTGGATCAGAAGGGGATAGTTCCTGTACCTATTCGCTGAGAAAAAAAAGCACTGTATATATATATATATATATATATATTCTTCAAAAAGTTGCTTTACTTTAATATTTTCATTGGAAACGGTGAGGGAGGGAGGAGTTTTGCTGATGGCATTAGAAAGTTGGGAAAAATGCAGCAAAGGAAGGGGACTATGCAGAAAAGTGATTTTGAAGAATCCTTGTATATAGTGTAAATATATATATATATATATATATATATACATTTTTTTTAATTTTTTTTTTACAAAACATATTATTTTATAAAACTTTGAATTATGCAATGATCTGTAATATTCCTATATTCTTATGCAATAGACTAGTATATTTACTTGCTATGACCTAGTGCAGTTATCAATACCACAGAGTTCCTATGCTGGGTGGTGTCAGAGTTATGACTTCCTTTTCTTTTTCATCATTCTCAGTATGAGAAAAGGCTATGGACAACCAATTTTCATTAAAATGATGTCATTGTTGGCACAAAATAATGAGGTAATCAAAGTTGTCTTAATATTTCAGAACCCAGCAAAGAGCAGATACTATTATGGTTATAATATTATAATAACTATGCGGTCTATCCTCTGCAACCTAAACTGTCTGTAGACAGGGTATATCACATACCACAGATGCAAAAAATATTACATTGGGGTTGATTTACTAAAGGCAAATAGACTCTCCACTTTGCAAGAGAATTTGCTCTAGAGCTTAAAGGGGTTGTAAAGGTAATTTTTTTTTTGTAAATAACGAACATGTTATACTTACCTCCACTGTGCAGCTCGTTTTGCACAGAGTGGCCCCGAACTTGGTCTTCTGGGGTCCCTCGGCGGCTGTCTCAGCTCCTCCCCGCAAGAACTAAAAACCTTCATGCGAGCTCTTTCGCAAGGTGTTTAGTTCTTGCGGGCTCGCTCCCGTGATACAGCTGACGGCTATAGCCGCTGACTGTATCACTGAGCCCCGCCCCCTGGCGCGCCACATCATTGGATGTGATTGACAGCAGCGAGAGCCAATGGCTGCGCTGCTTTCAATCCATCCACTCTAGCCAATCAACGGCCAGGCTGAGCGGCGAAGAGGAAATTGGGGGTGAGCGCAGCAGGTGAACGGGCTCAGGTAAGTAAAATGGGGGGGCTGGGGGGCTGGTATTGTTGGATGTTTTTTATCTTCCTTGCACATGATTGGGTATTCTTTGCAAAGTGGTGGAAGATATAAAAACAGATTTTTCTCTTTGTAGCTCTTTTCCAGCTTGCATGAACCAGGATATTATAGTGTGGGATTGTTCTCAGGTTACAGTTTGCCTGATTAAAACAATGACGTTCATAATACTGTTATCAGAGTTTGCCAAAATAGACATATGTTGCTCATAATGTGGATAATTAAAACTTGCTTTATCACAGCAAACATAAACTGTGAATCCTGCCATGAGCACTCCAACTATTTAACATGCTACTTTAAAGTGAACCTGTACTTTTCCCATACAAGTCAAAGCAACAGGTTTGCACCATAAGTTGTCTGTACTCACTTTCTATGTTCTCTCCCGATACCCTAATCTAAGGCCAAAGCCCTGAGAAACATGCTGCTTATTCAGGTAGTAGGACATATCACGTGACACTGTTCCCCCACCTTTCCATATTATAGCACTGGTTATCCAAGAAGACAATCTCCAAGCCTGACAACTGCTCTATGGGGCTAACAATGCTGGAATAAGCACACTGGAAATTTCCAGTTTTCTCTCAAGATGCATGAACTTTGTGGACAGAAAGATGTGTAGTCATAGGTGCAATACAGTAAATGTCACTTATAACAGTATATCACTAGTCCTTGGGCATGAACAAACATTTAAATTTTATGTAATTTATGCTGGCCATAGATGAATCAAAATTTAGCCAGTTCAACAGAAAGCAGGTGAATTTTGATCTCAACAGAAGTTGACCTAATGATTGACTTCTTCCAAAAGGGGATTTTCATTTGATCAACACCTGCAGCCAATTGGTGTATTCTGACAGTGGAGGATTCCCCGCTGTCAGAATGCAATGGCACAGCAGGGAGGATTCCTCCTTCCACCTTTCTTGTGTGGGCAATCGAAAAAAAACAATCCATGTATGGTCTGCCTAAGCTAAAGAAAATTAATAGAGATAGGAGGAAATCCCCGATGCCGCACATCCACGTAGGTGTTCAGTAGAGAAATGAGAACCTCAGCCTGGACTCCCGCCAGGCGTGGCCTTTCAGGAGTCCAGGCTGAGGTTGTCATTTCACTACTGAACACTTACGTGGATGTGCGCTGTCAGGGATTTCCTTCTCTCTCTCTCCAGCCCCCACAGAAGCCAGTACGAGCTCCACTCTCCCGCCAGCAGTCCCGTGGCAGTGCATGCTTTCATTTCCCATATCACTCCCCAAACCAGCTGAGCCTAAGCGGCACACTATTCCGTCTGAGGGTTATAGAAAATTGATAGACTGCTAGCAACTCATCAGCCATTCTCCTTATGTGTTACAGACCATAGTACTGTACAGGCAATGCAAAGGCCCAGCAAGCCTCAACATACCAGAAATTTCTGTAATATTTTAGGAAACCCAAATGGCACTTTTAGAAAAGTTTCCTAATATGTTTTCACAAAAATTAATTACTTAAAATATCCTTAATTTGTGTTAACTAAGTATCATATATACAAGTGTAGGAAGCTAATTCTTCCTTCAATGCTGATAATGCGGTTTATTAAAGATCTATACCTAAGAGCAAAATTATGATATATTGCAGTCCTTGTTTACGGTGGCAGCAGTTCTATTTATGATGCTCCTATTCATGAAGCCCATTGTAGGGAATGCATTTATAAAATATTTGAAAACTTTGGGATTATAGGGAAAAAATAAAGTCTTGGTCCACTTAAATCATGTGCCAAATAAGCTGTTTTTAATAAAGGGTAAGCATATCATTTTGGAATAAAAAGCACTTCCCTTTTAAGGACCATGTGTTTCTTTTTATCTGCTCATATTTTTACTGCTTGATAGATTGACTTCTATATATCGCAAATATCAAGCCTTTCTATGCATGTTCTTTCAGCAATTTCTCTCTATATATAACATATTGCCATCTGTCTTTAAAGTTGGAATGGAATGCATTCTTTGTATACAGTATGTTTAACGAGTATAAATAAACTTTTCAGTTGGTGCGTTATGTATAAATATACAGTTGTCGATATAAATGCCAGGGGTATGGTTTTTGTAAATGGATACATAACATTTCATGTAGTGGGGAAAACGCAGTCCATTTATAAACCTTAGGCCTCATGCACACTGAACATTTTTTCAGCTGCTTTCTAGGGGCATCTGGTGTTTTTTTTAAACTCTCCTGCATGTTAGTCTATGTGCCAATGCATAGTTTTAGCAGCGTTTCATCATTATTATTTTTATATAGCACCGCCAATTTGCGCAGCGCTTTAAAACAGTAGGACAGACAGTACAATTACAATACAAATTCATATAGGAAGAATGGCAGCAAAGTTTAGAGGCAGGGAAAAAAAAACCCTCTGCCAATGCATCCAGGAGCAGCAGAGAAAATTGCTTACGTTTGTAAACGTGTTTAAACATTAGGCGCGTTTAGCACTTGAGTATTAATTCATTTTAAGTATAAATAATAAAGAATAAAGTATTTTTTTGGACAATGAAATGAATTAACGCCCAAATGCTTGATGCGGGTAAAGGCGGCTAAAAGCGTTACACACTTTTACAGGCGTTGGTCATTTTTTTTTTTTTTTTTTTGCTTAAATGTTGCTGCCAGGAAGAAGGATTCTAGGAAAGGCCCTGCTCATTCATGGCATTTAACCACTTCAATACTGGGCACTTTCACCTCCTTCCTGCCTTGGCCAATTTTCAGCTCTGTCACACTTTGAATGACAATTGCACGATCATGCAACACTGTACCCATATGAAATTTTTATAATTTTTTTCCCACAAATAGAACTTTCTTTTGGTGGTATTAAATCACCATTGGGTTTTTTTGCTAAACAAACGAAAAAAAAAAAAAATTTTGAAAAAGAACCTTTTTCTTAGTTTCTGTTATAAAATTTTGCAAATATGTAATTTTTCTCCTTGACTGATATGCGCTGAGGAGGCTGCACTAATGGGCACTGATAGGCTGCACTGATGGGCACTGATGAATCAAGACTAATGTGGCTGCACTGATATGCAGCACTGATGGGCATTGATAGACGGCACTGATAGGCAGCACTGATAGGTGGCACTGATGAGGAGGCACTGATAGGCTGCACTGATGGACACTGATTGGCAGAACCAATGGGCACTGATAGGCAACACTGATGGGCACTAATTGGCACTGTAGGGGCTGCACTGATAATCAGGACATTGACACTGATGATCAGTGCCCTGATTATTAGTGTAGATGTCCCCTGTCACACAGCTCTCCTTTCCTCAAGCTTGTTTACATTGTGATCAGCTGTGATTGGACACAGCTCATCACATGGTAAAGGGCCTCTGTGTTTAGGCCTTTACCCCAATCTGTGATCAGCTTTCCATGAAGTTGGGCGCTCAGGGCGCCTGGTTCTGGGAGGACGTCCATGGGTGCTTTCCCTGAATTGAACAACCATGCTGTAGCTGTCTTTCGGCTATAGCACGGTCAAGAACTGGTTAAGATGTGTTTCCATTGGCCCCCTGAATCTGTTGATTCTTTAAACATGATGATATGATGGTTTATTTGGCTTCAGTGTTTATTTTTCCATTATTAAGAAGTGGTACAATTTAAAGTTTCACTAAACATTATCAGGACAGTCGAGTCAGGGGAAGCATAGATTTAATGAAAGCTTGTATCCTGTAACGCAAGGGAGAAGGGATAGGCAAATTAGGTGATGAGAGAATAATGCATTTTAAAGGCTGCAAGCTACCTAGACATCCTGTGATCAGGAGTGATGGGGATCTAATTTTTTGGTAGATGTTTTTGCATATTCTGTTACAGTCTTGGCTATGTTGTGGGGGCGCCCATGGGCCTATGCAATAATTATTTTAGTATTGTAGGCCCAAAATATACTTACTAGCTATAATGATGCTACTATTATGGGAGGAACATGCTAAGGTCTACCAATAACAGGGGAAACCAAGTGGAAGCATCATACATCATATTACCTGAATGGTAGCCTTTACATCAAGTACAGGTAATCCAGTTCTGGCAGTTAGCGTGAGTTAATTTTTTTTATTTCGCCAATGGTTAAAGTATAACTAAAGGTAAACTATCCATGTTTTTAGATTTGGTTAGAGTGGTGAGAGGGTAAAACCGCTGTCAGGTTTGTATTGCTGTCTGTGTCCCTGATAGGGAGATTCACTTTCTTATGCCTCGTTTCCACTGAGCGGATCGGTTCGGGTCGGTACAGTTTGAATGGCCTAGAATGGTCTGGTCTATTCTGGTGAGCGTTTCCACTGCAAGTGGGACCACAAGGGGCCATACAGGGTTTAGAAAAAATGCCTCAGCATAGCACAGAAGAGGGTTTTCTGTCAGCCAATCAGTGGAATGTATCGTAGCTCCGCCCTAACCGAACCGTTCCATTTTTTATGGCCCCACATCTGAAGCAGGACCCTGAATGGAGCGGTTCGGTTCGGTTGTATGGGCCACTTTCATAATGGAAACACCCAAAATAGCATACCGTACCGAACCGAACCGAACCAATCCGCTCAGTGGAAACGAGGCATAATTGTCCTGATCACCAATGTTACCAGGAATAATAAGTGAGGGTAAATTTAAATGTATAAGTTGCCACTGAAACAGGAATAGAAGGGAAATCTTCCAATGGGGACATTGGTTCCGGAGACAACTGTAAAAGAGGCAACTGACAACTGTAAAAGAGGATTTTCCTCACATTGGAAAGACATCCTCTCACTTGAGTTGAGTCTACGGGACAGGAAGAAGGGAAATCTCCCTACTGAGACACAGATGTAAAAAAAAAAAAAAAGAAAAACATGACTGCAGTTATACCTCTCCCTTATAGTCAATATGAAAAGGGTGGGCTTTAGATGTACTTTAATATTAGGCACGACCATCCCAGTTTACAGTATTATGAGTAGCTTGTTTTCAGGTTTGCATTTTGAAAACTACAGATAATTTAGAAGACATGTACAAGGGATTATATACTGAGGGTATAAAAACTACCATCCCCTTGCCATGACCATTTACCCCCACACACAACATATCAGTTGTATCAGTGATGAGAGCCCTGCTCAATGTCACCCACACCTGTCATGTCTCTACATGGCTTATCTGCTCAGCACCATGCACACACAAACATTCACAGCTAATTGTTAGATAGCAACTTCAAATTTAAACTAAAGTTTGTTTGTTTTAAATGTCTACATAAGAGAGAGCTGACTCCCACAAATACCACACTTCAAACTATTTGAAACCATTAAAGAAATGTCCTTTACCACTGAAATATGCATAAATAGTCATAGCAAAATTGCTCACCAAAACATACTTTTTAGGAATTCCTCTGAAAAAAGTTCAAAGTTCTGAAGGACATATGGGTTGGAATAAGCTTTGCAGTGAGCTGCCTCTCTCTTGCCTTAGGAATACCCAAAAATAACCCCTTGAGTGCTGAGCTTGTGTATACACACATAGACATCTTTCCATGCACATGTACTAGCCCTTTATTACGCTCTCACTATGGGAAGGACTTGAAAAGTATATATGTTACTGTAGGAAGTTAATAAATACCATGGATCTAGAGAAGTGGTTTCCAAACTGTGGCCCTTTGCTTACTTTTATCCAGCCCCCAGGGCATCATTTCATCCACTGGCACAAACAATGGAGCACAATCCCCCCCCCCCCCCCCATCTGAGACCAAAAAAGGTGCACTATTCCTCCCAATGACCCCAATGATGGGGTACAATTCCCCCGAATTACACCAACAATGGGGCCCAATGACACCAATGATGGGGCACATTTCCTCCCAATGACCAATTATGCAGCAAAATTTCTCTCACTGACACCAAAGAGGGGGCATTTTTTAATCTCATTTTTTACTGGAACATTTTCTACACCCAATGGCCACAGTCCAGCCCCCCTAAAGTCTGAACGATGGTGTACTGGCCCTTTGTTTGGAAAGTTTGGAGACCCATGATCTAGAGGAACGCTAATCAAATATTTCTTCAACACAAAAAACCCATGAGAGTGGATATAGACTATAGGAGACAATTGCATGATGTGAATGATTAATATCAAACCAGTAGATGATCGTGTATTCTATGAGTACTCACAGACCTTTTTATATATGTCCTTTCCAACTGATCTTAGGGTGAATAATTAGTCTACTGGATTCCTCACTTGACCACTGGGCCAGGGTTGTCTGCACATTCCAATAAAATGCACAGGTGGCTAAAACAAGTATGAATGATTTTGCATGAATAACCATTTGACGTTTGGATCTGACTACCATCATATACTTATAGGCTCTTTTATATTTTTTCTGCTGCCAATCTTCCTAAAAGCAAAGCCTGCAGGGATAGGAGAAGTGGTATGTGGATTCTTCCACTCGACAAGCACTTCAAGGGGGTGGAATTTTAGGAATCTTTTACCAACTGGCATTGCTGGATAAATAAGCAACATCCATGGCATCAGATAGGAATATCTTGCCCCAGGCATTAAAACAAAATGTGATTAATGTTAATTTACCATTAATGACTTTTGATCTAACATAGGAGAAGGTTATGAGTACAAAAATAGCAAGTATTTAAAAGTGGTCCAAATGTATTTAATACCTATGTTTATGTCACCATCAGATTAAATGGTCTGTTAAAACCTTCATGCAATGCCTCTTTTGGCCAGATGAGTGTTACTTTGTGATATGCACATATCCCCAGGTCCTTGTATGCTGTTGCTGATTATAGTTTTTTTCTGATTATTTAACTGTAAATTAGCAATTTACTGGCAGCAACAGATAGCAGCCAATCACCTGGATTAACTATAAAATATAGTAACTGGACAGATGGTTATAATATGTCAGTGGCAGTTAAATTACTTCTCCAGTATACTTTCACTTTGTGACTTTCCAGGTCCCAAGAGCTAAGTAATTACACATAAGTGAAACATTCTAACTATGTGGTTTTATATACTTTGTATGGAAGAACTGTTCTAAGCAATGATCTTGGTTTAAGTAATGCTCATAATGCTCGTCACATTTATTATATACTAGTTTAAACATAACTAAAGATGACAGCAAGTTTCAATGTATTTATTCAAGGAAATTCAATTAAAAGTATGTTTTTTTGGTCATACATCTCACAGGAGTGCACTTATTTTTGCTCTCCCTTAAACCCAGAATCAGACGATAGGGGGCATCTAAGAAAAAAGAAAAAAGCAAACCACCGCGCTATACCATAAACATTAATGCATAGGTGTACTGAAAAAAGCAATCAAAAGGTGACAAATTGGTCAAAAAAACAACATAAAAGCAGCCGCTACAAAGTGTGATACGCACATACAAAGTATATAAGATTATAAAAAACAGCGCTGTGACAAAATTTGGTTATATATGATATAACAAACAAACAAGTGGGATATTAGGCCCAAATTAAAATAGACTCCAAGTTCATAAATGGCATATATAAATGAGATGAACGATCCTATTCAGTATCGGTCATGGATGGTGAATAAAAAGATGAGGTAGGTGGAAATAATAATAAGTCCTTCACCGCACCACTGTGGTATAGTAAAATTATGCGCTTACCAAACGGCAAGCTTGGAAGAGCTTGCGACCTTAACCCGGTCGGGGCCTTTCAGGATGGACCATCAGAGAGGACCACACCACCTTGACTTGGATTATGCGCTGTTCTCCCAGTTACCACTCTAGGTGGAGATATACCACTGGCTAAGGATAAACCTCAAAAGAGGTGTACCAAGAAAGAAGGAAAGGCAACATAGCGTAATCCTGCTTTACTTTTAATTAAAAACAAAAGAGTTGCACTTACATTCAGAAAAGTATCAACAAACATATAAGCCGGCCGGCTAGAGAGCGATCGCCCGTCCTGTAGACTGTAAACAGTGGATGCAGCACGTCAGCACGTCAGCACGCCCGACGTACGTTTCGTCACACTCTGACGTCGTCTGGGGCACGGGCGACGCACTGACGTGTCGCATTAATGTAGTAAAATAACATAACCAGACCTCGTTCTGAGGACGGGACCGGAAATCACCTTGCGTTCCACCAATTAAGGCCGGATGACACAAGATCGCCATCTTGGATGTGGGAATGTGCATAGCAACCTGTGCCAGTTTAAGATATACATAAACAGACCAATTAACATTCATAGGGGTAAATTAACATCACACATAGGTTAATCCCCAACAAACGGGAAACGCAAAAAGGTGATTCTTAATAAATTGAGTTAAATTAGATTAAGTTAAAACTATAAGTTAAATAGCGTCCTTCGGAGGTGTGGCCATACATGAAAAAAAGGGGGTAAAGGTATTAAAGTAAATTAAATTAACCCCTTTAAATCGTTTACCACGTGAATGGCTCGCTAAACCAGGAAATCATTCCCTAGATATACAGGGGCGTCCCAGAGCCATTCTAGCAGTTATGGTGGTTAAACCTGGGGGAAAGGAAGGTGATTTCCTCACACATATGAAAAGCATAAATACATCATGACATAAGTTATAGGTGGAATACAAACAAAAACAAAATAAAATAAATTAAGATAATTTTAAATACAATGGACATTTATTTTTAGTCCCGACCTTAAAAGTACCAAATCCCCATACAAATATGGGGCACATACCAGATTAGGCAGATCTAAATTGCCCTATGGGGCATCTGCCCACCCAGGAATAGCAAGTCTCTGGCTTTAGCCGTTCTAAGGGTGAGGAATATTGGTCAAAATATTATACTCTAAAGATGGAGAATAAGAACCGAAAATTCCGAGAACTATTATTACTCATGAATTATCGATAAAGGCATTGGTATCAGTGTCAATATTAAGCCCATAGGGGGCGTAGCACTTGATTTTGTGTATCCAGAGCATCTCAAGTTTTGAGATGCTCCTAACTAAGGAGCTACCCCTCCAATGAGGCCGATATCTATCGATTCCTAGAAAAAGTGTGTTAGAGGGGTCTTTATTATGTGTGGTCAAGTAGTGCTTAGAAACAGAATGTTTCGGAAAGCCATTCAAGATATTAGTGATATGTTCATTTAGACGAACGGAGAGTGGTCGCCTAGTCCTACCCACATATTGTAGGCCGCAAGGGCACTGTAGGAGGTAGACGACCCCCTCCGTTGTACAGGTGATAAAGGGCCTAATTTCATGTTCCTCGTGGGTACTATTAGAGATGAATTTCTGAGTTCGCCTGGTTGTCACAGAGTTAAGCCTACAAACCCGACATCTGCCACATTTATAGTACCCCTTCAAATTATCAAAAAGGCCATGAATGCCTCTAGTAGGTGGATCAAGAACATTTGGGGCCAATCTGTTCCTAAGTGACGATGCCCCTTTAAAAATTACTCGGGGTTTGTCTGGAATGACAGTTCTCAGGATCGGATCATTAGCCAATAAGTGCCAATGTTTATTAAGAAGGTTTTTAATATTACTATGCTGTATTGAGTAGGTGGTGACAAAGGGGAGAGTAACGGGATTTTCTCTAGGGGGTGCTTTTTGAATGAGTAGCTGTTCCCTGTCTATACCCTTAACAACATCCAAGGTTTGGGTCAAAAATTCCCTGTCATACCCTTTTTCTACAAAGCGGTTCATCAGGACTTCGGTCTGTTGCAAGAACTGTGAATTGACAGTGCAATTCCGTTTAAGTCGTAGAAATTGACTCTTGGGAACAGACCGGAGCCAAGAGCTATGGTGGCAGCTATTCAAAGGAATATACGAATTCCGGTCTGTTTTCTTAAAATAAGTAGAGGTTACAAACCGGTCCCCTTGTATATCAATGTTAAGGTCCAAAAAATGGATATTGGACTGGCTGGCTTCAAAATTAAGTACAATGCCCCTATTGTTGGAATTGAGTTCCTCCATAAAGAGGTCGAGGTCACTGCGATCGCCATCCCACAGGAGGAGGATGTCGTCAATGTACCTGGCCCACAGTTTTAACTGGGGCCTCTGGCAAACATGGACGACATCCTCCTCCCACAGGGCCATAAACAGGTTTGCAAGACTGGGGGCATATTTAGCCCCCATCGCAACTCCACGGTCCTGTCGGTAGAAACATTTATTGAACCAAAAGTAATTATGGGACGCAGCGTACCTTAGGAGTACCAAGATGAAATTGATTTGCTCATCATACAAACCGGAGTCTTTCCTTAGATAATACTCAACCGCATAGAACCCCAACTCGTGGGGGATAATAGTGTAAAGGGACGAAACGTCCGCCGTCACCATCCACATGCTGGGAGTGGGAGTACAATTGGCCAGTATGTTAATAGTATGTTTAGAATCCCTAATGAGGGAAGGCATTTTACTCACCAGGGGTTGCAGGAAAAAATCAATATATCTGCCCACCCGGGACGTAAGGGAATCAATCCCACTTACAATAGGACGTCCCGGGGGGCAGGTAGGATGTTTATGCACTTTAGGCAGATAGTAGATCACAGGGGTCCGGGGGGCTTTAGGTATCAAATAGGCCTTCTCTTTTTTACTAAGGATTCCTTGGGTATAGCCAGAATCAACCAACTTCCTCAATTCCCTAAGATAAGGAACTTTGGGGTCAGAATCCAGAGGAGTATAGGTCTCCCTATCACCCAGGATCTTAAACATTTCTTGGAGATAGTCACCTCTATTGAGAACTACAATCCCTCCCCCTTTGTCCGCGGGTCTAATAACTATCTCTTTGTTGTTACAGAGGGAATCGAGTCCAATATGAAGGTCCCGATCGAATTTGGCCTTTTTGATAGGCATTGAATCTAAATCTCTTAAAAGCACCTCCTTAAAAACCTTAACGGAGGGCGCCATAGCCCCTGGGGGGTTATATAGGGAGGCATTGGCCAATCCGGAATGTTGGTAGTCATCGGAAAACACATTCCTCTCCTGAATAGGGTTGGACACCAGGTATCTCTTAATGTTAATTTTACGGATAAATTTGTGAATGTCCATATAGGTTTCGAACTTGTTTAATTTCCTAGGTGGTACGAACTTTAGGCCCCTATCAAGCACCAGTTTTTCTTCCTGACTAAGAGCCACAGTGCTTAGATTAAAAATCCCTGTTCCGGCTAGAGCTTTTTTCTTTTTTGCTCTAGAGCGTCTACCCCCTCGGGTACCTCTCCTTGTTCTGCCAATCTTTTGGTACCTTGGCCTGGCCTGTGAAAACCCCACTCATGAGAGTTAGGGCCCAAAGGCCCAGGATAGTAAGGGGGTCCCATCCTGTCATTGGAATAGTATAGCGATGGCCCAGGGGTACCTCCATCTGCTGGGTAAGGGGAATCTGCTTGTCATCAGTTGACTTGGCAGAGCTGTTCCTGGCACTGACTGATAGCTGGATGCACCTCTCAGTGCAGGATGAGAGCCGCAGACCGCAGACCGCCCCTCCCGCTCCCTCCCCAGCCCAGCACTCCAGTGATCGATGAAAAAGCAGAGAGCGGTGACTGCTTCTAGCAGACGGAGAACTGAGTGACCAGCAATCATGTGGTTACTCAGTTCTCAGGCTGGGAATGCTGCAGCATAGAGGAGAGTGCGTATGTTTATTTTTTCATAAACCTCAAACTTCTTTAAGCTCCCGGTCACACGGAATCCGACTTTGAAATGACTTCACTTGAAGTTGTGCGATTTCAAAGCCACAGGTCAGTGCGACTTTAGGTGTGTTTTTGGCTGACATCTGTGCGACTTTGTGCACAGATGTCTATGCAAATCTCACCTGAAATAGTATAAGAACCTTTTTTTCGAATCGGTGCGGCACCGGCAAAGTCGTCAGCATCATACCTATTTGAGGATGGACAGATGATTGAAAGAATCCTCTTTCATTCATAGAAGCTGTAGTTCATCTTCTGTGAATAGAGGAGCTGAGTGGAAAGGGTAGGCTTAGTCAGGCTCCCTTGATGAGAACCTATGATCGAATTTCAAATCTTTTAACCACTTGCCGCCCGCCCACCGTCAAATGATGGCAATCGCTGTCACTCTGTGTTGGATCTTTAATCATGTGATCGGCTGTGTCCAATCACAGCTGGCCACATGTAAACAAGGAAGTGCCTGTAATCGGCACTCCTCGCCTCACACTGACAGAGTGTGTGGCAAGGAGAGACGATCAGAGGCATTTCTTCGCAGGGGACAGTGAGAGATGTAACCAGGGAACTTATGATCAGTGCCCTGATTACATTAGAGTGCCACCAGTGCCAGCAACCCATGCTAACCAGTGCCAGCAACCGGTGCCAACCAGTGCCAGCAACCAGTGCCAACAATCAGTGCCCATTAGTGTTGCCAGTCAGTGTTGGCTTTCAGTGCCGCCTATCAGTGATGCCCATCAATGCCCATCAGTAAAGCCCATCAATGCCCATCAGTGCCAGTGCCAATGCCCACCAGTGCCCATTAGTGCTGCCCATCAGTACCGCTTATAAATGCCTCCTATCAGTGCCCACCAGTGCCAGCTATCAGGCCCGTCAGTGCCACCTATCAGTGCCCACCAGTACCACCTATCAATGCCCACCAGTGCCACTCATCAGTGCCGCCTATTAGTGCTCATCAGTGCCACCTATCAGTGCCCATAAGTGCAGAATATTAGTGCCTCCTCATCAGTACCACCTAATCAGTGCCCATAAGTGCTGCCTCATCAGTGCCCATAAGTGCCACATCATCAGTGCCCATCAGTGCAGCCTATTAGTTTCCATCAGTGCCGCCTCATCAGTGCACATCAGTGAAGGAGAAAAATTACTTATTTACAAAATTTACCGACAGAAACTAAGAAAAACTTTTTTTTTTTTCCAACATTTTTGGTCTTTTTTTTTCTTTTTAGGAAAAAAAATTAAATCCCAGCAGTGATTAAATACCACCAAAAGAAAGCTCTATTTGTGTGAAGAAAATGAAAAAAAAATTAACACGGTTACCGTGTAGCATGTCCGCGCAATTGTCCTTCAAAGTGTGACAGCGCTGAAAATGGCCTGGGCAGGAAGGGGGTGAAAGTTCCCGGTAGATAAGTGGTTAATGGATAAAACAAATTATTTTACCTATTTAGTTGCTTGCCTGAAATTCCTCTTTAATTTTAACTACAATACGTCCATGCCATTGCTAGATAGCATAACAGTTTAAAACTGAAATTGAGACACAAAAAAATGTTAAATGTTCCTCAATAGCCACAAAAGATATAAATCAATGTTGTGTGAACTAAACAGTTTTTTAACCCCAGTTTTACTTTGCAGAAAGTAACAGTGGTGACATTATCATTGTGCTGTGCATAACCTGTTCAGAAAACAGAGCTGTGGGAGGGGCCCATCAGCTCCACCCACTACAGGCTGCCTGCAGAAAACTCCAGGAGGGGGCGGATACAAGACTAGACACCCTGCACAAGCAGGGAGAGAGCAACAATGATAGTAAACTGCACAGTCAGTACAGGAATTGTTTCATGCTGGATGACTGCACAGATCTGGAAGAAATGCACAAAGGAGACCAAGATTCAAATAATAATACACATGCCTCTTCTATTTAGACTATATTTGTTTAGCCCAGATTTCTGCCTTAAAAATAATGTGAAATGCATGTTGCTTATTTGCATTATGTTCTCCCCATTTTGCATTATGTTCTCCCCATGTGTCTACAATAACTTTAAAATTATCTGAAATTACAGAAAAGTCTACTTCAATTCAGAAAATTAACTAAAAACATATAGCTCCTCTTTACATCTGAAATATTCCTAAGACAACAGATAAACAAATCTTTTTAAAGAAAAATTATGTCAAAAAGGCTTGGATCTGAAATCCTTCTATAATACATATCTGTCTGTTTGTGATTTCACTGCAGAAAGAACAGTTGTGTCACCCTATCACAGGAAGTGAAAAATCAATGGATTTGATGGCAGGATCAACAGGTAATAAAACAATGTTATAAGGGGAACACAGAGAAAGAAAAACGGTGGTGTCAGTGCTGGTGACAGCCTGTGTTTTTTGGTTATACCTCATAGCTAAGTATTATGCCCCGTACACACAATCGGATTTTCCAACAACAAATGTTGGATGTGAGCTTGTTGGCTGAAAGTCCGACCACGTGTATGCTCCATCGAACATTTGTTGTCGGACTTTCCGCCAACCAATGTTGGTTAGCAGGTTCTCAAATTTCCCGCCAACAAAATTTTTGTTGTCGGAATTTCTGATCGTATGTACACAAGTCCCATGCACAAAAGTTCACGCATGCTCAGAATCAAGAAGAAGGAGCCGCACTGGCTGTTGAACTTCCCTTTTCTCGGCTCATTGTACGTCTTGTAAGTCACCACGTTCCCACATTCGTAATTGTTGGCCAACATTTGTGTGACCGTGTGTATGCAAGACAAGTTGGAGCCAACATCCTCTCGAACAAAAATCCACGGTTTTGTTGACGGAAAGTCCGATCGTATGTACGGGGCATTACTCTATACCCCTACATCCCCCAGATTAAGTGGAGGGCTCCATTGAAAGAGTGTATTTTTTTTACCCAGTTCAGCTTTAAAGCTACATATAGTAAGTCATTAGTAAACCATTTTTTTTTTAGATGGGAAGAGTATTATTTTGAAAATTCTAGTTGTTTTGCTGACTCTGGCCTCCTAAGCCATTGACCTTCCTGAGTGAATTCAGTAATTGTGATTTGCACATTTGTTTTGCTTGGTCAGTAACTCATGACATTCAGACAACTAGCATTTTCAAATGAGGAGGTTAGCAATGGCAACCTATATATACCCAGATTACTGGCATGGGTAATAGAATACAGTGGAACCTTGGATTGCGAGCATAATCCGTTCCAGGAGTAATATCAAAGCAAGTTTCCCCATAGAAGTCAATGGAAACAAAGATAATTCGTTCCACATTGACTTCTATTGTATGCAGTACCGCATTTGGCCAGAGGTGGGGAGGGGCGCCGGAGAGACTAAGAAATTCGAGACAGCTCAGAGCCGCTCGGATGCACTTGGAAACCCTCAGAGAGGTTCGGAAACACTCGGGAATGGAGTATTTACGAGTATTTCCGAGTGCATCCAAACGGCTCAGAGTGTCACCGGCGCCCCTGCACCTCTGGCCAAATGCGGTACTGCACACCACAGAGGCTTGAATCCTGCTCATCTTGCGAGATAACACTCACAAACCGAGTCAGGATTTTTTTAAAGAAATAGCTCGTATTGCAAAACGCTCATTAACCGCATTACTCGCAATCCGCGGTATTACTGTAATTACTTTAGAATGTCCATTTTAATTCATAATAAGAAAGAAAAATTGTCACTGAATGTTTACACTTTGTTTATTAATACTATGGTTATATAATCGTAAGCATAGCATGCAAACAGAACTCTACCAGCTGTTGCAAACTATACCAGAATGATTATACTTAGTTGTATATTAGTGTCAGTCTTCAATTAGATCCATCAATTACCTCATTATGATGACATCACCCTCACATATTATCTTCTTTAATATTGTATGAATGTGGCATGTACTGACTGGGCCATACAACCCTGTTCTACACCTGTTGTACTCCAAGCAATAGATGTCAGTCAGTGTTTTTCTGACTTATTGTTCTACCCCTTTCTCCTAAACAATGATGTCAACTAAAAACATCAAACATATCCTTCAGTTAGTACCTCATTACAAAACGATAACTCAATCAAGCTGAGTGCAGTATTAAAATAGTCATTTTTAAAGGAGAAGTACAGCCAGAGCTCGTTTGGCTGTACTTCTCCTGTGGATCACAGGAGTGCAGTTTTTTTGTTCTGCACTCCTGTGACCCATTTTCAGCAGATAGCCGGCTGAACCCCGCTGTCGGCCGATGTCAAAGAGCCGGTCCAGGCTGGGAAAAGATTGTGACCATATGGTCGGGATCCACCCAGAACCCTGGACCAGCAGGGGGGGGGGGGCATTAAAGGGAATTAAAGGGAACCTTTTCCTGCCCTGCATGGAAAAAGTGCAGGTTTGCTTTATTAGGTTGATTTACTAATAGGAGTAGAGAATGTTTTAACTTTCTAAATAAGCCAATATTATGTTCACTTTTACTACCTGTGTGCAGGGAAATTAAAAATAAATTCCAGGTATGTATATTTCATACATAGTTCCATTTGTCCAGCTTAGACCAATGTAGCTATGTTTCTACCACAGGAGGTCAATGTTCCTGTAAGCTGGAAATCACTGAAGTAGACTCCCGGGCCCTGTGCTGAGTGGCTGGCCTGATGTGTTCTGAACACAGGAGGTTGGGCGCCATTTAGAGAAGAATGTGTTGCATCATCTGAATGCAAAGCATTCTCTGATTGCTTAAGGCGGAGAGGCAGGGGGCGATATTACACTCTCCATCTTGTCCGATTAGAGAATTCAAATTATTCTCTAAATGGCACCAGTGCCAGTCAGCCGACCTCCTGTGTTCAGAATACAGCCAGCCACTCAACACAGAACCTGGAAGCAAACAGAGACCACTGGGGTAGTGGTGTCTACTTCAGTAATTTACAGCTTCCAGGGGCATCAGCCAGATATGGCATATACTTAGTTACATTGGTCAAAGCTGGACTAATGTAACTATGTAAAAAATTTCCATACCTGGAAATCATTTTTAAAGGACTTTCACTTGCACTTGATTGAAAGATTGATGTGAACATGTCTTCATCGTATTCATGGTAGAATTAAAAAAAAAAATACTCTGCATACTCACCTAGATGGCTGCAGCATTGATCTGAGCTGCAGCTGTCCCACGCTGGCTCTACACCGAGAACTGAGCGATCAAAGACCACTGATCGTTCAGTTCTTCAGTCCACTCTGAGCACAGAGCAGAGCAGTGACTGTCAGACACCGACTCTATGCTCTGCCCCTTCAGCGCTCATTGGAGCGCCGGCCTATGGAGGAGACATGAACGGCTGGCTCAGGCTCTCAACAGTGCTGGGCCAGCTGCCAGTCAGAAATCTGGGCTGATCCCGACATTATTGTTGGGATCCCTGCAGAGCCTAGACTGGTGCTATATATACAGTGTATGAGTATATGAGTGTTTTCAGTCAGTGTATTTGATATATATATATATATATATATATATATATATATATATATATATACAGTCAGACTAGTATATATATATATATTCTGCTTTCAGCGTAGCCTATATATACAGTGCACTCGGCGGTGTACAGTTTCTAATACAGTGCAGATGGTGTACATAGTATATAATACAGTGTGTACAGTTTCAAATACACTTCAGGCGGTGTACACAGTATATAATACAGTGCAGTGCAGTGTTAAAAAAAAAATACCCATCATGTCCGGAAAGCCTCCAAGGAGAGGCAGACGCTCACAGGCCACTAAAAGAGGGCAAGCAGCCTCTGAAATAATATTTAATAGCAGGGACCGTTCCTGCACCCAACAAGAGTATCTGTGAGGAGTTACAGTGTTCTGGTACCACCAACAACTAAAGCCCAATTTTTCAGCAGAGTATATAGTGCAGTCCGTATAGTATATATACTGCAGTTCAGAGTATATAGTGCACTCAGTGTAGTATATATAATACAGTGCAGGGTATATAGTGCAGTGTACAATATATAACATAGTGTATTAAAGTGGTTAAAGTGATTGTAAGGGTTAGTTTTTTATTCTTTTAAAATAACAAACATATCATACTTACCTCCACTGTGCAGCTCATTTTGCACAGAATGGCCCTGAACCTCGTCTTCTGGAGTCCCCCGATGGCTCTCCCAGCTCCTCCCCACATCAGATAACCCCATAGGAGAAGCGCTCTCCTGAGGGGGTTACCTTGCGGGCACGCTTCCGAGTCCAGCATTTGGTGTCCATAGACGCCGAATGTAGAACTTGGCCCTGCCCCCCAGCACCCGCGTCATTGGATTTGATTGACAGCAGCGGGAGCCAATGGCTGCGCTGCTATCAATCTATCCAATCAAGAGACAAGAACCCCAGGCAGAGAGACAGCGTGTCCCCGCCGGGTCAAGTTCCAGGGCTCAGGTAAGAAAAATGGGGAGGCTAGGGGGCCGGTCACTGCCAGGTGTTTTTTCACCTTAATGCATAGGATGCATTAAGGTGAAAAAACACGAAGGTTTACAACCCCTTTAAGGGGTGCCCTATGACATAATTAAGAAAAAAATGGCATGGGTTCCCCCCGTCCATACCAGGCCCTTTGGTGATTGTCCTGGAGTTCACCTTAATATCCATACCAGACCCGAAGGGACTGGTATGTTCTGGGAGGGGAAATCCACGCTGTTTTTTTAGATGTTTTTTATGTATATTGCCAGAATCTGGCAATACAATTTTAAATTACATTTTTTCCTTTAGAACTGTCATTTTGCTGCAGTACTTTTCTAACCATGGGAAAAATACGCTACTTTACAGGCAGACTAAGGAGACCCTCCACAATATTTAAAGGAATATTTCATTTTTATTGTTTCACTTTTAGCATTATTAAAATCACTGCTCCTGAAAAAACTGTCATTAAAACCTTTTTTTTGCATTGATACATGTCCCCTGGGGCAGTATCCGGGTCCCCAAACACTTTTTTTTTAGCAATAACTTGCATATAAGCCTTACAAATTAGCACTTTTGATTTTTCACATTCTAGTCCCATAGACTTTAACGGTGTTTGCATGTTTGCACGAATTTTTTTGTCTGTTCGCAAGTTCTGGTGCGTACCGAACCGGGGGGTGGGGGGGGGGGGGGGGTGTTGGCTCATCCCTATGGTTTAGGCATCACTGATAGATTATTCACTAGCCACTAACTTCAATCAAAAGCCTTTAGTGGGAGTTTTCCACAGGGAAATCATAGGTAACCAAAACGTGTTTCCTTTGCCTACCTACAGTATAAACCTTCAACCATAGCACCTTACCAATCATTACTATCTCATTATATACACTATTATGTAAGATAATAGCAGTATATTACAGGAATATGATGTACATTATATCATACCTTTATAATATTGTATTTGCTTGGCTTGCCTTTAAATATATTCACTACCAGTTGGCTAATAATTGCCACTTTTTCAGTAACTAAACTGTATTATGCTATGACAAGTTTGGGATATACAAGTGCGATACTAAAGTTCTGTATCTGCAACAAGTTTTTCTTATACTGATGCTGTCAAGGTACAAACACCCAATCTGATCCACACATGCATTTCTACATAAAAAAAGATCTGGCAGAATTAAACATATAAAAGACTTTTAAATCACTATTTTAACTCCATCCTTTCTTCAAATGAACACTCTAGTAATATATTCTGTTACAGAATAACTGATATGAACATTCAGAGAATCAAAGCTTTGCAATAAATGTGGTTCTGAGTTTGCTTTAAATAATAATAAAAAAAACAGGTAACAACTGTTGCCTGTTACTTTCCCGGGCTGAATAAACGACTGCAACTCTTTGTATGGACTAATATATATACATATAGAGGAGGCGAAAGTGGGCGTTCCTCCTTTTGCGTTGTCATTGATTTGCAGCAGGGCATAACTGCAGCTTCCAACAGACTGTGTGAGCATGTATGGATATATACACCAAAGATATGTAAGGCTAGAATTAATCTTTACTTTCACAAAATATTCCCAATGTGGGAAAACAAGCCCACTTGTGAACTGAAGCCAGTGATCCCAGTGATAGAAATCTCAAGTACTGCCTCTTATATTCCCAATCTCTCCTAATTTTAGCCTTTCTAGAGGCTCTACATGTACCTTGGTGGTTAAAAATAGTTGCTACTGCTCCTAACTTCTGTGTTGTTTATGTACTTTGATCACTGTTTGTGTAGGTGTTTATGTGCTCTGTGTGTATATGCATGTGTGCATATGTGCGCGTGTATCTGCTTCTCCTGTTGGTATGAGTATTTTGTGTACTATGTGCATGAAAGTATGTATTTAGCTGATGCATGCCATCCTTTCTACCCGAAAATCAATACATCATGATATGTTTTTTGAAACACGTGATAAAATGTTATTATATTTTTATATTATTATGAAATAAAAAGTGTGAAGGTATGTACCTATGGACACCAGCTTGATGTGTTCTCTGTCCAAGAATTCCAGCGCCACAGACACATTCTCCAGCTTCATCTGCCTGAAGTTGGGTCTGGAGTGGTACTTTCTATACATCTTCTTCTGACTCAGCACCTCTAGCAGGCCTATGAGCTTGAGGCCATCGGTCAGATCTTTCTGCAGGTCCCCTATGCGTTTGTTCATACATTTGAGATGCTCATTGCACCACCTGGTGAATGTGTTCTGCTGGATTTTCTTCCAGGGGGCATCTTCTGCCAGGTCCTTCTCTGTAGCTGGCATCTCGTCCGCTTCCTCGCCTTGATAAAACTGGTGTTGGTCGTAGTAGTCGTTAGTGCTCATGATGACTTTAGATTTGGAGCTTTCTGCTTTTTATAAGAGGATCAACGAGAGGAAAAAAGGGAGGAGAACAAAAAAAAAATAGGGGGTGTAGGGACGGCTGGATCCAAAATCACACTGTGAAATTGAGTTCAAGCTGCTGAAACAGACCTCAACAATCAAATTAGTTCCCTTATTATTTGTCCTCTTGTTGGAAACTGTGAGATGTTTCTTGGCAAGTTACGGTTAACTCTTTCAGCAGGCTTTCAGGCTCAGAGAGAAGCGGGAGGGGTGTGTGGGTTATCCCAGTGTAATCCACTTCCACCTTTCTCTTACTCTTCCTGTCTTCTGTTTCCTTTCAGTCAATCCTTGCTTTGTAGGGAGCAGAGGTGCACAGATAAATACAGCAGGGCTGCTTTGTGATAAAGATGTTTTGTCAGAGAACAGTTAGGAAAAAAAAAAAAGCTTCGGATAATATAAACTGATGTAGAAGAAGTTCTGATCCAGAGATGTACAAGTCCCAGAGAAAAGGTGGAAAGTAAATGGAGAGGCAGCTGACAGCTGAAAGCATAGGGCTTTTAGCAAACTTGTTTGAAAGTGTGGAGACCAGGATGGTGTTGGTTTTAAAGAAAACTGATCCCCCTCCCTCCTTGTTCTCCTCTCCTCTTCCCTCCCCCCAACGTCAGAGGCATGGACTCCCAGGAATGCCTTAGCCATGACCATATACAACTAAGATGAGTATTTTCTAATCCCCAGTGAGATAGTGAGCAAGAGCTGGATTGGGTGCTATGCATAGCGTGGCCTGGGATTGGTTTACATTTACCATGCTTCAACGACTTGTAACATCTCAGTATTTTTAGACACCCCATGTCAGGGAGGTCTGTCTGGAAAGGGAGAGGGGGCAGAGGGAAGGGGATCTTACAACACAAGTTAACAAAAGCAGCAGATGTAATGCAAAGGAGACCACCACCACCACCCCTCTATTAATCACCTCCCAAAAACATACTGTCATCCCTATATAAGCTTTGTATTTCGGTATAGGACATAACAACCTAACTATATTTAATCTGGTAGGTCAGTTTATATTTTCAATTATGTGAACCTTAAAGCACTTTTTTTAGGACGCTTTTTAACCACTACAGCCCCGGAAGGATTTACCCTCTTAATGACCAGACCATTTTTTGTGATACTGCGTCGCTTTAACTGACAATTGCGTGGTCATGCGACGCTGTACACAAACAAAATTGATGTCCTTTTTTTCCCCCCACAAATAGAGCTTTCTTTTGGTGGTATTTGATCACCTCTGCGGTTTTAATTTTTTCGTTATAAACAAAAAAAGTCAAACAATTTTGAAAAAAAAAATAATATTTGTAGTGCCGTCAATTTACGCAGCGATTCACATATACATTGTACATTCACATCAGTCCCTACCCTCAAGGAGCTTACAATCTAAGGTCCCTAACTCACATTCATATATTAGAGCCAATTTAGACAGAAGCCAATTAACTTACCAGCATGTCTTTGGAGTGTGGGAGGAAACCGGAGTACCCGGAGGAAACCCGCGTAGGCACAGGGAGAACATGCAAACTCCAGGCAGGTAGTGTCATGGTTGGGATTGGAACCAGCGACCATTTTTACTGCTAGGCAAGAGTGCTACCCACTACACCCTTACTTTTTGCTATAATAAAAATCCAAAAATAAACTTAAAAAAAAAAATTCTTCATCAGTTTAGGCCAATATGTATTCTTCTACATATTTTTGGTAAAAAAATCGCAATAAGCATATATTGATTGGTTTGCGCAAACGTTATAGCGTCTACAAAATAGGGGATATATTTATGGCATTTTTATTAGAATTTTTTTTTTTTTACTAGTAATGGCAGTGATCAGTGATTTTTAGCCTGACTGCAACATTGCGGCGGACATTTTTGACAACTTTTTGGGACCGGTGACATTATTACAAGGATCAGAGCTGAAAATAGCCTCTGATTACTTTATAAATGCACTGGCAGGGAAGGGGTTGACACTAGGGGGCGATCAAGGGGTTAAATGTGTTCCCTAAGGAGGTGTTTCTAACTGGGAGTGTACTGACAGGGAGTAGAGAGAGATCGCTGTTCCTGATCACTAGGAACACACGATCACTCTGTACTCCCCTTTCAGAACGGGGATCTGTTTGTTTACATTGACATATCCCCCTTCTGGCCCTCTGTGGAATCGATCGCGGGTGGCCGGCGGACGTCACGGCTGCCTGCCACATGCATCGGCTCAGGCGACGCGGGCACGCGCCTGCTATAGCTGTTAAAGGAACCAACGTACAGCTACGGCGATTTGCGCAGCCGAGCCAACCTGCCGCAGTGTAACTGCGGCGGCTGGTGGGCAAGCGGTTAATAAAAACATTTGTCCATATTGAATATGAAAATGGTCATTTTAGTCAGTACTTGCTATTTATTTTAGAGACAGCAAACTCATGTAGACAGCTGACAAGCACCTTTTCATCTCATTCATTCATCAGTGCTGCAAGCATTAACATTTTCCTACAGGCACAACTTAAAGAAACATGAGGCTGGTGTGTTCAGTGTACAGAAACTGATGTCAGTTTTTAATAAAATACAGAATAATAGAACAGCACAGTTGAGTTGCATTTTCAGGACGCACTTTTGAGGGTGTACCCCCTTCTTCTAAGGTCTATAAGTACTGCTTGGACCTTAGAAGAAAGAATTGTTCCCCCGAACGCTTGTCTTGAAAATGTAACCTTTAGTGCAAATAAAGAAAGTATCACATACACTAATATACTAATATACTAATATGGCTACAATCACCTCAGGCAGAATATTACTGCAAATAGCTCCATTACGGATAAATAGTAACATGATTCCGATCTGGGGCACCCCTTGCTTGTAATACCCTGTGAAGCACATTGTCTTGTCATCACACAAATCTGTCCTGTCATTCTGGAGGAAAAAAAACAACTTGTAAATGCAGGAGTAGGGTGTGTGTCATCCATCCCGTCACTGTACGTGAGTAGTTTCCAGCATGTTCTCTGTATAACTTTTCTTCAGTTAGAAAGACAAGCAAGCTATTTAGGGCTGCTGAGGCACCACTGATGACACCATGCAGAGTCCAGGTCAGAGGTCATACCATGTTTTTGTGACTGTACCCAATAGAATGCTACAGGCAAGGAAGAAGTTAATGTAGGTCATTATCATTCATAAACTGTCTGGGAATGCTCGTTAACAGTGACCCACAGAATCAGGGATTTCCTTTGGGCTTCCACTTAGGATATCCATCAACAAAATTACTTCCACCTTTATCTTCCATTTCCCATTAAGAGCACTTTTGATGTTCACCCTTCACAACTCCTGAAACATATAGGGGTTGATTTACTTTAGGGCCGGTTCACACTGCTGCGGTGCAAATTTTGCGCAAATTTGATCCGTTGCGAATTTTCGCTGCAAATTCTTTATTTGATCTGGCAAATCTACTGCGATTCTACAGCAAAGATTCGCAACGCATTGATGTGAACGGCACTAATGGAAAACTATGTTATTTAAACGACTTGCGAATTTGAGCGATCGCAACGGCTCAAATTTGCAATAAAATTCGCAGCAGTGTGAACTGGCCCTTAAAACTGGAGAGTGCTAAATCTGGTGCAGCTGTGCATGGTAACCAATCAGCTTCTAACTTCAGCTTGTTCAATTGAGCGTTGACAAAAAAAAAACTGGAAGCTGGTTGGTTTCTATGCAGAGCTGCACCAGATTTTGAACTCTATAGTTTTAGTAAATCAACCCCAAACTGTGGTCCTGGAATATGAGGCTGACGTGCAGCTTTAAAAAAATTAAAAAATTGACACAGTGGCAAACAGAATTAACCTGACCTAATAAAAAGCAAAAAACAAAAAAACCCCCCACTTTTATAAAGAATGGATTATGTCATGTCTAGGGTGATGTCAAATACATGTGTCATTTTCAGACAATTTTGTGAACATTTTTAAGAATTGGTAAAATCCACCTGCCACGTTGATTTTCAGTTTGTTGAAATTTGGTGCAAAATAAATAGGGGATAGCCAAAACATAGTTACATAGTTACATAGTAGGTGAGATTGAAAAAAGACACAAGTCCATCAAGTCCAACCTATGTGTGTGATTATATGTCAGTATTACATTGTATATCCCTGTATGTTGCGCTTGTTCAGGTGCTTATCTAATAGTTTTTTGTAACTATTGATGATCCCCGCTGAGACCACTGCCTGTGGAAGGAAATTCCACATCCTTGCCGCTCTTACAGTAAAGAACCCTCTATGCAGTTTAAGGTTAAACCTCGTTTCTTCTCATTTTAATGAATGGCCGTGTGTCTTATTAAACTCCCTTCCGCAGAAAAGTTTTATCCCTATTGTGGGGTCACCCGTACGGTATTTATAAATTGAAATCATATTCCCTCTCAAGCATCTCTTCTCCAGAGGGAATAGTTTCGGTGCTCGTAACCTTTCTTCAACTAATGTCCTCCATTCCCTTTATTAGTTTTGTTCTCCTTCTTTGTACTCGCTCCAATTCCAGTACATCCTTCCTGAAGACAGGTGCCCAGAACTTGACAGCATACTCCAGGTGAGGCCTAGACACTGGCAGGGAAGGGGTTAACACTAGGGGGCGATCAAGGGGTTAAATGTTTTCCCTAGGGAGGTGTTTCTAACTGTGGGGGGAGTGGATTGACAGGGAGTAGAGAGAGATCGCTGTTCCTGATCACTAGGAGCAGACGATCACTCTGTACTTCCCTGTCAGAACGTGGATCTGTTTGTTTACATTGACAGATCCCCATTCTGGCTCTCTGTGGAGCAATCGCCTGTGGCCGGCGGACGTCGCAGCTGCCGGCCACACGCATCGGCTCGGCGACGTGGGCGCGCCTGCTATAGCTTTTAAAGGGATCGACGTACGGCTACCATCCTCTATTACCTTTATTAGTTTTGTTCTCCTTCTTTGTACTCGCTCCATTTCCAGCACATCCTTCCTGAGGACTGGTGCCCAGAACTGGACAGCATACTCCAGGTGAGGCCAGACAAGAGTCTTGTAGAGTGCGAGAATTATTACTTCAATTCTTGAGTTATCCCCTTCTTAATGCATGTCAATATTCTGTTTGGCGTGTTAGCAGCAGCTTGGCATTGCCTTCTTATAAATAATCAAAGCTGTTGATATCCCCTTTATCCTTTCAATTTAGACCCATATACAGTAATATATCCCTTACTATATCAAGATGGCAGTTGGGAGTATTTCACTCTCTGTTGTTTTTTAACTGAAAATCATGTTACCATGTTAAGCTGATAAATACAACAAGGGATTTGCTGTAAGTCACCACCACTTATCACATTGTTTTCACAAAAGTTTGCATATTGGTGGAGGCAGGGACTTTGCTAGGATTGTGAAAGACCTGGGGCACCCTAACATACCTAGCTTAAAGTGTTGCTAAACCCACAACATTAAAATCAGTCAGTATATGCAATAAAGCATGCTTGTTATACTCACTGTGGAAACTAAGGGGTTACTCCTCTGCATTGTGTAAAAAGGCTGTTTGATCTTGTATGCACAGATCCTATCCTTCTTTCACTGTCCCCCCCTGATAATTTCTTGATAACACGGAGTCTATGGAGTCAGGCTACACATGCTCAGTTTGGTGTGTATTGCTAGAGAGGTTTTATTTTTCTTGGAAGAGTGCATGTGATCAGCACAGGACCAATCCACTGTGCAGACAGAGGGTCAGGGTTCTTGCAGTCTCATAGGACAGTCAGAAAACTCCTCCTACAAGCTTTACCCAGTGCTTGGCTGGACACTGATAGAAGTCCCATGACTTCACTAACTACTGATGAGAAAAGGTATGTAGCAGTTTATATTTACTAAAACTATTGCATTTCCATGTTCTGTGTACTGTGGGAGACCAGATATAGTGAATGCAGGGTCCTGGGTTTAGTAACACTTTAAATTAAACCTAAGCATACTCACTATATACACCAGGTACTCCCAGGGAGTAACTTAGTACCTGGGAGTAGCTTAACACCTAGGAGTAAATTTATATTTGGGAGTAATTTAATTTTATACCTGGGAGGAACTTAGTACCCAGGAGGAACTTAGTACCCTGGAGGAACTTAACACCCCGGAGGAACTTAGTACCTGGTAGTGTAGGATACCAATAGTAAGTCTTATTATCTAGAATAGAGGGTAAAATGTCCAACAGGATTGGTGATGCCACTCAGTGCACATCCTGCTCCATGTATGTGTTCCTTGATGAGCCAATCGAGGGCGGATACTGCTGTGCGAGATGTGAGTGAGTTGTTCCTCTGGAAGCCCAGATCCTGGTCCTGGAGAGTCAGGTGGCAACACTGAGAATCATTGGCAATGTGAAAAGGAGCTTGGACATTACCCAGCAGGTGCTGGCAGAGGCCAGGGACTAGGAAGTTGGAGACACGGAGGCACAGGAGCCAGAGGTAGGTAGCTGAGTGACAACTAGAAGGAGAGGTGGGGGAAGAGCGCTAGGGAGGCCAGTCCTGAGCTGGTACACCCCAACAAATATGCCAGGTTGCATGATGCTGGGAAAATAAGATCAGGGGTGGCAGTGCTGGAGCAGGCGACCTTCCCTAGCTGCCAGAGGAGTGACGGCTCCAGTGAGGAGGGGCAGAGATGCAGAAAAAGGCTAAACAAGTGCTGGTGGTAGGGGACTCAATTAGTAGAAGGACAGAGAGGACAATCTGTCAAAAAGACCGTGGTTGCCGAACAGTATGTTTTTTACCGGGCGTTCGGGTTCGGCACATCACGGATCCGGTGGACAGATTATTGGGAGGGGCTGGAGAGGACCCAGTGGTCATAGTACAAGTTGGCACCAATCACAAAGTGAGTGGAAGGTGGAGAGTCCCAAAAAGCGATTTCAGGGACATAGGGAATAGATTGAGGAAAATGATCTCCAAGGTAGTTTTCTTCTAAATACTACCTGTACCTAGAGCCACACCAGGGAGGCAGCAGGAGCTTAGGGAACTGAACAAGTGGCTGAGGAATTAGTGTAGGAAAGGGGGGTTTGTGTTCCTGGAGAACTTGGCCGACTTCTCAGTCAGTTACCGGATCTTTAGTAAGGACGGGCTGGACCTTAATTGGGATGGCACAGCCCTATTGGGAAGAAAGATGGCCACAAAGTTGGAGGGGCTTTTAAACCAGGTATTGGGGGTTTCAGAGGAAGCAATAGCCGGCAGTGAGCATAAGATAGAGGGTAGTGGAGTCAGTAGTGATAATACAGCTGTAACTTCTAATCCTGGGGTGAATGCAAGGACAGTTCGAAAACAAAGCCTGAGTAAAACTAAGGGGAAGTTAATATGCACCCATACAATGCTGAGAGGGGCATGCACAAATGCTAGGAGCCTAGCTAACAAAATGGAGGAACTGGAGCTGCTTTTACATGAGGAGGACTTAGACTTTGTGGGAATAACTGAAACTTGGTTTGACAGCTCACATAATTTACTGGCAAATATCCATGGATATTCCTTGTATTGGAAAGACAGGGAAGGTAGAAGAGGGGGAGGGGTGTGTCTATATGTAAAACATGATGCAATGGTGGTAGAAAGGAGCAACATTGTGAATGAGACGAGGGGGGATGGAATCAGTATGGGTAGAACTTCAAAGAGTGGAAGTAAGTGGGAAATTAATAGTGGGGGTATGTTATAGGCCCCCCAACCTGAAGGAAGAGGAAGAGCGGGACCTACTATCACAGTTAGAAATGGCAGCGAGGCAGGGAAATGTCATCATAATGGGGGACTTCAATTATCCCGATATTGACTGGGCAGAGGGGAACAGCACACTTATTAAAGGCCCGTCATTTCATGAATGTCTTACAGGACAACTTCATGTCCCAATTGGTGGATTCTCTAACTAGAAAGAATACCCTGCTAGATTTATTAATTACGAACGATCCTAGTCTGATCTCAGATGTGGAAATACGGGACAACTTGGGATCTAGCGATCCTAGAATGAAAACATTTAATGTAAAACATAGAAAAAGGAGGCACGAGGGTAGCACGAGAACACTAAATTTCAAACGAGCCAATTTTTCTGTGGTCATTACTACATGACATCAATTGGGACCAAATCCTAGATACATTGAACACGGGAGAAAAATGGGAATGCTTTAGGAGCATATTAAACAAAGGTATCATACAGAGCATTCCAATGGGCAATAAATATAGAAGAGTGAAGGTAAAACCTGGGTGGCTAAACCATAATGTAAAAAGCCAAATTAAAGAGAAAAAAATGGCCTTTAAACAATAAAATGGCGATAGGTCACAGGTCAGCATTCCAACACTACAAGGAATGCAATAAGAAATGTAAGAACTCAATCAAGCGGGCCAAAAAAGACTACAAGAAACGTATAGCAGAGGAGAGTAAAAAAAATTCAAAGAAATTTTTTAGATACATTAACAGTAAAAAGACAAAATCAGAGCACATTGCCCACATAAAAGACAAGGATGAGAGGGTGGTTACGGATGACACAGAGAAGGCAAATGTACTAAATGCCTTCTTTTTCTCAGTTTTTATGCAGGAAAAGGAGGAGTATACCGACCGCGAGGGTACACATCACAGGGCATACCCTCATGGCTAACAAAGTCCGAAGTGAAGGAAAGACTAGATAAACTTAATACAAATAAATCACTAGGACCAGGAAATGGCTTACACCCGAGAGTCCTCAGAGAACTTATTCAGGTTATAGCTAGACCATTGTTCATAATCTTTGTGGACAGCATACTGACAGGATTTGTACCAGCTGATTGGAGAAAAGCCAAGGACAGAGACAAATCCCTGAAAACTACAGGCCAGTCAGCCTAACATCAATTATTGGTAAATTATCGGTGGGGATGATAAGGGACTATATCCAAAAAATATCATTAGTAGTAATCCGCATGGGTTTACCAAAGGTCGTTCTTGCCAGACCAATCTGTTAACATTCTACGAGGGAGTAAGCTGCCATCTAGACAGGGGAAATCTTTGGAAAGCCTGTGGATTTAGTGTACCTGGATTTTGCAAAGGCATTCAATAGAGTCCCCCATAAGCGCTTAATCTACAAGCTGAGATCTGCAGGCGTGGACCATAAGATTTGTTCTTGGGTCAAAAATTGGTTATAGGGGCATGTCCAAAGGGTGGTGATAAATAACATGTACTCAGCCTAGTCTGGAGTGGTTAGTGGAGTGCCCCAAGGTTCTGCCTTGGGACCAATTCTATTGAATTTATTCATAAATGATATAGGGGATGGGATAAATAGCTAGGATATAGAAATTTTAGAGAAAGACCTGAACAAAATAATGGAGTGGGCAAATACATGGCAAATGAGGTTTAATGTGGAAAAATGTAAAGTAATGCACTTGGGGGCAAAAACAAAAATGCAAACTACTCACTAGGGGGAGAACCGCTGGGGAAATCAAGGATGGAAAAAGATCTGGTGGTCCTAGTAGATGACAGATTGAGCAATAGCATACAATTTCAAGCTGCAGCTACCAAACCAGGCAGAATATTAGTATGCATAAAAAAGGGGATATACTCCAGGGATAAAACTATAATCCTCCCACTTTATAAAACTCTGGTTAGGCCACATGTGGAGTATTCCATCTAGTTCTGGTCGCCAGTCCTCAGAAGGGATGTGCTGGAACTGGAAGGGCAACAAAACTAATAAGGTGACTGGAGGACAAGGACCTCAATTACGAGTAACGACTGCAAACACTAAATCTATTCTCGCTGGAGGAACAACGGTTGGTGGTGTCTGCATGGAGTATGGATATTTTTAAGAGACTCTTGGATGTGCATATTAAAGAACAAAACATACAGGGATATGGGAAATAAGTATAGACACTGACACATGTGCACCTACACAGGTTGAATTGGATAGACTATTGTCTTTATTCAACCTTACCTACTAAGTATATGTAACTAGGGTTTCTCCAGAGGTTGATAGGGGTTCCTTGACCAATGAGCAATTTCCCCATCTCATACATGAAGGCTATTCTTCCCACAGACCACCTTTGTAAGGGGTGTTCTTTCCAATAACCACCAATGAAAGAAGCATTTTCCCATTGACCACCAATGTAAGGAGCATTCTTTCCAATGATCATCAATGAAAAAAACATTCTCCACACTGACCACCAAATTAAGGGGCATTCTTCCCACTGATCACCACAGTAATGTGCCCTGAAATGTGTATTTAGTAATTATTGCCAGGGGTTCCCTAAGACCTAAAAGTAATTTCAAATGTTCCTCCACGCATTTCCCACAGTAGCTGTACCTGAAAAATATGCTTTATTTTTTCTGCTACAGGGGAGATTCTCACAGACACAAATAAACCTTAGCTTAATCATTTTTAAATAATTCAAGTCTAAGTTAATCTAAAAAAAAAAAAAAAAGCAGAAAAATCAGCACAAGAGACACAACTTACAGTCAGTATGATGTGCCCCTTGTTTTGATTCTTTTAGTAGAAACCCTCCCCTATCCTACCCCTCCCACCCAGACGCTGTAATCTGCTGTTGCAGCGGCAGTTTGAAGGCAGGTTGGAATGCTGGTTAATTAAATTTCTGCTGCCCCAGATGGGAGGGCAACAGTTAACCTGGTTTCCCACACTTTTTGCTGAGCTCTGCCTTATTTCTTGTGCTGATAATATAAGGGGTGAGGGCTCTGTCCAGTCACACAGTCTGCATGGGTAGGTAAGTCACAGACAAGCCACAGCATGTAATCTCTGGCTGCTTACTGAGAAGAGAACAGGGGGAGCAGTTCCACCTCAGAGAGCAACCCTGCCTGCTGTCACATCCACTAGTTCTGGAGATCTGCCACTGTGGACCCTGCTTTGTGAGCACTCTTGCCTGTGCAGGTATGCTGAGGCAGCCACAAGTCTGCGTTAGGGATTTGTTTAGAGAAAAAACTGTGCATTTTGTTTTGGATCTGTTATCCAGTTTCCAGTAAAGCTTTAGAAACTTTGTACTTGCCTGGTCTCAAGTTACTCAAGGGGTGTAATGCAAGTAACTGGCACACATAGTTTAGCACATTGGAGTATGAAGACAACAGTGTAAGAGTTAATATGGTGTGAAGACACAAGAGATTACCAAGGGTAACAAAGGTTTCTGTAGCAGTCTGCCGCAAGTGTGTACATGTGGCAGGTGAGATAGCCTCTTGCAGGAGGAGTTATTGCACTTTCTCCATGAGCCGGTCCATCTTCCATAGCAATGGGAGCAGATCAGTGTCACAGAGGTCCCCACCCTGTGCACAGGTACGGTAAAAGGAAGAGTTAACTAAGTACATGTATGGAGTCCAGTTTATTTGTTCAAGTGTACACAGTGTACGACCATCTGTAAGATGTTCACCCTAGGGTTGAGTTATCTCCAAGAGCGGCCTCCACCTTTTCCCAGGGCATTGATGAGCACAACACGAGTAAAGGTATCCCATGTGCAGGGCAAGTGACCCAGTCTATGGTCACTGGCATAGCCGCCCACAGGTTAATACAGCTAAAAGGCTATCACAGGCTCTTATCAAGAGTGCCTGACTATGCCTGCCCTTACCTGCCATATTTGCCATTCCCAGAAGGCGTACTACAGCTTCTGTGAATGACACAGCATCTCTGAAAGGGGGATGGGTGGATGATTGATAGCTCTGCCCCCTCCATTCAGAGATTTCTCATTTAAAATCACAGTGAATAATCCACCACTAGGGCCCACTTCTACTCAACTCATCCAATGTATTTTATGGTGAACACTCAGTAAACACTTCATTTCCCTTTTTCCATAAGAATGAGAAAAACTGACAATCAGCCTCATGAATATTTTCCAGTGTACTGGGAAACTCTGTAAGGTTGAATGCATCTCAAGCTTGGAGCTGCAGTTACCTCTTGGGAGTGAACCCCTACATGACCAGGTCAACACAAATACTTAAAATCCCCATTGATTGGGGGCATTGAACTTGATTATATCTGGTTTGGTATGGTTACTCTGTGAATGTCTTATCTTGCTAAATAATGGTATATATTTTGCAAATTTACATTGCTTTTGCTTTATATGTATATCTAAACACTTTTAGGTTGACTTTATATGTATCTAAAGCCAAAATGTTTTGTTTAGTTTGGTGGAAAATAATTATACATGTAGGCAGATGCAGTCTGCTTTCTCCACTACAGGTGGCACTCAACTGCAGCAGCATTGCAGAGGGAGAGGAAGTCTAGAGGAACTTAATTCCTCTAGGGTTTCCTGAGCCCCATGTGATGCTTAGAGGCCTTGGATACGGCAGAGTCTATTTAAGACCCTGGCTCCCAGTCTTGGCACACATTTCACGTGTGGCTAGAGTAGGGAAAGGTCATGTGTCTGGCAGGGAAAGTGCTTGGCATCAGGATCAGGAAGAGGTTCCTGAGGAGTTGGTAAAGTACAAGGGCACACCATCCTATTTGGAAGCCTCCCCACCGACCAGGCCTCATTCTACCCCTTGTGACAGATGTTGTGGGCACACTTGAGGCCTACCTCTACTGACACATTGCTGTTTCATGCTGTGAGTGCTCCTGGCCGGGTTGCCTTCCCACTGGGCCTATTCTGTATTGGCAAACTTCAGTTACTAAGCTCTGGAGCAACTGCACTTGCAGATTTGCCTTTAGTAAATCAACCCTAGAGTGTTTTTCTACCGCTGCACCATGCTGCACCCACCCACATGCTGACCACCACTTGGTTCGACAGACTTTGAAGGAGTCAGGTGGAAAATGCTTGGCCGAACACTGACTCAGTGACTTCAGCCAATCAAATGAGTCACTGTTTGGGTATTCTGACAGCCAAAGGACACTGGAAGAGTGGTTGTCAGAATACAGTGGCTGGCAGGTCACATTCCTCTATCCACATTGTTTAGGACTGTTTTACTAAAGTAACGTCAATAGCTAGCCTTAGAACCTTTGTCAGATTTATACAGTATTTCTGTCTTTCTTCCTGTTAGGAAGGTTTGCTCTTTCTCTATTTTCCTTGCAAACACTGCTGGGAGCAAATGAAGGGAAATATACTCAATGGGGCACAAATAAAAAAAAAAAAAAAAAAAAGATAACAGGGATTTATTTTATCCAAAATATAAGAAAAAAAACTTTCGACTTTAGATATACGTTATGAATGTATGGGATAAAGCAACAACTTGCGTCCAAATACCCAAAAATATATTGTAAGCTCTACTGAGCAGGGCCCTCTGATTCCTCCTGTATTGAATTGTATAGTAACTGTACTGTTTGCCCTAACGTTGTGAAGTGTTGCACAAACTGTTGGCGTTACAATGACAATAATAATAATAGGGAATACTGAAAAAGAGATGCACTGGATCAAAATTGGGACAGTTTCTACAAATCAGGAAGAGCTAACAACTAAAGTAAGGCAATACTCCTCTCAGGTGGTGATACAACCGAATATGGGTATGTGAATTATTGATGCATGTTCTAGGCATCTCTCTGAAGTGAAGCATCAGTCTTATTTACAGATGAGTGACATTGAAGAAGTATGTTAGTTGCATTTCTGAGATTCTAAGCAGTTTTTGTTCTTAGTATCTTAACACATCTTTGGTGTATATCTATTTATTACATTTCCACACATCATCCATACACTAAACCATAATTTAGTTTATATAATAAGCTGCATCAAATGTGGGGGCCGTATGGATAAGGCCCCATGCACACCGGCATTTGCTCAGCTCTCCTGAACACCTTTCTCCTGACAGCAAAAAAGCAGTGTCAAAAACACACCTAAACCCACATTTTTGTAGACACATTTAGCCATGTTTAGGCACATCAAAAACTTGGGCATTAATTCAACTCATTGGCCAAAATAATAATTTATTCTTGCCATTGAAGTTAACGCTCAAGCAAGAAATGCACCTAACATTATAATTTGTTTATATGTGTAGCCTCTAGTGCTCGAATAAGTGTAGGAAAATTTTACTTGACTCATGGTAGTTGTATGAGTCTGTTAATTGGGTCAGGTCAGGCTAGAAGGCCCTACAGACCAGTCCTCTATTTCCTCCTCCTGGTTGTGGAGGTTTCATGGAAACTTCTGGAAGCTGATGGGCGGAGGATCTGAATATTTAAGGAAATCTGGCCAATCCCCAGGCAGGAGGCCTGACAAGGTTGCTAAACCTGCCCATAAATATGTGAGAGCCTGGCCAGCAGGGGAGTCAGGTGCAAGATGGCGTGCTAAAGTGCTGCGCTGTGTGGCCTGGGAGGGTCCCCCGGAGAAGGGGGATCTGCCTTCAGGCTGGAGGCTGAAGGCTGCAAGAAGGAAGGAAGCTGAAAGAGGGATCTCCACTGTTCTCCACCGGGAAGGACAGCCTGTTAGCTAGGAAGGAAACTAGCTCAGCGAAAGGCCTGAGCAGTTTCACCTACAGCTACAAGACAAGGACAGAGTGAGTACCTCACACCCTCAGGGCCTACAAGGGCGAGGGCTGCTAGGTGCCATACCCCCTTGCTCTGGGATACTCTTTAACCAATTCACGCAACTCGTCGTAACTCTACGTCGGTACTTTGACACTAAATACCGTTGTTATGGCAGCAGCATGCTGCCATAACCCTGGTGTTTTCAGCAACGGCGTGCGGTTCTCTTTAAGATAAAAGTGGTCTCTTCGGCGGATTCGCGAGATCACTGTTATTTAGTTTTTTATTGCATTTAAGTGTAAATGTGAGATCTGAGGTCTTTTTGACCCCAGATATCACATTTAAGAGGTCCAGTCATGCTTTTTTATCTATTATAAGGCATGTTTACATTTTTTGTAATAAGAATAAAAGTGACACAATTTTTTTTTAAAAAGACAGTGTAAAAACAAAAAATAAAAAGTAAAATAAATAAGAAAAAGAAATGTAAAGCGCCCTGTCCCACAGAGCTTGCGCGCAGAAGCAAACGCATACGTAAGTTGCGCCCGCATATGAAAATGTGAGGTATTGCCATGATCGTTAGAGCAAGAGCAATAATTCTAGCACTAGACCTCCTCTGTAACTTGAAAACTGGTAACCTGTAGAAATCTTTAAATGTTGCCAATGGAGATTTTAAAGTGCAGAAGTTTGTTGTCATTACACGAGCAGGCGCAATTTTGAAGCATGACATATTGGGTATCAATTTACTCGGCGTAGCTTTATCTTTCACAATATAGAAAAAATTGGGCTAACTTTACTGTTGTCTTATTTTTTAATTAAAAAAGTGTATTTTATCCAAAATTGTGCTAGTAAGACCGCTGCACAAATACGGTGTGACATAAAATATTGCAATGACCGCCATTTTATTCTCTAGGGTGCCTGAAAAAATATATAATGTTTGGGGGTTCTAAGTATTTTTCTAGCAAAAAAAAATTATTTTAACTTGTAAACAACAAGTCTCAAAAAGAGGCTCGGGGCTGAAGTGGTTAAGGCACCTAGGTGGAGTGGTAGTTCCTAGCTGGTATCTGAAGAGGTTGATTTAAAGGGGACCAAGTGCTCCCTACAGAGACTGTGTTACTGATCCGTTAATAAACTGACTCCACCCCGGAAGAGATAAAATTAAGAAAAATAAGCCCATGGACTGGTTACTGACTTTGGATGCAAGTTGAAAAATGCGTGTTGCCTGGCTGTGCAGATTATAGGGGGAACCCAAAAATAAAATCCAGCGGCTCCTTCGTTTTTCTCTGCCAAATTGCTGCTGCTCCTGAATGCGCTGGCAGCGTTTTTTTTCTCTACTTTTAAACGTCCCTGCCTCTAAATGACTGTAACCGCCTATGTGTGCATGGACATAGAATATCTAAACCCCAAAACAATAATCAATATATAGCACCTTATTACTCCTCAAATTTGGTGGCTGCGATGTCTCTTTTTTTCCTATATTTTCACCTGGTTAACCTGTCGGTATCACACTTTCTAAGCTAGTGTGCTTTCCTGATTTGGGTTACACACCCCTTTGTCTCCCCAATTCCATTAAATAGGGAGGCATTCATTTGTTGTTCACAAAAGATACCTAGGAAAGCTAAAAGGAGTGATATTTTAGTTCTGCTCACAGAAACATATGTAGCGCCCACCTACTTAGGTGAGTGCTAGATTAGAAAGTTAGGTGTAGAATTAGGCCAAAATACCAGTATTTTACCCTGCGGTGTAAGCTGGTGGGTTTGATTGGCATGGGATGTTGATTAGAGTAGAGGAGGGTGTGACCCCCTGCGCTCTGCTTGTGATAGTTTCCTCTATTTTCTATGTTTGACCTGGAGGATGGGAGGAATACAAATTAGAGTGACAGGTAGTTCTGGAAGACCCCTCTAGACCAATCATTAATTTGCTTGGGCAGAGGCAGGACTTCTATATAAGGCTTGGTCACATGCTTCCTGGGGTTCTTGGTGCATGGGGGTTTGAGAGATCCAGGAGGAAGGATGTAGTTCTGTTACAGCTTTGGTGCTCTCCCCTGCGGGGGAGGGGAAGCATGCGGTGTGGAGATGAGACTTTAGAGGAAGGTTCTTCGCGGGACAGATGCTACTACTGACAGACACAAGGACTGGGAGAGGATCCTCTATGTGCTTCATGGATGGTCGCTCGGTAACACACGTGAGTGTAACCCAGGGGAACAGTGCTTCTGAAGACTTTATAGAGATTAGTGTGCGGGTTCAGGAGAACAGGGCTGGGCCTTAGAGAACTAATACCCTGGAGGAATCCAAAAGTCGTCTCCTGGACTTTATTCAGAGTATCGTCCATGGAGTTAACCACTTGAGCCCCGGACCATTATGCTGCCTAAGGACCAGAGGTCTTTTTCCAATTTGGCACTGCGTCGCTTTAACTTTTAATTGCGCGGTCATGCAATGCTGTACCCAAACTAAATTTGCGTCCTTTTCTTCCCACAAATAGAGCTTTCTTTTGATGGCATTTGATCACCTCTGCGGTTTTTATTTTTTGCGCTATAAACGGAAAAAGACCGAAATTTTTGAAAAAAAATGTTATTTTCTACTTTTTGTTAAAAAAAAAATCCAATAAACTAAATTTTAGTCATACATTTAGAACAAAATTTATTCGGCCACATGTCTTTGGTAAAAAAAATGTCAATAAGCGTATATTTATTGGTTTGCGCAAAAGTTATAGCGTCTACAAACTAGGGTACATTTTCTGGAATTTACATAGCTTTTAGTTTATGACTGCCTATGTCATTTCTTGAGGTGCTAAAATGGCAGGGCAGTACAAAACCCCCCCAAATGACCCCATTTTGGAAAGTAGACACCCCAAGGAAATTGCTGAGAGGCATGTTGAACCCATTGAATATTTATTTTTTTGTCCCAAGTGATTGAATAATGACAAAAAAAAAAAATATATTTACAAAAAGTTGTCACTAAATGATATATTGCTCACACAGGCCATGGGCCTATGTGGAATTGCACCCCAAAATACATTCAGCTGCTTCTCCTGAGTATGGGGATACCACATGTGTGGGACTTTTTGAGAGCCTAGCCGCGTACGGGGCCCCGAAAACCAATCACCGCCTTCAGGATTTCTAAGGGCATAAATTTTTGATTTCACTCTTCACTACCTATCACAGTTTTGAAGCCCATAAAATGCCCAGATGGCACAAACCCCCCCCCAAATGACTACATTTTGGAAAGTAGACACCCCAAGCTATTTACTGAGAGGCATGTTGAGTCCATGAAATACTTTCTTTTTTGACACAAGTTGCGGGAAAGTGACAATTTTTTTTTTTTTTTTGCACAAAGTTGTCACTAAATGATATATTTCTCACACAGGCCATGGGCATATGTGGAATTGCACCCCAAAATACATTTAGCTGCTTCTCCTGAGTATGGGGATACCACATGTGTGGGACTTTTTGGGAGCCTAGCCGCGTACGGGGCCCCGAAAACCAAGCACCGCCTTCAGGATTTCTAAGGGCGTAATGTTGTGATTTCACTCCTCACTATCTATCACAGTTTTGAAGGCCATAAAATGCCAAGATGGCACAAAACCCCCCCAAATGACCCCATTTTGGAAAGTAGACACCCCAAACTATTTGCTGAGAGGCATGTTGAGTCCATGGAATATTTTATATTTTGACACAAGTTGCGGGAAAGTAACACTTTTTTTTTTTTTTTTGCACAAAGTTGTCACTAAATGATATATTGCTCAAACATGCCATGGGCATATGTGGAATTACACCCCAAAATACATTCTGCTGCTTCTCCTGAGTACGGGGATACCACATGTTTAGGACTTTTTGTGAGCCTAGCCGCGTACGGTGCCCCGAAAACCAAGCACCGCCTTCAGGATTTCTAAGGGCATAAATTTTTGATTTCACTCCTCACTTCCTATCACAGTTTTGAAGGTCATAAAATGCCAAGATGGCACAAAACCCCCCCAAATGACCCCATTTTGGAAAGTAGACACCCCAAGCTATATGCTGAGAGGCATGTTGAGTCCATGGAATATTTTATATTTTGACACAAGTTGCGGGAAAGTGACAATTTTTTTTTTTTTTTTTTGCACAAAGTTGTCACTAAATGATATATTGCTCAAACATGCCATGGGCATATGTGGAATTACACCCCAAAATATATTCTGCTGCTTCTCCTGAGTACAGGGATACCACATGTGTGGGACTTTTTGGGAGCCTAGCCGCATACGGGGCCCCGAAAACCAAGCACCGGCTTCAGGATTTCTAAGGGCGTTAAGTTGTGATTCCACTCCTCACTACCTATCACAGTTTTGAAGGCCATAAAATGCCAAGATGGCACAAAACCCCCCCAAATGACCCCATTTTGGAAAGTAGACACCCCAAGCTATTTGCTGAGAGGCATGGTGAGTATTTTGCAGCTCTCATTTGTTTTTGAAAATGAAGAAAGACAAGAAAAATGTATTTTTTTGTTCTTTTTTCAATTTTCGCAAGTTTGTGACAAAAAGTGAGGTCTGCAAAATACTCACTATACCTCTCAGCAAATAGCTTGGGGTGTCTATTTTCCAAAATGGGGTCATTTGGGGGGGGGGGGGGGTTGTGCATCTGGGCATTCCATGGCCTCCGAAACTGTGCTAGGCAGTGAAGAGTGAAATCAAAAATGTACGCCCTTAGAAAGCCTGAAGGCGGTGCTTCGTTTTCGGGGTCCCGTGTGCGGCTAGGCTCCCAAAAAGTCCCACACATGTGGTATCCCCATACTTAGGAGAAGCAACAGAATGTATTTTGGGGTGTAATTTCACATATTCCCATGGCATGTTTGAGCAATATATCATTTAGTGACAACTTTGTGCAAAAAAAAAAAAAAAAAAAGATTTGTCTCTTTCCCGCAACTTGTGTCACAATATAAAATATTCCATGGACTCGACATGCCTCTCAGCAAATAGCTTGGGGTGTCTACTTTCCAAAATGGGGTCATTTGGGGGGGTTTGAACTGTCCTGGCATTTTTTGCACAACATTTAGAAGCTTATGTCACACATCACCCACTCTTCTAACCACTTGAAGACAAAGCCCTTTCTGACACTTTTTGATTACATGAAAAAATAATTTTTTTTTGCAAGAAAATTACTTTGAACCCCCAAACATTATATATTTTTTTAAAGCAAATGCCCTACAGATTGAAATGGTGGGTGTTTCATATTTTTTTTTCACACAGTATTTGCGCAGCGATTTTTCAAACGCATTTTTTGGGGAAAAAACACACTTTTTAAAATTTTAATGCACTAAAACACACTATATTGCCCAAATGTTTGATGAAATAAAAAAGATGATCTTAGGCCGAGTACATGGATACCAAACATGACATGCTTTAAAATTGCGCACAAACGCGCAGCGGCGACAAAATAAATACATTTTTAAAAGCCTTTAAAAGCCTTTACAGGTTACCACTTTAGATTTACAGAGGAGGTCTACTGCTAAAATTACTGCCCTCGTTCTGTCCTTCGCGGTGATACCTCACATGCATGGTGCAATTGCTGTTTACATTTGACGCCAGACCGACGCTTGCGTTCGCCTTTGCGCGAGAGCAGGGGAGGACAGGGGTGCTTTTTTTTTTTTTTTTTTTTTTTTTTCTTTATTATTTTTTTGCTTTTTTATCTTATTTTTAAACTGTTCCTTTCATTTTTATTTTTTTTTAATTAATTTTATTGTTATCTCAGGGAATGTAAATATCCCCTATGATAGCAATAGGTAGTGACAGGTACTCTTTTTTTTTAAAATTGGGCTCTATTAGACCCTAGATCTCTCCTCTGCCCTCAAAGCATCTGACCACACCAAGATCGGTGTGATAAAATGCTTTCCCAATTTCCCAATGGCGCTGTTTACATTCGGCGAAATCTAAGTCATGAAATGCTCGTAGCTTCCGGTTTCTTAGGCCATAGAGATGTTTGGAGCCATTCTGGTCTCTGATCAGCTCTATGATCAGCTGGCTGAATCACCGGCTGCATTTTCAGGTTCCCTGTTGGGACAGGAAAGCCAGAGAAAAACATGGAAGACGGTGGGGGGGGGGGCATTCCCTCCCACTGCTTGCAAAAGCAGTCTAGAGGCTAATTAGCCGCTAGGATTGCTTTTACATGAAAGCCGACCGCTGGCTGAAAAGAATGATACCAAGATGATACCTAAACCTGCAGGCATCATTCTGGTATTACCACTCAAAGTCCAGCAACATACCAGTACGTTGCTGGTCCTTGTTAGGCATATATTGTAAACTTTTTTTTCATGCAGCCTGTGGGCTGAACGAAAAAAAGATATTGATCGGTGGGTATGCCCACCATTAGAATACCTCCCTTCATCCACCCACTTCTAATGATGGGCATACATGCACCATTTATATATGCCGAAGCATGGGGGCATCCTCCCGCAAAAGGCAGGAGCAAATTGCTCCTCCACCCACTGCTGCCCCCACGCTTTGGCATATATGCTGAAGTATGTAACTGTGGTGGTGAAATCACCTCCGACAGCGCTGGAGTCACGGCTTTATGTATCGTGGGAGCAAACGCTGTTGCTGTCAAGATAAATAAATCCGCGCTGCAACTGAATGGCGTACCTGCTAAGCAAATGATGGTTAACAATAAAACAAAGTAACATTACAGTATAACAGTAAGACTTACCATACCTGCAAAGCAAATACAAAAAAAAAAACAGTAAAAAATAAAACATTTAACGCAACCTGTGCCTAAAATATATATATGCCGAAGCATGGGGGCATCCTCCCGCAAAAGGCAGGAGCAAATTGCTCCTCCACCCACTGCTGTCCCCACGCTTCGGCATATATGCTGAAGTATGTAACTGTGGTGGTGAAATCACCTCCGACAGCGCTGGAGTCACGGCTTTATATATCGTGGGAGCAAACGCTGTTGCTGTCAAGATAAATAAATCCGCGCTGCAACTGAATGGCGTACCTGAAAACAATAAAATGGTTACCAACAAAACACAGTAAACGGTAAAGTATAAAAAATCTGAAAAGCAAACATGGTAAAACATAATAACAATAAAACATTGCAGAATAGAATAGAGTAAAAAAGAGCAGAACAATAGAGAGAGAATAGAGAGAGAGAGAACAATAAAACAACAACTATTTTTGTTTTTTTTATTTTATATTTTTTTTTGTGTTTTTATTTTTTTTAATTTTTTTTTTATTTATTTTTTTACACTTTTTTTTAGTAACTTTTAACTTTTGTAACTCGTTCCAGGTTTGGGTCTCTCAAAATGCAATGGCATCTTGGGAGACCCTGTGTTAGTGTGCCTAGTCTGTGCAGTGCTGAACCCTACGCTAATACTCAACTAATGTATGGTAGCGTTCAAAGCATTCACCCATGCAAAGACCAGGATTGCCAGGACAGGAGGGACAATAAGACCGGGTGTCACGCCCATCTTGCTTGGGGGGCTCGTTGGGTAGGGGTACTCGGGATGGCATAAAGAAAATGCCGCTCATGCAGCCGGCTTACTGCATTTGGTTGGGGAAGGTGAGGTAGAGCACCGTCTGGAAACAGAAGGGCTCTGACGATCTCTTTCTGGAATTTAAGGAAGGATCCAGTCTGTCCTGAAGCTCTGTATAGCACATGAGCGTTCAGCAAAGCCAATTGAAATAAATAAACAGACACTTTTTTGTACCAGCGTCTGGCCTTACGGGCAACTAGGTACGGCGCCAACAACTGGTCGTTGAGGTCCACCCCTCCCATATTAAGGTTGTATTCGTGGACACAGAGGGGTTTCTCCACAACACCAGTCGCCGTAGGAATTTGGGTCGTCATGTCTGCGTGAAGGGAGGTGAGAACGAAAACATTCTTCTTATCCCTCCACTTCATAGCGAGCAAATTATTATACTTCAAGCAGGCTCTCTCCCCCAGCCTAAGACGGGAATCTACAAGCCGCTGGGGAAAGCCTCGGCGATTAGGTCGCACGGTGCCACATGCTCCAATCTGCTGATCAAACAAGTGACTAAAAAGTGGCACGCTCGTATAATAATTGTCCACGTACAAGTGGTACCCCTTTCCGAATAAGGGTGACACCAAGTCCCACACTATCTTGCCAGCGCTTCCTATGTAGTCAGGGCAGTTTGTCAGCTCTACGTGACTATCTTTGCCCTTGTAAACCATAAAACTATATGTATAGCCTGTGGCCCTGTCACAGAGCTTATACATCTTGACCCCGTATCTGGCACGCTTGCTGGGAAGGTACTGTTTGAATGACAAGCGGCCAGAAAATTTAATCAGGGACTCATCAATGCAGACAACTTGATGGGGGTAAACAAGTCTGCAAAACGTTGGTTGAAGTGGTTTACGAGGGGCCGAATTTTGTAGAGCCGATCGTATGCAGGGTCTCCACGAGGACGACAGAGTTCATTGTCGTTGAAGTGCATGAACCGCAAAATCTGCTCGTATCGTGCCCTGGCCATGGAAGCAGAGAACAAGGGTGAATGGTAAATTGGGTCAGTGGACCAATATGACCGCAACTTACTCTTTTTATTCAACCCCATGAGGAGGGAAAGGCCCAGAAAGGTCTTAAATTCGGAGACCGTAATTGGTCTCCAATCTCTGGCAAGGGAGGACTGGGGATTAGCGGCGATGTGTTGACCAGCGTATAAATTGCTTTGGTCCACAATAGATCTATAGAGATCTTCGGTGAAAAACAGTGAATAAAAATCCAGTGGCGTAAAGTCAACTGTTTCCACCTGAATTCCGGGTTGGCCAGTGAAAGGGGGAAGTACGGGTGCTGCAGAAGTGGAGGGTTCCCAATTCGGATTGGCCAATGCAGCAGGAAGGGCACTATGGGCACGACGGGCCTGTCTTTGTCTTCTTGGTGGCAGCGGGACACTACTAGTGCTTGCCACCTCGCCAGCTTGAACTGCACTTATGGGACTCGCCACGTCACCACGTGATACTGCAGTGCTGGATGTACGACCAGGGTGTACTAGGCCGCTGGTGCTTGCCAGTTCACCAGAAGGAATAGCGGCGCTAGTACTTCTCTGCTCCATACGAGAGCCCTGCGGTTCTTGCACTTCAAGGACAGAAGAAGATTGGGGTCTGGTACGCCTGACTTTGGCAGGGACCACAACTCTGTCGTCAGAGCTATCTGTCATGGAGCCGCTGTCCTCTACAGGTTCGTATTCTGAGCCTGAACTTGACAGATGAGTGACTTCCTCTTCACTATCTGTCATACTCAGAAACGTGTAGGCCTCTTCACTAGTGTACCTTCGATTTGCCATTTTGGGCTCTAAATTTAGGGGTACACTAGTGAGACTCACAGGCAAAAAAGCTCCTGACTGTCAGCGACTGTATCAAAACGCTACCAAAAAACTGTTAGCGATCGCAGGGATCAGGCCTGACTCTGCGAACGCTGCAGTTATGTGTGCTTAGTGTTTTGTAAGTGTCAGTTATCGATCGATACTGCACTTGGGTGGGCTGGGCAGGGCTGGGCCGAGGAGCAAAACGCAGGTGCTAGCAGGTATCTGGGCTGATCCCGCTAACACTGCGTTTCAGGGAACCCTAAACTGCTGGGGAGTATAGATCTGATCGGATCAGATATCGATCCGCTCAGATACTATAGCACTAAGGGAGGTGTATGCTGCGTGCGTGGGTTTTAGCGGTACTGGCGCTAACCTGACGCTGCCTGGGGCGACGCAGACCTTATCTGACCCTAAAAATGTAATTTATATCACCGCCGGGCAATTAGGGGGTTAAACCTTTATAGGGTAATAAACGGCGGGTGCCCTAAAACTATAATAAACTGTAATAAACTGTAATAAACTACAAAAAACAAACCAGCTAACCAGCGTCACCCGTAACACTTATACGGTGATCGCTGGTGAAAGGGTTAACTAGGGGGCAATCAGGGGGTTAAAACCTTTAGCAGGTAGTATATGGGGGTCCCTGTCGCTATAAAACACTGACAGCGAACCTATATACTTACCTCCCTAACTAGCGTCACCTGTGTCACTAATACAGCGATCAGAAAAACGATCGCTTAGCGACACTGGTGACGGGGGGTAATCAAGGGGTTAACTTTTATTAGGGGGGGGTTAGGGGGGTACCCTGGACCTAAGGGGGGGTACCCTAGACCTAAAGGGGGCTAACCTAACTGCCCTAACACTTGTAACTGACACAAACTGACACCAATGCAAAAAAAAAAAAAATGCTATTGGTGTCAGAGTGACAGGGGGTACAGGGGGGTGATCGGGGGGTGATTGGGGGGTGATCGGGGGGTGATGGGGGGTGACAAGTGTGCCTGGCGTGTTCTACTGTTAGTGTAGTGTTGTGCAGACTTACTTGATGTCTTCTCTCCTCGGCGCCGGATCAAAAAGACCGACTCGAGGAGGGATGACATCACTTCCTTTCCCTCTGTTTACATTACAGAGGGAAAGGAAGCATTCTCATTCGCCGGGAGCGATCGCGAGAGGGTGGCCAACAATGGATGGCCTCCCCCTCACCTCTCATCGCCCGGGAAGAAATGGCGACCGCCTCGGGCACCGGGGGGGGGACCGATCGGACCCCCCACCCGCGGAAGGCAAATCACGTACTGTATATGTACGTGATTTTGCCTGTCCGTGCCACCTTGCCGACGTAAATCGGCGTGAGGCGGTCGTCAAGTGGTTAAACTAGAAGTACTGTGCAGTCAGGAAGTGGTGACTAATGGGAAGAAGAAGAGATGCATTACACAATATGAAACTTATGCAAGATGGAAGTTTTATTAACAAAGGTTTTTTTTGTTCTGGATTGAATGTTGTATTTCTCATCACTTAAAACACCAGAAGTTATTCAGAGTGACTTTCTGGTGCAATGCAGCATTTAACATGGGAACTGCAATAAAAATGTACATAGTTTAACTGTTCATGGACTGTCTGTCGTGTCACTTCAATGAGGGAAAGGGGGTAATGGAACACACTTCAGGGAAGAACGAACTACCCAGCAGCTCCTACGGGGGTAATGCGCTTCATGGAGGTCCCACCGAGATTTTACTTTCCTGCAAATCCGTTGCCCCCAGCAACCTAGCAGACAGTCCCAGCAATACAGTGACTGTATTCTGGATAGTCTCAGGGGACCATTACCGGCGGCACCTTGCCACATACAGAGATGCATGGTGTGGGTACAGCGCCAGCTTCGCCACTTATTGCTACAATTTATCCTGCTACACAGTCGGGAATGTGATGGAGTTGTGGGTGCCGCTGTTGCCCTTGGAAACATGGACACAGGAGGTGGTGTGGTACCAGAGACAATACAGGGACTATTTCTCTTACAGTTTGGGGCATCACAAGGAACATTTCCATTGTGTAAAGTCAGTTAGCTGCTGTAACCTGCAGTTCTACAAAACCTGCCACCAGGTGTCGCTGTGGTGCGACCAACAAATGTAGTGTTACAGTTTCTCGCGCACTGAGCCAACAAGCTGAGGGGCGGAGCCACGCCCAGGAGGAGAGAGGATCAGCGTTCAGCGTCCACGCGCCATACACAAGGAGGAGGAGGATGGCGGCTTGTGTTCAGAGCACAGCTGCTATGCAGCGATCAACTGACGAGCAGAACCAAGTCCTCGTGGACACCGGCATTCGCCTGGAACTCACCGGAGGACTGGCGCTTGGAGTATTGGATGGCATAGAGAGGCTTTGCATGCTGTGCCCTGCATGTCGGAAGCCTACAGTGGGAGTTTGTGCTTGGGCCCGCTGTGGACACTGCGGCGCACAGCTCACACGCCTGGGACCTGTGCAGCAAGAGGTCCGGTACTACTATGCCAGTCCCAAAACCGGACCGCAAGTACAGATGACCGGAGGGGCCGCAGAGGGCCGAGGGTCGTCTGCACCTGCAGCAGCAGAGGAGTTCCAGCCTGGTTCCAAGGAATCGGAGGTGCCGGAGGTTCAGGTAGGACCTGATGGGGAGGCCTGTGGTTTGGTTGGGGCTCCAGGGGTTGCTAGAGTAATTGAGCAGGCCCCAAGATGTTCCCTTGAAATGCCAACCATTGCAAGTAAGCCCCTTGTCGAACCTGTCCAGAGGGAGCCAGTGGAAGGAGGTGGGGATATCTCAGGTAAGCTGGACAGGGAAGATAAGGGCCGGGCCATAGACTGGGGGTCGCCAGAGATGCTGGACAGGTATGGGTCTGTTGAACGCCTGTTTGAGTGGTCATCCCCAGAAGAAGGCAGTTCTAGTGATGAAGATGAAGTGTTCCTGGAGAGCTCCACATCCATGGAGGCTTCCACAGGAGTTGCAAGGGACAAAGCCATTTTCATTAAGCCTTCAATACCCCCCATCAGACTTTCTTCAAAATTTTCAAAGACTCCCTCTTATGGCTCTTCCTCATTCCAGCAGAGGGCTATCAAGGCCTCAGATGCATATGTTCTGCCTGGGAGGGGAAAGCCAAAGGAATTACCTCGCCTATCAAGGTTTCAGAGAGATGTCCAGAGGAGAGTGGCGCAAGAGTGGGGATATGATTATCCCTACGTTCCGGAGTCAATAATGGACATCATTGAAGCTTCCAGAGAGGAATGGGCAAGAGAGCTAGAATGGGATTACTTGCACGTGCCCAAGCCGCAACGCACCTCAGACAGTGAAGTATGGATCCGTTTTCAGAACATCTTCAGAGAATGGAAACTGGGGAGGGCTATTTATAAGGACAGGGTTTTGGTCCTTAAAGCGGGTCAGCACACGTGCAGTTTTTCCATTTCAGTAAAAGGACCAGGAGATTCTTGAAGGAGACTGCCTGATCCCTGCTACTATTTGTGAACAGGACTCTGGCATAGGAGCTGCCACAAAAGTATGTTTTGAATGTTCTATCCTATGACTACAAGTGAGTAGCTGGGCTAGGGTAGGTTTTCCCAAAGACTGCCAATGCAGGACAACAGTCAGCGTGCCTACCTGATCAGTATGGACACAATTTCTGCTGTTGACACTGTTTTGTCCCTTTGTAGTTTTGTTCTATATAAATGTTATGAACTCACAGTTGGAGTCATCCAGAAAGTGTTTGTGCTCTTGGACTTGAAAGTGTATACCTGGCGTGACCATACAGGCTCTGTTCTGCAGGAGTCTTTAGACTTCTTTTGAGGGAACAGCAGTCCTGGTGGTATTACCCATGCCAAGAAAATTATGTATGTGTAGATAGAGTGAAGATTAGGATGCATATCTATGTTTCTTTTACAGGTACCTTCAAGACGGCTGTCTGTGTGTAAATACCTGTAGTGATAGGGACTCATAAGATAGGAATTGTGATTATTATTGCACATACATTTTTGTTTAATTTTAAATGCATTTGCACACAAACACTTCTATGCGGGGAAATGTTAGGAGGACTTTTTCCTGGTTAGGGGAAAGCTTTTTTTCCCACAACTGGGGACAGTTGTGATTTAAGGGGGGTATATGTAGCGCCCACCTACTTAGGTGAGTGCTAGATTAGCACTCGCTCAAAATCCACTCGCAAAATGCAAGCAGGCGAGTGGCATTTTTGAGGGCTGGCCTAGGCTATAAGAAGACCCTGAAACTGAGCTGCAGAATGGGGGGCCAAGACCATACAGCAGTTTAACAGGACAGGTTCCACTCAGAACAGGACTCGGCATGGTCGACCAAAGAAGATGAATGCACGTGCTCAGCGTTATATCTAGAGGTCGTCTTTGGGAAATAGACGTATGAGTGCTGCCAGCATTGCTGCAGAGGTTGAAGGGGGGGGTCAGCCCGTCAGATCTCAGACCATACGCCGCACACTGCATCAAATTGGTCTGCATGGCTTTCATTCCAGAAGGAAGCCTCTTCTAAAGATGATGCATAAGAAAGTTTGCTGAAGACAAGCAGACTAAGGACATGGATTACTGGAACTATGTCCTGTGGTCTGATGAGACCAAGATAAACTTATTTGGTTCAGATGATGTCAAGCATGTGTGGCGGCAATCAGGTGAGGGATACAAAGACAAGTGTGTCTTGCCTACAGTCAAGCATGGTCGTGGGAGTGTCATGGTCTGGGGCTGCATGAGTGCTGCCGGCATTGGGGAGCTAAAGTTCATTGAGGGAACCATGAATGCCAACATCATGTACTGTGACATACTGAAGCAGAGCATGATCCCCTCCCATCAGAGAACCCAAACACACCTCCAAGACGACCACTGCCTTGCTAAAGAAGCTAAGGGCCAAGCATGTCTCCAGACCTAAACCCTATTGAGCATCTGTGGTGCATCCTCAAACGGAAGGTGGAGTAGCGCAAGGTCTCTAACATCCACCAGCAACATGATCTCATCATGGAGGAGTGGAAGAGGACTCCAGTGGCAACCTATGAAGCTCTGGTGAATTCCATGCCCTAGATGGTTAAGGCAGTGCTGTAAAAAAATGGTGGCCACACAAAATAGTGACACTTTGGACCAAATTTGGACATTTTCACTTAGGGGTGTACTCACTATTGTTACCAGCGGTTTAGACATTAATGGCTGTGTGTTGAGTTATTTTGAGGGGACAGCAAATTGACACTGTTATATAAGCTGTACACTCACTACTTTACATTGTAGCAAAGTGTCATTTCTTCAGTGTTGTCACATGAAAAGATATAATAAAATATTTACAAAAATGTGAGGGGTGTACTCACTTTTGTGAGATACTGTAAATATTTGTTTATCAACTCTGCCTCCAACTGAAGCTCAGAATTGGTTGTATTAATATTCTATTACTGCCCCATTAGAAAGAAGCAATAAAACATACAAGCCAATTTGTTATTAGGTGACAGCCATTTGTAGCCATAACGCTGAATGATTGATGTATGCATGTTTGTCACAGTATAGAGCAAAGAACATTGACTGACCATGTTTAATGTTTGGAACAGTCTTTGGATTTGGAAGCAGCCATACACCTTTTGCACTTCCTTTTTTTATTATTCTGCATTTTCCTGGAACACAAACCTCTGGAAAAGATATTTGTTTAAGCTCTGATACATGTATTGGCATGCAAGCAAAAAGGGACATAAATTTATTGTACAAGGCAAATGAAAACAGGATGCTACAGAGACCTTACTAGGGTCTTAGCCTTGTAAAATATCTCTTACCAAACTAATATTATATATTTAGGTTAACACAAAGCACCATATTACACTGTTTCCACGTAAGATCTGTCCCACAAATGTTGTACAGCATTTTCACACTTCATATTTCACAAGCTATAAAGCATGCAAAAGAGAGTGGTTGTCAGTTAGACAGTGCTTCTCCAAAAGGCAATTCCCAAAAAAGTTAGGATGCTGTGTAAATCTACATAAAAACAATGATTTGCAAATCTCATAAACCCATATTTTATTCACAATAGAAAATAAATCAAATGCTTAAAATGAGAAAATATACCATTTTAGAAAAATAGATAAGGTCTTTTTAAAACTGATGGCAGCAACACGTCTCAAAAAAGTTGGAACAGGAGGGCGTGGCCTGACCTGGCATGGAGACGGACGTCTGATCCTGGAGCTCCGTCTGCCACAGGAGATTCTTACCTAAGCCTTGAGGTATTTTAACACCGCTTTACCATCGGATAATGGGCACTGCTTCCCGATCCTCCTCTGCCTCCTGCTCTAGGTCCCCCAGAGACCTAACTGGGTCACAAAGCCGTAATATCCCGGAGATGTTCAGAGCCGGCAGAGGCAACATGGCGCCTGCTCACCACGGCCCAGCACACTCCAGAGCACAACCACTGCCGCTGAACAGCTCGAACCCATCGGCCCCTCTGCACACTACCTCCAGCGGAGGGGGAGACAGGATTGTACTCAGTCCTCAACCCCCGATCAATATTCAAGACTTACGCTCAATAGCAGATGACATTAAGGTCACTTTATCCGCCGCCCATGTCCAAATATACCAACACCTCTCTGGAATTACCCTACAACATAGAAGAGACCTGAGGCCCCTCCTGGACGTCCTTAGAGAGAAAAATATCCTCTACAAATGGAAGTTCCCATTTCGTCTTTTGGCTTCCACTAATGGTCGCACGGCTCTCCTTAAGGTACCTGAGGATCTGCCTCGCTTCTGTGCCACGCTTGGAATCGCCCCTGTACCGGTACCTAATTGGTATGCCGCTTTCCGCATTGTACCGGCGGATCACGAGATGCGGAGAGAAGAACCTATGGATGCTCAAAATTCCAGACACCGTAGGAGACGCTCACCCTCTACCCTCAGGACCCAGACCAGCTACCGGAACGGTCCTAGAGATGCAAGCCTCACTACCTCCCCACGGTCCAGGAGAGCACGCAGAGACCGCTAAAATTTGTGAGAGGGGAATCTTCCTCCTATTCCGGTTTTATTTGGTTTGGCACCGTTTTGTGCTTTTTCTGATTTTACTCTGTTATAGGTTCTGATTTTTGATTTCTCTCAAGCGCTAAGGATATGGTAAGCCTAGAGGCTGTGTTTTGTCTATTGAGCCAGTTTTTCATGTTTGGGACATCACCAAGACTTCTCCTTGGCACACCTAGACACTGCCATGTCCTCCGATTGATATAACTGGCTGTAGACTTTACTATCACGCCCACATCTCCTTAAGCGGCATGAGACTCTCTGGCTATAGCCCACGGCCATTGCACTACGCTGCACACGGTCAGACACTACAACTACCACAAGGCTAAGCGACTTCTGACTCCACCCCTTGACACTTGCTAAGTCTCTTGGGCTGTGCTTCGCACAGCAGACGCCCAAAGATCATACTGCTAGCAAACTTCCGTAGCGAGCCTCCAACCTAAGTGACAAGCGCTGCCTTCTTCATTGCTGCAACACAACTCTCCTTAAGTCACTTCAGGTGTTCCAGTTCCAACCTGCCGATCTACCCTCTGCTCATGACGCACCGATTAAAATGAACCGCTCGTCCGTCACACCTCAGTGGACGCTTAAGGACCCCTTCATTAAGTCGTCCACGGACTCACAACTGGACTGCACCGGTAATGTCCTCTCATCACTATGGTTCTCAAGGTGTTGTTCTAGGTTTAAGTTCTAGTTTTTGTTTTTTTGTTTTTAAGTATATTACTGACTCTGCAGCAGATCTTTGCCAGTTGAGTTTTCTCTTTTTTATTTGTTCACTGTACCTTGCTGGTTGCTAGATTTTCGCTAAGTAGTCACATAATCTAGAAATGTACTAGTAGATAATGTTTACCTTTTCAAGTCCTGGCAGCAGTCCCTGCTATACCCTATAAGTGCCGCAGGTATACACCTCCTGCCGACACCGCCACCCCCCCCATCATCCTCAGGGACTGCGGTTGACCTGGGGGATGGGGCAAGGTTGGTATGGTGCCCTCTCCCAAAGGCTATGGAGGGTGGTTGGTACCTGGGCTCCCCCCTTGTGGGCTGGTACACTAACTATAGCCATGGCCACTTACTCACACTACATTGATCCAGGCGAAATGCCCTTTTAATGTAAACACCCGTTGGGACAGTTACGAGCCCCTTCTGGGCGAATCATAGGTAATACCTCCTCCTTTAACACTACAAACTATCCTGTGGTGGCAGCTCATATCCTGTTCTTTGAACGTAACCCCTGTTTGTCCTTCACTGCCCAGGTCTTGGTCAACCCCCACACGGACTCGGATAGTGGTGTAGTTTCCCTTGCTGGGACTCCCTCACTGCCCGTGTTCCATTCCACACCGATTACTGACCCCCGAGGTTGTTGGACACATAGTTCCACACCTCTTCGGATCTTCTCCGGGTACACACGCCCCTGAACCACATCCCTTTACAGCCCTCTGGACTTTACCCCCCTCCCTCTCATACCCCCTTCTCACCCTTCCCCCACTCCACCAATGGCGGGCCCGCAGGACACTAGCCTTCCTATGGACACAAATCAGAAGCAGCTGCACGCACTCAAACTATACTCTATCAACGTACAGGACCTTAACGTACTCGAAAAGCGGTCCAAGCTCCTCCACTCTCTACAACAAGCCAAAACACACATCGCAGTCATACAGGAGACCCATTTCCGGTCGGATTCTATCCCCAAACTGAAAAGCCACTACTTCCCCACAGCCTTTCACTCCTCCAATTCGGAGGGCAAGTCAAAAGGTGTTACTATACTCCTTTCTAAAAACTTCCAGGTATCGGACGTACAAACAGTCCCGCTAGGCCAATTTCTCTTTATCAAAGGCACCTTGAACCAACTGCCCATCACTATTGCCAATATTTATGCTCCTAATACGGGCCAAGTCACCTTTTTTCGTAACACCCTCCAGCAACTTTCCAGCTTCCAATCAGGAACCCTTATCGTGGGCGGGGATTTCAACATTCCCTTAACTCCCTCTATTGACACTTCAAATGGGACCTCTTCCTTATCCTACAGGGCCCTACGGTCGATCAAGCAACAGCTCAGCAACTTGCTTCTCCATGACACATGACGCACATTATATCCCAAAGAAAAAGACTTCACTTTCTTTTTCACACCACACAATAAGTATTCCAGATTAGATCACTTCTTTCTTTCTCAGACAGATCTCTCACACCTCGCCAAAGCAACCATACACCCGGCCATACTCTCGGATCACAACCCCATCTCCATGACCTTACGATTGAACTCGCCCAACATGAAGACACGTATCTGGCGACTAGACAGTTCCTTACTGACTGACGAGATGAACGTTCAAAGGCTGACCACTTGCCTCTCCAACTTCTTCCAGGATAACTCAGCACAAGACATAGCACCCACAGTCGCATGGGCGGCACACAAATGTGTCATTCGTGGCGAACTAATGTCCATAGCTGCACACCGGAACAAACTCAAAAACACCCGCATGGCGGAGTTAAAGGCTCGCATTCGCACACTAGAACAGACACACAAGGCTTCACTCGCCATTTCCTCATTGGCAGAACTAGCCCAAGCAAGGGAGGAACTCTTAGAATCACTGACTGCCACGGTTAAACGCAAGTTCGCACTGTCACAAAAACTCTATTACGAATTTGGCAACAAAGCCAGTAAACTCTTAGCGTGGGCTCTTCAAACTAAAAAAGCCTCTCATACCATCCACAAGCTCATCAACCCCAATGGAGAGGCAGTGGTCACCAACGAAGGCATCTCAGCGCAATTCGTTCAATATTTTACCAAGCTGTATAACCTCCCGACTATCCTGACTGACCGCCGGAAGACACTTACTGACTTTTTAGCACAATTCGGCCCCACACCGCTCACCCCGGAGGACTCGCATACACTAGATCTTCCAATATCATCGGACGAAATCCTCACTGCCTTAAAACAAATGAAGACAGGCAAAAGCCCGGGGCCGGATGGCCTCATGGCAGCCTACTACAAATCATTCCCGAACATCCTCCTACCACATTTAGCTGAAGCACTCAATAACCTTACAACAGCCTCGGTTGCTCATAAAGATTTACTGGAAGCCCATATCACACTTATTCCCAAACAGGACAAAGACCCCACGTTAGTCCCCAACTATCGCCCCATATCGCTCCTAAACGTGGATTTAAAACTATAGGCTAATGTTCTGGCCAATCGTATCCTCCCTTTCATTCCATCTCTGATCTCTCTTGACCAGGTCGGTTTTGTCCCTGGCCGTGAGGCCAGAGACAACACCACAAAGGCCCTCAACATTCACCACTGGCTTACCAAAACAGCTACACAAGGATTCTTTCTCTCCCTGGATGCAGAGAAGGCGTTCGACCGAGTTGCCTGGGATTACATGGAAGCCACTTTGCAAGCGGCAGGCTTCCCTCCACGCATGCTACAAATGATTCTATCCCTCTATGCATCCCCGACAGCTAGGCTCCGGATTAATGGAGGCCTGTCGGACGCCTTCTCTGTATCCAATGGGACCCGTCAGGGGTGCCCCTTATCACCCCTAATATTCATTATGACCATGGAACCCTTGCTCCGTAGACTGAGAAATAATCCTGCCATCAGAGGAGTTGACATCCAACAAAAGCAGTATAAACTAGTGGCTTACGCCGACGACATCTTACTCTTTCTTACAGACCCTATAACGACCATCCCCAACCTTCTAGCGGACTTTGCCCTTTTCAAAATCTTATCCAATCTCCAAATTAATTTTGAGAAATCCAAAGCCCTCAATATCACCTTACCAAATGAGATGGTAAACCTTTGTTATAGTAACTTTCTGTTTGTTTGGGAGAAATTCGAAATATCATACCTAGGGATCAAAATCACAACCCACCTAAGGGACCTTTACGCCAAAAATTTTCTTCCACTGATCCGGTCCATCCAAGGTGACCTACAGAAATGGAATCTGGGTTAATTCTCTTGGCTGGGCAGGATTGCAATACTAAAATTGAATATTCTACCCAGACTCCTCTACCTCCTCCAAGCCATCCCGATCACGTTGCCGGTATCCTTCTTTGCCTCCTATAAACTTCTCTGCCGGAATTTTGAGTGGGCCTCCAAACATCCACGTCTAAGCTGGGATAGGTTAGTTCTTCCCAAACAATTGGGGGGACTGGGTCTCCCAGATCTCCAAAAATACCACTGGGCCTGCCACCTGACCAGACTGGTGGACTGGCATATACACCGTCCCTCGAAAGACTGGGTCGCCCTGGAAGCTTCTTATGCAAGCCTCCCCATAGCTAATGCGCCATGGATAAACCACACAAATGTTCCCAGGGAATTCTCCTCCCACCCTCTCATTGGTACCACACTCTCACTTTTCAAAAGAGCATGCAAATTGCTTGCCCTCTCACCCTCGCCAGGCCCTATGATTCCACTGGACAACAACCCAGACTTTCCCCCAGGACTAACTTTAAAAGACCCAACCCTAGAGACACACACCTCGCAAGCCAGAGCGCAGAGCTTCTTTCAAAATGGGATTCTCCTCCCTTAACCTACACTCTCGGCTACACTACCTAACCACAACATACCCTTTTACAAATATCTACAATTGAGACATTTCCTTAAATCGTCCAGCCAGTCCTCTCTCTGGCACAGGGATCTCACACCGTTCGAATTTCTCTGCACCTCCACAGAACCTCAGGGCCACCTAATTTCCCTAAACTATTCCCTCCTATTTTCACGACACAAGGTCAAGGAGGACAAAATTGTACAAAAATGGGAAAACAACCTGTCCTTAGACCTCACCCCCACGGATTGGGATCACATATTCACCCTCATGCACAAGGGCTCCATTAACGTCACAACGCAGAAAATTGAAATGGTGTCGGACCCCCAACAAGCTCCACCGCTTCCACCCCTCAGTCCCTCCACCCTGCTGGAGGTGTAATACCACTCGAGGTACCTTGCTCCACATCTGGTGGGAATGCACCCTTATACAACCGTTCTAGTCGGAAATCCACCGGCTAATCTCTCAAATCACTACATACACCCCGGACTTCTCTCCCGCACGCTATTTATCACACCACACCCAAGGGTCCCCCATTTCATACAAAAAATCCCTAACTATACACCTGATCAATGCAGCCAACGTATGTATCCCTGCACTGTGGAAGAACTCCACTCTCCCCACAGTGCAGGATTGGATCCGCAGGGTAGACAGAATAGCGGATATGGAGCAACTCATTTCCCAAGCCAATGATAAACCCACCAAATTTCAGGCCACCTGGGCATGCTGGATACATTACAGACATTCCCAAACGCACCCGGCGTTACCCCCTCCATCTCCTCATGCTCCCTGAAGATTCTCTGCCGCTTGTTCCCCTGTGTCCTCCCTCAACGCACACCCGCCTCCCTACCCCCCAGTTCCTTACCTCTCCCCTCTCGAGCGACATTGATCTGACAGATTCATGAACCCTAGAGCATGCCATATCATTGCCTATCGCACAGGCCACCCCTCAGTTTCCTACACGTATAGGTTTTCCCCAAATGGACGACTCACCCTCTGTCTTTATTACACCTCGGATGATCCAACTTCCTATCAGGAACTCAGACCTTACTTCACCATACCGTTATATTTAAACATAACCACCGCCTTGTCCTGCATCCCCTTTTCGTTCACAGCGAAGGTCCCGTCAGGGGTGAACGGAAACGGGATTGTTCATGGACGGTATGGTCCCACTCCGCACACTCCATCCGATTTCCATGAGTCATCACCCCTAGTTTCATGAGGTGATATTTGCTTTGATAATCTGTCGGGTTTAATGCCCTTACTCGCTTACTTTTACCTGTTCTTGTACTTATTGTATTATCTATATGTGCCTATTGACCATCTGCTATTCGATTCACTGAGATGTATGTCAAACTTCATTTGTTATCCTGTCAAATTTCAATAAAATCTTTTTGAAAAAAAAAAAAAAAAAAGTTGGAACAGGGCCATGTTTACCATGAAGTAGCTGCTCTAAAACCTGGATATAGCTTTCAGCATTGATGGTGCCTTTCCAGATGTGCAAGCTGCCCATTCAGTACGCACTAATGCACCCACATATCATCAGAGATGCAGGCTTTTGAACTGAGCAATGATAACAAGCCGGAAGTTCCCTGCCCTCTTTAGTCCAGGAGAAGCTGCCCGTGGTTGCCAAAAAGAATGTCAAACTTCGATTCATCTGACTACAGAACAGTTTTCCACTTTGCAACAGATCATTTTTAATGAACTTTGGCCCAGAGAAGATGACATTATTTCTGGATCATGTTCAGATATGGCTTCTTTGCATGATAGAGCTTTGCCTTGCATTTATGGATATCACAGTGAACTGTGTTCACAGGCAGTGATTTTTGGGACTATTCCTAGGCCCATGCAGTGATGTCCATCACAGAATCATGTTTTTAATGCAGGGCCGTCTAAGGGCCCGAAGATCATGGGCATCCAATATTGCGTTTCAGCCTCGTCCCTTATGCACAGAGATTTATCCAGATTCTCATAATCTTTTGATGATATTATGTACTGTAGATGATGATATACTGTATTTACATTTGAAATGTTCTCTATTTTCGATTGTGAATGTAGCAGGTGTCTCATTTCCCCCGTGATCCCGCCACGCTGGTTGCCACGATGTACAGAGGCTTTCTAGCCTGAAAGAGGAAGAGAGCTGCCTGTCATGTCTGCAGGGGATTTCTCCCCCCCTTCCTTCTTCCTGTTTCACTGACTGAATCTAATGTAATATGAGATGATTTACAATAGAGCTGCTGCTCACTCTGCAGCCTCCTCTGTGTCCCTATTGGCAGGAGGAAGAAAGCCAATTAAAGGAGCAGTTACAGGAGCCAATCAAAGGGGCTTTAACAAGCCGCAGGAAGAAGCTGCAAAGGACTCTGGAATATGAAGTTCCAGCACCGAGCTACCAAGATCAGCACTCTCTGTGGGCAGGAAAGTAAAAGAGTCCATTTTAATTCCTGTCAGTAAGAGTCAGTCAGCATGAGGCAGTGAAAGAGATCAGACCTGAGGGAGAAATGCTGTCTCTCAGATGACTTCACCACGCAATTCAGGCCTCCGCTGCCAGTCGGGACATCCAGCCTGAGAGAGGGCGATGCCAGCTGCACATCCAGACGCACCTGCACCGACGGTGAAGGGTTCCAGTGTGAGGTGATCAGTCGGGTCGCCAGGAAAGCCTGCCTGTTCCATGACTTTTGTTTGGGCCTTGATTGTAGGAATCAGTGAGGGGGTTTTTTGCTGATTTGCAGGAAACAGAGATACTGTACCATAGAATGAGTATGAACACTGTATACAGACATTGTTGCTGGTAGTCATCTTGCTGACACTTGTAGGGCTACAGGGATAAAGGATAAGGCTATCCATTTCTGTGACACTGTATACAGACATCCTTGTCCTCTCACCTTGCTGAGAAAGATTCTGCCTGCTTCACTTGATAATCTGGGCCAGTTGTGTTGTTTGACCTTGCTATCCAGGAGTATAAGTGCACCAATGAAAGTGTCTAGCTGAAGACACCAAATCTTATCTTTTCTTCAAAAGGACTGAAGCTACTAGTGCCATACGGATACGCACACACATATTCAGGGCTCTGCATATGCAGTGGGTGTGTGGGACAGCTTATCTAGGAGGTTAAGCTATGTTTATTTGAATAAAGTGTTTAAAGTTGGGCCTGTGGTGTCAGGGCACAGAAGAAAGTGGCCTGACACAAAGTCGTTCGTCTGCTCTCTTCCTGCCTGGACTCATAGAGCCAACCTGAGTAAAGGTAACCAATCCAATTCAAAGTGTCATATTGTGCTTTATTTACCATTTAAGTGTGCCTCTGCTCTTGGGGACATTCTCAGATTTGGAATCCCCTGAAAGTAGCTTGAATATAGGAATGAGAGCTATATTGCTCTTAAATCTCAGTTATTGCTCTCTAGTTGATTACTTGAATGTATATTGTTACTGTCTGTTATTCTTCCACAGAAATATTGCAGTAAAGACAATTTCTGTGTTTTATCATAACGCGTGGGTTTCTCATTGGCCAATGCTGAGGCTGTTAGTAGGGTTGAGGGGCAGAGTAATGGACTGAAGAAACAAAGAAACAAAACAGCTCCGTCGGGGATATCACTACACGTGGGGGCTCGTCTGGAATAATACCACTACTCTGCACTCAACTCCTCAAGATAGCACCCCTAAACACACCGAGATGGACCCTGCTGCTATGACTCGGTGGTGTACAGAAGAAAATGGTCAAGTGGAGCTGTGTTTGGCGATTGAAGTTCCTGGCAGTGACCGGACTGAGGATCAGGTTTGCGAAGCCCTGGATGCCTTGGATCTGGGCCAAAGAGTAAACATTCTGGATGTGAAGGCAGATCCTTGCTCTGATAGTAGTTCTGTTTTGACGGAGTGGGAGAAAGGAGTTCCTGACACCTTAAAGATGGTTATCCATCAACTAACAACGAATGTCAATGCCTTGTTGATCCATCCAGACGGACAAATGTCTAAACCAGGGAGCTCAGAACACATCCAACCAGATCCAAAGACTATCATCTCTATGCCAACTACATCCTCTGAAGACGCTTTTTCCCCCTTAGTAGCCGAGTTTGGAAGACTGGTTGAAGGTCTCCTCAAGAAGCCAGATATGCTGACCGATTATGGTTATCACAAGCTGCAGTCCTTCTCAGAGAAAGTCCCCACACCCTCAGGAGAGGATGACTTTGACACCTGAATTTACAAAGCTGGAAGAGTGGGAAGTGGCCAACGTAGTAAAAAAGGCAGAGAGTGGTCGAAAGTCTGTGGGCTCCAGCTCTGGATGTTATTAGGAACCTGAAACAAGATAAACCCAGTTGCACTACTACCGAGTGTGTAGGAACACTCCCTGAGGTCTATAATCACACTTATCAATTGGAGGGTGGGAAGCTATCAGCCTATGTTGTGTGGCTAGATCAGATTCTGCACCAAGTCACAATAAAGGGTGGAGTGGGAGCTAAAGCTGCAAGTAGGACTCTTATGCAACAAATGCAAAGGGGAGACCAGCCGCTGCATCCTACCATGCTGCAACTTCGAGCCCAGGGTCTGAGTGACTCTCTCACCTACGTGAAACTAATGAAGGTCATTAGAGAAGAGGAGGCCCTGAAGAAAAACAAGAAGGAGGGCCGAAGGTTGGAATCTGCTGTTGGAGTCAGGGTGGCCAGTACAGTCGACAGTAACTCGGAGACCCAGCTCCTAAAGACTCAGATGTCCCAGTTAAGAGAGATGATGACTGAATCAGTAAGCCAAGTCGCCAAAGTAAAAACAGCTGCTACCTCCAGGTCGTGCCCAGAAGCAGAGCATCTGGACATCAAGCCTGAGATAGCTACATTGAAGTTACAAATGGCTCAGGTGATGGACAGGGTAAACATGTTGGCAGCAAAGTTCACCGAGTTGTCCGATGGGGGTGGGCTGGAATGTGCCCCCAAACTCACCTGCTGTGCCTGGCCAGAGGCCAAGGAGTCAAGACGTTTGTCTAAACTGTGGAGGTGTGGGTCATTACCAGAGAGCATGCCCAAGTCCACGGAGGGTAGAAGACTTGCGTGGACCACAGAGAGGTGATCCAAGGATGGAGAGAAGGCCTGGGGTAACAAGAAGAACTTTCACTGAACCTGCAAGGGAACAGTGGAGGGCACCTGCAGTTTATGCTGTCTCAGTGAGAAATGACTCTCGGCCTCCAAGATCCAACGGAAACAGAATTCCCAATGCCAGAAGAGGAAGGAAGCATGAGTCCAGTCACGAAAATCTGCTGTTTCAAATGCTTCCGCCAAACCTCCTACTCAGTTGGTAGGCCCTTTGCCTGTAGTACCTGTTTTGGAAGGAATTTATGCAAGAGCCATTCTTGATTCAGGTGCTCAGGTTGCCTTGTTATTTGGCCTTGCTATCCAGGAGTTTAAGTACACCAATGAAAGTGGCTAGCTGAAGACACCAAATTTTATCTTTTTCTTCAAAAGGACTGAATCTACTAGTGCCATAGGGATCTGCACACACATATTCAGGGCTCTGTATATGCAGTGGGTATGTGAGACAGCTTATCTAGGAGGTTAAGCCATTGCATGTTGATTTGAATAAAGTGTTTAAAGTTAGGCCTGTATTGTCTCAGGTAGCAGAAGAGAGAGGCCTGACACAAAGGGAGTCAGTCGTTGCTCTGCTCTCCTCCTGCCTGGACTCATAGAGCCAACCTGAGTAAAGTTAACCAATCCAATTTAAAGTGTCATATTGTGCTTCATTTATCATTTAAGTGTGCCTCTGCTCTTGGGGACATTCTCAGGTTTGGAATCCCCTGAAAGCAGCTTGAATATAGGATTGAGAGCTATATTGCTCTTAACTCTCAGTTATTGCTCTCTGGTTGATTACTTGAATATATAGTTATTGTCTGTTATTCTTCCACAGAAATATTACAGTATAGACAATTTTTGCGTTTTATCATAACGTGTGTGTTTATCATTGGTCTTACACTACACTACACTACACACTACATAGACAATTTTTGCGTTTTATCATAACGTGTGTGTTTATCATTGGTCTTACATTACACTACAGTATTGCCAGGTGTGCCAGAGGGGGCTGAGGCTGTTATTAGGGTTGAGAGGCAGAGTAATGGACTGAAGAAACAAAGCAGCTTCTTCGGGGGTATCGCTACACTAATAAAATATGGGTTTATGAGATTTGCAAATCAATGTATTCAGCTTTTATCTATTTTTTTACAAATTTTTAGAATCAGGGTTGAGATTATTACCAGCCAATTTGGTTGGTTTTAGCTTCACTGAGTAACAATCCCCATGTCTATGGGTACTAGCAGACTTCCACAGCATATTAAGTTGTCTACTTTTGGAGTAAAATAAACCAGGTTGAATTTCTTCAGCAAGTCACTATTGCTTTTCCCAAGGTAACTCAATGCCAGAGATGTCTTTCTGTGCCACCCACCTGTCCTATAGCCATAAACATTCATGTTGAAACAACCCAATACAAATTTTTAGATATATTCAGAATAAGAAAATGATGGTTGTATCATGGCTGTTTTTCCAGCTGCCTTCTGATATATGATTAGCTTTACTGAATATATGTATGTTGAACAATTTCATGGTGCTGTATTTTCTACTACATTTACTACTTCATTGTAGAACAAACATCAAAAACTTTTTGTAAAAATTAAAATTGTTCCATGTGTCTGACCTTGGGTTGAAATACAAATGACGTTTTCGTAAATAAATATATCTATAGAGTTGGCCTTATTCTTATCAAATAAAGGGTTAAGCAATAGCAAGCAAAGTTTTTAGTAAATATGGAAATTGGCTTATTTACATTTTTATGTTCATTGCATTCCTTTAATTTATTAGGGTGGCCGGTCAAATATGTGTAGCGGGCACCTACTTTTATATAGGTGACTCTTTTTGCTAGTTTACAATGTCAGGTAAATTTAGGCAGGCTTGTACCATTACAGTAGGCCTGTTTGTTCATTGGGATTTAAGTGGCAGGTAGTTTGTATGCGAGTATGCTAATCATTAATTTGTTGGGCAATGTCCCGGGACTCCCATATAAAAGGCGGGTCATGTGGTCAGAGAGGGAGTTTTTTGAGTTCCCGGTGCGAGCTTGGAGAAGCCAGCCTGGTTCCCGGAGGGGAGGGGTTCCCCCTCCGGGGAGCCAACGGAGCCTTCCCCCCTTGCGAGAAGGGTGAAGGGTGAGGAACCGGTCTCCACAGAGGAAGAGACGACACCGTACAGCATGTGGTCGCTGGTGTCGTTGGCGGCCCCTGCGGGGAAGGGAGTGGGCCAGAAAGGAGAAAAGGGAACAAAGAATCATTGCGGAAGAAGTAGCTACAAAGCGGAAGGAAACTGGGCGATCGATTGTTTATGAGTGGCACATGGACTATTGATCACGTGAGTGAAAGCCCAAGGGAAGGGCACAGCCAGAAGCTGAGGGATGTTGGTACGCAAGTCAATGAGACAGGATGTGATGGCCTGTGACTTTGGGTTCAGCAATGCCCCGGGATTCCAATCAGTCAAGCGGGAGGAGTTATTTAGAGTGACTCTTCTTTAGTTCAACTTGGAAGTACCATGCAGATGGGAAGTAGTGGTAAAAAGGTAGCGGTAAAGCTGCAAGCACACATATAGAGATACTGACTGTTCTTGAAAAGTTCTGCAGATGAAGAAGTTATTCAGAGTGACTCTTTATCAATTATTCTCTATCAAATCTACTTCCATCTTCCCTGATTGAAGAAATCGCACAAAGTGATTTCCTATTATCCGCAAATGATTCTAGTTCTTCCATAAGAAACAGTGAAAAGATGATAATGCAACAAAAGAGCATCTCATAGAAGTCCTTCTCCTATCCCAGTTCATGTTAATTAATAAAGCAAGAGAAAAAGCATTATGGACTGTGTTTCTGAATTTATGGGCTGCGATGGGTTGGGTGGTAAACGTGAATTACGGATATAACAAATTATTTAGCCACTCCTTCGGGGGTAAGCGCTTCATATAGATCAAACATTGAGATTTTCAGGATCTAGTAATGTGTTATGAGAGAGGATCTAGTATGTGTTATGCTATGACCGGATCAAAGTACCAGTAGGCAATGTCCCATGTAGGGTAAGGATTGCAGCAGGTCCCAGTGCTTCAAGAATGGGCAGACAGAGTAATTTACTAAAGATAAACTTTGCAAGTGCAGTTGCTCCAGAGGTTAGTAAATTAGGTAAAGCTTCACTTTGCAAAAAAATACCCAATCACATGCAAGAGGTAAATTTTAAAAAATAACTTTTTTTCACATGATTGGATAATGGAAATTGGTAGAGCTTCCTCTCATTTACTAAGCTCATTCTTTGGGAGATATCTGCTAATTTCTGTTCAGTCCTAGACAATCTGGAATTTGGATCATATACTGTATATACAAACAGGTCACATTATGAGAATCCCTGTTGATTTTGTTATTGTCTCTGTTACATTTGCAAACCTTCCTACAAGAGTGCTTGTACTATGGAAGCTGTGCCCAAAAAAGGCAAGCGGAGGACAAAGGAACAGTCACAGTATTCCCTGTCTTGACTCCAGGAGTCAACATCTATAAACATGTTGGATAGTTTGGGAGCATGCACAAGGTAGATGAAATTGTCCTCCTCCTCAGATAATGGAGTTCAGGCCTAGAAATTGACCACTCAGACCCGAGCACTTCATCCTGGGAGGAGATTACAAGCTCTTACATATCAGAAAGCTCCAGGTATTTGTAGTTGTTTCAGCAGAGCATATGGAGAGCATAGCAATGGTGCAAATACGTGGGTCAGGTACAGGGCCGTCTTTAATATGGTTTGGGCCCTGGGCAAACATTTTTTTTGCCCCCCCCCCAATGCAATTTTGCTCTTCACCCCAACATCTCAAAAAACAGACACACATAAGATTATCTAGAAAAAACCTTTGCAGACCCCCTTCACAACAGTCCCACGGTGTCCTCAGTTCCCTTTCATGTCACAGCACTCCATTACATTGCAGACATTTCCACATTATAGTGCCCCTTTAGACATCACAGCACACCAATTACATTGCAGCCATTGTCACATCACACATTCACATGTATGTGTTTTGGCGGCCCATATTTGTGCAGGCACAGCAGCTCAATCATTTGAATGGGCAGCCATGCCTGAGTTTCCTGCAGAAGAAAAGGTGCATGCAGCATTTTAAAAATGCAGTGGCCTTGAAATCCATCCATTCTGTTTTTGCACCATGCGACTTACCTGTATTTCCTGCACACACATACGCACTATGATTTTAAAAGAGTGGCCTAAGCATCAAAAAAACACAGCAAGTTTACCGGTGCAGGAACTGCAGGTAAGTCACATGGTGCAAAAGCAGAATGCACAGACAGTGCTGTATTTCACTGCTTGATGTGCATGTGGCCTATTACATGATGCATGTACATTTTTTTTTGCAGGAAACGCAGGCATGGCAGCCCATTCAAATGATTGGGCTGCTGTGCCTGCGCAAATGTGGGCCGCCAAAACACATACATGTGAACCAGCCAGGCCCAAAATAAGTCCATCAAGCAGTTAAATACACTAATGCTATCTATGTGCTGTAATGATGTGTGCTCTGTAATAAAAAAAACAGCCACAGCCTCACTCAGTCTCAGTGGCGGCTGGTGCTCCAAATTTTTGGGGGGGGGGCGCAAACATTTTTTGAAAAAAAATCATGTTGCCACTGTGCCCTCAAATGCAGCCATTGTGCCCATCAAATGCTGCCAGTGTGCCCATCAAATGCTGCCACTGTGCCAAACGCTGCCACTGTGCTCATTAAACGCTGCCACTGTGCCATCAATTGCAGCCACTATGCCAAACGCTGCCACTGTGCTCATTAAATGCTGCCACTGTGCCATCAAACGCTGCCACTGTGCTCACTAAATGCTGCCACTGTGCCATCAAACGCTGCCACTGTGCTCATTAAATGCTGCCACTGTGCCCATCAAACGCTGCCACTGTGCCATCAAACGCTGCCACTGTGCCCATCAAACACAGCCACTGTGCCATCAAATGCTGACACTGTGCCAAATGCTGTGACTTTGCCCATCAAACACTGCCACTGTGCCATCAGACGCTACCAGTGTGCCCATCATATGCTGCCAGTGTGCCCATCAAATGCTGCCAGTGTGCCCATCATATGTTGCCAGTGTGCCCATTAAATGCTGCCAGTGTGCCCATCATATGCTGCCAGTGTGCCCATTAAATGCTGAGAGTGTGCCCATTAAATTTTAAAACTTTCTACTGTTCCAGTTCTACACATGAGGTGCGGCGTGGGAGCCAGGGGAGGAGAAAAAAGACCAACCTTGTCCTCCTGGCCAGCTGAGCTCTGAATCCGTGCCACGGTCTGACTCCTCCTACTAAGGCCTCCGTGCTCCTTCGAGTCCGATCACGTACACACACTTGCTTGCAGGCAGCATAGCAAGGGGCGGGGCCAGAGCATCAGTGGAGTGGATCAGCTCCTTGATCGAAAAAAATGCAGCACTGGCACTGCTGCACTGTGTGTGCATTCTGCTGATGCTGGCTGTGACAGACCTAGCGGGGAACGGTGCTCTTTGTGAGCTGTATGTCTGGGGACCCTGGATTTGCCATATTGGAATAGTGGCTGATTCATAATGCTGGGACAGATACTGTTAGGAGATGCTGATGTAAATTATAACACCTGTCTGTCTATTGTCTGCTAAAATGTGTATTGTAAATAAGTCTACTATGGGTTCTAAGAGTCATTAGATCCCCATTGTTATTTGTGTTAATTAACTCTGCTATTGTGTGAAGAAGAGTCTATGTTGATTGTGATAATGTTGATTGGATTTTCTGAACTACAAGACGGCCAGTCTGGCCTAATGGTCATGTCTGAGTCACCTAGGCTGTCTAAAGGGATTAGTTAATTAGCTCATGTTAATTAGGTTAATTAGGTTACAGCTGTATTGTAGAGTAGAGTAATATGAGCAGGAGGTCTGCACCTCGACTTTTAGGGTATAAAAGCCTGTATTTTCCAATAAAAGAGATTCCTGGTTGAACTTACATACAGCCTGCCTGGTATTTGTTCTGAGCTATCACAACTGGGTTAGAACGGCACATAGCTGAAGTTCTAATCCCGGAGCATTGGATGACCGAACCATCAGACGTTGCAATCTGATTCTATAGCTGCAGAGGAGTGTCGGGAGAGTGGAACCGAGCGAGCAAGGGGCTCGTTACATTGGTTGGCAGCCGTGGGATTTGCTCTCCAGTTACTGGGACACTCCAAACCAGCCTGCAGGAGAGCCACGCTGAAAGACTTACTTGAGAGCCGTGGAGGGAATGGTGGGATCGTGCTTCCTTGCCGTGAACACATCCAAACCATCACCTGGATCCAAGGTAGCAGGATAGCAGGAGAGGAGAAATACCAGCCACCATGGATGAGGAATTCAGAAGGAGGTTGCGAGAGGAGATACAGCACAGAGGACCAGTATCAGAGAAGGTCCTGCTAGGATGGTTTGATTCTGTCCGCTGTGAGCTCTGGAAGGAAGCGCTAGCCTGTGAGCAGCGACACCAGGGAAAAGTTCTCCCCTCCGTCCATGTGAGGTACTGGTCGCAGTATGAAGTGCGAATGCTGTTTTTGGGGGAACAGCCAAACCAGGAGTGGACAGCCGAGTTAAGCAGGCTGATCCGGGCAGAAATGCGGTAGGACGAGAGCGACAGAGCCCTCCAGTGGTATGTAGCCCAAGGACAGCGGATGACAGCCCCACGGAAGGCTTTGACTACGATGGCCTGGGATTGTTATACTGGAGGCTGTCCAGGGACCCTGACTTTGGAAGTAATCGGGAGTGGCGTTTAGAGGAAATAATGAAGCACAGAGAGCGGAGACTGAATGTCTCAGAAGTGCACTGGGCACTGGAAGATTTGGAGTTTCTGGCCGTTCAGGAATGAGAGTTGGAGATCGCCTACAAACAGCTGTTAGACTCTGCTCAGCAGCAGGGTGGTGCTCCCTGCCTGGGACTATCATGAAATGCCAGTTGACAACTCTGAAATCCTGGCTGAAGAGTTGACAATGTGGCAGAGTAACGGTGTACTTTGCCAACCTGCCCCCGCAGCTATGGAGGCGGGGGTCTTATGGCGGATGCAGCAAGTGCTGACTGACCTTGATGAACCTGTTTCTGCATTGGATGATCTTGGATGGAGGAATGTGCCTGTCCAGCAGAATGCCAGAGAATCGGCAGTGGAAAATCTGAAGATTGCCGTCCCCAAACCTGAAGTGCTGACAACAGGGCAGAGCTCTGCTAACCTCTGCCCAGCACTGATAGCATCTTCTGGGTTCCACGGAGAGGAGATGGTGAACCTTTATCCCCAGACACCAGTTGCAGAGACAGGGGATTTGATAGACTTTTCTGCTGAGGAAGAACAACCTGGTGAGCCTCCAGCAGAAGAGGAGCTGTTATTAGGGCCAAACTTCACTATGCTCTGCCCAGCACCAACAGAAGTATCTGTGAAGTTACAAGGAACTTCCCCAGCTGAAGCGCTGGCAACCGGACAGAGGGTCCAAGATCTCTGCCCTACACCTGAGGCGGTTCCGGAGGCTCAGGGTGAGAAGGAGGTGGTCACTTCCCAGCAGCAGATCAGGATACAGGGGGAGAAGGGAGAGGAGGTGTTCGTCGTCCCTCCCCAACAGTTAGCCGGAGCAGATGGTGTGGGGTTTCCAGCAGAAGGGCTGGCAACAGGGCCGAGTACTGCTGAACTCTGCCCTCAACTAACAGAGGATGGATGTCCTGTGAAGGTGGATGGGACTTCAGTCTCCACCTGTATACCCCAGGGATGCTGGGCAGTCGGCCCAGATCCACAACAGCATGACGGAGTGAGCCCAGACACCCTGTCTTCTCTCCATCGGCAGAAAGGACTCCAGGGAGAAGGGCCAGTCCAGGCCTCTCCCCAGCAGCAGATAAGTTCTCTGAGAGAGGCAGAGGCTGGCTGGGTGAGTAATACTTTGTTTGGAACAATTTGTTTGGGGTACTGTGTGGGTACAGGCATTAGAGGACTGGAACTACTGACTAACTTCGGAGTCAACCCGTCTGGGGTCTCCTCCTGTGTTAGTCTCCTGCCGAAAGGGGAGAAATGTGACAGACCTAGCCGGAAAAGAGACTTTTGGAGGGGACTGTATGCTAGCCTCTTGCCGATCGATCGGGGGCCCTTGCATTTGGGGGAACGATGCTCGTTGTGAGCTGTATGTCTGGGGACCCTGGATTTGCCATATTGGAATAGTGGCTGATTCATAATGCTGGGACAGATACTGTTAGGAGATGCTGATGTAAATTCCAACACCTGTCTGTCTATTGTCTGCTAAAATGTGTATTGTAAATAAGTCTACTATGGGATCTAAGAGTCATTAGATCCCCATTGTTATTTGTGTTAATTAACTCTGCTATTGTGTGAAGAAGAGTCTATGTTGATTGGATTTTCTGAACTACAAGATGGCCAGTCTGGCCTAATGGTCATGTCTGAGTCATCTAGGCTGTCTAAAGGGATTAGTTAATTAGCTCATGTTAATTAGGTTAATTAGGTTACAGCTGTATTGTTAGAGTAATATGAGCAGGAGATCTGCACCTCCACGTTGAGTGTATAAAAGCCTGTATTTTGTCAATAAAGAGAGATTCCTGGTTGAACTTACATACAGCCTGCCTGGTGTTTGTTCTGAGCTATCACAACTGGGTTAGAACGGCACATAGCTGAAGTTCTAATCCCGGAACCTTGGATGACCGAACAATCAGATGTTGCGATCTGCAATCTGATGCTATAGCTGCGGAGGAGTGTCGGGAGAGTGGAACCGAGCGAGCAAGGGGCTCGTTACACTGGCTGATGACTGTCTGTGACAGACAGACAGTGTGGGATTTTCAGTGCCGATTTGCGAACAGCGTATCGGCTTAAGCGGCAGCTCTGCTTTGGAAAGGCCTTGGGCATCTGCCCTGTTTTCCCTGCGGTAAAGACGGCCCTGGTCAGGTAGGTGGGCTAGCAAGAGACTCTGTCACTATGCTAGATTCTCTTTTATAAATACATAGTTTGGAGGTTTGCTTTAAGTATGCATTCTCTTTTTAAAATTCTGGAACACAGCATACATGATGTAGAAGTCTTGATTTATCATCAGATAATAAAAAATGACATGCTTCTTGTAAACACACTGTGCTGTAACTGAATATCGCGATTTACTAAATGTTTCCACACCAAATTATGTCTTCGTTATAGTCAGATGAAAAATCACCAAGTGCTTCCATCATTTCTAGGACACAAGTGATCTCCAAGAGACTGATCTGGCTCGTATGTTTCTTGGCACAGAAAGACACTTACTGAAGGCTGATGAGGAAGAGTGCATGAGATCACATCAGGAGGAGGAGAATAAAACCATTCAAATAAAAGCACAGAAAGTACAGCTGTTTCTCTTTTTACAAGGAACTATATTAAATGAAAAGTTTTTGCCTGTAGAAAATATGCTTTAGCAAAAAATCTACAAACTGACTTGTCTTTAATCTTTATAAAGATGTTTCTGAGTTATCTTGTTAATTCATATATAGGACCACATACAAAACATATGTTTTTGTTAAGAAAACAAGACAGATGTGAACAAGTATTACATACATTTCTGTAAATTGTGTTTTTCAAAAGGTCACTAAATAGATTTTCAAAGTGCTTTAGAGTGTGATTGAGCATGGAAAAGTAGTGTTTCGAAGAACAGTATCCTAGACCTGGCAGTGTCCTGGAATAGAAACTTCCCTAACACAATATAGGATTGATTTGCTAAATCTGGAGAGTGCAGGATCTGGTGCAGCTCTGCACAGAAATCAGCTTCCATTTTTTTTTTGTCAAAGCTTAATTGAACAAGCTGAACTTAGAAGGGGAGGGGCCAGGATGGAGAGACTGACACGGACTTTACGCCAGCGCTGTCCCAGCACAGCATACCGCACCAAACATCCAGTGATTTTGCATAGAAAGCCGTTATAGTATGGTGCACTGACGCACCAGTGCCATGTGAGTACCCCGGTGTGGGGAGCGTTTTTTTTTAATAAAAGTATTTTGACTATATTGTAAGCTCTAACAAGCAGGGCCCTCTGATTCCTCCTGTATTGAATTGTATTGTACTTGTACTGTCTGCCCTAATGTTGTAAAGCGCTGGGTAAACTGTTGGCGCTATATAAATCCTGTATTATAATAATAATAATAATAATATAGTTTCCTTTTCATTTATATGTATGGAGCCACATTGTTTCCAGCTGGACACTGAGACTGAGCCCAGGGGTGGCTCCAAAGCGTATTTGGACTCAGGGTAGAAGCTGAGTCACACGCTCTGAGGTGAGCACATTAGCTTAAGGGGGTCACGAAGGAGCACCGGAGCATGTTCTTCAGCATGATGTTGGATTGTTGTCACAGCTGAACACCACCTGCACGCATTGTTTTATTATCACTGCTGGACATTATTTGCACGCACTATTTAGAGTGCCAAAGAGAACTTTTTTCATTATTTATTAATTTTTTCATTTAAACAAGCAGGATACTTTATATTGAGCACTAAGCACTTTTTATGTTGATTAAGACACTATGTATGGTGTAACAAGCACTATTAAGCACTCATTTATGGTGTAACAAGCACTTGTTTTTTCACACCTTGTTTATTTATTCAACATTCATATTATTTGTATTTAATATTATCGCACTAGTTAGCACAGAGTTACTTATTATTAATTTTGTTTTTGGGGTCACCCAAGCACAGTGCATAACTTGTAAATTTATCCTATGCACGTTATATGAAGCGTGATTAGCGCATGCAGCTGGAGGTAGCACAAGCAAGGCATAAGATCATTGTGGCTCACAGAATCTTTCCAGTTTGAACTTAGAAGTTGATTGGCCACCATGGGCAGTTGCAGCAGATTTTGCATTCTCCAGTTTTAGTAAATCAACCCCTATATGTACCTTGTATGGTACTATGGCTCATCCTCTTCTATGAAAAATGTTATTGTATTAATTTGACAGTATTATTAGGTGAAGCTGTCAGTGGCTCAGTACAATTAATGTGTCTACAGTGGGAGGCACGAAAAGAATTTCCCCTACAACCAAAAAAAAAAGATAAAATAACATACTAATATTATAAAACTGCAAGGTAAAAGGCTAAATTTTCTAGTTAAAGCAATTTGCTTGGTTTATTTAGAAAGCACACATTGCATATATGTATACAGTATTGACGTTTTGTAGAAAGGGACTTTATGTGTCCAGCTACAATTGGAAAAGAGCGTTTCAAGATGTCAATGTCAGGCACAGTTAAAATAAGGTTACTGTCTTATAAATTTTTTATAGTTAGTGTTGGTTATAATAAACCAGGAAGGATGTATGTTTTTTCTTAGTTGTTTTTCTAAGTATTTACATAAATGTATAAAGATATAGACATCCATGTTCTATCATTTTTTGCATTCTTTAAGAAATCTTTTATTACAAAAAGAGATACAATCCAAAACAATATAATAGAGGCCACCCTTCACCAGGTGTAATAAAAACCAAACACAATCCTTAGGCAAATATAGACCAAATGGCCAATATATTGCAGTATCAAGGGTTCAAATTTATATTTACCTTACTATGTTTCTAACACATGATTCAGTGTCTGGGGGGGTGGGGGGTGGGGGGTTCAGTGTCATGTAATGCAGCAACAGTTCACAATAAACCTAGTGGGAAGACTGCCCAACTGGGTACACTCTTAATAAGGGATGGGCACCATGTTATACACTCTTACTAAGGGATGGGCCCCATGAACATCAGGTATTCATTTGTTCGTAGATCAAACGAACAAATGGGGTGCTCGTGGAAAGTTCGCCTGCCGCGATGCGCCCCATAATGCACTGCAAGATCGCAAATTCACTGCTTTTTAAATATTCTCCCAAGTTTAGCAGTAACCAGGTAAAATGTATAAATAACACTACATTTTAGGAAAAAAACAACAGTCCTCACATATAACTAGCCAACCTATACAGTAAACACATAATCTCTACAAACATCACAAATATCACAGAGGAGAAAAACATGAAAACGAAAAAGATTTACTAAAACCAAAACTGCTAACAAAATAAATCCAGTGAGTTGGAATATTTCTTCAAATAGTTCAACTTGACTGCTACTGATTTGATATTACTCATATTGTATGCTTTGGTGAGCATTTATATGTTTTGAAATGAACCTCGATCCAAAACCTTTGTTACTCCAAGAGCTTCTACGCTCAATGGAGGAGATTTACTAAAACTGGAGAGTGCAAAATCTGGTTCAGCTCTGCACAGAAACCAATCAGCTTACAGGTTATTGTCAAAGCCTAATTGAACAAGCTAAAGTTAGAAGCTGATTGGCTACCATACACAGCTGCACCAGATTCTGATTGCTCCAGTTTTCGTAAATCAACCCTTGTATGACTAAAAGAATAAAGCAGTTTTTTTTTTTTTGTTAGAAAACCATAAACACAGAAAAAGAAGTACCCCAAATAAAAAGAGAGAGGGTCCCGGAGCAGAGGATAGCAGGGGATCAGCAGGGGATCAGCGCAGGGACAGCATGACGCTGTTATACACTGCTTTTGTTTCCCCTTTAAGAAAGGAGGAGTGGCTGGAGCAGGGGAGGTTGTGCCCGAAGGAAGATTCGTTGGAAGAAGGGGGAAGTGACGTCAGTGGAGAGCGACGGGGGAAAAGATTCACACACGCTCCGACATCGCTCCACTGTATTCCCCTATAATGGCAGTTTTAACTGCGGCGGCGATGCTCGAACAGCTACGAGCGGTGGCGGCAGCACAAGGGGCAGACTGGCTGCAGGCTCAGGTCTCAGCCATCATGATGGAGGACAGAGCGGCACCAAGCGGGGGGGGTCCCGGAGGCTCCACGTGCGTGCCGTTCCAGGCCGCCGGAGCGCTTCAGCTTTGATTCTGCTCCTGGGAGTCAGAGGCCACAACAACAGGCCAGAGGGGGATCGAGCCAGCCACCCCCCAGTGATCAGCAGGCTCGGGGAGCCAGAAGAGGCGACGGCCAGCGGTCACAGCGGAGAGGCCGGAGTGCAGGGATGGGGGAGACCAGCACAAACCAAGGTTCCCCCCCACTCAGCGCATCGCAGATGTCAGGAGCAGATGGCTGGTGAGTCGCTGGGGGCTGCGAGCGGCCAGTCGGACCGGCGTGCGTCATCAGTCAATCTGGGGGCCAGCCAGGCGGTCGAAGCGGCCAGCAGCCCTATGCCATCCAGAGGAAGGACCGTGAGGAGCGCAGTGTCAGTGGTGAGCAGAGGCAGAGGGAGAACAACAGATGCCCAGTACGGTCGGAGGAACAGAAGTCCATCCAAGGGGGCAGGACATGGGTCTGGCGTTATGAAACAGCGAGTAGGAAGAGAGCAACAGCGCAGACCCCCGGCAGCCAGAGCGGGACCCTCTGGAGTGCAGCCAGCGGTTGTTCGTCAGGAGGAGGTCAGCGACAGATCGGAAGGCTAGCTGTCTGGGTCAGAAAGGGTTGAGGACCAGGGACATTCGTCAGCGGTGGATTCCGGAGTGGCGGCTGTTGGGCCCAGTCCTGGGCAACCCTGTGAGTGCAGCTCTACTTTTTCTATTTTTTCTTTGTTAGAAAAACTATTAGAGCAGGGCAGAAAAGGGGCTTCCTCGGGGGGGGGGGGGGTAGTTCAGCGGGGTTGAGTGTGTTTAGGTCACCGGCAGTACAACCCAGGGAGGCAAGAGAAGGGGTGAGCAGGACGGGCTTGCAGGATTTATTGGCAGGTTTGCGGGATTTAGTACAGCGCTTTGAACCGAACCACGGGGGACAGTTCGTCACCAGCGCGGGCTTGGGCCACACCACAAGGAAAGGATGCGGCTGCGGTGAGTACGCCTGTGCCAGCGGTCGCGGTTAGTGGAGATTCGGAGACAACGTCAATTGGAGCTGGGTCGGCTGTAGTCGATCTGCCTGGAACATCAACCGGCGTTTCGGTCCCAGACAGCCAGGAAAAAACAGGCGAGAAGAAGATTGGCTGACTCTGCTAAAAGTGAGGTATAAGTGAGGTATATGTCTGTTTGAAGGCCCATTGGGAGCACATCTTAAAACAGAAGTGAAGGAGAAAATTTGGAAAGGGGATTATGTGGAGATATTCACATTATTGCCTTTAGAGAAATTCAATCTGGATAGATTGAAACCGGAAGAGCACAAGAAAGAGGACGAGGAAAAACGCAGGTATAGGCTGATTCCGCATACTTTTTCTAACTAGCTGCAGGCGTTCGCTATCTTGGCGAGTGTGGTTGGGGAAAAGTCCCCCGAGCACTGCTCGGCCTTGTTTGTGTACTTGTATGCTATTAGTGAGGCACACCGGACATACGGAGGAGTGGCGTGGCTGCGATACGACGAGCAGTTTAGGCAACGGATGGCCGTCCGACCGTCACTACGCTGGGATCATAAGGACATCAGCCTGTGGATGAAGCTTATGACTGCTGTGAGGGCTCCGAACCAGTTTTTTCAGGCAGGGGTCGGAGGTAACGCAGCTCCAGGACAACCGACCGACAAGAAATGGGGCTTCTGTTGGCAGTTTAATGAAGGCACCTGTAAGTTTGGTGCAACCTGCCGGTTCAAGCACACATGCTCTGGTTGTGGCGGATCTCATGCACTGTCAAAGTGCTTCAGAAGAGGGAAGGGGCGTGGTGGAGAGCCTGCGTACAAAAGGGACGACTCCAGTGCCGGTGGAAAGGATGCGTCCTTTTCTCAGTAGATACCCCGACCGAAATGCGGCACAGTTATTGGAATCAGGATTTGCGAGCGGTTTTAAAATACCGTCAGTGGTTGCAAATAAATTAGAAAAAGAAATACAATTGGGGCGCATGGCTGGTCCTTTTACCTCGGTCCCACTTCCGGGATTGGTGGTGTCTCCTTTGGAAGTAGTCCCAAAGAAGGAGCCAAATAAATTCAGGTTGATTCATCATCTTTCCTTTCCGAAGGGTGCGTCAGTCAAGGATTCGATTGCGCCGGAAATGTGTGCGGTGACGTATACTTCCTTTGATGCAGCGTTGTCATGGGTCCGTCGCTATGGGCGGGGGTCACTTCTGGGGAAAGCGGATATTGAATCTGCTTTCCGGATTTTACCGGTTCATCCGGACAGTTTCTGTTTGGAATGGGGCATACTATGTGGATCGCTGTCTCCCGATGGGATGTTCAATCCCATGTGCTTTCTTTGAAACGTTTAGTTCGTTTCTGGAATGGGTGGTAAGGGACGTTTCTGGGATCCAATCGGTGATCCACTACCTAGACGATTTCCTTTGTGTCGACCCGGCGGGTTCCAACGTTTGTGCCGTCCTCTTAGGGACGCTACAGCACATAGCGGAACGTTTTGGGGTCCCGTTAGCGCCGGAAAAGACGGAGGGCCCTACGTCCAATATCGTTTTTCTGGGAATTGAGGTAGATTCCATGGATATGGAGTGCCGGCTGCCGTCGGACAAGCTCAAAAATCTCAAGCTTGTCGCAGAGGTGCGTGGGACCATTGGCAAGCGCAAGGTGCAATTGAGGCAGCTACAATCGTTATTGGGTAAACTGAATTTTGCTTGCCAAATAATTCCCATGGGCAGGGTCTTTTGCCGGCGGTTGTCGGCAGCGACTGCGGGGGTCACCGCCCCCACTCACTTTGTGACGCTTAACAGGGAACACAGAGAGGACCTGTGGGTATGGCATGAATTCCTGGAGTCATTTAATGGGCATGCTCTGTGGATGTCAGGTCCCATCAGTAACTGGGATCTTGAATTATTCACGCATGTGGCAGGTTCTACGGGCTATGGGGCCATTTTTCAAAGAGCTTGGAGCGCCGCTCCAGGCTGGATTCTTGAAGAACCTGGTCCTACTGGAACTGTTTCCAATTGTGGTGGCAATGGAAATCTGGGGGGAATCCTTTCGTAAAACTTGAAAGTGCAGCTCAACTGCGACAACTTAGGTGTTGTACAGGTGATTAACCGTTTGTCTGCCAAGTCCTTGCCAGTGGTTAGGTTGCTGAGGCATTTAGTATTGCGCTGTTTGAAACTGAATGTTTTCATCTACGCTGTACACTTACCTGGAGTGGAGAACACCTTAACCGATGCACTGTCTCGTTTTCAGTGGGACAGGTTTCGGGAGTTGGCACCAGACGCGGAGCAGCAGGGGGTTACCTGCCCGGACTGGATGTGGAACATTGCCTTGGGAATGCGGCAAGGTGGATCCAACACTCCGTGAGTAAGGCCACTTGGGACGCTTACTCCAAGGTATGGCAAGACTGGCTGGCATGCTTACATAGGCTGGAAATCGACCCTGCGGGCCGGGAGGTACCTCAGGCGATTCTATATTTTATTAATATAGGATTGGAGAGGGGCATCTCGGCAGCTGCCATCAATAAGAAAATGGCAGGTTTGGCCTTTCTTTTTAAGTTGCAAGGGCTGCAAGACCATACGAAAGACTTCTGGGTGAAACAAGCAGTGAAAGGATACAGGAAAGCGCACAGGAAGAGGGATGGTCGGCGCCTGGTGTCTTTTGACATGTTGCACAGCCTATTTAGACAGATATCATACATTTGCAGTTCAAAGTTTGAAAGCGCTTTATTCTGTGCGGCTTTTGCATTAGCATTCCAGGCGTGGCGGGTAAGCGAACTAGTTAGCCCGTCTAAGCGTGCAAAAGGGGGACTGCAATGGGATGATCTGGAGTATTCAAATGATTCTGTTAGGATTTATATTAAATGGTCAAAAACTGATCAGGTGGGGAAGGGAGTACAACTGGAGGTGTTCCGGATTGCGGAGTCACACATATGTCCGGTAACAGCGGTGGCAGTGTTTAGAGAGATGCGTCCGCGATTTCCGGCTCATTTTTGATTCACGCAGACAGGTCGTCCTTGTCAAAATTTCAATTTATAGCCGTGTTCAAAAAGTGTTTATCGGCGGCCGGCTACAACCCCACTAGCTACTCGTCCCACTCTTTCCGTATAGGTGCGGCTACAGAAGCTGCCAGGGCGGGTCGTAGTTTTGAGGCAGTGAAGCGCATTGGTAGGTGGGACTCAGATAGATTACAGGCTTGTTAACGGGGGTGGTTCTTACATTTTGGGGTTGGAGTTCAAAGTTGGGGGTAATTTACTGTTGTGCTTTGTCTTGCTTTACAGGTGACTCGATTGCCCTGGATATTGGGCCACTCATTCGTTTTCTGGGGGGCCAAACGGGCCGATATTCGGCCGAACGGTAGGCAGCTAGGTATCCCAAGACAGGAGGCACGGGTCAGGTGGATCGGGTTATCGGTTATGCTGTGGAACAGGGTAAGGTCAGAAGTCCACAAGTTTGCTCGCTGGGACAGGGCTCCAGATGTTTTAGTGCTTCATGTGGGGGGGGGGACATGGCGGTTAGGTCCATGAGGGATCTCATCCGAGATATAAAATGCGACTTTTTATGCCTACAGGCTGCATTTCCTGGAATGGTGATAGTATGGTCAGACATGGTGGGGAGGACGTCATGGAGGTGGGCTTTGTCTGATAAAAAGGTTGACAGGGCCCGAGTAAAAGTCCCGTGACCACGTCCACTAGTGACGAAACGACGTAGGGAGGAGGAGCTACGTCCTGACGTCACCGCTGCACGTCTAGTCCCGGAAGCTACGGGCTGATCTGAAGCCGGCCAGCTTTCCCATTTTCTGGTTGCTGTTATTATTTCGCTGACTTGTAAGTGTTCATTTGGCCTTTTTTATTCTATTAAATGTAAAAGGATTTACGCTATGTGGAGCATTTTGTGTTTTTTTCTGGTAAACACATCACTCTGCTGTGACTCATGGTGAGGAACCCCACGGACGCTGTGATATCTAGTGCTTGCCTGTGAGATCCCGGGCTGGGGTTACAGCCATCTTCTCAGCGTGGTCCCCTGTAATAAGGGACCATCGCTCTCTGGTAAGCGGCAGTATTTTCCTTAAGGTGGAGGTCCCATCAACGCACTTTTCACTTCAACGAGAATTCACACCACCTGTCACTCTGGGATTTGTGTTCCTCTATATGGACTTTTTTATTTACCAATCATTTAGCATTCCACTTCACCCTTCTGTACGTTTATTGTATGGACAATTTCACAACAGTACTTTATATGTCCGCACGTTTGTCTTTTTGGTGTATTCAATATTATCTTGTTTTTCAATATTATCAATGCTATTTGTGGCACTTTATTTTGTAGTTCTCACTACACCTTATAATAGCGCGACTTTTATTTTCCTATTACTCTGATTGGTGTTGTATAACACTTGTTAGTTGCAGCTTCATTTTTTACTTTGATTGTTAGCGCAGTATTTTATTTACACAAAAGTAAATAAGGAAGTCAGCAGGTTTGTTATGAGGAATGGGGGAGTGACCATACGGCATAGGGAGTTGGAGGTGGATACCTGGAGGTACCTTAGGAGTGATAGGGTGCACCTTAATGAGGTCGGCACTGATCTTTGGGCACTTGGTTTGCAGTAGGGGGTACAGCGTGCTTTGAGGGTATGGAGGTGCGCGCAAGGGTAAGGTTTTACCCCTTGCGTGCGGTGGCAGTGGTTTGGGTCTGTGAGGAGGAGGAGATTTATGTTATGGAGATATAACATGGTTGGTACCCATATAAAATATGGGCTTTTTTATGTACCTTCCGGTTACGAGGGGTTAACCAGGAAGGGGAAAAGTTAGGTCACTGAGAAGGTTGTGTACTGTCTCACAGTCTGGGGTTAGCGACTGGAGGCCTAAAGTTTTTACGAGGTTTTACACAGTGACCTGTGGGTGTGTTCCCCTCCTAGACTCCAATAAGTTCTGAGAAGTTATTATTAAAAGTTATTTAAAAAGTTATTTAAAAATGTTATTTATTTATTTGATATTTTATTAATAAAAGGCCGGCAAGGCCATTTACTCCAATACCTTGTCACGTCATTTGTGAGGGGGATTTGAAGGGTATTTAGTTATGATAAGAGGTGGCTTAGAAGACTGAGGTTTAAGTCCTTCACAGGTCATGAATACATACAATAGGCACTGATAGGGTGTCTGAAGGAAATAGATCATTGGCAACTTTATAATATAGATCTTTGTGGCAGCATACAGTGTATAGTTACTGTACATGTTGGTGTTTATTAGGAGAATAGACTGATAGATAGAAGGCCAAAGGGGTGGAAAGAAAAGGACAGACTAATAAAGAACTAGAAAGAGAGAGAAACAAAGTGGGGAGGGGAGTCTCATATTTCTCCTGTGATGCTGCTCCTAGAATAGCAGATGATGTGTGTGGTCACTGAGCAGGAAGCATGCAGCTCATCGTGTCTGGGACACTGACACTACCTCCAAGCTAACCGCCCTCTGTACTCAATTCTCCCAGAATTCCCTCTTCCCAATCATAGCTTTAGCGTCACTGTCATACTGTGATCTGCTCATTGATGTTATTCCCTCTCCATCACATTTGCAATTATAGCATACTGCCTCTTCGTAGCAAATACATCTTGGATTTCATCTTTCAAGCTCAACCTTTGCTTTCAGCTTAGAGTTTCCTACGTGACCTCCAGAAGATTTACCCCCCTTCATGAATAGGCTGTTTTTTGAGATACGGCACTGCCTTATTTTAACTGACAATTGCGCAGTCGTGCGACGCTGTATATAAATTCAATTTATGTCATTTTTTTCCCCACAAGTAGAGCTTTCTTTTGGTGGTATTTGATCACCACTACGTTTTTTTATTTTTCGCGCTATAAACAAAACAAGACAGACAATTTTGGAAAAAAAAAACAATATTTTTTACTTTCTGCTATAAAACATAGCCAATAAAAAATTAAAAAAATACAATTTTCTAATAAATTTAGGCCAATATGTATTCTGCTACATGTTTTTGGTAAACAAAACTCCCAATAAGCATATATTGATTGGGTTTACGCGAATGTTATAGCATCTACAAACTCTAGGATATATTAATACACTTATTTTTATTTTTTTATATTAGTAATGGCGGTGATCAGCGACTTATAGCACAATATTGCAGCAGACAATCGGACACAAAATGACACTTTTGAGACTAATACAGTGTTCAGTGCTAAAAATATGCACTGTTACTGTACTAATGACACTGTCTGGGAAGGGGTTAAACATTTAGGGCGAGCAAAGTGTTCAATGTGTGCCTAACCAGTATTTTTGTGTACACAGTTTGCTGCTTTCACTAGAGGAAGAGATTGATTCTAGTCAAAGCAGCAACCCCTGTGCAAACTGAGATATGCCTTGCTTACATATCCCAGTTCTCTGTGTCTTACCGACGACCGGCGGGTGCCAGAAGACATCAAGTTCCCGGCACCCGCAGATCGGCTTCTGCTGGGAATTATCCCAGCAGAAGGGGCCCGCTGGCAGCGCCCCCTGCAGGCGGATGTCCGGAATTGCGTATATATACGTGAACCGTCACACAGATGACACCCTGTAGCAGTAAAAGTGCTATAGGGTGGACCGCAAGTGGTTCATTTGCATTAATCTATTCTTTTTATATCCTTTCTTAGTGAACCTTTCGATCACATTATTGCTTTGTTCATCAAAATCTTTTTCGAAGTTACAGTTCCTCCTCATTCTAATTATTGTTTAGACCAGCTTAGCCCAAATGAACTATTTAACGACTTAACCTCCAGAAGGTTTTACCCCCATCATGACCAGGGAATTAAAGTCAGGAAGCTAGATATCAGTTAATCGGACAGAGTATAATTCCCAATCCCCATTAATTAGTAGGTACGATGCCTGGCAGGTGTGGCGATGCGACTCAGTTAACATCTTGTGGCGTGTATGTGTTCCTCGATCATACAATCGAGGGCGAATACTGCTGCGCAAAATCTAAGCACGTTGTTTCCCTGGAAGCCCAGGTCCTGAATCTAGGGAAGCAACTGGCAACACTAAGAAGAATCTCCATACTAAAGGAGAGTTGGGAACGTACCCGGCAGGTGTCGGCAGGGGCTAGCACAGAGGCGGTTGGAGACAAAGAGGTGCAGGCACCAGAACAGAGTAGATGGGTGACAGTCAGGAAGGGTAGAGGTGAAAGTGTCAGGGAGGCCAGTCCTGAGCTGAAACATCCCAATAAATACGCCCTGTTGCGTGATTTGGGGAAACCAGTCAGGGACTAGCATTGCTGGGGCAGAGTGACGCCCCTAGCTGCCAGGGGAAAAACTCCGTCAGTGAGGGTGGGGGTAAAGCCAAGGGTAAGGAAAGACAGATTCTGGTGGTAGGGGACTCAGTTATTAGAATGACAGAGAGGGCTATCTGTCAAAAAGACCTGAAGCGCCGAACTGTATGTTGTTTACTGGGCACTCGGGTTCGGCACATCACGGATCTGGTGGACAGATTATTGGGTAGGGTTGGGGAAGACCGACTGTCATGGTACATGTTGGCACCTAGGAGCTAAATTGACTTAGGGACTTAGGAGCTAAATTGAGGAATAGGACCTCCAAGGCATTATTCTCAGAAATACTACTGATACCTTGAGCCACACCAGAGAGGCAGTGGAAGATTAGGGAAGTTAACAAGTGGCTGAGGAGCTGGTGTAGAAAGGAGGGGTTCGGGTTCCTGGAGAACTGGGCTAACTTCTCAGTTGGTTACTGGCTCTTTAGCACGGATGAACTGCACCTAAATGGTGCAGCTTGGCTGGCAGAGAAGATGAGCGAAAATTTCAAGGGCTTTTAAACTAGGTGATGGGGAGGGTCCAGATGTAGAAATAGCCAGCGTGGAACAAGGTTCAGAGGGTAGTACTTGGGGCATTAGTGGTAGGGTGACTAGAGTACCTAAACCCAAGGTAAGTAATTTGACAAATCCAAATTGCAGCCTCAAAACAACCAACAAGGAGATAGTATGCGACTGGACAAAACTACAAGGCTTGTACACTGATGCTAGAAGTCTGGCTGACAAGATGGGAGAACTGGAGCTGCTGATGTACAAGGAGGATTTACATTTTGTGGGAATTTCAGTGACTTGGTTTAACAGCTCTCATGGTTGTCTGGCAACCATTCAGGGGTATTCCCTATATCGCAGAGATAGGGAGGGTAATAAAGGGGAGGGGTATGCCTGTATATTAAGAATGATGTGCAAGTACATGTGGGGGACGACATCACCAATGGAGCAAGGGAGGAGGTGGAATCCTTATGGGTAGAGCTTCAAAGGGAGGAAACCCAGGAGAAAGTAATACTGGGAGTATGCTATAGGCCCCCTAACCAGAGGGAGGAGGGGGAGGCGGACCTCCTATCACAATATGGAATGGCGGCAAGGATGGGAAGTGTCATTATAATGGGGGATTTTAATTATCCAGATATAAACTGGGCAGGAGGAACCACGCATTCGTCTAAGGCTCGTCATTTCCTAAATATCTTGCAGGACAATTTCATGGGTCAGATGGTAAATGCACCAACAAGAAACAATGCATTACTAGACCTGCTGATTACTAACAATACAGACCTGACCGCGGATGTGGAAATACAGTGCAATTTAGGAAACAGCGACCACGGGTCAATTAGTTTCAGTATAAATCACAAAAATAGGAAGCACAAGGGTGATACAAAGACACTGAATTTCAAAAGAGCCAACTTCCCTAAACTGCGCTCTTTGCTAGGAGATATTAAATGGAATTAAACCCTGGGAACAAAGAATATGGAGGAAAAATGGGAGTGCTTTAAGAGCATACTAAATAAAGGTACTGATAAGTATATTCCAATGGGAAATACATTTTAAATAGATAATAAAAATCCTGGGTGGATCAACTCCAACGTAAAAATGCATATAAATGCAAAGGAAAAGGCCTTAGGGGTCATTGAGGGGTCATTGTCAGCATTCCAACTTTACAAAGAATGAAATAAGAAATGTAAGGGTGCAATCAGGGCGGCTAAGATAGAACACAAAAGGCACATAGCGGACGAGAGTAAAAAAAATCCCCAAAAATTCTTTAAGTATATAAATAGTAAGAAAGGGAGGCCAGACCATTTTGCCCTAATAAGGGATGATGAAGGGAATTTGTTTACAAAAGACGGAGAGATGGCGAAGGTTTTGAATATATTCTTCTCCTCAGTCTTCACAAGGGAAACAGAGGGATACAGTAACCAAGACGGTAATGTTAATCTTCATAACACGTCACAGGAAGCACCCTCATGGCTAACAGAGGAAAGAATTAGAAATAGACTTGAAAAACATAAATAAGTCACCGGGACCAAATGGCTTGCACCTGAGGGTCCTTAAGGAACTCAGTCATGTGATGGATTTTGCAAATGTATTTGATACAGTTCCCCACAAACATTTACTGTAAAAACGTAGGTCTGTCGGCATGGACCATAGGGCGAGTACATAGATTGAAAACTGGCTAGAGGGGCGAGTCCAAAGGTTGGTGATAAATGGGGAGTACTCGGAATGCTCTGGTGTGGAAATTTGGGTCCCCCAGGGTTCTGTCCTGGTACCAATCCTTTTTAATTTATTCATAAATTGATCTGGAGGATGGGATAAACAGCTCGATCTCGGTATTTGCGGACGATACAAAGCTAAGCAGGGCAATAACTTTGACGCTGGATGTGGAAACCTTGCAAGAAGATCTAAACAAATTAATGGGGTGGGCAACTACATGGCAAATGAGGCTTAATGTTGAAAAATGTAAAGTAATGCTTTTGGGTGCCAAAAATATGAATGCAATTTACTTGCTAGGGGGAGAACCTCTGGGGGAATCTAGGAGGGAAAAGGACCTGGGGGTCCTAGTAGATGAACAGCTCAGCAATGGCATGCAATGCCAAGCTGCTGCAAGCAAAGCCAACAGAATATTGGCATGCATTAAAAAGGGGATTAACGATAATTAACAATAATTCTGCCACTCTATAAGACTCTGGTCCAGCAGCACCTGGAGTATGCCGTCCTGTTCTGGGCACCAGTCCTCAGGAGGGATGTGCTGGAACTGGAGAGGGTCCAGAGAAGGGCAACAAAACTAATTAAGGGACTGAAGGATCTCAGTTATGGGGAAAGACTACAAGCATTGAACTTATTCTCTCTGAAGAGGGGGCACTTGAGAGGGGATATGATATCAATGCACAAATATCGTACTGGTGACCCTAGCATAGGGGAAAAAAAATTTATTGAAAGGGAATTTAAAAAAATTTAAATTATAATCTAAAATTAGAAGAGAAGCAGTTTAACCTTAAATTGCGTAGAGGGTTCTTTACTGTGAGAGCAGTAAGTATGTGGAATTCTCTTCACACAAGCAGTGGTATCAGCGGAGAGCATTGATAATTTAAAAAACTATTAGATGGGTATCTTAACGACCACAACATACAGGGTATACAATGTACTATTAACTTATAAGCACACACACAGGGTGGACTGAATGGACTCTTTTTTCAACCTCACCAACTATGTAACTATATGTAATTTTTTGCCAATTAGCACTGTGCTACATTAACTGGAAATTGCTCAGTTGTGAAACATTGTACACAAATGAAATTGATAATTTTTTTTCATACAAATAGAGCCTTCTTTTGGTGGTATTTGATCATGACTGTTTTTTTTTTTCATTTTTTATTATAGAAACAAAAAAGACCAAAACCTTTGAAAAAAACAAAACAATATTTTCTACTTTCTGTTATAAAACATATCCAATAAAATCACATTTCTAATTTCTAAAATAAATGTAGGTCAAAATGTATTCTGTTACATGTCTTTGGAACAGAATATATCTTCATGCATTCTGTGTGCAGCAGCCCCCCTCAGCCCCCTAATACTTACTTGAGCCCCATCTCAATCCAGCGATGTTGCCTAAGAGTCTCGGCTGTCTAGGAAGATCTCAGTCCTCATTGCCTGAGACAGTAGGGGGGCGCAATTGGCTCCTGTTGCTGTCATTTAAAGTCAGTGAGCCAATGAGAGACAGGGAGTGGGGCCAAGCCGTGTCTGAATAGAGACATAGAGCAGGGGCTCAGCTTGGGAGCCGCCCATAGCAAGCTGCTTGCTGTGGAGGCACTCGGCAGGACGGAAGAGCCAGGACCGCAGGTGGGGGACCCGAGAAGAGGAGGATCTGGGCTGCTGTGTGAAAAAACATTACACAGAGCAGGTAAGTATAGTGTTTATTATTTTCAAATGAAAAAAAAAAAACAAGACTTTAGTATTACTTTAATGTCATACAGTCATAAATAAAAATAGAAAACTTATAATAGATAGGTTATGTGCTCTGGTATTTGGCTAGGCACATAGCATGGAAGTCCTGAGTTTTGAATCCCACTTGGCAGGCACATTATCTGCAATGAGTTTGTATTTTCTCCCACAAGCCAAAAACATAGTGGCAGGTTTGCTGGCATTCTCCCACACTGCCCCTTTTTGATAATATTAGACTTCAAGCTCCTTTGATGCATAATGAATTTCAATGGATCTTTGTGTTCTGTGTTATAGGTCGGTGCTTCATAAATCAGTTATGATCAGAGCAGGGATAAAACTATTGGTTGGTATACATTTAGGAATCTACAAAATATTGATTAAATTCTGTAACTGAAACAAACAATCTCGGGTTGAAACTAGAAATTGATGTAGTAACAGTTTGCTGGGTGCACTTGTTTAGAGATGGATTTACCATTTTTTTTGTCCTCTGTAACAGTGGCAGAATAGTGTTGCTGTGCAAATTAAAAAAAATAAAGCCATTGTCCGGTGTATATGTCAAATGTGGAGAACAGAGGAAAAAGAAGCTTTTTCTTGTTCCAGTTCCATTTTAATAAGGAGGTAGACATTTCTACAGACACGTGTGATTGAAAGTTATACTCATACACTATATTTTCAAAAGTTTTGGGATGCCTGCCTTTCCACACACATGAACTTTAATGACATCCCAGTCTTAGTCCATGGGGTTCAATATTGAGTTGGTCCACCCTTTGCAGCTATAACAGCTTCAACTCTTCTGGGAAGACTGTCCACAAGGTTTAGGAGTGTGTCTATGGGAATGTTTGACCATTCTTCCAGAAGCGAATTTGTTAGGTCAGACACTGGCTTGCAGTCTCCGCTCAAATTCATCCCAAAGGTATTCTATCGGGTTGAGGTCAGGACTCGTGTGAACGCACCAGCTGCCGTTCACACGGGCCTAATGTCGGCCAGTTTCTTTTGAACCAGCCAATGCCGTTCGATATTCGTCCCGTGTGTACACCCCTTAACTCTGAGATGAATTGAAAGTAACAATATTATCTTCCTTCTGTAGATTACTACATAGTTACATAGTTAAACAGGATAATTACCACCGCTCTAGGTGATCGGGTTCAAGCTTCCCGTCCTCCGCTATGTAGATGATTGTGAGAGCCCCAGGTGCCGGCAATTGCTATTTTTGCAACTGGTGGGGTCCGGTGATGCGATTCAATCCAGTCTGTACAGAAAACCTCTCAGTGGCAACACTCTACTTAGAGCTGACTCTGCACACCCTAAACACACCATCAGAGGCATTCCATATAGCCAGTTTTTAAGGTTAAAGCGCCTATGTAGCTCTCCTGATGCTTTTGAGGCTGAAGCCAAAAGCATGGCAAACAGGTTTAAAGCTTGTGGCTATAAAGAAACATCAATACAAAAAGCACTCAACACAGTAAGATCCATCCCAAGACCTTCACTTGTAAAGAAAAAACCAGCTAGAAACATTCAACAGAGAAGGGACATGTCCCCTAGAATCCCGGTATTCTCTACTCCATACAGCTCAGAATTTAATACAATCAAGAAAATTATCATGAAACACCTTCCTGTTTTGTATAATGACCCTATATATAGTAACATCCTTTCTAAAGGGATCAAGGTTGTATCCCGCAGAGCACCCACATTGGGACGTTCACTGTCTCCCAGTTTGTTCTCAACCAACCGAACAAAATCCAATTGGCTCAATTTCACAGGCAATTTCAAGTGTGGAATAAAAACTTGTAATTACTGCAGGTACATTAAAACGGGTCAACTCATAAAATCATGCAGCAATCAAAAAGAATTCTCGATCCCCGTGTTCATTAATTGTAACACCAAATTTGTGGTATATGTTATCACATGCACCAGTTGCCAGGTACAATACGTTGGACGCACAACACGGCGTCTCAGAGACAGGTTACATGATCACCTGTATAATATTGAGAAGGAGATCTTAACCAATGTATCAAAGCACTGGGTTTACACACACCACAAAGACACTTCCAGTTTAACTATTCAGGGCATTGAGAAAATCATCACACCGGTGAGAGGAGGTGACAGATTCCAGTTACTGTGCAAACGAGAAGTCCTTTGGATATTCTCGTTAGACACCAGGATTCCACGGGGGTTAAACTTTGAGTGGGACGTTTCACATTTCTATGAATAAAACAACATTGAAGCTATATCCCCGAGCAATACATCTGTAACCCTTTCCTCCCAACTTTTTCCTTGATTACACATCCACATTCCTTTTTTGGTGGATGATGGAGCAAAAAAAAAAAAAAACATATAGGGACACATATCAATATATCAGTTCCCTTTTTTACACATATCCCCAGTAACCGATACATTTTATTGGGCTACACACACTCCAATCCATACGAGCAAATGACTAGTGATATGCATATATGTTTTCATTTAAAAGAAACAATTTACTATATCTTTTGCATTCACTGTCACTTGAATCTCGTTTCTAATTAGACATTATTGTTTGATGGTAGCTGCAGGTAGACCATAACACTAAAGCTGGCTATACACCGTGCAATCTTCTTGTCCAATTTTCTTTGGATTTGCCTTCAGCTGTGTGGTAGAAGGGCCTGCCTGATTGCATACAAGTTGAGGGTGTTTGGGTTTGGCCTCCTATTGTATGGTTTTGGTGAATCTAGACCAGAGTTGCACGGGAGAATTGTAAGGTGTATGGCTAGCCTAACTTTGCACAAATGTTTTTTACCACATGTGTACATGGTTCATTACCTTTTTTGCAAGGTTCCCATGTGGTTTGAGTTGATTTAAGAGCTGTGGTCTTCAAAGAGGTAGATTAGTTGTTTATTTCACATAGTAATTGGTTTAGTGAGATTGTTACTTATCTATTGATATAAACACATATATTGGAAGAACCTGTCATATGGTCACTGCCAATATTATACTATGTATAGAAAGAATAGAGACAGGTGCATAAACACTGCACTTTGTCCCATTTTTATCTACCTCATATAGTTCTGCCCATACACTTGAAGACAACTCATCGAGAGATGTGATTGCTTCAAAGAAAGACGTTCAGCAACGTTAATGTTGTTACCTGATTGGGATTAATGCATCCCATACGGAGTGATGCAAGGTTTTAAATGAGCACTTTTGTGAAGCTGGAGTGGCGGGGTTATCAGAGAGTGATAAGTTTCACAATCCTTTATATGTTGCAAAGAATAATATTCACACATGTAGGAATTGAAGCAAAAGCATTTATTCACACATAGACTCCTGTAAATCAGGAGACTTTTGGTCGCATTATTGCGACAGGACGCCAGTTTCCTGCCCAGCTTCCAATTCACATATGTCACCACGTTTTTTGAAAGTTGAAATCATCATGCATATACACATACACACACATATAAAGAATTGCTTTTCATCATTATTTTTATCTTTATGTCGTTAAAAAAAAAAAAAAAATTTTTGCATATATTTATGCACCATACACACATATTTAGTCTTTTCTTGTAGACACTGATAGTGGTGTTGGATGCACATCTTTTTATCACATGCATATAGACCCAATTCCAATTCTCATCCTATACACCGTTTACATTATACCGCAGCCACCAGCTCACATAGTTTGCCCATACTTGCGCCTATCCGTATGATAATTTTTACGTTTGAACGTCAAATTCCAGCACCCATCTCATTATTGTGGTTTTGAAAAATAACAAACATGTTTTTCAAAAACCTTGAATAGAATTTTTTATTATTTATATATGTTGACATTTGCCAATATGAATACATTTCATTTATATATTCATGTCTTCATTAGTGAATCCACTATAGGACGCACATCCAATCACATCTATGCCAAAAAGACCCCACACAGACTAACGATCAGCTGTTTCAAATCAGATAATCAATATGTAGTCATGTGGTAGATAAATTATGTGTATATAAGTGGTGATCACTTTCGTACAAACCAGCTATGAGTAAGCGCTCTATGGGAGCGTGAAACGCGTTAGCGGTTATGCTGCATTATCCCAACAAAGCCATGTACGGATTTTAATCATGTTATTACTTTTTCAATAAAGAGGATTTTATTTTTCACTTTTCTAATCCGGAGTGCGGCTGTCCAGATTTTTCCATCACACACATAGTTACATAGTTAGTCTGGCTGGAAAAAGTCCAACTAGTTCAACCAATAGAAGGAAAGAAAATATATACATACATATGTTTACAGTATCTCACAAAAGTGAGTACACCCCTCACATTTTTGTAAATATTTTATTATATTTTTTCATGTGACAACACTGAAGTAATGACACTTTTCTACAATGTAAATTAGTGAGTGTACAGCTTGTATAACAGTGTCAATTTGCTGTCCCCTCAAAATAACTCAACACACAGCCATTAATGTCTAAACCGCTGGCAACAAAAGTGAGCACACCCCTCAGTGAAAATGTCCAAATTGGGCCCAAAGTGTCAATATTTTGTGTGGCTACCAGTATTTTCCAGCACTGCCTTAACCCTCTTGGGCATGGAGTTCACCAGAGATTCACAGGTTGCCACTGGAGTCCTCTTCTACTCCTTCATGATAACATCACAGAGCTGGTGGATGTTAGAGACCTTGCGCTCCTCCACCTTGTGTTTCAGGATACCCCACAGATGCTCAATAGGGTGTAGGTCTGGAGACATGCTTGGCCAGTCCATCACCTTTACCCTCAGCTTCTTTAGCATGGCAGTGGTCGTTTTAGAGGTGTGTTTGGGGTCATTATCATGTTAGAATACTGCCCTGTGGTCCAGTCTCCGAAGGGAGGGGATCATTCTCTGCTTCAGTATGTCACAGTACATGTTGGCATTCATGGTTCCCTCAATGAACTGTAGCTCCCCAGTGCTGGCAGCACTCATGCAGCCCCAGACCATGACACTACCACCACCATGCTTGACTGTAGGCAAGACACACTTGTCTTTGTACTCCTCACCTGGTTTCCACCACACACGCGTGACACCATCTAAACCAAATACGTTTGTCTTGGTCTCATCAGACCACAGAACATGATTCCAGTAATCCATGTCCTTAGTCTGCTTGTCTTCAGCCAATTGTTTGCGGTCTTTCTTGTGCATCATCTTTAGAAGAGGCTTCCTTCTGGGATGACAGCCATGCAGACCAATTTGATGCAGTGTACAGCGTATGGTCTGAGCACTGACAGGCTGACCCCCCACCCCTTCAACCTCTGCAGCAATGCTGGCAGCACTCATACGTCTATTTCCCAAAGACAACCTCTGGATATGACACTGAGCACGTGCACTCAACTTCTTTGGTTGACCATGGCGAGGCCTGGAACCTGTCCTGTTAAACTGCTGTATGGTCTTAGCCACCGTGCTGCAGCTCAGTTTCAGGGTCTTGGCAATCTTCTTATAGCCTAGGCCATCTTTATGTAGAGCAACAGTTCTTTTTTTCAGATCTTCAGAGACTTCTTTGCCATGAGATGCCATGTTGAACTTCCAGTGACCAGTATGAGAGAGTGAGAGCAATAACACCAAATTTAACACACCTGCTCCCCATTCACGCCTGAGACCTTGTAACACTAACGAGTCACGTGACAACAAGGATGGGAAAATGGCTAACTTTGTCCAATTTGGACATTTTTCACTTAGGGGTGTACTCACTTTTATTGGCAGCAGTTTGGACATTAATGGCTGTGTGTTGAGTTATTTTGAGGGGACAGCAAATTTACACTGTTATACAAGCTGTACACTCAATACTTTACATTGTAGCAAAGTGTCATTTCTTCAGTGTTGTCACATGAAAAGAAATAATAAAATATTACGAAAAATGTGAGTTGTGTACTCATTTTTGTCAGATACTGTATATATATATATCTATATCTATCGATCTATCTATCTATCTATCTATCTATCTATCTATCTATCTATCTATCTATCTATCTATCTATCTATCTATCTATCTATCTATCTATCTATCTATCTATCTATCTATCTATCTATCTATCTATCTATCTATATATATATATATATCTATGTATATATAGATAGATATGTAGATAGATAGATAGATAGATAGATAGATAGATAGATAGATAGATAGATAGATAGATAGATAGATAGATAGATAGATAGATAGATAGATAGATAGATAGATAGATAGATAGATAGATATTTCCGGTATCAACTTTACCTATAAATATTAGTATCCAGTTATATTATGTGTATCTAGGAAAGAATCCAGGCCTTTCTAAAAAAAACCTACTGACCTGGCCAGAACCAGCTCTTGAGGGATTCTATTCCACATTTTCACATCTCTTACTGTGAAGACGCCTTTCCGTATTTGGAGATTAAATCTCTTTTCCTCCCGACGTAAAAAGAGTGCCCCCTTGTCCTCTGTGATGACCTCAAAGTGAATAACTCATCACCAAGTTCACTATATGGACCACTTATGTATTTATACATGTTGATCATACCCCCCTAATCCTAAAACATGGCTGAAACCTAGCCTGATAACTATTGCTCCCTATATAGATAGAGTGAAGACATGAGCATAGCCACACAGGGAGAGGAAGTGTGTTATTCACAGCATGACCATGTAAAAATAAAGGTTAAAAAAAGACTGGAAAAAGAAAACTAGTGCAGCTACCTCATCTAAGGACTGGCAAACTGCATTAAAATAAATTTTTGTTTCTGGGTTTACATGCACATTAAGAATAAGCTTAGTGCAGCTAAACTTTAATTGACTATCCCCGAGCCCAGTCTTATTCTCACCTGTCCCTGACCGGGCAAGATATTTGCTGTGTGGCCGGGTGGGGACTATACCTCTTTTTAAAAATCCTTCTGCTAGGCCGATACATGCATGTCGCTCTCTCTATTGAATCCTATGGAGAGTTTAAGAATATTAAGTACGATACCAGGAAAGCTGCACAGACATCCTTACCTATTCACTCTTATCACCACCCCTCCCTCCCTAATTTATATCTCCAGCCCTTCCTACCTACCTATAAATATATCAAAACTTAATATATAAGCATTTGACAGCATATTATTCCAATTACTGTACAAAGGTCAGGGGAACATTAGTATAGGAGGAATGATGAGTCCAATTATTGTAAATGGGGGTTGTTTACAGAAATGAATAGGAATTTGGCTCTATAATGAGGTAATTGCTCGGTTTCATGTTAGGTAAGCATCCTAATCTGATGTATTCATGTACAGTTCTTACATGCTTTCTGATTTAAGCAATTGCAAACTCGAAAGGCTTCTGTGTTAATGAGTATTCACTGAATATATACCAAAACATAAATAGTGCTAAGTGTCATGACTAAAGCATGATTCCTCTTTTTAATGGATCTCTTATACCTATTTATAGAATATATAAAAAAACAATTTTGTGGTTAGTCTGTGGAATGCCCTACTGCATGACTGGCTAATAACAAAATCAATATCTGGCCCTTGGGGTACTATTTTATCTACTGATACCAACAATGGGGCATAATTCCCCCGCACTGACCCCAGTGAAGGGACAAAATTCCTCACAATGACACCAACAATGGGGCAAAATTCCTCCCAATGACACCAAAGATTGTGCATTGTTTGTTCCCACTGACATCAAGACCTTTTCTTTTCCCAATGACCATAGTCCAGCCCCCCGAAAGTCTGAAGGACAATAAACTGGCCCTTTGTTTAGAAAGTTTGGAGACCCCTGCACTAAAAGATATTATAGGAGGCGCTGAACGTAATTCACATTTGTCTTTTTCAATCTAGTTAATAAGTCCTAACGAAACACAGTCCGAAATTTGCACAAAGTTATTTTAGGCCCTTACACACTGATCCGCTGCGGTTTCCGCAGTTTCCCCATTTTTTGTGAGGGTTACCTGCACTTTGCCATAGACTTCCATTAGATCGGGTGGTTTTGGTACGCACCAAAATTGCTTGATCTAATAAAAGTCTATGGCAAAGCACGGGTAACCCGCATGAAAACCATGGGTACCCTGTGCTGCACCCGCGTGGGGAAACCACAGCGGATTAGTGAGAGAGGGTCCTTATAGCTCTGTTTTCAGATATCTCTGTCTTTCGCCATGTGCATGCATGTGTTAATATCAATGTTAAAAATGATACTGCACTTTTAACAGTCTCTGGGGGTTATTTACGAAAGGCAAATCCACTTTGCACTACAAGTGCACTTGGAAGTGCAGTCGCTATAAATCTGAGGGGAACATCTGAAATGAGGGGAAGCTCTGCTGATTTTATCATCCAATCATGTGCAAGCTAAAATGCTATTTTCTATTTTCCTTGCATGTCCCCCTCGGATCTATAGCGACTGCACTTCCAAGTGCACTTGTAGTGCAAAGTGGATTTGACTTTCATAAATAACCCCCTCTGTGTCACTGAAAAGGCTCGACCGCTGTGTCTGCATGTTCAGTAAATACCACCTTGTTTATTATTTTTCTTTGGTCTATTAAATATATTATTTAAATCATTTTGTGATATCTTATCAATTAATGCGAAAAAAAAAAATGTCAATCCTGCCATAAATCCAGTACCATTCTGTGCACTCTGCAGTGTTATCTCAAGCAGTGTTATCAGCCCTGCACCTACAGAGCAATAGCTTAGCAGGGTCTCCAAAGTGTTTTACTGGCAGGATCATCGGAAAGAAACAAGCCTAATGCAGTCACAACATCTAAGGACTTGTAAGCTGCAATATATGAGTTTAGATACATTTGACATACAGAAGATTAGGTATTATTTTTCTAAGTAATGTTAGAATTCTAGCTACAAATGAAGGCTGCCTTAGATCCATCACGGAGTAAATATTTGGTAAGATGTTGTGTCAGGATTGTAACCAGATATATTCATATGTGGTTCTTTCATACTCTGACTCAGGACATATCATATTCATAGGAAGAATCTGGAAAGGCTGCTGAGTTAATATCTATTCATGGCATATGTACTAAGAAAAATAATTTGTTTCCTAATGGATGTGTTGTGACTAAATAATCCTCCTTATAGTAATCCTTTTGTGTATTACCAATAAATAGAAAGATTTTCATTCAGCATATTCAGCTTGCATGTTTTTTACAGCAGTAAAACTGATTTTATCATATAATTACAAATCATAATAAAACCTTTTAAGTATCAATCCACTTTATTTATTTATTTATTATTTCAGGTACTTATATAGCGCCGTCAATTTACGCAGCGCTTTACATATACATTGTACAGTCACATCAGTCCCTACCCTTAAGGGGCTTACAATCTAAGGTCCCTAACTCACATTCATACATACTAGGGACAATTTAGACAGGATCCAATTAACCTACCAGCATGTCTTTGTCACTTGATAATTATATTACTGTACCAATAAGAAAGATCGTCTAAACAAGAACCTAATAATCAAAATATTTTACTGACACTTTTTTTAAAAGGGAACCTGACATGAGAGATTAATGGGAGCTGCAATTCTTGACCTGTGCTTTTGAAATTGCTAGTTCCCTGGCTTCCATTCTGATGCTTTGACTTCAGTGCTGAGTCCCTGGCCTGGAACAAGCATTTTGGTACTGCTGACATTCATTTACAGCGTGCTTGTTCTGAGACTGTGACTGAAAAGTGCATTAGGCAAACACAGCCGGCATCTAGATTGTTCAGAACGATGCCAGCAATGGCAACCCACATACTTCTCTTGTGGCACTGAAACTTCCAAGGAAAGTAGCTAATCTGGCAGTATTGAATGTGCTTGTATAGAAAGTCAACAGAAGCGTGACTCCACAGTAGAATTGGTTATTGCATGAAGACATTTAATTTGAAGCATGAGGAAAGAGAAGGATTTTCCGCTCTCACATCAGGAGCATTATTCTATACCAGGGCTCTCCAAACTTTCTAAACAAAGAGCGAGGTTCTGGCCCTTTAGGTTTTAAGAGGGCTGAACTGCGACCCATGGGAATAGAAAATGCGCCAGTGTCAGTGTAATTAAATAATGCTTCAGGTGGTGTTCAGTGGGGGTAAAAAAATGACATAGTGCCTGTGGTCAGTTGGAGGGTGAATAGTATCCCATCATATTGGTATTAGTGGAAAGAATAGTGCCCCATCATTGGTGTCAGCAGAAGAAATAGTACCACATTGCTGGTGTCAGTGGGAGGCATAGTGCCCCATCGTTGGTATCAGTGGAAGGCATAGTGCCCCATCGTTGGTATCAGTGGGAGGCATAGTGCCCCATCGTTGGTATCAGTGGAAGGCATAGTGCCCCATCGTTGGTATCAGTGGAAGGCATAGTGCCCCATCGTTGGTATCAGTGGGAGGCATAGTGCCCCATCGTTGTTATCAGTGGGAGGCATAGTGCCCTCCATTGGTATCAGTGGGAGGAATAGTGCCTCATTGTTGGTGCCAGTGGCACAAATGGTACCCTATCATTGGTGTTAGTGGGAGGAATATTGTTCTATTATTTATATCAGTGGGAGGAGTAGTGTCTCATTGCTGGAATCAGTGAAAGAAATACTGCTCAGAATTGTTGTTAGTGGAAGGAATAGTGCCCCGACGTTGGTGTCAGTGGGGGGGAATAGTGCCCCATCGTTGGTGTCAGTGGAATAAATAGTGCCCCATGTTGGTGTCAGTAAAAAATAGAGTGCACCATCGGTGGTATCAGTGACATGAATAGTGCCCCATCTTTAAAGTCAGTGGGAGGAAAAGTGTTTCATTTGTAGGAATAGAAAGGTGACGGCAGAAAAAAGACCAAGTGGTCCATTGAGTCTGCCCGCTTTTTTTTTTTTTTTAGATCTATGTTTGTCCCAAGCATGTTTGAAACCACTAATGCCCCGTACACACGAGCGGAAAATCCGCCAGCAAAAGTCTGATGAGAGCTTTTCGTCGGAAAATGCGACCGTGTGTATGCTCCATCGGACTTTTGCTGGTGAAATTCCAGCCAGCAAAAGATTGAGAGCATGTTCTCAATTTTTTAGTCTGAAAAAGTTCCGATTGGGAATTTCAATCGTCTGTACCAATTCCGACGCGCAAAATTCCTACGCATGCTCGGAAGCATTGAACTTCATTTTCTCGGCTCATCGTAGTGTTGTACGTCACCGCGTTCTTGACGGTCGAAAGTTCAGCGAACTTTTGTGTGACAGTGTGTATGCAAGGTAAGCTTGAGCGGAATTCCGTCGGAAAAACCATCCAAGATTTTTCCGACAGAAAATCCGCTTGTGTGTACGCAGCATTACTGTTGACTGACTCACTACCTCTGCTGGAAGTCTATTCCATGCACCAACTACCCTTTCAGTAAAATAATACTTTCTAAGATTAGTTTTAAACTTTCCTCCAGTTAGTTTGAGGTCATGTCCTGTGTTCTTGATTTTGGTTTCGTATTGAAAATACTGCCCCGTGTGCAGTTGATCTTCTAAAAGTAGAGAGTGCAAAAACTGGTGCAGCTCTGCCAAGAAACCAATCAGCTTCCAGGTTCTTTGTCAAAGCTTAATTGAACAAGCTAAAGTTAGAAGCTGATTGGCTACCATACACAGCTGCACCAGATTTGCACTCTCCAGTTTTAGTAAACCAACCCCATTAGGTTCCTGAATATCAGTTCGGAGGAATAGTGTCCCATTGCTGGAGTCAATGAAAGAAATACTGCTCATCATTGGTGTCAGTGGAAGGAATAGTGCCTCAATGTTGGTGTCAGTGGGAGGAATGGTGCCTTGTTGTTGGTGTCAGTGGGAGGAATAGTGTCCCAAGGGCTAGATTAAGGCAAGCAAAAGACTGAATCTGGCCCACAAGCCGCAATCTGGTGACCACTATTCTTTAACCTCCCTGGCGGTATGATTATTTCGGATTTTAGGTGCTGAAAGCGGTACAATTATTTTGCATGGAAATTTGGCATTTTATATTGTAGGTCTGTAATTCTTAACAATAACACACTTAAATCTGTCCAAACAGGAGTCTAGTAGATATCCCGGGTATGATAAAGTTTGAAACACAAAAACATAAATTATAATATAATAAATAAAAATAAATAATTAAAAAAAAAAAAAAAATTAATAATAAAATAAATTTCCCCACGATTCACTATCGCTCAATTCTGCAAGTGTTCTAATTTACTATCGCTGTTTTCTAGCTGGTCTAAAGCCACTTTGGTGTAAAGGGACACTTTTTGGTTGCTATGGACAATCTCCAGTTTCCAGGCAGAAAGAACAGTATATATAACATAAAACTGCATGCAGGGCACTGGACAAAGCACTGGGGACAAAAGGGATGTGAAATAATTTCATACAGTACTGTAATCTGTAAGATTACAGTACTGTATGTGTTATGATTTTACACTTTTTTGAATTTGCCACCAGGCTCCGCCCCCGTGCGTCGCGCCGCTCGCAGGGAACGGAGCCTGGCACGGAGAGGCTTCGGAGGAGGACAGAGCCCGCAGACACAGTGGGGGACATTGCAGGATCCCGGGGACAAGGTAAGTAAAGCCACACCAGGATCCTGCGATGTAATCCCGAGTGTGGCTCGGAGTTACCGCTAATGGTCCTGAATTTTAACCCCGAGCCACACTCAGGAAAACCGCCAGGGAGGCTACCATTATAACATTGCAGGGGGCTATTTAGCCCATTGTAGGGAATGGTACCATTCAGACACCTGTGGTTATTTATGCAGTATGGCAATGTACACCTATATCCTTCCCTAAGAAGTTTAATTTTGCTTTACTTAGAGTTCAATGTGAGCTTCCTTTTAGGACACCTTATTGTTGAAATCAGATCTTTTTGACCCAAAATAATTAGCGTAGAAATGTAAACAAAGCCATAAGCCCCATACACATGATCAGAAATTCTGCCAGCAAAAGTCGGACGTGAGTTTTTGGTCAGAAATTCCGATCGTGTGTATGCTCCATCAGACTTTTGCTGGCTGAATTCCAGCCAGCAAAAGATTGAGAGCAGGTTCTCTATTTTTCAGTCGGAAAAAGTTCCGATCGGAAATTCCGATCGTCTGTACAAATTCTGACGCGCAAAATTCCTACACATGCTCAGAAACAATTCAACGCATGCTCGGAAGCATTGAACTTCATTTTCTCGGCTCATTGTAGTGTTGTACGTCACCGCGTCCTTGACGGGCGAAAGCTCAGCGAACTTTTGTGTGACCGTGTGTATACAAGGCAAGCTTGAGCGGAATTCCGTCGGAAAAACCATCCAAGTTTTTCCGACTGAAAATTTGCTCGTTTGTACGGGGCATTAGGGTTAGCTAGGATGCATTATCCCAATTATAAAAATATTAAAACGAAGGAAAGACAGAAATATGACACAAGATGTAAAAGCTTGTTAAAAGTATTCAAAATGGCAGAAGGCCTGGATGCTGTGATCCTTTGTCCATTATAGGATGCGGTCATATTATTGGTGTTGCCTTGATAAAGGATTCTAAGCAGCCCTGAAACATTTTGGGGGAGATTTCTTAAAACCAGAGAACGCAGAATCTGGTGCAGCTAGTAACCAATCAGCTTCTAGGTTTTATTGTCAAAGCTTAATTGAACAAGCTGACGTTAGAAGCTGATTGGTCACTATGTACAGCTGCATCAGATTCTCTGTGCACCAGTGTTAGTAAATCTCCCACGTTATGTCATTTGTCCTAACTAAAAAAAAATATTTTGTAGAGCCAACTTTTGGTGTGATTTCAACACCTTCTGTCTCATAATAACTGAACAGAGCCATCCACTGTGGTCACTGCACTCACTGAGTAAGAAAGATGTGAGTACCATTATCTTCCGTGTATCTTCTTCTATGAATATTCTTTTTTGTAGTCAGACCTCTGCAGACCAAAATGCATAAAACAGTACATTTTAGAAACGTGTTTACATATAATGTTATAACTTGATTATACATGTGAGATTACAGTAAATTTCAATCAACAGAGATGAGGAAGGATGAGCAGACTGATTTTGGTGAAATATATTTTACAGCAAAGGTATTACATTTCACTGTGGAAACTATAAATTTCTCTCATGAGCCCCTTTTTTTTCTTTATTTGGGGGTGTGGTTTTTTGTGTATTTTTTTTTTTTTTGGTTGGGGGTATTTAGGGTAGTTTAGGTTGAGTTAGGTTGTTTAGTTTATTTTATTTAATGTTCTTTGTAATTGTGTTTTATTCTTTTTTTGTGTGTGCACTTGTGTATTGTCAATTTTAAGTTTTTATTTGACCTTTCTTACTGTCTATTTTTTACTTTCTGTGAAAAAAAAAAATCAAAAAAATTTAGAAAAGATTTTTTGAGAATAGGTCCAGAATAATTGAAATGAGCTTCTATAACTCTCATGAGCCATATAAGGCCCATTGCTAACTTCAAAACTATCAAAAACCACCTTCATTTCACATTCCCCATTGACTCGAATATGTTTTACCAAAAATGGTTGACATCTAACTTAAAGCGGAGCTCCACCCAAAAGGGGAAGCTCTCCTTGTCTGCCTCCTTCCCCCCATCCGCTGCCACATTTTGCACCTTTTGGGGGGGGAGGGGGGCGCAGTTACCTAGTTTTGACTCAGCAAACTGAGGCCAAAGTTTGCCTCCCCTCCTCCTTCCTCCGCAGCCAGCCCATGCACACAGACATCTCAAGTCTCCCGGAAGGTGCGGGAGACTCCTGCATTTCTGCGGCGGCTCCCGCACACCCGCAATCGCCTCCCGATCTCCCGGGAATGATGGGTGCGGTGGGGTGCAGCTGTGATCATCGATCTCCTTTGTATAGATTTTTAGCTGACAGCCGTTTCTCCTTCTCTCCCTCCCGCGGCTGTCAGCTAAAAAGATATACAGGGAGATCGGTGATCACAGCTGTCCCTCCAGCCGCACCGATCATCTCCAGCTGCTCTGTGTGTTCCTTCTGGGCCCCCTCCATGTCCTTCTCCGCCCCGTTCTCCTCCGGCCCCCACCATGTACTTCTCCACCCCTGTTCTCCTCCGGCCCCCTCCATGTTCTTCTCCACCCCCGTTCTCTTCCGGCCCTCTCCATGTCCTTCTCTACCCTTGTGCCTCTGTCTCCTGTTCATTCATCTTTAGTGCTGCGAAAGGGACTGGGGAATGTGTCCTCAGTCCCTTTGTCTGTCTCAAAGGGGAGATGTCAGGGGTCTGTTTAGACCCCTGACATCTCACCAAAGCCCCCCAAAAAATCTAAAAGAAAAATCTAAAAAAATTCTAAAAAAATGAAAAAGTGTAAAAAAATAAAATAAAAAAACTACTGACACCACTCTCCCCTGCCCTACCAATACTGTCCACTGCCCCAACCCCCTCCCCCCCAAAAAGCATTGTTATAAAAAAAAATTAAAAAACAAATTAAATTGTAAAAAAAATCAATTATTAAAAATAAAAAAAGAACTACTGACACTGTCCACATACCACCCACCCACCACCACCTCCTTCCCCAGAAGCACTGCAAAAAAATATTGAAAAAGTGATTTAAATAATATTTTGCCGCGGGGGTGGGGGCGTTTGCGGGCGCAAATCGCCACCTCCCTGAAATAAGTTTGCCACCTTCCTGAAATGAATTTCTGCAGTCTGGGATGTTTGTGCATAGAGCGCAGCATGCTTCATGCATGCCCAGTAAGGGACGCAAGGCTTCACTGCTGGTTTCTGGTGGAGTTGGCAGCGATTAAAAAAACGGCTCAAGTGAGGACACCACTGGATTCCTTGACAGGTAAGTATCCTAATCTTAAAAGTCAGCAGCTACAGTATTTGTAGCTACTGACTTCTTTCTAATTTTATCTAAAGCAGCCTCTCTTTAAATCCTCTGTTTCTGCCAAGATTTGTGGGAAACGAAAATTCTCAATTTCTCCCAATTCCTAGAATTGAGTGTTATATATTTCTATAGTATTATAAAGAGCAGTAGACTGACTCAAATCATTGACGTTGCTAACCACTATGCTGCAATGCTGATGGTGAAAGTATTTCGGTTTGTAGCATAGTCTCTCATTTTTTTGTAAACCTATTTTTGATAAAGAAAAAAATTAATTTAACAAGGCCTCTGGTGGGGAATACCACAACAAAAAGTAGTATTGTTGGGCCTAAGAAATAAAAATGTTTTACTTCCACTGCTGGCTAAACCAAAAGGGAAATTATCAAGAATATTTGTGCGATTATTGTATTCGTCTAAAGTTTTATCCTAGCTGTGGATGTCTTGTTGTTCTGCACTTGAGATATTTGAAATGTTCTAAATGAGGGAAGCCATCATAGCTCAGCTACCCAATGGAACAGGAATGTAAACATCAATCAAATGATTTATTGTTTTCTTTCAGTGTTATCTCTCTCCTTTTTATTTCCAGTCACAATGCCTGTACAGTCAAGGCTAAGAAAGAGAAAGTTTCATTGGAGCTGGATCCTTGTTTTATATTATGCACACTGTTCCTTTGCAAGCAAGTCATAAAGAATGATTTACAGTACTTGAGAAATGCCACTGTTATTACATCACTTCACCGCCACATGGGGCTGACCCTTTCACACATTAAGCTAGTGCTTCATGACGTCACTTTAGTCCTCAGAGGGACAGACCTTTTAACTCATTAAACATATCAGTGTCATTAGGTCATGCAGCTCGTATTTCAGAGGAAGGGAAGTGCCAGGAAAATAATCATGCTCGGAAAATGGAGGGCCGTAGGCTCAGACGGAATGTGCAGATTCACTATCCTTGTGCAATCTAGTAACCCAGCAATTTATCGTTCAGATTTTTCCACAATACCAGAAACTTTGTGATCCAACTAGACAGAAGAGTTATGGGGTGTTAGTAGTCCAGGAAGTGGTAAAGTTTGGATGCCAATTATAACTCTGGAACATATACCTGGGTCAGGCCAGATTTTGGTTTTCCCAGACCCATGAATTTGTGCCACATGATCTTGGAGTACTTGTGCAATTCGTTTAGTCACGAATGAGTTTTCTTACAAAATTCGGCATATTCGTCCATTTGGAAGCATCTGAATGAATGAAACGCTCTTTTGACGAATGCATACGAAAAAAATTGTCATAAAGAACGAAAATCCGAAAGAGCGAGAATCCAAAAGAATGAAAATACAAAAATCCGAAAGAACGAAAAATGATTCAACCTACGGGTTTAACGAATACATTTGTATAATTTTGTTTTTCGTATTTTCTATTATATATTAACCACTTCAGCCCCAGAAGAATTTACCCCCTTCCTGACCAGAGCACTTTTTGCGATACGGCACTGCATCGCTTTAACTCACAATTGCACGGTCGTGAGATGTTGCACCCAAACAAAATTGACATCATTTTTTTTCCCACAAATAGAGCTTTCTTCTGGTGGTATTTGATCACCTCTGCGGTTTTTATTTTTTGCGCTATAAACAAAAAAAGACCGACAATTCTGAAAAAAAACTATATTTTTACTTTTTGCTATAATAAATATCCCCAAAAAATATGTATAAAAATTTTTTTTTTTCCTCAGTTTTGGCCGATATGTATTCTTCTACATATTTTTGGTAAAAAAAAAAAAAAAATCGTAGTAAGCGTATATTGATTGGTTTGCACAAAAATTATAGCGTCTACAAAATAGGGGATAGATTTATGGCATTTTTATTATTATTATTTTTTTATTAGTAGTGGCAGTCATCTGCAATTTTTATCATGACTGCGATATTATGGCGGACACGTTGGACACTTTTGATGCTATTTTGGGACCATTGTCGTTTATACAGAGATCAGTGCTATAAAAATGCACTGATTACTGTATATATGACACTGGCAGGGAAGGGGTTAAACACTAGGGGCGATCAAGGGGTTAAGTGTGTCCTAGGGAGTGATTCTAACTGTGGGGGGGATGGGCTACCTAGGACATGACAGAGATCACTGCTCCCGATGACAGGGAGCAGTGGATCTCTGTCATGTCACTAGGCAGAACAGGGAAATGCCTTGTTTACATAGGCATCTCCCCGTTCTGCCGCTCCCTGACACGATCGCGGGACACCGGCAGACATCAAGTTCGCAGGTCCCGCGCGCATGGTCACGGAGCACGTGGCGGGTAGCCGCGCGCACCCGCCCACAATGCCGCGTCTTAACTGAGACGTACCTGTACGCCCATTTGTGCAGCCGTGCCATTGTGCCGACGTATATCGCTGTGCACTGGTCGGCAAGCGGTTAAATTATTAATTATTATTATAGTTTTTATCATTATTATTATTTATTATTATAAACTATTAAATTACAGGTAAAATAGCTGAAGTCAGTAATTCTTCTATTCAGGTTTCTGCGCTATAGCGGCTGATTTGGGATAGATTAGATTTACATTTTCATTGTAATTTCCTTTCAAATTTGGCTAAAGTAACTGTTAGTGAACGTAACGAATATGAATGCATCCAAAGTTACAAATTATCCAAAGTGACGAATGCCGCATCTAAACGAATGGAACGAAACGAATACTAATGCATCCGAAATTACAAATTATCCGAAGTAACGAATGGCGCATTTAAACGAGTGGAACGAAACGAATATAAATGCATTCGAAGTTACAAACTATCCGAAGTAACGAATGGCGCATTTAAACGAGTGGAACGAAATGAATATAAATGCATCCGAAGTTACAAATGATCCGAAGTAATGAATGCCGAAAAAAAAACAAAAACGAATGAAACAAAAAAGAAACTAAATACATTTTTTGGTAGTGCCCATGTCTACTTTTGGTGTAAAATAATGTAGAATATAAATTACGTTTGGCAATGAGCTTTCATTGTTATATCATCTCTAAATGTAAAACAAACTTCTGGTTTGCCCGTTGGCACCCAGTGCCAAAATACAATAGCCCAGCAGGAGGGATGCATCCATCAATGCTGTTAGCATAAATGTAGAAATCTAAAAGCGTATGTATCTTAATCACTAGCTTGTGAGGGATCACTTTGCTGCATCTATCCAGCTTTAACATGTATTGTAATAAATTTAAAAAGGTATCCCTTTTTTATGGAAGAAATTTGGTAGAAGTCTATAAGGGTGTACACTAGTGTATACAGAGGGTTAGATTGATAATTTAGCTGTTACAGTATATTTAAAAGCAAAACCTTTTTTTCCTAATTATGGATAAAGTGGGAGAGGGTTGAAACACCTGCTGTATGTCGCTAATGAATAGATTCATCCTCTATATTTGTTCTAGTGACCAGGGCCAGGTCGAGGCAGAGACATAAGAGGCACAGTTGAGGCACGATATCCATGCTATTTGTCTTGTCCCTTTATAAGGGCCCTAGGATAAGGTGACCAGATTTTTAAAATAAAAACCGGGGACATATTTTTTTTTATTGGCAAATTGGTAAACTATTTTTATAAGCATATTTTCCTCAAATGATATATGCAGTGTATGTGTTTATGGAATGATTGTATGATATATACGTTATTTCTCACATTTCGTTCATGAGAAAAAAAAAAAAAAAGATATTTCTTATGCAGCGTACACATGGTCAGACTTTTCGACTGGACTGGTCCGGCGGACAATCCGATCGTGTGTGGGCTTCATCGGACCTTCAGCAGACTTTTCCAATTGAAAATCTGACGGACTTTAGATTTGGAACATGTTTCAAATCTTTAGGTCGTAACTCCGCCGGACCCAGAAATCCGCTCATCTGTATGCTAGTCCGACAGACAAAAACCGACGCTAGGGCAGCTATTGGCTACTGGCTATCAACTTCCTTATTTTAGTCCGGTGTACGTCATCACGTACGAATCCGTCGGACTTTGGTGTGATCGTGTGTAGGCAAGTCCGTTCGTTAAAAAGTCCGTCAAATGTCCGTTGAAAGTCCATCGGACCAGTCCGGTCGAAAAGTCCGCCCGTGTCTACGCGGCTTTAGAATTTTTTGGTGATATGACTACCAAATGTTAAGAAGATAAGATAGAGAAAAAACTTTTCAATGCATATTTTATATTTTATTCTTACCAAAGAATTTTGGTTCAACAATAACAGTATAAATTAACAATTCAGAACAGTAAAAGATTGCAACAACATGTACCCATATGACATTTTTATTATTTTTTTTTTTCACACAAATGCTTTCTTTTGGTGGTGTTTAATTGCCACTGGGTTTTTTTATTTTTTGCTAAACAAACGAAAAAAGACCAAAAATTTGGAAGAAAAAAAAGTTTTTCTTAGTTTCTGTTAAAAAATGTTGTAAATAAGTAATTTTTCTCCTTCACTGATGAGGCTGCACTGATGGGCACTGATGTGCGACAATGATGGGCACTGATAGGTGACACTGATATGTGACAATTATGGGCACTGATAGGGGGCACTGATATGCGGCAATGATGGGCACTGATAGGTGGTAATGATGGGCACTGATAGGCAGCAATGATGGGCACTGACAGGCAGCACTAATATGTGGCAATGTTGGGCACTGATAGGCAGCACTGATATGTGGCAATGATGGGCACTGATAAGCGGCATTGATATGCGGCAATAATGGGCACTGATAGGCGGCAATGATGGGCACTGATAGGCAGCACTGATATGTGGCAATGATGGGCACTGATAGGCGGCAATGATGTGCACTGATAGGCGGCAACGATAGGCATTGCTAGGCGGCAATGATGGGCACTGTTTGGCGGCACTGATATTCGGCAATAATGGGCACTGATAGGTTGCAATGATGGGCACTGACAGGCAGCACTGATATGCGGCAATGACGGGCACTGATAGGCGGCACTGATATGCGGCAATGATGGGGACTGATAGGCGGCACTGATATGCGGCAATAATGGGCACTGATAGGTGGCAATGATGGGCACTGATAGGCAGCAATTATGGGCACCGATAGGTGGCAATGATGGGCACTGATAGGCGGCAATGATGGGCATTGACAGGCAGCACTAATATGAGGCAATGATGGCCACTGATAGGCGGCACTGATATGCGCCAATGGTGGGCACTGATAGGCAGCAATGCTGGGCACTGATAGGTGGCAATGATGGACACTGACAGGCAGCATTGATATGCGGCAATGGTGGGCACTGATAGGCAGCAATGATGGGCACTGATGTGACAATGATGGGCACTGATAGGCACTGATGTGGCACTGGTAGGGGGCACTGATGGGCACTGATAGGCGGCAATGATGCGCACTGATATGTGGCAATGATGGGCACTGATGAGGCTGCGCTGGTGGGCATTGATGAGACTGCACTGATAATATGCACCGATGAGGTGGCACTGATAAAATGCACTTATGGGCACTGGTGAAGAGGCACTAATGAAGCTGCACTGATAAGTTGGAATTGATGGGCACTGATGAGCACTGATATGCTGCACTGATGGGCACTGCCGTGAGATGAACTCTCACGGCTGATGGACCTACTGGCTATTAATGAGTGTAGTCAGTCTAATGCCGCGTACACACGAGTGGACTTTACGACAGACTTTGCCCGGCGGACTTTTCAACGTACTTTACGACGGACTTTCTGAATGAACGGACTTGCCTACACACAATCCACCAAAGTCCGTCGAATTCGTACGTGATGACGTACGACCGGACTAAAACAAGGAAGTTCATAGCCAGTAGCCAATAGCTGCCCTAGCGTGGCTTTTTGTCCATCGATTTTGGCTCGATTTTGACGGATTGATTTAAAACATGTTTCAAATCTAGGTCTGTCCAACTTTTGAGAAAACAAAGTCCGCTGGAGCCCACACACGATCGAATTGTCCGACGAAATCCCGTCCGCCGGGCAAAGTCTGCCATAAAGTCCGCTCGTGTGTATGCGGCATAAGATTCACTTCCTTGATTTACAAATTCATGTTGACACTGATGGAATTTTACATTCCTCCTTATATCGCAAACCTTCTGCAGGCAATACGATTTTTCATGCCAGTAGTGCATAACCCTCAAACTTTGTTGGACAACATTCCCTATAGTCAGTTTTTACAACTTATGCCCCGTACACACGATCGGAAATTCACCCAGCAAAAGTCCGATGTGAGCTTTTAGACGGAAATTCCGACGGTGTGTATGCTCCATTGGACTTTTGCTGGCGGAATTCCTGCCAGCAAAAGATTGAAAGCAGGTTCTCTATTTTTCCGTCGGAAAAAGTTCCGATCGGAAATACCGATCGTCTGTACAAATTTCGACGCGCAAAATTCCTACGCATGCTCGGAAACAATTCGACGCATGCTCTGACGCATTGAACCTCATTTTCTTGGCTCTTCGTAGTGTTGTATGTCACCGCGTTCTTGATGGTCGAGAGTTCAGAGAACTTTTGTGTGACCGTGTGTATGCAAGGCAAGCTTGAGAGGATTTCCGTTGGAAAAACCATCCAAGTTTTACCCGGATTTAACCATCCAACATCACCCAGTGACCACGCCCCCTAAAACGTCACAGTCCCAGCATGCCCAGGGACTGTGACGGCATAAGGGGGCGGGGTCTCCGCCTATATAAGTCACAGTGGAGCGCTCAGAGAGCAGTCCAGCCGGAGAGACCGTCGTGTCAACATCTGGAGAAGAGAAGAGGGAAGAAGCCAAGAAGACAAGAAGCCAGAAGTCTGGGCCTCTGCTGGCAAAAGAGCGGCATGAAGACAGCGGAGGAGCCGGCAGAAGAACTGGAACACCGGGAGAAGAGGCCAGAGAGAGCGGGGAAGAACCAACCGGACGCTGGGAGAAGAGGAATTGGAGGGACCCCCGAAGCCGGAAGAAGACCCCCGAAGCCGGAGGAAGACCCCCCCCGGAGCTGTCTAATAAATTATTTTAAAAACCTGTGTAGTGTGTTTAATTATTGACACTTTTTCCCTAGGTGAATGGGTAGGGGTACCATGTACCCCATACTCATTCATATAGGGTGGGGGGCCGGGATCTGGGGGCCCTCTTTTTATAGGGGGCTCCCGAATTCCGATAAGCCCCCCGCCCGCAGACCCCGACAACCAACGGCCAGGGTTGTCGGGAAGAGGCCCTTGTCCTCATCAACATGGGGACAAGGTGCTTTGGGGTTGGGGGGGCGCCCCCCCTCCCCCAAAAGCACCCACCTCCCATGTTGAGGGCATGCGGCCTGGTACGGTTCAGGAGGGGGGCGCTCGCTCGTCCCCACCCCCTTTCCTGACCGGCCGGGCTGCGTGTTCGGATCGGGGTCTGGTATGGATTTTAGGGGGGAGCCCACGCCGTTTTTTCGGCGTAGGGAGTTCCCTTTAAAATCCATACCAGACCTAAGGGCCCGGTATGCCCCGCGCTCGCCACAATAGGAAAATTTGTTTTTCCTATTGCAGCGAGCGCGAGATGCAATACCCTGCCCTTGCGTCGTATCTGGTCCGTCCGATCAGCATACAGACGAGCGGGCTTTCCGTCGGACCAGCATACAGACGAACGGACTTTCCGTCGGGAACTGAGTCCGACGGAAAGATTTAAAACATGTTTCAAATCTAGGTCCGGCGGACTTTTTTTCCCCAAGCCTACACACGATCGGATTGTCCGGCGGATTCTGGTCTGCCGGACCAAGTATTCCGGAAAGTCCGCTCGTGTGTACGCGGCATTAGACATGAGCTCTATCTGAGCTATTTGTCCTTATTTTTCTTTTTGTAGTATATATTTTTTTTCTAATCAAATAGTTTTTTTTATTTTTATCATGCTTATTCCATACAAAATTTTAAACAAGAAATCAATAAACATAAAGAATTGCCTTCATTTCATTTTTATAAATACATATATACAACAACAAAAAAAAAAAAAAAAAAAATGAATATAATAAAAATAAAGATAATCTGACAAGACAAACCAACACGAACATACACCTCTACACTGATTTCCAATTTGATTTATATTGTACATTTCTCGCCTTCTTAATTTTTTATGGATTGATATCCTCATCCCCATCTGCCCCCCCCTCACCGACCCCTCCACATGAACCATTGTACAGTAAGTTACTCGAGTCAAGCCAATAGTACCATATTTTATTAAACTTTGGAGGGACTCCTCTATGTTTATATGATAGTCTTTCTTTTCTTAATATATAATTTATTTTGTTACCCCATTGTTTATGGGTTGGTGGGGCATTGGCAATCCACTTTTGTAAAAAAAGTTTACACGCTAGATAGAGAGATCTAGTCCACATTGTATACATCTCTACAGGTAGAACTCTGGAATTATTCCCAATAATGCTAGTTTAGAGGTATTTGTTATTTCTGTCCGAGATATTGTGTTCAAAGTCAGAAACACGTTCTCCCAATATCTACTGAGCTTGGGACATCGCCAAAGCATATGAATTAGGAAGCCATTGGATACAGAGCATCGTGGACATAAAGGCGATGTGTATTTTCCCCAAGCATATAATTTTTGTGGGGTATAATGTGTTCTATGTAGAATAAAGAGCTGGGTCAATTGTTGAGATGGTGAGATAGATACCTCAGGTAGAATCTCCATAGCTCCTTTCCATTCTTCTTCACTAAGATCCATCAAATCTTTTGGCCAATGAATGAAACTCTTGGCCTGACCATCTGCATTCTCTACATTTAATAGACTATGGTAGAGATTCCCTATTAGTCCTTGTTTCATGAGCCGTACTGAGGTTGCTTTCAGTAAAATCTCCGATGGATTGTATTGTAGTTGGAATGTTAGAGCTTGGCTTTGTAGAGCGTGACGAATTTGAAGATACTGCTAAAACTTTCCATTTGATAATTGGAAGCGATCTTTCAGTATACTGAAGGGTAATAAAGTATCCCCTTCAAAAACTGATAGAGAAGAGTTAACCCAGCCCTTTTCCATTCTAAAAATTCTGGTAATTTATTCAACTCAGATAAGCTTTTTGTAGTTTTTACTGGTCTTCTCTTTGCCCTCTGCAGCCACATTGCGGCAGTGTGGGCTTGCCGTCCTTGGGATTTGGACGTTTTTGACCCTGCCCTGTTGGGCTATTAGGGTAAGTTGTGTGAATGTTTTGGGTTGTTGGGATGTTTATCCCTACCATATGGTGTGTGTGTGGGGGGGTATTTGGTGGACTGGGGAGGAGGATCACACATCAAGTACCACATCGCCTAACTATGTAGTTATGAGCACCATGTCTGACATATTCATGTTTATTGATGTTGTTTTCTAAAAAATGTTTCTTGTTTTTATAGAGCTACAATCATTTTTGTCACGTCCTGATGAAGCCAATGTCTTGGCGAAACTAGTAGGGAGACTTGACCTGCTACTATAATTAGCCAATATTCTCTTGGCCAACAGCACATTGTATATGCTCCTTTTTATACTTATGCAAATTAGTATTTGGAATTAATGGTTTTTAATTCAATGTAATAAAATTTGTCTTTTTTACTTCATTTTGTACTGAGTTGTGTTGGCACCGTAATAATCCCCTTCCACCTGCTCTTTTCTATAATAAAACTTTGGGATGAGGTGCCTTATCTAATAAGGACATACCAGCCACTTTTTCCATATATTTTCCCTGACAGGGAAGTGGCAGTGTACCGCTCTGTTGCAGCTCTGCAAGTGTAGCACTGCATAGTGGCGCCCGGTGGCCGTATACAGTGGCTTGCCCCTGCAGCCTTTTTACCAGGCATCAAAGCGACCCAGGGGGTGATTGCAAGATCAATATCTTCCCTTCTGACATGGGCATAGGCAGAACGACAATCTGCCTGGGTCCTGTGTTATCGGCGGGTGCCGGCGGACATCGAGTCCGTTGTACCCGCCACTGGGCTCCACTGTGTGTGATCACAGCGGGAGCGGCGGCAGACCCGGAAGTGTCAGATCATGTACTAGGTATGTGATCCAGCGCAGAGCGACCACCCTGCCACAGTGTACCACAAGTGGTGGTCCGCAAGTGGTTAAACTATTTAAAACAAACTTAACAAATAAAATTATATATTTTATACAGTAGATATAAAAGAAAAAAAATTGGCAAAAAAACAAAGGGAATAAAGCATTTAACTAATTGTTTTCTAAGGGGTTGTTCACAGATGTTTCAGGGTTATGCTGGCGGCTATTTCCAAAACAGCCTTAATGCATGAACAAGATAAAACTTGTGTTCTCTGGGGTCAGTTCATTTCTGTGGTGTGTGCTGTGCTGTGGTGTGTGCTGAAAAAAAGTTCTGCATGCAGTATTTATTTTCAAAGCAGTGGGTTGCAACATGAACCACCACATTGCAGCACCACTGTGGTGAATAGAACTGTATTAAAATATCACTTGTGATAACATTCAATAAAGCTCTGTGAAAAATAAACAAAACAGTGCGATGCACTGAGATCAGCCCTGTGTCTCTGAGCACACACCAGTGGGTATATGATGAACCAGGCTTGCTGGTGTAGACAAGCACTTAGTGTTAAAAAGGAGTTACAATGCTAAGTTCTAAATGTATTGGTTTTTTTATTTACAGATTATAGTAATTCATGAATGACAACTACAGTAGTAGCCTAAATTGCATTGTACGTGTAAATTAAAAAACAAAACAACTTTTTAATAAACATTTTGGGCTCTTATTAACCTTAGTAATCACTAATTCATTTTAATTAACTTCCTATTTTTTTTGTATTTGTATTAACTTCTTAAAATGGACCCTCAGCCTTCTCCCCCCTCATTTGGATATTTTTTTATTTCTTACTTCATAAGGTTTTTGTGCTGTACAGTGCTTCCATCTTTCTCACCCAACAGTAAGAAACCCCACACCCATATTCAGCATGTGCACAGATGCACCACAGAACTACGGGTCTCAGTAGAGTCTGTGGCATATCTGTGCAAGTCTGGGGCCCCTGCTCAAATGCAGTCCCAAACCTTGCCAGAATTACAAAGTTGGTGGCACTGGAGGGTGGGGCAGGGGCCAAAGGTAAAAGGAACTAAGGTTCCCCTTTAAGAGCTCATTCACACAGGCACAGAGGTCCACAGAAAACAAGCAAATTTCTGCACAGGTGGAGCAGAGGTGATTATCTGTGGACTTTAGTTCTTCTTTAAAAGCTTGGTATATGGGTGCACTTGAGCACCTTTGCCTTGCCTTGTCACTTACTATTGTGACAATAAGAAGAAAATATCCCCAACAGGGCTCAAAATAAACTGACCTATTATATCCAAAACCAAAAACATTTTTTGGCTGTATGAACATGGTAAAATGTTTTCACACCTTAATAACATTCTCTTACATTGTATGGCTTTGTTCATCTGGGCCTACCATGGTGTACACCCTTGCGAAGGCTGTACCTATCTATACGGGGATGCTAAGGTGTTCTGTGCATGCCTGTGCAGGCAGTCCCATTCATGGCAATTGGAATGCAGTGGCTGCACAGATACAGTCGCTGCTCACAATTTAACAGCCATGTGGATGCGGGTGCACTGCCCTGAACACAGACAATATGCATTTGAAAACCATACATGGCTGTCAAATTGAGAGCAGAGTCTGTGACCGTGCAGTCACTGTATCCCAATTGACATGAATGGGACTGCCTGTGCAGTAAACATGGTGAACACAGCCCTCACATAGGGCATATGTTATAGTACACTATATTATTATTATGTAGCGCTGGTAGATTTTTTTAATCTACCGCTGATAGGTTAATCTTGTGGGTTACTTGTTAGAGGAAGTTAGATTTGCCTCTGTTCCAGCTTGGCTGAGTTGCATGTAGTTCCACACTGTGCCAGTGGGTGTCGTTGTCACCATCGGCTGGTGTTGGAAAAGCAACGTGTTGAAGCGTATGAGTGCTCCTCTGTCCCAGAGACAACTCGGTGGAGGTGGTCCTCCGAGTTGCATTCTGGGAGAGGGTATTTATGGGACAGACGCCATGTTTAGGGGTTCGTTTTCAGCCACCTGCTGGCCCTCCTGGCCAACAGGTATGCGTTAAGAATACCACCTTGTGGTCCTCCGTTCCAGAGGCCCACGTCGCTGCAGCGTGTGGGTGGGCCCAGAAGCCTGTCTGGGGCCTACCACAGCAGCAGAGGAACGGTCCTGAGCTGTCTATCCTGAGTGAAGAAGCTGGACAACCGAGAAGATCCCAGGGGAGGACCCGTCATGGAAGGATCACGCAGAGTGCTGGTCTGGAGAGGGGCCTGGTGACTCGGTTGGAGGACATATCCTGAAGTAATCTTACTGCATAGTACTGCCAGGTTGGCTTAAAGGTTCAAGTACTGTGTCTGACATTCATTGCAAACCAATACGTCCTGTGGCAGAGGATCATACGGATTTTATTCCAAACAAGTCTGTGGCAGAGACTTTTGTTCATGCTGCGTACTGGCTGCTAGGCAAGTGAGAGAGGCCTATCCAGACGGGCAAAGATTGGGTCCCACAAGGGGGAGCACATTCAACCATTCAACCACAAGTGTTAAATTCCAGAGAATGTTCTAAAGAATACTAAGGAAAGGTATTTGAGCTTCCCTGCAACTTTCCTTCTGCCTCTTTCCTGCTACTTCCTTTATTATTTGTTCATTAAAGCATTGGAAAATCTACTCAAGTGTTAGTGTTTACATCGTCCAGAGGTAAACTCAACGGAACCCTAGATCCGGTGCCAGTGAAACAGAGGAGTCAAGAGTGAAGGTAACAGCCCGCTTTAAACCATCAGCTTCACCGAGAGTTAGTGCTACAATTATTTTTATAATACAGACTTTATATAGCGCCAACAATTTACGCAGCACTTTACAATATAAAAAGGAGACAATACAGTTATAATACAATAAAATACAAAAGGGTTACGAGGGCCCTGCTCAGAAGAACTTACAATCTAATAGGGAGGGGCAGGTGGTACAAAAGGTTGTAACTGTGGGGAATGAGCTGATGGAAGTGATAAAAGATTAGTTGAAGGCGTGGTAGGCTTCAATGAAGAGATGAGTTTTCAGGGATCGCCTGAAGGCAGCTGGAGTAGGAGACAGCCAAGCAGATCAAGGTAGAGAGTTGCAGAGGATGGGAGAGGCTCTGGAGAAATCCTGGAGACGAGCATGGGAGGAGGAGACAAGGGAGCTTGAGAGCAGAAGGTCTTGGGAGGACCAGACAGGAGGGTTTGGGTGATATTTGGAGACAAGATTGGTGATGTAGCTCGGGGCAGTCATGAATGGCTTTGTATATAGTGGTTAGTATTTTAAATTTAATTTGCTGGGTGATCAGGAGCCAGTCTAGGGATTGGCAGACACTGAGTGGTTGGTAAGGTAGATGAGTCTGGCAGCAGCATTTATTTATGATAGACTGAAGAAGGGATAGCCTATGGAAAGGTAGGCCTATGAGAAGGGAATGCAATAGTCAAAGCAAGAGATACCAAGGGAGTGACTGAGTAGCTTGGTTTCATTAGTCAAAAAGGGGCATATATTTATAGATGTTACGGATGTGAAGTCTACAAGCCTTTGACAATGATTGGATTTGGGGCTAAAAGGACAGGTCAGAGTCTAGGATTACACCAAGTACCCGGGCATGAGGGGAGGGATTGATGGTTGCATTATTGATTTTGATGGAAAAGTCATAGAGGGGGGCACGGGTGGGGGGAGGAATATTATCAGCTTTGTTTTAGAGAGATTTAGTTTAATGAAGTGGTGTGACATCCATGCTGATATGTCCCTTAGTAAGTTAGTAATGCGAGAGGAGACTGAAGGCGTGAGGTGAAGAGTAGACAGATAGATATGGGTGTCATCGGCGTATAGATGGTATTAGAAGCCATGGGCGGTTATAAAGTGACCAAGGGGGGAGATGTTGATAGAGAGGAGAAGAGGTCCAAGAACAGAGCCTAGGGGGACCCCCACAGAAAGGGGCAATGGCAGTGGCGACTGATGCTAAAAAAAAATTGGGGGAGGGCGCAAGCAGGAAAGCCCCCCCCCATCACCAGCTGTACGGAGTGTGAATAAGGCTCACACAGCCCGGAGCTGTACACATCTCCGCATTCCATTCCATGCAAAGATAGCTCTTCCCTGCCTGCCATGTATAACCACATCCTCCATAAATCATTTGCCTCCCAGGACCCCCTCCCCCGCCCCACACCCACTGCTCCCAGCCCGTAAACAATCATCTTCCAGCGGACAGAGGTGGGTGGGGCCGGGCTGGCTCTGGAGCTATGAGGCTGAGGATGAAGTCACAGCCCAAGGAGGAGGCTTCCGCTACTAGGGGAACTCCGAGCTTCCGCCACCCTCTTCACCATTGCCGGGGCTCCGGGACTCTGGGAGACCAGAGATCAGCCAGATCCATGGAGGAGGAGGAGGAGACCGCCACCGCACACACCCGACAGCCCTACTGCCATTTCTATGATACAATGCACTGTGATCTCTATGATACAATGCATCCGCGTTGCTTCTCCTCTTAGCCGAACGGGAAGTGAGTCCTGAGACCCGATTGGCCGGGGGTCCTAAGACTCCCCCCGGCCAATCGGGTCTCAGGACCCGCTTCCAGATTGACCGGGAGGAGAATCAGGAAAACAATAGCAAATAATAATTCACTATTGTCACACAACTGGGTGGACTCAGGGCGCAGTGCTCTGTGCCCCGAGCCCATCCTTTTTTTAAGCCAATTAGCACCTCAGGCTCTAATCATGTGCTTAAAAAAAAAAAAACATTGAAATCCATGCGTCCGGCACCCTGCATGTAGATTAGGGGCCGGCCGCATGGATTAGGGGGGCAGCACCCCTGTGCCCCTTATGGATGGGACGCCACTGGGAAATGGAGATGACAAGACAGAGTTGTAGGTAACATTGAAGGAGCGCTGTGATAGGTAGTAGGAGAACCAGATAGAGAATCTTGGAGGCGTTTATTGAGAAGCAACGGGTGGTCAACAGAATCAAAGGCCGCATATGCTATAGTTTAATTCTTTATTTAGAATTTTACAAAAATACAGCAGAAAAAACAATGGTAAAACAGAGCATCCAAAGTAAAAAGTAAAAAAAAAAATTTAAAAAATAGGCCAATGTCATTGGCGTATACCAGTGTTTCTCAACTCCAGTCCTCAAGGCGCCCCAACAGGTCATGTTTTCAGGATTTCCCTCAGATTAAACAGCTGTGGTAATTACTAAGGCAGTGAAACTGATCAAATCACTTGTGCAGAGTAATGGAAGGCCTGAAAACATGACCTGTTGGGGCGCCTTGAGGACCGGAGTTGAGAAACACTGGCGTATACAATAATGGAAATGCAAAATGAAGTGATAAACAGTACCACAAAAACACTGGATGGTGATACAAGTACCTTGAGGCCTAGGTAGCCATCAAAAAGGAAGGGGCCTCTCTATCGGTCCCACATTGCTAAACCAACAAGCGTAGCAAGAGATGATAATAACAGGCACAGGGCAGCCAGTGGACTCGCAGGATCAATTTGTACTGGTACAAAAAAGAACGCAGCTAAATGTCAAGGTTCCTGCCGAGTGGTCCCTCAGTAACCTTCTTTACTGCACAGCAAAGGCAAGAGGGAGCACTGGAGACTTGACCCCGGTTGTGCACCCAAAGGAGATGTTTTCATTTTAACACAGACTTCTTCAGTCGTGCTGCAAAGTGAAGGTCAATGACCAGGCCTGGTTTTGTAGCTCTCCAGGAAAGGATGTAAACAAATGTGCAGAGGGTGAACTGAGAGTATACAGTGCCAGAAATTAAGGAGTGGTCTTCCTTTATTGGTTGGTACATGAAATTGTCACACATATTGGGAATCCTTTTAAGAATACCATACCGTTATGTTTTCTTACCTTTCTTACCAATATTTATTTCACAGAATCATCTGATTTTTATTTGAAAATAATACATTTTTATATAATCTGCTATTTACACGGTAATGTTATCCAATTAAGAAACACTGTACTTAACTTATTTGTAATACATTTACATTTTAAAGCTTCTTGCATGAAACCAATCCTAGACAGAAACTGTCAAGGAAAGTGCAAAAGGATTAATTTACTCAAAAACAGGGAACATGCACTGCTTAGATCACAATATAAAAAAAATTAAAGGCAGAAGGAAATTTAGTTGTAAGACTCAAATTAAAATAGTGTTTTGGTCTTTATGAAAAGCTGCTTACTCCCTCCAGTGGTGAATATATAAAGCCAAGTCCTTGTCACTAAGGTGGATGAGGCCTAGGGACCAGGCATGATCACTCTCTAGATACAGGTTTTCCTTGTAATTGTAAAAATTGATGTATTAAGTCATGCTAAAATCATTCTTTTACGCCCCAATCAGCAGTTTGCACATCCAGACTCCCTGGTGTATAGTACAGATATAATCTAATATTATATATCAATTTTTACAAATTTAACAACTTTAGGCTTTTAGGCTGTCATCAGTGCAGGGTATGGAAATCATAGCTTCTATGGAGTAGGGCTTGGGATCCAATGAACAAGTATAACTATTAATGTAAAAAGGGATCAAACCGTTTGCCGCCCGCCCAATGTCATATGACGTCTTCGGGTTTGAGCGGTGATATCTGAATGATGCCTGCAGCTACAGGCATCATTCAGATATATTATTTTAGAGCTGGCAATTACCTGCACCATAAGAATGATCATAGCGGCTGTTCACCTGCTTAATCGTTCTTACAAGTGACAGGAGGGGTTGTCCCACCCCTCTGGTGCTTCTACCGATTCACCTGTGCGGTCTGTGAGCCAGAGAAGGGATCCGTTGGCACCGGATGCTGACGATAGAGATTTCCGGTGGGCCAGATGGTCCCCGGAATCTCTATGGTCGTTCGGAGTCCGGGCACGATGTTATGACATCACACCCGGCCTTTGCATTCGAAAAAATGCCACCACCTCGGCTGGGAAGCTGAGATTTTTTTTATTTTTTAATTTCAGGCTTCCAAGCCTAGAGGTAAAATCTGGGGACTTATTGACCTCATATCTCACTGTAAAGAAGACCTGTCATGCCATATTCCTATTACAAAGGAATACACATGTGAGGTATCGCCGCGAATGTTAGAGCGAGAGCAATAATTCTAGCACTAGACCTCCTCTGTAACTCAAAACATGTAACCTGTAAAAAAATTTAAAGCATCGCCTATGGGGGTTTTCAAGTACCGAAGTTTGGCGCCATTCCACGAGCGTGTGCAATTTTCAAGCGTGACATGTTAGGTATCAATTTACTCAGCATAACTTTCACATTATACAAAACAATTGGGCTAACTTTACTATTTTTTTTTTTTTTTTAATGCCAAAAACAGTTTTTTTCCCCCCCAAAAAAATGCTTTTGAAATTTTATTCTCCAGGGTCTTTGCTAAAAAACATATATAATGTTTGGGTGTTCTGTGTCATTTTTTAGCAAAAAAATTATGATTTTTACATGTAGGAGAGAAATGTCAGAATTGGCCTGGGTAGCAAGTGGTTCCCACTTCCCATCTGGCCTATAGCATAATGACGGCCGGGCGGTGGTTCATCTATCCTGACTGTGCGTCATATGATGCCCTGCAGGATAACAGCTGCCATGTGCCCGTGGGGGCGCGCATCACGGTTATCGGTGGTGCGGTATGTCAGTCTGACACACCACTACACCGATCTTGGTAAAGAGCCTCCGGCGGAGGCTCTTTACCACATGATCAGCCATGTCCAATCACGGCTGATCACGATGTAAATAGGAAAAGCCGGTCACCGGCTTTTCCTCACTCGTGTCTGTCAGACGCGAGTAGAGGAGAGCCAGCGGCCTGCCCTCCTGACAGGGGGGTCTGTGCTGATTGTTTATCAGCGCAGCCCCCCCTCGGATGCCCACACTAGACCACCAGGGAAGCCGCTAGGACCACCAGGGAAGCTCCTAACATGTGGATGGCCAGGTACATCCCCCATGGCCATCCATATGTGAAAATTAATGATCCACATATGCCAATCAGTGCCCACAAATGGGCACTGACTGGCACATCTATGGCACAATAAAAATTAGTGATGCCCAGCAATGCCACCCATCAGTGTCATCAGTGCCACCCATCAGTGTCCATCAGTGCCACCTATCAGTGCCCATCCATGCCCATCAGTGCCCACCTATCAGTGCCCATCAGTGCCACCTATCAGTGCCACCCATAAGTACCCATCAGTGCCACCCATAAGTACCCATCAGTGCCGCCTATGAGTGCCCATCAGTGCCGCCTACCAGTGCCACCTATCAGTGCCCATCAGTGCCACCTATCAGTGCCCATCAGTGCCTCCTATCAGTCCCCATCATCAGTGCCACCTCATTGGTGCCACCTCATTGGTGCCCATCAGTGCCGCCTTATCAGTGCCCGTCAGTGCAGCCATGTCAGTGCCCGTCATTGAAGAAGAAAACATACTTATTTACAAAAAATATTAACAGAAACAAAGAAAAACTTTTTTTTTTCAAAATTTTCGTTTTTTTTTATATTTGTTGCGCAAAAAATAAAAATTGTAGAGGTGAACAAATACCATCAAAAGAAAGCTCTATTTGTGGGAACAAAATGATAAAAAATTTGTTTGGGTACAGTGTAGCATGACCGTGCAATTGTCATTCAATTTGCGACAGTGCTGAAAGCTGAAAATTGGCTTGGGCAGGAAGGTGTATAAGTGCCTGGTATTGAAGTAGTTAAAGGAATTAAAAAAAACAAAATATGTTTGCATGTGAGATAGGGACCCTAGACCCTCCTTACAGCTGCCCAGTGTCTGCCTCTAATAATGGTCACTTGCCTACAGATGGTGTACAGATACAGATCCTTCATAACGGAACTATTCAAAGGAAATAAATGTTTTTTTGTGTACCAGGGCCATTGTGAAAACATTGCCATGTGGCTTCCCGAGAGAAGGGCAGGAGAAAGAAAATACATCTTTGCTTACATTTGTTTTATTCTATTTTTTGCAGGTCTACAGTTTCTTCAAATGATTGCCCTACATAAATCCAATGAATACAGGTACAATACAATATTACAGGTGTGTCACAAGCTACCTGCAACACAACAATGGAGCTCAATGGCTCTGCAGTCTTGCTTCTGGTGGGCTGAATACATAAGTGCTCTGTGTTTTTTTGGGACTTAACAGAATGACAAGAAAATCCTACACGTGGGCAACCAGTGAAATTGAGCAGTAATGGTCCAATTCTGGATAAATTGTAAAACATGGAGCAGGTGTAAAACAGGTAGATAGAATATGACAGTATGGTGGCTAAGCACTCTTTCCTTGCAGTAGGGATGGCAATCCAGTCCTGAACAAGGTACCTACCCACATGGATTTTGCATGCTCTGATTGGGTTTCCTCCAGGCTGGCCAATTTACTCTAATAATCCAAAAGTATACTTACAAGTTAACCGACTTACACCCAGACTAGCCTAAAGTGTATGTAAACCCAAAACTAAATTTGTAATATATCGCAGCTTACTAGTCCTTTGTGTGTGCATTTGTTTTATTCAAGTTTCTTTTGCTTTATTTTCACCTGGTAACTCTGCAAAAAACTCACTTCCAGTCCCTGGGTGGCTATGTCACTATTCCACTGTATCAATGGAGGGAGCCATGGTTGTCACCTTATGCTGCTCTGCTGACATGGAGTAAAAACATGCCCCTATCTCTTCATCTCGATTACAGGGGGCATGGCAATGGGTAGTTTACAAAATATAGCTCGGAAGGAAATTATTCTGTGCAGTTCATAGGAAGTGACAAGGAAACTACATTTCTGGCAGGATCAACATGTATTTTCTGTATTTACTGAAAATGTTCTTAGCTTAAAGCAGTAATAAAGCCAAAAGCAAACATTTTTTATATTGCAGCTTACCAATTCTTAGAAGTGATGGCTGCACTGACAGTGCTGCTGTCCAAAGTCCAATGGTGCCCCCCTGTGATTCTTCATCCAGAGTGGGGGCACTCTAATACAGGCGGTGTGTTACTGGCCAGATTACCAGCGAAAAACAGAGGGAAAAGGCCTATAAAAAGAAAACTACTGCAGCCACCACAATGATTGATATATGCAATGAATTACATTTTTGGTTTGGGTCTTTGAAAAGTTCTAAGGACTGATAAGCTGCAACCCAGTAGCTCCTACACTGTACAGCATGCTCATCTAATATCTTAAGGACATTAGAATGTTAGCTGATGTCAGTTGTCTGTCAATTTATCACTGCCGGGGCTATATAAATGAATATATATTACTGTATATATTGAAGGCAAGGATGATAACATTTATTAAGAAATTCTATAAATCACAGTGATTGGAAATTAAAACAGGACTTAAGCTCATAGACTGAGCCATTGCTGATCTTTATGGTGGGCAATTTGTGAAAAGAAGACATATATAGCTCTGTGAATTCTAGTCAACAGTAGAATATGTTGGCTGTAATGGACTTTGTAATATACTACTGAGGTCAATAGAAATATTTAGGTAATGCACTGTTTAACTTTTGCTTAGCTTCAAGGGATTTTTATTAAGTGCCCTGACAGTGTTAGGTAAACTGTTATGTGAGAGAATGACATTTCCAGCTCTGTCAAGTCTCAAGCATTATGTGTGACAGCAATGTCAAATCTGGGCACTGGGGAGCCCATCAGACCTCTCTAGAACCTTTTTCAGTCTCTGGCTGGAAATCTGCTTAGAACAGGCTGTTGCTTACACTTTCCGCTTCCTAATAACATTCTGGGGTTAAATCTGGTGCAGCTGTGCATGGTAGTCAATCAGCTTCTAATTTCAGCTTGTTCAATTGAGCTTTGACGAGCTGTACTCGATTTTGAACCCTTCAGTTTTCGTAAATCAAACCCTCTGTATTCATTTGCTCTGTTTTATACTAACCAGTGAACATTTTAAGGCCATTTATTGTAGACCCAAAGAAGGGAAGGGTTAACACCTCTGTCAGTCTACCTGTGTTCAGGAGATCCAGCTGTACTAAGGGGTTGATTTACTAAAGGCAAATAAGCTGACCACTTTCCAAGGAAATTTCCCCCAGAGCTTAGTGAATGTGATGCAACTCCACTTTGCAAATACCTAATCACGTTCAAGGAAAATCTTTAAAAAAAAAGAATTTTTGCTTGTACATGACTGGATGATGGTAGTCAGCTGAGCTTCACCTCGTTCACTAAGTTCTGGGGATGAATACGGTTTAAAGTAAACAGTGTTTTTGCCTTTAGTAAATCAAACCCTATTTGTCTTGGTTGTCATTGTCACTATTACAGAAGGTAAGGTCTACCAGCTGAGTTGGTCTGGGACAGAAAATAAAGTGAAAGTATCCCCAAAAGGACACAGACTGCTCTAGAAAATCTGGCAGCAGTTTTAGCTCTTCCACTCTTTGTCCAAAAAAAGTTTTGGCTGCAGTTCAACCTTAAGTTTACTGATCACTCACTTTGAATTACATTTATTTATGTACATGTAACTATTAATTTTGATTTGCTGCAAGTCAATTAAATGTGTCCTTGAGGCTGGTTGTTGTCTGGAATGAGGTTTATGGAGTATTCCTGTGGCACCTAGCCATGGTTACAGCTTCAGCACAGCATTAAAGCAGTATTAAATCCAAGAAAGTATTATATTGCAGTTTACCAATTCTTGTTGATCTTGCCAATAAGTCTGTTACTTTTCAACAGACCAAGCTGTCCTGAAAAAGTGGAAGTTATTGTGTTGGAACCACCATTTAATGTGTCCGTTTTAATCATTAAATCAAGTGCAATAAATACTTTTTTTTTAATTTCTATTATACATAATTGGGTATTTGAAACAAACACTGATTTACCATATTTGCAAAGCAAAGTGAATACTTTGCTAAGTAAACAGTCTCTAATCTTTTAGTAGCCCCAAAGTATTAATACTACTTAATAAGAGAAGACTGAATTAATGCTGATAATGGGCGAAAATGTGTGGCTATACAGGGAAAATCTGCCTATTTGTCTATTTGCCTGAAGGAACAGGCCTACAGTGACTACTGTGCCTCAATGCAAATGCTGCCTTGCCATTGATGCCCTTTTCTCAAACTTGCTGGGACAGTCCTGTATCTAAGTGCCCTGTTCAAATGATGCTGTGTCCTGAGATCATAGAATAACCCTTATTTGAGTTACTGAGCATAATTAGGGGCAGGCCTGTCCAGAAAATGAGTGTGATCTGGGTTGGACTGCCTGTAAATGGATGTAATCTGGGCTACATAGTCAATACTCAGACAAACGTCACCAGAAAATTGAACTTTTAAGGTGCCCACTAATACACTATTTCAACGCAACTGTTAAAATACTAAGCATTTATTAAGGCCATAAAAGCGTTAAAAAGTGTATGACATAATACAAAAACATTTACCTAAAACTACAAACATATAAAGAATGTCTCACAGTATATTATTATCTTTCCTGCCCTACTCATTCACACCTTTGGTCACATAAATTTGATACTGAAGATGTTCAGAAGTAAGGGGGAGCTCCTTTTCGCAACGTGTTTCATGGGTACCATGACCCACACTTCTTCCCCACTTCAGGTGCTGTGAAATTACAAACCATAAATCAATATTGGCCTCAACAATAAAGTTTGAATATCCATAACATCCAAATATTTGAATACCTTTCTTTGTTAGCAGTCAAACATGGATATCAAGGCATGGGAGCCACCAAACCACACCATGCCTCATCCTGGGAAGAGAACCATGAGGAGATCAAGAATTTTGGTACAGCTCCTAAGGGGATAGAAAAAAAGCCCCTCTCTACTAGATATAGTGGTCCTATTCCATATAGTGCTAGCCAAACAAATGAATTCCCTGTGTGGGTGGGGGCCTGAAATCAAGCATTCGTTAAAGTGATTGTAAAGGTGAAAAAAAATATGTCTAAACTTACTTGCTCTGTGCAATGGAACTGCACAGAGTGGCCGCAAACTTCTTCTCAGATTCCCCTCTGGTGCTCCTGGCCCCTCCTCTCTGTCCAGTGCCCCCCATGGGAAGCCGCTCCCCATGGAGGACTTGTGAGTGCTCGCTTCAGAGCCCCACTGCTGCGTCCATTGACATAGACAGTGGGACTCAGCCTCGCCCCCGCGCTCCCTCATCACTGGCTTTGATTGATAGCACTGGGTACCAAATGGCCCCCAGTGCCCCAGCAAAGCCAGCAAGACGCGGAAGTGAGGGGAGAGAAGAGCCGCAGATGGGCACAGTGCTGCATCGACTGATGGGTCAGATAAACATAAAAGAATGGGGTGAATGGGGATGCTGATGCCTAAACATTTTTTACCTTAATGTAAAGTAAAAAATGTTTGGGCTTTATAACCACTGCAAACCTGTAGAGACTCAGGTCAAAGGGTCCACATTCCCTCTATCCAAAAAGATAACAAAAGTCCCATTATTCTGGTGAAGTTTGTCTTGCTCCAGCATAAAAGTTGGGCCCCAATGAGCTGGCCAGCAGAAGAAGGGGAAGTGCTATATTACAGACAGCTGAACTGTCATGGTGGAGGAGCTCTTAGAATTTAGGGATTGCTGTCTACACCCATTGTTTGTTTTTACAGTACATTACTCTCTACTGTTCACCTATTTGCAATATATTCTTTGCTATCATTTAACTGTTTGTTGTATCATTGCTGCTGTTTCATATCTATTTTGCCATCAAATATTCCCCACCCAGGCAGGTGTGTCAAAGTGTGTGGTGCTATTTGTAGTAGAGTCGCAGGGACAGGGGACCCGAGAGACAGCAGCTCTTTTGGGGTAATCAATACATACATAAAGTATATTTCTCTTTCATCTAGACTGGAAGTGAGAGGAAATCTCTTTCACGGGGACATAGCAATAAAATCTCGACAGAGGTTGTGAACCTTCTTCACTTTACTAGAAAATTAGTTTTTATTCCCTGGCTGACTTTTCTCACTTACTCTTCTGTCTGACAACATTCAAATAATTAGAATCTGGGGGAATGTTTTTGTTGCTTCCTTTCTGCCTGACAACCATCAAAAAGCAAGAACATGAGCAAAAATCACCCAAAAGCAAACACAGCGACAAAAAAAGCTGGACTTTAACCTGATATATACTTCTCTAAATGACTTAACATATGATGTACCTTTCAATTATGTAAAACCAATGTTGCATATTCATTTTGAAATTTTGTTGCCAGAAATCTAAACAATAACGAAGAGAGAAAAGTACCATTAAGGAAGAATACCGTTATTGAATGCATTTGTTTCCACCAGTAATCATCCAAAATAGACTTAAATTTTGATTAAAGCATAATTCTCTGAAAAATCATTATATATGGCGGTCTTTCTCTGTCTTCATTAAAGCATTGAAGAAAGAAATGACGGAGAGTGAGTTAGACAGCTGTCACTTTATCCCCCCCCCCCCCCCCCCCGAGGGTTGTCAGCTGTGTCTGGAATACAGACTGTCCTGGGCTGGATGAGTCAGCGAGCACAGGGGGCTGCCTCACCCTCTAAATCAGGATTGTGACATCTAGACCATCTGACTGAACCATGGCAGATCATTGAACATTGTAGTACAGGTCACTCTTGAGTCTTTAGGCAGAAAATGTCAGCATCATAGTCAAAAAATAAAAGCTTCAACATGTTTTTTTTGTTTGCTAGAAATGACTTATAAAACCTGAAAGAATGTGTTTCTACTTGTTCATAGTACAAGAAAACCACTGGCTCTTTGCCATATCAATATATCCGAATAGCCCTAGACATTTCTGGGCAAATAGGCATAAATCAAGCACCCAAAGTTATTTTAACAGGTGAAAACATAAATGAGAATTTAGATTGCATGAGTGTGTGTGTTTTCCCTGTGGAGAATGAAGAAGTGCTAGTAACAGCTTATCTTGAGCTAGAATCCCAATCTGTCCGACTGTCCCCTAATCTGTCCATCTTTAGGCGATCTCTGAAAACCCTTCTCTTCAAAGAAGCCTATCCTGCTTCTAACTAACTTTTACTTTGTCTATCAGCTCATCCCCCCACAGCTATTACCTTTTGTATCAATTGACCCTTCCTTTTTAAATTGTAAGCTCTAATGAGCAGGGTCCTCTGATTCCTCTTGTACCAAATTGTAATGTAACTGTAAGGTCTGCCCTCATGTTGTAAAGCGCTGCGCAAACTGTTGGCACTATATAAAACCTGTATAATAATAATAATAATAATAATAGAATTCTAGCGTAGTTAAGAGTGAGATTTTGTTAGTCAGGGGTTACTGGTGAGGTCTGTACTTTATCCATTCAGGGTAAAATGACAGGTTAGTGTATTAAAAAGTCATCTTCAATATTCTTTAATATGCATTTTTTTTTAGCCGTCATTAAAGTGGTTCTAAAGGCAGAAGGTTTTTTACCTTAATGCATTCTATGCATTAAGGTAAAAAAACCTTCTGAGTGCAAAATCCCCCCCTCAGCCCCCCCTTATACTTACCAGAGCCCTATCTCAATCCAGTGATATGCATGAGAGCATGCAGCCAGTGAAACACAGAACAGACCAAAATAATAACTGATTACAGGGAGCAAATACCTAAATTTACCTAACCTAGCACTTATTTAGGAGGGTGCTACGCAGGGGCGAGCCATCCATTCTTTGAAGCACCTGATTAGAGCCAGAGGCTCTAATAGGCTTCAAAATAGGGTGGGCTCGGGTGCAGAGAATGCGAACCTAGCCCACCCAGGTGTGTTATAATCGCTATTGTAACACTTATCCTCCTCCCGGCCAATCAGGAAGCGGGTCTTGAAACCCATCGCCTGTTTGGCTGAAATTACAGGCGATCCTATTGGACGCCTAAGAGGAGGGGAGGAGCCGCATGGCGGAAACCACCGTGATGGAGGAGAGGACACAGGAACCGTGAGCCGCTGCCCGCCGCCCGTCCACCTGCCACCTAGATGGGGTAAGTGTCCCGGACTGACCAGCCGCCACTGGTGCTACAGGTAGAAGGGGCTAAGCATGAATGACTGAAGAATGAGAAATAGAAGATTAGGAGGGAGGGTTGGGATGAGAAGTGGGAGGGGTGAACAGCAATGCCAATAGAAGAACTGATATTGAATGGACCCAATGACATCTGATGAACATGAGAGTAGAGCTGGCAAGGCCAGAAAAAAAAAACTGAAAAACTGAAAAGATAACTAAAGATATGTGAAATATGTTATTTTACAATGATAAATAATATACAATATCTATGACATTGTATTCAAACTATATAAAATAAAGACCTTAAGGAAAGATTTCCTAAAGACTTTATGGAAAGTCTTACATTATTGCAAGCTGAAGACAAGCAAATCCTGGGATACAATTTAAGTAATAATGTACTTCTCAATACAGGTCTCAAACATGAGAAATATACATATTTTCCACTAGGAGGCACTGCAGGGGAAAGGGTCCAGTTTCGTTTGCTTGTGGGCTCTACCTTGTACCACCTACAATTGAGTGATTGTAATCTGGTGCAGCTGTGCATGATAGCCAATTGGCTTCTAAACTTGTTCAATTAAAGTGGTTGTTAACCCGGGGCGTGACCAAGCAGGGAATGGAGTAGGACGTGCAGCAGCTAGCTCCGCCGAGTATCCTGACGAATCCTCCTGACATCAACGCAATCCTGCCTCATCGAATCCCGGGGCCCAGCTCATTGTGCTCCCCTACCTACCTGCTATCCTTGGAGGTAGATAATTCCAGGCTCATCATGTCCAGACGTGAACCGGCCTCACGAATGGCGCCGGACACCCCCGGCCATGATGGCAGCCTGTCGCCCCGCACAGCAAAGGAGGCAGCCCAACGCCTCTTCAGCATTAATCTGACCGACAAAGACTCCTCATCGCTCCTGATGCCTGATCCTGAGGAAACACTGGTGGAGGAGATCATGGGATCGCTGGATGTGATCCCTCTCCAACTTGCAGGCAGCATGGCCTCCACAACAGTGAGTACTCTCCCACATACATCTAATATGGAGCCCACATCTCAGCAGCATGACATTGATCCTGAGCCCACACTGAGAGATATTCTTGCTGCGGTTACTTCATGCAGCTCTTCTATAGCAGCACTAACAGGGCAAGTGAAAGGCATGAAAGGAGAGATCTCTCTCATACGGCATGACATGCAGAAGTTGCGAGAACGCACTTCTGCCTTAGAGGGCCATCTGAGTACAATGGAGGATCAATGGCAGCCCCTCCAGAGAGACATCAGGCATGTAACTTCAGTGGCGCAGCCTGCTTAGAGGACATGGAGAACCACCTGCACAGAATAATGTGCGGGCGGTGGGTATCCCTGAAAGGGCAGAGGGCAAGAACCCAGTAGCTTTTATTGAAACCTGGCTAAAGAACACATTCCGCACTAATGCATTCTCCCTTATGTTTGCGGTTGAAAGGGCCCACTGAGTCCCCCCGCGGCCACCGCCACAGGGAGCCCCACCACGTCCCTTCCTATTTTATCTGCTGAACTACAAGGACCGGGATGCCATCCTGAGTAACGCTAGAACGTCCGGAATCCTAAAGGTGGACAATGCCAAGGTGTCATTATTTCTGAATTTTTCTGCAGAGGTGCAGCGCCAAAGATTCAAATTCATTGATATCAATAAAAGGCTGAGGGCCCTTAATGTTCAATAATTTATGTTGTATCCTGCAAAGCTGAAAGTGATTGCCAATGGAACTTTGCATTTCTTTGACAATCCTTCTGCGGCTATGCACTGGCTGGATAGAGAAGAGCAAGCCCTAGCACAACGGCCTGCATAAAAAAATTATTCCTCCTTTGTTGCACTTAGTTCAAGTGGTGCTCTGTTGAGATATAGTCTCTTTTCATCATTGCAGGGATGGTTTTACATACTATTTGTTATCTCCCCCTCTGCATGTCACTCTTGCACACCTGTACCCTGGGATCAGTGGGATACTGGTGTCACTTCTACTGGTGCAAAGTTTGAACAAACCTCATGCCCCTCGGGCTACGCAAGAGCCCCCTGCACGGAGTCCTGAGAGGACTGAACCCCCGAGCGGTTGGGGACTACTTTGGTTATGTGCGGCCCTGTTGGTCAGACACTTTGTTTACTTTAAGGATACACATTTTTTTTCTTTTTCCCTCTCCAAGTATAACCCTCTTCTTCCTACAGGTGGGACATTTTTGTGAATGTTTACTGATATTACTAACGGCACCCTTCACGAGATGGCATAAAGTGCTGGGTCTGGTGCTATATAAGAAGGGTATTAGAGTATAACATGAGTAGCAGACTGGGGATATCCTGTGTGATGGTGGACCCCTCGGTGCTTAGCTTTGCATCTCAAACTGACTGGGAATGGCGAATCAAGGTGCTAAGGGGCTAATGTTCCTCTCACGGAATATAAGGGGATTAAGGGACAAAACCAAGTGGATTGTAATGTTTAAATATTTCTCTAGGTTGCAGCTACACCTGATCTGTCTCCAGGAGACGCACCTATGGCCTGATTCGATCCGTCTGTTACGATCGTGCAAAAATTCTACACAGTTCCACTCAGTACACTCCTCCTATTCCAGGGGGGTCAGTGTGCTGGTTTCTGGGAGGATCTCTTTTGAGTGCTTGCAGCAGAGGATTGACGGGGAAGGTAGATTTGTGTTCTTACTATGTAAGTGTAGCAATAACTCTCGGCGGAGCTGCTGGTTTAAGCAGGCTTGTTACCTTCACTCTCCTTCCCTCTGTTTCACCGGCACCGGGTCTAGGGCTCCGTTGAGTGTACCTCTGGATGACGCACGCACCAACACTTGAGTACATTTCAATGTTTTATTAAACCATCAACGAAGGAAGTAGCAGGAAAGAGGCAGAAAGGAAACTGCAGGGGAAACTCAAATACCTTTTTAGTAAGATTCTTGACAAATGTCCTTTGGGGTTGGATATTCCAGTAGAATGCACTCCTTTGGTGGGACACACTGCTTGCACGCCTGGATAGGCCTCTCTCACTAGCCTAGCAGCCAGCCCGTAGCACGAACAAAAGTCTCTGCCACAGACTTATTTGGGATGAAACCCGTACGATCCTCTGCTGCAGGATGTATTGGTTTTTCTGCAATGAATGTCAGTCACAGTGCTTGAACCTTTAAGCCAAACCCGGCAACACTATGCTGTATAATTGCAAAAGGAAAAGGAAGGGGGAAGAAATTGCGCTCGGTGTTCTATTTAAAAAGTGAAGAAAAATGTAAAAAACGTGAAGTGAGTCCTGCAGCTGAAACACAATAACCCCAATACAAGGGCACATGAACTAAACAATATATAAAACAGTGTAGCGCTGGACTAATAAGGATACGCATATAATAATATATGCGAAAGAGCCGAGACCCATATGTTTGTGAGTAAATGTGAAAAAAAACATATACCACCTAATCTGATACAATTAAGTATCTATATGCGTGTATTGTGACACTAAAAATTAAATCAAGTGCACCTATATGTATCTAAAACGAAAATTAATATGCAAATACAAATATAATGAACTTAAAATAAATCATGTAAATCAAACGTGACAATAAAAATTGGAATTACATCAACATGTGGTAAGGAACTTTGTTCACTTATATATTATTAGTTGGTCCTTTGTGCTTGGTGATCACAATGGAAGTGAAAAATTAAGGTGAATAATTAAAATAAAAGTCCCAATAAATAATGAGCAAAAAGTCCCAAATCGTGATAACACTCCAACACAAATTCCAGTTCAATATTCCACCGCAGCTGTTGCCCACCACCAAAGGAAGAATTGGAGGCTTACCGGACAGCCTGCGACCACCCTTATTCAGGGGGGTCAAAACAGGCTCTGTAGGGATGTAGAAATCCAGATGGTGTCCTCGCCCATGCTTTTCAGATGTTCTCCAGGTGTTCCTATGGCAAGCCAAGGGGGGCTTCCAGACAGGGTGTAGTAAGGATTTGCCCACCGGATGCAATAGGGATTGAATCAAAAATGCCCCAAAAAGAAAAAGAGAGAACTCCGATAGTGTAGGACAATCTGACTAATTTATTTAAAAAAGCATAGAAACAAATAAAATAGATAAAACTTCTGACAGGGAGAAATGAAACAAAAAAACTCCACCTCCGTTTAAAATCCAATCGCGCATGCGCGATGCGTGCTCGCGTTGTGACCCTACGGCCGTAGGGGTACCCCTGATGACGTCAGTTGTGACGAAACGGCCGTAGGGTCACAACGCGAGCACGCATCGCGCATGCGCGATTGGATTTTAAACGGCGGTGGAGTTTTTTTGTTTCATTTCTCCCTGTCAGAAGTTTTATTTATTTTATTTGTTTCTATGCTTTTTTAAATAAATTAGTCAGATTGTCCTACACTATCGGAGTTCTCTCTTTTTCTTTTTGGGGCATTTTTGATTCAATCCCTATTGCATCCGGTGGGCAAATCCTTGCTACACCCTGTCTGGAAGCCCCCCTTGGCTTGCCATAGGAACACCTGGAGAACATCTGAAAAGCATGGGCGAGGACACCATCTGGATTTCTATATCCCTACAGAGCCTGTTTTGACCCCCCTGAATAAGGGTGGTCGCAGGCTGTCCGGTAAGCCTCCAATTCTTCCTTTGGTGGTGGGCAACAGCTGCGGTGGAATATTGAACTGGAATTTGTGTTGGAGTGTTATCACGATTTGGGACTTTTTGCTCATTATTTATTGGGACTTTTATTTTAATTATTCACCTTAATTTTTCACTTCCATTGTGATCACCAAGCACAAAGGACCAACTAATAATATATAAGTGAACAAAGTTCCTTACCACATGTTGATGTAATTCCAATTTTTATTGTCACATTTGATTTACATGATTTATTTTAAGTTCATTATATTTGTATTTGCATATTAATTTTCGTTTTAGATACATATAGGTGCACTTGATTTAATTTTTAGTGTCACAATACACGCATATAGATACTTAATTGTATCAGATTAGGTGGTATATGGTTTTTTTCACATTTACTCACAAACATATGGGTCTCGGCTCTTTCGCATATATTATTATATGCGTATCCTTATTAGTCCAGCGCTACACTGTTTTATATATTGTTATGCTGTATAATTACTTTAGGATATGTCCTCCAACCGAGTCACCAGGCCCCTCTCCAGACCAGCACGTTGCATGATCCTTCCATGACGGGTCCTCCCCTGGGATCTCCTCGGTTGTCCAGCTTCTTCACTCTGGATAGACAGCTCAGGACCATTCCTCAGCCACTGTGGTAGGCCCCAGACAAGCTTCTGGGCCCACCCCTTCTGCCCAGCAACGTGGGCCTCCGGAAGGGAGGACCACGAGATAGCTCTCTAACGCATACCTGTCGGCCAGGTGGGCCAGCAGGTGGCTGTAAAACGAACCCCAAAATATGGCGTCTGTCCCATAAATACCCTCGCCCAGAATGCAACTCGGAGGACCACCTCCACCGAGTTGTCTCCAGGACAGAAGAGCATCCATACGCTTAGACACGCTGCCAACACTAGGCATCCAACATTCAAAAGCTATTCTTGTCACTCAGCCTCACATGGAGGCCTTTCGCACATAGACCTGGGCTTGGGTAATGTCATCCTTATGCAGAGGGTGCTAGATGCAGCTTATGAACCCTGATTGCTTTGTGACCATTCTCCCTTTTGGGTACGGATAGATGTCATTGCTCGGGGGGTTTGTCCCCTCTGGAGGATCAATCCATTCTGGCTAACACTGATGCCAACGCCAGATGGGATCACTAGTGCCTTGGGGGAGTTCCTAAATTTCAACAGGGGCTCTATGAGGAGCCCCTGTTGTCTGGGATTCTCTCAAGGCATTCCTGAAGGGATGTCTAATTCGAGAGATTACTGGTGTGAAGAGGAGGTCAGGAGAATGGGAATCCAGAATCAGGGATGACCTACAAACTAGAGAACAGAAAATGGTCACAGACCCAAAAGAATAGAGAGGCATGGATGGAGGTCCAATCATTATACAATTCAGTGGTGTTGTCGGCGGCTGAGAAGAGGAGATTCTTCTTACAACAAGAGTATTATGAGGAGGGAGAGAATACGGGCCACCTTCTTGCATTGTTAGCCAGGGAAAAAAGAGATGCGGCTTCCATTCTGGCCATTAAGTCGGGCACAGGGGAAACTCACACCCTGGGGGTGGACATACTGCAGGTATTTCACCAATTTTACACTGATTTATACTCCTCTAGGGCTGCAGCCAGCGGCTTTGAGCTGGAGTAATTCCTATGGGACTGTACCTTCCGTCAGGTCTCGGAGGCTGATAGGACCATACTGAGTGCTCCGATTACCATGGAGGACTTAACAGAGGCTCTTCAGGGGGCTAAGAAACACAAGTCTCTGTGCTCAGACGGCTTACCCGCTGAGGTTTATTTGTGCCATAGTGGTGTTCTCCTCCCACAGCTGCTGCAGGCTTTTTCTGCGGCGGAGGAGGAGGGGTGTCTACCGGATAGCATGCAAGAGGCCATTATAGTAGTGATACCCAAACCGGGGAAGGACAAGTTCCTACCGGATTCATACAGACCCATATCCCTCTTTAATCTGGATGTCAAACTCCCGGGGCGGGTACTGGCGAACAGACTATCCAGGGTGCACAAAGACCAATCTGGGTTTATACATACTAGGTCTACAGCCAATAATATAAGATGCCTCTTCATGAACCTACAAACCCCTGTGAACAATCCTGGAGGGAGGACCATTCTGTCTCTGGATGCCGCTAAGGCTTTTGACAGTGTGGAGTGGCCCTACCTCTGGGAGATCCTGGCTCGTTTTGGCTTGGGTGAGAGGCTTGTTAACTGGGTGAAGATACTCTATTCGCCCCCCCCCCGGGAGAGACTTAGCATTAACAATACTCTATCACGGTCATTTGCATTGCATAGGGGCACCCGGCGGGGGTACCCGCTGTCGCCCCTGTTGTTTGCCCTTGCGGTGGAACCTTTGGCTATACTAATCCGTGGATGCTCTGAGGTAGTGGGATTCCGTAGAGGCCTTTCGGAGGAAAGGACCTCTCTTTACGCCGATGATGCCCTACTTTATCTCAGAGATACGAATGCCTCTCTGCGGGCGCTGATGGCCCTTATAACCAGGTTTGGCGAATTCTCGGGCTTCTCAATAAATTGGACCAAATTCATCCTGATGCCCCTAGATCCCGTGACAGAACCCATGCCCCAGGAGGCAGGACAAATTACTATTGCTGAATCATTTAGATATCTTGGGGTCGTGGTGACTCCAGACACTTCCAAATATCTTGAACTAAATTTAAGTCCCTTATTAGATAAACAAAGAGAAAAGTTCCTTAGCTGGTGCAAGCTCCCTCTATCTGTCCTCGGCAGAGTGAACTTAATAAAAATGATTTGGGCCCCACAAATGCTGTATATCTTTCAAAATTCCTCCATGTGGATCTCTAATAAATGGTTCAAGAGAATAGATACACAGATGCGAGATCTCATTTGGAAACGGAAAGGAGCCAGAATTAGTTTAAATACCCTATAATATAGTAAAGATAGAGGAGGTCTAGCGGTACTGCATCCCAAACTATATTTTTTGGCCTCTCAAATGCAGCAGCTCACGGGGTTGGAGAGTGACAAAGTTTTAGACGATCCCATAGTCCATCTGGTGGTCCCATCTGGAAATGGATCTCCCTGGCTTGCCCCCGAAATTACCAACGGCGGATCTCCTTAGGAAAATGTGGGGGGCAGTCCGGGAGGCACTGAAGGTTGAGGGCCCCTTAGGATTCACCCCTCTGTGGGATAACCCAAGATACCTAGAACTCAATAAACTAGAGGGATTCACCATATGGAAACGTAAGGGGTTCTGGCTTTTCTCACAGGTATATGAAGGAAATGTACTGAAATCTTTTGCACAACTGTGCTTAGAATTTACACTCCCCACTAGATGCTTCTTTCAGTATTTACAACTCCGACACGCCATACAGGCTCAGGGTCAGGTGACCTCCCTGTCGGTGACCTCCTCCCCGCTCCTAAGGGAACTATTTCATGCGACCGTCAGAAAAGGACAGATTTCCACAATCTATTCAGCATTGTTGCTCTTGATTCAGGACCATGCTACCCTGAAATGTAGAGCTAAATGGGCCACAGACATCGGAGAGATTGATGGTGATCAATGGGACATGGCATTGGAATCAATCCCTATTGTCTCCATTTCGGCCTCCCATAGGTTATCGCAGCTGTTTATTCTGCATAGAACCAACAAAACTATTTGCATGGGGCTTGAGGGATACACCCTTATGCCCAGAATGTAAAATTCACCAAGGGGACCTCATCCACATGCTGTGGTAATGTCTAAAACTCAATAGGTATTGGACTAAGGTCACACAGACCATATCCCGGTTGGCGCAGGTACTGGTGCCCTCCACCCCTCTGGTGTGTCTATTGGGTGCGATTGATGAGGAAATGTTCCAGAGGGGAAGGTTCACTATGATCACTGGACTACTATATCTGGCTAGAAAACTTATAGCCATACACTGGATGGCACCTACTGTACCAACCGGGAAACAATGGATTGGATATGTGAACTCACTCTTGATCAGGGAACAATTGGCATATCGCCATAGAAATGCCGTGAAAAAATTTGAAGCTGTCTGGCAGCCGTGGATGTCTGATCCAACTCTTGCTCTCCCACAACTAGTAATGGATACATTGCTACGACTTTAACAAAGAAAAGTGAGAAGCAAATGGAGGGAAGGGTTGAAAGGAGAGGGGAAGGGAAGACAGTTAAAAGTGTTAGGTTTGATGTGTTAAGCGCTTGTTATAGTAAAATCTGCTAGTAAAAAAAAGAAAAAGACAGTGTTTTGATAAGCAAGTGTTTAACCAAAGTTCTTAAAGTTTCCTTTAACTATTTTGGAATGGTGCAGTGCAATATATATGACTTTGTTTGAAGATAGGCTCTGTGTATTTTTGACAGATTGTGAATGTATTCAATTTTATTATTACAGTTTGATTTGTATTTGTATGATTACTTGCTACATCAACAATTTAAAAAGTTTTGATTAAAAAAAGTGGTTGTTAACCCACTTTCACATGTTAACATAATTTGTTTTGTCTCCTAATATAGTGCCCCCCTGTCTCTGTGTTTTATAAAAAAAAAAAAAACGTACTTTACCGTATTTCACGGCGGCTCCCAGCGCTTATTTTACCGGCTGTCTTCTCTCTGCCTGTCTGACAGAAGCAGCGGGAGGGGCCGAGGTTTCCCCATCAGCGGAACACGGGGAGGAGAGGAGAGAGGAGACAAGGCCGGTCACGTGACTGCCAGGAGCCACCGTGAGATACGGTAAAGGAGGATTTTTTTAATAAAACACAGACAGGGGGGCACTCTATTAGGAAACAAAACGAATAGTATTAAAATATATTGGATTTTTCTGCAGCAAGAGGGGGATGAGGCGGCACTGTCACTAGGTGACACACAGAGAGGGGAGGATAGAGGAGACACAGGAGAGCAGGCTGCGGATGACGGAGGCATGTAAACAGACCACAATATCAGGGCTCAGCAGCCATGATTATCTTGGTCTGTTTGCATAGGGGAGGGGAGAAACTGGCAGGATCAGCCAAGTGTTACAGGGGTCCAAATTATGCCCCGTACACACGGTCCGATTTTCCGATGGAAAATGTGCGAACGGAGCTTGTTGTCGGAAATTCCGACCGTGTGTGGGCTCCATCGGACATTTTCCATAGGATTTTCCGACACACAAAGTTGGAGAGCAGGAGATAAAATTTTCCGACAACAAAATCCGATCGCGTCAATTCCGACCGTGTGTGGCCTGTTCCGGCGCACAAAGTGCCACACATGCTCAGAAGAAATTCCAAGACGGAACAGCTCGTTCTGGTAAACTTAGCGTTCGCAATGGATACAGCATTTTCGTCACGCTGCAATGTTCAAAATGGTTTAATACAGCGCACTCTCTTCTTCTTTATAATGTGACAAGAATTAAGTAGTTTTGCTGCTCATATTCACACACACTTCTCACAAAGTTTTATTTTTGTTTTTTTATTGGGATTCCCTGAATATATTGTTATTAGTTGTCACATCTGACAGAATTTTTTTTTTATTTAATTTTTTTGGGGATTTTAAGCCTTTTATTTTTTTTAATGTTTGAATTTTTTCAAAGGCTGATCTTTGTTCAATGTTATTTTTATTTTTACTCCAGAATATTTTTGTGTGTGTTTTGTGTGTCAAGTTACCCCAATACCATTGATATCTTTTAATTATTTAATCTCAAGGAGATTGTTTGGTGTTGGTGTCCCTTGTTCATTTCACATTGTATATTTGAAATGTACCTGAATCCTCACAAACCAACTGTCCTTTTTGAAGTAAAACACATAGGAGAGTATAATTCAAAACAAAAATCCTTTATTAAGGGCTCAGAACCAAACAAAGAGGAAGGCAACACTGGATCAACAGGAGAAATTAGCGAAGCCTGGGACCCCCACGGCAGACATCAATTCTTGAACATCAAAATTGGTGGCCTGAGGAGTCCATATGTAAGGGAGGGCAGTCTGGTCCAGAATTCGCAGAGATCCAGATAGCAGCAGATGACATCTGTGTCCCAAGGCTGTGGTACCACAAGAGGCTGCATTTTTTGGCCGACCAGACTGGATCCAGGGTCCTCACTTTCTGGTCTTCTTTTCACGCTTCATTCCGGGCTGTGGCTGTGCAGTTGGAGATGTGGCAGGAGGAGGAGTAGGACCTGGAGAAGGACTGGGAGGACCTGGAGGAGAAGGAGGAGGAGGATCTGCAGGAGGAGGAGTAGGACCATCGCAAAGGTGTGTCTCAGCTGTCATTTGGCCCCTCATACCTTTGTTAAGAGCCTCCAATATGAGCGCCTCATACAAGACTTGTTGGCCCTCCTCCATCCTCTGCATTTTATATGCAACGACGGCAGCAATGTCCTCCTCCACGGTCTGTCGTGCTCCCAGGACCTCTGTAGCCCTCCAAAAGAGTCCTCCGGTAGCCTCCTCTAGGGCACTCCTCCTACTGCCACTTTCTCTTTTCAGGGGGGGTGGAGGGACCTGCAGATCAGCCAGCCGGCTCGGCCCGGCCACCTCCTGGCTGAGACTTCCCTGTGTATGAAAAAGGGACATGGTTGTAATGTTTTGCTTCATCAATCACAATCCTAAATTAGTACTCCAAACTAACATCTAGTTAACATCATTGATTGGACAAGCAGAAATATTTAGAGGAATGCTATACCTGGCTCAATCTGGGCTCCTCCACATGTTGCCTGGAAGGCCCAGGTTGGGCGTCAGAAGCCTCAGCCGGGGGGGAAGGAAGCGTGGAAGGAAGACTGGAGAGGGATGGCCTGGGTTCAGTCTGACCTGCCAGAAAATGCAGCCTGTCATAGTACCACATCCTGGGGACATAGATGTCATCTGCTGCTCCGGATCTCTGTGAATCCAGGACTTTCTTGCGCTCCCTTAGATATGTGCTCCTCAGGCCACCAATTAAGATCTTTAAATAGGTGATGTCTGCGTGGGGATCACCTGCTTCACAATTTCACACAATTGCTCCAGTGCTGCCTTCCTCTTTGCTTGGTTCTTGTAATGGGGGTGTTTAATCTCCCACAGACATGGCAGCTCCCTTAAGATATCTATGAATACTGACATGAAGTCATTGTCTTTCACTAAGATATCCATGTTCACTGCAAGACACAACACAAGACAAAGCCTAATGTCAGACAAAACTCTCCTAATCTTGTTACAATATAGGCTTCAATGTAGAAGCAGTATAGGCACAAGTTTGTCTCTTACCTTCGTTCTTACGATCGGCGCGTCCAATGCTCCTTCCTCCGCTCACAGATCGTACGTAATACGCACGCGTGTTACGCTTTATACACACTGCGCATGCGTGTAACTCCGCCTGCCCCTGACGTTCTTTCTAGTCTATTCCCCGTCCCTTTTCGTTTGGCGCAGTGGGTGAAGAGCACATGGAGGAGTTAGAGCAGGTGCGTGCTAATTGCAGGAACGAGGAGGAGGAGGAGGAAAGCCCGGATCCGGACACGTCACGATCCAGAAGGAGACGTTTTAAGGCCACAAATATGTCCTTTGGGGAGATGTTGGAGATGGTCGACATCATGAAGAAGTCCGACTATGACGGAAAGTATGGGCCTTACCCCAACCCCAACATCAGAAAGGCAACGATCATGGCGAAAGTGGTCAAAAGCCTTCACAAGAATTTCGGGGTACGACGATCGAAAGATCAGCTCAGGAAGCGGTGGTCGGACCTGAAGTTAAGAGAGCCAGAGCAGTACCGAAAGATCTGGAGAGTGCTGCAAAAAAGTAAGTAGTTGTGCTGTGTTCCTATTCTTTCTGTCTTTATTGCGTTCGTGCTGCTCCATATACTTTTCTTAATTGTACAGTTTAAAAGGGCAACTTTAATGTTCATGGGCCCATTATTCGTTCGTATCAAACATTTTTCTTTCGGCCTCTAAAACACCATTGTTTAGGCCATATGCATTTTCCCACATTTTTTTTGGGCCTACTTGGATGCCAAATAGTTGTTTGTGTAGATGGGTTTGTTACTAGAATGAAATGCCAACTAGATTCTGTGTAAGGAGAGGACACTCAGCAGCTGTTTTCACATCTGGACACTGGAGCACTAGTGTGGGACACAAGAACACCATTTTTATTAGGGGGCCACACAGGTGCTCCAGTGTATACTATAGGGGGGTCTCCATCTGTGAAGCTTGTACTAAACAGGTAAAGTATTGCAGCTTGACAAAGGCGAATAAAAAAAATACATCTTGGAACTCGGCTAAAATAGACAATTGTACCCCACTTCTAAGCAATGTTTCCTATTTCTAGTTCTGCCATCAAATATCTGTGTGCTAATTATACCATTTTTGTTTTACATAGGGGAGAAAAGACTCGGAGGACACCCCTCATCCGAGGAGACCATAGACCCTCCACCTCTGGAAGAAGGGGAACTAACACCAACACAAGAAGTGCAGGAGGAAGAAGAAGATGTGGTGGAGATTGGCACCACAACAGGTGAGTGTCTGCGACCACAAGCTCAGGTAAAAGAGATGGATGGTGGCAGATTTTTGAGACCTGTTTTTGTTTTCTTTCTCTCTTTTTAGGTGATCGTGATGTTGTGGATCCAGAACGTTTCACATCAGAAAGTGCCCAGATCCTGATCGGGGAGATCATGGGGTGTAATGTCGAACTGCAAAACATACAGCAAAAAATCAATGATGTTATTAAAAAAAATAACAACATCATTGATGTTTTGGGGCGAATTTAAAATCCCACAAAATCACTTTTTGGATTGTGGTCCAATCTTTTAAATTTTTTTGCAATGTTTTGAAAAGCCAAATTTGGAGGATGCACACAGTGTGCCAACATGTGCTATCTGCCATCACGGGAGATCAATGGACGCGTTTTGGGGGTGCAACCCCTTCCTCAATTATAAAGTAGCGTTGAGGAAGGGCTTGCTCCCCCAAAACACGTCCCTTGATCCCCCCTGATGGCAGATAGCACATGTTGACATTCGTAAATTGGTGTGCATCTTCCAAATTTGGCTTTTCCAGGGGGTGATTTCCCCCCATCTGAACGCTATATCAAACCCAGTTCCTAAATACTGATGTCTGATATAGCCTTCAGGTTTTACCTAATGTGAACTTTGTAAGTTCAAGTTTTTTGGCTTTCTTGTTGGTTTTACACAGGCCTGTTTTATCTGAAATGGACATTTCGATTTTTGATAATGCTACTGCAAAAATTGTTATACAACAAACATGTTGGTTTGTTTTAAAAACCTTTGGTAAATGCACATGTGATTATGCAGGTATAAAAAAGTTGCTTACTCAAGAATGTGTGGATTATTGTCTCAACACTACAATACAACACTTTTGGGGTGATGTAATTGCTGTTTTCTGCAAAAATGGGTGTTATTTCCTAAGGGCAAATCCTCTTTGCACTACAAGTGCAGTTTCAGTGCAGTTGCAAGTACACTTGTAGTGAAATGTGTTTTTGCATTTAGGAAATAACAGCCAACAGTGCTTTGTTTAAGGTTACACAATCACGACATTTTCTGGACTCAACACATTTCTGTCAGGGTCAGCTAAAACAAATACAAGCAGTAAATGTCCACCAAGAATTTCTTTTTTTTTTTTATTATAAAAAGGCTTCACAGATTTTCTGGCATATTGATAGCCCCCCTACCCGCAAAGAACTCCAGGTAGCGTAACCGGACATCACGGGCACTCAGGGAGGGCAAGCCAGGACGGCCGCTTTCAAGCGCCGTCAGTGTGGTTTGATGTATGGTTCCGGCCTCAGGCCCAACTGAGCCAGCATAGTTGGCCGAATGTTTACTTAAAAAGTTATGGAGAACACAGCACGCAAGTATAATATGGTTCAGTTTATACTCTGCCATATGAATGGGTGTCATAAATAGGCGGAACCGGCTGGCCAGGATTCCAAATGTGTTCTCCACCACTCTTCGGGCTCTGGCCAGCCGGTAATTAAAAACCCTCTGTTCCGGGGTGAGGGTCCTCATTGGGAATGGCCGCATCAGGTGGTCCCCCAGCGCAAACGCTTCATCAGCAACGAACACAAATGGGAGTCCTTCATTATTGTCCTCTGGAGCTGGCAAGTCCAAGCTGCCATTCTGGAGACGCCTGTAGAACTCTGTCTGGGCGATGACTCCACCATCGGACATCCGGCCATTCTTCCCCACGTCCACATACAAGAAGTCGTAATTAGCCGACACCACCGCCAACATCACTATACTATTGAACCCCTTGTACGACCCGAGTTGGGTGGTGGGACGATGTGGACGTGTTTCCCACCAATTGCCCCTCCGCAGTTAGGAAAGTCCCACCGCTGGGCAAAGTGGGAGGCCACAGTCTGCCATTCCTGTGGCGTGGAAGGAAACTGTTGAGGAAAAAACAATAAACATTACTATTTTTTAACAGAAACATGGCAAGCAGATTAGACACAAACATTATGGGGCAACCTCAAGATAGCATTTAGTAAGGGGAATTTAACAAGGCCAAAGTATAAGGTACACCTATCATATTCCCCCTCCCCCCTCTCATGGGCCATTTCTAACATTATAGGGGGTGTGTGTAAATCTTGGACAGGTAACCCTCTTCACTTCATTGAGAGATGAATGCCTAAATAATAGGTATTACTTTGAACAGCCCCTCCTTAGTTACACTATTGGCAGCCTACTGGACAGGTAAGAAGTGTCATAATACAAAGATATAAATACACACTGTACACATTTGAGGACATTTGGACATTCTGCTATTACCTATCAAGATAATAATAGGATACAAAAACTTTAAACAGTACCATTGGAAAGTATACAGGCAGGCCCTTGCACTACATGCTTTGGGGAATTCATCCATAAATCTGACCACAAAAGAGATGGGTATAGTGTGTATGGGTTTGGTAAAGTCAGCAGATAGATGATTGAGGATAGAGAATTGGGATCAGCTGACTTAGCAGTTGGGGGAGGGAGGGTTACTAAAAATTATTTGGGGACACCACAAAAAAAAACCTCTGGCACTCTGCCTGAATTTAAATCAAAAATAACATTTCCAAACATTTTAGGGGGTGTTTGGGGTAAAGCACTACTATGGAGCTGATAAAATACATTGTTAAGTGACTACATGAGGTGAATATAGGCCAGGAGACACCATGCTGGGGAGGTTAGTGAAGGGCAAATATGTATGAACGACCTAAAATAATAATTACATAAAAATCCAGCATGCATGAGGACAAAGGGGACATTCACAGCATATTACAATCATGGTAATTAGGGAATGAGGAAAGAAATACAAGATATTATCAAACATTCAATACAATAAAATGTGATATAAAAGGATAAAAATCTTACCTTCATATACTCCTTCTGCAGGACCTGGATGATGGCAGAACAGGTCTCTGGGATAATGATCCCCAGAGCCTGGGGGGAGATGCCTGTCGAGAACTTCAAGTCCTGCAGGCTTCTCCCTGTCGCCAAATACCGCAGGGTAGCGACCAACCACTGCTCCGGAGTGATGGCTTGCCTCATGCAGGTATCCTGCCTGCTGATATAGGGGGTCAGCGAAGCCAACAAACGGTGAAACACGGGGTCCGTCATCCTGAGAAAGTTCCTGAAATCATCAGGATTATTCTCACGGATCTCACGGAGCAAAGGCATATGAGAGAACTGGTCACGCTGAAGCAACCAATTCTTGGTCCATGAACTCCTCCCCACTCTGTTCATGGACTGGACTTGTGTCAAGGTCAGGACCCCAACACCAAGCCCCCGCACAGCACGAACTCTACGAGGAGTACGCATACGAAACATGGCTAGAAAACGGTCGGCTGCTCAGAACGAAGTAACAGAACGCACTGAAGAACAGCAAGGCCTGTGAAGAGCGACCTGAAAAACAGCAACGAGCGGGCAAGATCGCACAGAAATCTCCGATACGAACTGACTGCACACACTGAAGAGCAGATACAAACCCACAAGCACAAACTGAACGGCAGAAAACGATCTGAAAGCCACGAGTCTGAAAAAGCGCGAATCGTCTCTCACCAAACTTTTACTAACACGAGATTAGCAAAAGGAGCCCAAAGGGTGCCGCGCTTGGTTCTGAACCAGCCTTTTCTAGTCTCGTCGTACGTGGTGTACGTGACCGCGTGGTTGGCGATCGGAAATTCCGACAACTTTGTGCGCCTGTGTGTAGACAAAAAAAGTTTGAGCCAACATCCGTCTGAAAAAATCCTAGGATTTTGTTGTCGGAATGTCCGAACAAAGTCCGACCGCGTGTACGCCCTATTACACATCACAAGCACTGTGCTGTATAAAATGCTTTAAAGGAGCAGGATCCTTTTTTTTTTCTTTGGGGTTAACAAATGCTTTAAGCTTTGACAATAAAACCTGGAAGCTGATAGGTTGGAAGCTGCGCCAGATTTTGCACACTCTCGTTTTAATAAATCAACCCCTGTATTTTTTCAACAGCAGCACCAGCAGGAAGTGTTACAAACCACCGCTTCCCAAAAATACACAATGCCTTCTTTTATAGACAAAATGACACCTGAAAATCAGGAGAAAATTGATCAAGCTCCTGCAAGAGCTACATATGCTTCTGGATCAGCATTGTCAATAAGTGAAAATATATATTGGCAGAAAGTTTTTACTTTATTATGAGGGAAAGGGGGTGGTTACCTCTTTTCATGTATAGTTTAAACGTTCTAAACATATATCGTCCTTGTTATTCTATTTGTAATAAAAAATACAATTTTAAACAGCCAGTTTAGTTTATTTACTGAAAAGGCTGTACTTTTATTTTAAGCATAATATTTATTTTATATACACTGCATTTCACATTCCCAGTGTAATAAAATTACTTTCAATTTGTAAAACTATTCCACACCAATTTTTTTTTTTTTTTTTCAATTTTTCCAAAATGGCAATTTTTTCTGGAAAATAACAGGGAAATAATTTTTTTTCCCATAAATTCAAAATTTCTTACAAATTTTACATCAGAATAAACTTGGCAATACACTAAGGTGGACCTCCCTGTCCATTAGTGATTGGACTCTCTAAGAAGATCAATCAATCTATGAATGCTCTTGTGAGGAATATCAAAAATCGACCTGGCAGTAGCATTACGGAACTCAAAATTCTCCATATGCTTTGCGCAGGCACCATACTTAACAGTGCAGGGGAATACTTTGCACCATCCATGGGTCTTTCAGGTGGAGTATGTTTTATCCAACACCATTGATCTTCAGATTCTTAAACATGTTCAGGAACCATCCAGTGATAGTAGTAGCAGTGATAAAATTTTCCTGATGGTCTGCAATCACCAGTCCCCCTGCCTGCCTTTCCAGGACTGCTATGTTGAGGCTAACACCTCCCTCCATCACCCGAGAGATAGCATCTGATGGCATGGTTGACAAGTGGAGGTTACTGAAGACCTAGGAAATTCCTTGGGCATAGTCTTAACCTTCCTAAACGTGAGAAATGCTTCTAAAAACTTACCATAAGATATGGTCCAAAAGCTATAAGACCTAGGAAATTCCTTGGGCATAGTTTTAACCTCCCTAAACATGAGAAATGCTTCTAAAAACTTACTGTAGCCAAGGGTTTGCTACTATAGTTATTATAGTTGAATAGTTTGTTGTTGTTTCAAATGAGTTTGGCTCCCTCTAGTGGCTGCTGGGCTCTGTTAGGAATTTTCCTTATTCTTTGAGAAGGAATCCAGCAAAGTATTGTGGGAGATGTAGTTTGGAGGAGGAAATTTCTCTGTTAGCTGGATCAGCCCTGAACTACATGACAGACAATGCAAAGCGTGCAGTACTGCCTGCTGGGAGGAGTGATAAAAGGACCAGCGCGGCCTGCTTTCAGTCTCTCTGGATGCCACTCAACACCTGCCAGCAGGAGGTCTGTGTGTGACCAGGAATGAGAGAATGTGGCCTATACAGCGGAGAGATGGATCACCCGCCTCTGAGGGATCTCGGAGTACAGCCTTGCTATCCTATCAAGCAGACCGGCTTTTGCGCTTCGGAGCAACTGGAAGCCCCTGCACTACAGCCCATCCGGAGTTGCAGCACGCCGCGGCGGCGCCATCTTCACCAAATGGAGGCACCAGGAGGGGATTCCGGATGGAGCCTCACAGGCATCAGCGTCCATTGTGGTGAGAGGGCACCTGCCCATTCCAGTAGAACAGTATTGCTGAGTGAGTTCTTTCTACAGACTGCTGGTGATACTTGTAGTTCTATGGGGGCAGATCTACTTCTTCACAGGCATCCTGCAGCTGGACTTTGGAGCCTTCTCTTTTCCCCTTCGCTGTAAGGTCAGTACTGTATTGCACTCACACGTAAGGAGGAATCTACAAGTGGTGATATTTCTTCAGTTAAGCAGCCATCAGCATATCTTTTGTTCTACAGTCATTCCTTTTCCTTTGATTTTGTGGATTACAAATACTGCAGTTTAAACATCAGGCTAGCTGATGATAGTTAAAATAACTTTCATCATCTTCCTCTTTTCCAAGCACTGCTGCTCTACTTATAAGTTGAACTCTGAATTATAGCCTAGAGCAGTGATGGCGAACCTTGGCATCCCAGATGTTTTGGAACTACATTTCCCATGATTCTCAACTACACTCCAGAGTGCATGAGCATCATGGGAAATGTAGTTCCAAAACACCTGGGGTGCCAAGGTTTGCCATCACTGGCCTAGAGGGAGCCCTTGAGTATATGCTAGACTTTACACTGTGTTCTTGAATGTAACAAATATATACTGCCTTTTGGTCTGTGTGTTCAGGCCTCAGTGGGAGGGTATTTAATATATGTTTGAAGATATTGAGTACTTATCCCTCTGTGCACCTGTTCACATATACTTCTTAAAGCGATTACAAGGTTATTTTTGCAATTTTATTTATTCATGATCTTCATTGTGTTCCATTACTTATTTTAGTAAACTTTTCTGAGTGGTTCAGTGATATTGTGTGAGTTTCTCATTGCTAACGTCACATTGCAGAATGTAACCCAAGGTGTCAGAGGTAAGAGAGGATCTGCAGAGTCAGGGTAGCCAGTGGGGTATAGAGTCAATCAGCAGCCTTCACGGGGGTACCGCTACATTACCATAAGACATGGTCCAAATTTATGTACTTTTCGCCACTGACTGATGTCAAATTTGTGCTTAATCATCTAGTCATTCAATTCATGAAAGTCTGTGTCAAAATCAGACCACCAAGAAAGTCATCCTTCCCAAATAGGATTTTAGTGTGGTCTTGGAAGCCCTCTCAAGACCTTTTCCTATGACTCAGGCTCAGTGTGGAATCTTACTTTGAAGATGGTATATCTGGTGGTTATAACCTCAGCCAAATGATTTTTAGAGCTTCAGGTGTTTGCCCATGAGGAACGATTTATTCTAAAGGTGTTCTCTACCTTTGTTTTAAATTAGGAAATGGTACCTCCTTCCTTTTTTTATGTCTGAATCAAAACATTCACATCCACTAGATCCACTAAATGTGGGCTTGTCTTCAACTGCTATTTAACTTTAACATCTTCCTCCAGAAATTTGGAGAGATTTTTTCTAGTTTCCTATGGTTTGAGAAAAGGTTAAGTACCTGCTACATATTGCAAAACCATATGGTACCTGAAGGCACATGCAATGAGGACACAGGCAACTTCTTGGGCAGAATTTCTCCTGATATGATAGATGGCTACGTGGTCTTTCAGAACTATTTTATTTTACATTAGAGAGTGGAGCCAGAACACTAGAATTCAGCAGAATGCAGCAAAGCCATAGTTAAATGTAGCACTTCTTCTCTATTCAATAAATTCTGTGCTTTCATTTCACTCTCCTGACTAGTTAATTCCATTTGTATGCTGTCATGATGCACCAGGATATGGAAAAGTGTAAACTTACCTCTATGGTTGAGACAGAGCAACAACTCATTGTACAGTATCTCACAAAAATGAGTACACCCCACATTTTTGTAAATATTTCATTATATCTTTTCATGTGACAACACTGAAGAAATGACACTTTGATACAATGTAAAGTAGGGAGTGTACAGCTTGTATAACAGTGTAAATTTACTGTCCCCTCAAAATAACTCAGTACACAGCCATTAATGTCTAAACCGCTGGCAACAAAAGCGAGTACACCCCTAAGTGAAAATGTCTAAATTGGGCCCAAAGTGTCAATATTTTGTGTGGCTACCATTATTTTCCAGCACTGCCTTAACCCTCTTGGGCATGGAGTTCACCAGAGCTTCACAGGTTGCCACTGGAGTCCTCTTCCACTCCTCCATGACGACAACAGGGAGCTGGTGGATGTTAGAGACCTTGCGCTCCTCCACCTTCTGTTTGAGGATGTCCCACAGATGCTCAACAGGGTTTAGGTCTGTAGACATGCTTGGCCAGTCCATCACTTTTACTCTCAGGTTCTTTAGCAAGACAGTGGTCATCTTGGAGGTGTGTTTGGGGTCATTATCATGTTGGAATATTGCCCTGTGGCCCAGTGTCTGCGAAGGGAGGGGATCATACTCTGCTTCTGTATGTCACAGTACATGTTGGCATTCATGGTTCCCTCAATGAACTGTAGCTCATTGCACGGGGGAGCCGTCGTTTACGGCACAGGACTCTGCAGGAACGGCCGATGACGTCATCTAGTGCATATACAGTAAATATCTCCTAAAGGGTGCTCGTTTAGGAGATATTTACAGTAACTATAGCTAAGCCTTATTATAGACTTACCTACAGGTACAAGTCAAAGATTGGCGTTTACAACCACTTTAACTGTTCTGAAAAACTATCGCATGGTCCCCATCTGTGAGGATTTACATATCCTAGAGCTATCTCATGGTCCCCAGCTATGAGACTTCAACTGCCACTTGTAAGAGCTTAAAGGAGTTGTAAAGGCAGAATGTTTTTTATCCTAATGCATTCTATGCATTAAGATAAAAAAAGTTCTGTGTGTAGCAGCCCCTCAGCACCCCCCAGTTACCTACCTGAGCTCCTTCTCTCTCCAGCGATGTCCACGATCCCTTCAGCCATCTAGTACACTCCTCCTGATTAGCTGAGACAGAGCAGAGGCTCTATTGGCTCCCACGGCTGTCAATCAAAGTCAGTCAGCCAATCAGGGAAGAGAGGGGACGGGGCCAGGTCGGGGCTCCATGTCTGAATGGATACACGGAGCTCTGACTCAGCTTGGGTGAACCCTTTAGCAAGCTGCTGGCTGAAGGGCAATCAAAGGAGGGAGGGACTAGGAGCAGCAAAGAGGGACCCGAGAAGAGGAGGAGCCAGGTTGCCCTGTGCAAATCCAACTGCACAGAGGAGGTAAGTATAACCTGTTTGTTATTTAAAAAAAAACAAAAAACAAGCCTTTACAATCACTTTAAATGTGCTATCTTTACTGAGTGCTCTGCAAACTGTTCTTAAGCGATTTGATGGATCCTGTGCCCCTTACCCCTCTTCTGTTGAAGTTCTGCAAGCAAAAAACCTTAAAAAGACATCCCCTAGAGGCCTAGACTGTTCAATGGAGCGAATGAACTATTGTCCGTGTGAATGGGGGCCTCTGAAGTGTTTTGGGAAAGAACCAGTTAAATCAGGGGCTTCTATAGGGGTAGCCAGGGGCAGATTAATGCACAGGCTGGTCTAGGCTGCAGCCTAGGGCCCCACGTGTGCAAGGGCCCTTGATTGGCCATGATATTTTTATTAATTTATATATATTTATGTATATGTAGAATAAAAACCATGCCTGCATGTTATACAAATACACCGATAAATGTTTTTTTTTACCAACAGGGGGTGGGGATCGGGCGGTCCGCCCCGGGTGCCACCCATTGGGGGGGGTGTCAAGCTAGCTGTACCGCCTCTCCTGGCCCTGGGACAGCGCTGCCAGCATACTTTAAAGTTGAGAAAACATTACTGCCAGCCCTTTCTCATGCACAGCTCCTTGTGTGTCACTCTCAATGTACATGGAAGTCTCTTAATACCTCACTTAAAGCCGCTCTGTCTGGCCGCTCTCCTCCTCCCGCTCCACCTCCTTCCCGAGTGTAGCCTTTGATTGCAGGAGGAGAGCGGTAATGTGACCGTCAATGAAACAGCAGAGAAGAGCAGCCACATGACAGGGTCACGGAGAACGGTGTTAATTGAGGTATTTAGAAGCTTTGATTTACAATGAGTGACACAGGAGGAGCGGTGCATGAGAAAGGGGTGGCAGTGATGTTTTCTCAACTTTAGAGAATTCTTTCCCAGAAGACTGGGGGTCTCCTGGGAGTGCAAGGGGGCTTTATAATGAAAGAGGCCTGTGTGATATGCAGGCAAAGGGGTCTGTGTACTATGCAGATGTCTGTGTATTGTGCAGGGAAAGGGGTCTGTGTACTGTGCAGGGAAAGGGGGCTGTGTTATGTGCAGGTGTTCTGTGTACTGTGCAGAGGGTTGTGTACTGTGCAGGGAAAGGGGTCTGTGTACTGTGCAGGGAGGCTGTGTACTGTGCACTGTGCAGGGGGGCTGTGTACTGTGCAGGGGGTCTGTGTACTGTGCAAAGGGTTGTGTACTGTGCAGGGAAAGGGGTCTGTGTACTGTGCAGGGGGGCTGTGTACTGTGCATGGGGGCTGTGTACTGTGCAGGGGGTCTGTGTACTGTGCAGAGGGTTGTGTACTGTGCAGGGAAAGTTTTTTTTTCCTGAAACTTCCCTCTTAATGTTAGGGTGTGTGTTATATGCACTCTGAAAATGAAACAAAGGCGCCACTCTAAGTGCAGTAAAAAACATGGAGTTTAATAAAACTGTAAAAAGGTGCTCACAAAGGTACATAGTGAACAAGCATGTTGGCAAAAGCCTGGATTGCAGTGGTGTCCGATGGACAGGTTGCGCCGATGGATGCTGGCACTTCCTGCCATTGGAACGTATGATTGTTCTGCTGTTGATTATTGCTTGCTTGTATGTGCTGCTGCTGCTGTTTATGGTATTTGTATTGCTTTTATTTTATTAGAATATTACACAGCGTTTCGATTGGTCTCTGTCAGGATGTTGTGATTTTGCCTCAGTTAAACAGGAGCTGCTGCAGACGTTTTTGGCCTAACTGTTGGTTTAGAAAGGTAAAACCTGTTACCAGCTTGCAGGTGTATTTTGAATGCTTTTTTTCTGTGGCACTGCTGTTTAGTTTAGTAGGCTCATGTCTGAATGTGTTTGGGCTGTAGACCTGTGAGTTGCACTTGAGGCGTGTAATATATGTCTACCCTTTTACACATGGCACTAAATAATTTATTTTCTGGTAAAGCATGTGTAGCGGGCACTTACTTTTAAGTATGTGACCTTTTTGTTAGATTATAGTTTCAGGAAAATTCAGCCAGGCTTGTATTATTACAGCAGGCCTGTTTTGTTCATTTGGGATTTGAGTGGCAGGTGGTTTGTATGCGAGTTCCGGCCAATCATTAATTTGTTTCGAAATGCCCCGGAACTCTCATATAAAAGCTGGATCACATGGTCAGTTAGAGGAGTCATGGAGTTTCCTGTTGGAGCTTGGAGAGGAGCCCAGCCCATAAAGAATTGCATATATTTAATTGATTACTCAATAGAGGATAATAACCCCCTCTGTTTGGTAATGTGTGTAGTAGTTAGTAGTAATTAGAAATGTTTTGTGTCTTCTTCTAGGTATATTGAAGATGTGACGGCTGTCCATTCTTACAGATGAAGGCCTGTGGTAAGCAGAGTATTCCTCCTGCGGGAGCAATGCTTTGGTTCCGCTTGTATGGAATGTTAGCTCTAGGGATCTACAGTCAGGCCATGTAAATGTATAAGAAAATATGTTATGTTGCTATTGTGTACAGTGATATTGACGTTATTGTGTTTCAAGTTCATTTTCCTTTTCTCCATTTCCAATTGATGTAATGAGATGCTCTTTCCTCCTTAAAATTAAGGAGGTACTCTAAATTAATTCCCCACAACTGGGGACAGTTGTGATTCAAGTGGGGGATGTATGTAGCGGGCACTTACTTTTAAGTATATGACCTTTTTGTTAGATTATAGTTTCAGGAAAATTTAGCCAGGCTTGTATTGTTACAGTAGGCCTGTTTTGTTCATTTGGGATTTGAGTGGCAGGTGGTTTGTATGCGAGTCCCGGCCAATCATTAATTTGTTTCGAAATGCCCCGGAACTCTCATATAAAAGCCGGGTCACATGGACAGTTAGAGGAGTCTTGGAGTTTCCTGTTGGAGCTTGGAGAGGAGCCCAGCCTGGTTCCCGGAGGGGAGAGGTTCCCCCTCTGGGGAGCCAACGGAGCCCCCCTTGCGAGAAGGGTAGGGAACCAGCCTCTAAGAGGAAGAGATGACACCGTACAGCATATAGCTGCTGGTGTCATTGGCCGCCCCTGCGGGGAAGGAAGCGTGCCAGAAAAGCAGAAAGGGAACAAAGAATCATTGCGGAAGAAGTAGCAACAAAGCGGAAGGAAACTGGGCGATCGATCGTTTATGAGTGGCACATGGACTATTGATCACGTGAGTGAAAGCCCAAGGGAAGGGTACTGCCAGAGGCTGAGGCATGTTGGTATGCAAGTCAGTGAGACAGGCGGTGATGGCCTGTGACTTTGGGTTCAGCAATTCCAATCAGATTCCAATCAGTCAAGCGGGAGGAGTTATTCAGAGTGACTTTTCTTTAGCTCAACTTGTAAGTACCATGCAGATGGGAAGTAGTGGTAAAGAGGTAGCGGTAAAGCTGCAAGCACACATATAGAGATACAGACTGTTCTTAAGAAGTTCTGCAGATGAATAAGTTATTCAGAGTGTCTCTTTATCGATTATTCTCTATCAAACCCACTTCCATCTTCCCTGATTGAAGAAATCACACAAAGTGATTATCTATTACCCGCAATGATTCTAGGTTCTTGCATGAGAGACAAGAGAAAAGATGATAAAGCAACAAAAGATCATCTCAAAAGAAACCCTTCTCTTATCCCAGTTCAAGTTTCTTAATAAAGCAAGAGAAAAATGCAATTTGGACTGTGTTTCTGAATTTATGGGCTGCGATGGGTTGGGTGGTAAACGTGAATTACGGATATAACAATTAATTAGCCGCTCCTTCGGGGGTAAGCGTTACACATGCTTAGGAGGGGGCCACACAAAAAGTAGCCTAGGGGCCCATGACCACCTTAATCCTCCACTGGGGGTAGCAATAGCATACTGCTTTACAAATCAACGTTTCAGGTGGAAAAAAAAAAAAACATAAAATGTTTGTAATCACGCATATGGAAACACACAGGGATTGTGCTGTGAACTAGCTCTTAATCATTATAATGTAAGTTCGTATTAGCATTTATTACTAAACTGTCACTGCAGAATATCTCTAAGGCCCCTTTCACACTGTGGCGGCTGTAAAAGTAGCGCCGCTTTACAGTTGTTTAAGCAGCGGTATTCGTCCGCTAGCGGGGGGGGGGGCGGTTTTACCCTCCCTGCTAGCGGCCGAGAAAGGGTTAAAACCACCGTAAAGTGCTGCTGCAGCAGCGCTATGCCGGCGGTACAGCCGCGCTGCCCCATTGATTTCAGTGGGCAGGAGCAGTGAAGGAGCAGTGTATACACCGCTCCTTCACCGCTCCAAAGATGCTGCTAGCAGGACTTTTTTTACCATCCTGCCAGCGCCCCGCTCCAGTGTGTAAGCCCTCAGGCTTTCACACTGAAGAGACAGGAGCGACTCTTTCAGGGCGCTTTGCTGGCACTATTTTTAGTGCTGTAGCGCCTGCAAAGCACCCCAGTGTGAAAGGGGTCTAAGATTCACCCCATCTTCACCTGTCAACAACTTGTACATAGAGACATAGAACGAAATAGATTAAAATGATCACTTATCAAATGTTCCTTAGTCATTATAGTGGTAATCTTATAGTACTAATATAGTTTATGAAGATGTGAGTCGATGCAAACTAGAATCCAAAAAATAGAAGAAGTGGAGCATACCTCAACTTTTTGTATTTTATATGCATGCATGTTTGATGCTAGCAGTAATTGTTTTCTACAGCTGAGAAAAGATAAGACAACAGGGCAAATAGCAAACATTCATTGGATGCCAGAAGCATGCAGACATTGTAACAGTCAGATTTTATAGTAAGGGATGCCAGCTGTCAGTCAGAAACGCTTTTAACTCCGTAATTAAAATGGTCAGTCAGGAGAAAGGGTGGTCAGATGTTCATAACTAGTTGGGGGCATACGAGGGATGTTCTTAACTCCCTCTGTAGATTTCAAGTGTTAGAATGATGGTACCCCCTTTACCTTTATTACACGTCCCCATACCTCAGGCCTATACTCTATCAAAGGCACTGTGTTGTCAGCCTTCAACAGGAAATCAGGAGCTAAATGCATTTTGCTATGATCGGCAGGTATATTTATGTAGATCATAGTTTCATAGTTGGTAAGGTTGAACAAAGACTCTAGTCCATCTAGTTCAACCTGTGAGGGTGTCTGTATGTCTGTGTATGTCAGATTAAAACATCTAAAAAGGGATATAACATAGGGAAACACGCATTCATTGCAGAGATGTACCACATGTTTTTTATTTTTTATTATGCCCTAACATAAACTTTAAATTATTTCATTTAGAAGGACATCCAAGGTGCTCATATATAATTTTCAGATACTTTTCAGTAGTTTAACATTATGGTTTACAAATTGCTAAGATTAGAAGAAATAACAGCCCATTAAGGTTCCGAAGGGTCCAGGGGCAAGGAGGAAGCAGAGAGAGTTCTGTTTGGGAATTAAATACTTGACCTCCCGCTGCTTAACTCATCTGTCCACTTCAGTCCTACTGCAATTAAGTGTGCCAACTGCTGGTAATAGGTTACAGGAAGGCGGGACTACTATTCCGTGACTTTTTCCACATGTCCAAGCCAGAATAACCCTTGCTGATGCAAAAAGTGGTTTTAGAGGAGTCCTTAAAGGGGTCTGTGAAATACCAAGGAGACCTTGTGTGCATACAACAGCGTTTACTGGAGGTAATTGCTGGTTGTGCAGACAGCCATAAATACCTGCGACCTGTCATTATAGTGAACGGGGCTGGCAGCCGCACCTAGCCGCTCAGAAGATTCCTGCCGCTACAATTTGCACAGGCCTAAATCACCAGTGTGAATGTAGCATAATACATATGGTGATGGCCAGAAAAGGAGCACCATGCTGAGTGTCTCCTCTATGGATTCAGAAGAGTACTTTTAGTGACAATAAAGCAGGTATTAGCAGGTAAAGGATAAGTTCACTTTTTTACAGAAAAATACAAATGCACATTTTTTTTTTTGCAAAATAAACAAAAATGTGCATTTATTATTTTTTTCTTAGAAGCCTGTAAAGCATTGTACCCGTGATCAGCAGATCACGGGTGCCTTGCCAGGCTCCTGCAGACTGTCAGTACAGCTGTCTGCCTTTACCTCCCGTACGGACAGACATTATCTACACTGAGAGTGGGGACGCTAAACATCAGTGTCCTGATTATCAATGCAGCCCCAACAGTGCCTATCAGTGCCAATCAGTACCCATCAGTGCTGCCTATTAGCACCAATCAGTGCTGCCAATCAGTGCCCATCAGTGCTGCCAAACACTGCCTTCTCATCAGTGCCCATCAGTGCCACATATCAGTGCCCTTCAGTGCTGCCTATTAGTGCCCATCAGTGCTGCCTATCAGTGCCCATCAATGCCACATATGAGTGCAGCCTCATCAGTGCCTCCTCATCAGTGCACATCAGTGCTGCCTCATCAGTGCCGCCTTATCAGTGCACATCAGTGTTGCCTATCAGTGCCCATCAGTGCCGCATATCAATGCAGCCTCATCAGTGCCTCCTCATTTGTACCCACCAGTGCTGGCTCATCAGTGCCTATCAGTGCCAACTCATCAATGCTGCCTATTAGTGCCCATCAGTGCAGCCTCATCAGTGTACATCAGTGAAGAAGAAAAATTACTTGTTTGCAAAATTTTATGACAGAAACTAAGTTGAGCTGATAGAGAGAGTGGAAATACAGTTGTTAGGTGGGGGAAGGGTAGGCCTCTTTGAAGAGAAGGGTTTTCAGGGGTCATCTAACAGTGAACAGAGTAGGAGATAGTCAGAGAAATTGGGGTAGGGAGTTCCAGGGGATGGGAGAGGCTTGGGAGAAGTCCTGGAGGCAAGCATGGGAGGAGGTGACAAGGGAGCTAAAGAGCAGGAGGTTTTGGAAGATCTCGTTGTAAAGTTATAGATGACGTGGTTCATGTAAAACTAAAACTTAAGTCATTAATGATTCTAGTAGTGACACTATCTGGAAATCTGCCAAATTTGATCTTTTTAGCGCTTACTCCACCAAGAGGTGGAAAGCATTGAATAATAAAAAGTTATTTAATGAAGTCATGTGGTGGTATTTTAGTAGTGAAAACATGCAGCAATTTAATGCCTGGCGGTAGCTGGCGTATTTATTTAAAGTAGTAAATACCGTACTTGGTTGATAAGGAGCAGGCGGCCGCCGCGTCCTTAACAACCCATGAGTCATCAGCTGTCAGTGGGGTTCTCCACTGACAGCTAAATGTGAAAAAAAAGAATTGTAGACAATGAAAAAATAAGCAAAAAAAAATGACATGGGTCCCCCAAAGAAGATTTTGAGGGGAACCTCCACAACAAAATTACTTTTAAAAAATGGCATCTCCCCCAAAATACCTACCAGACTCTTATCCGAGCATGCAGCTGGCATGCCTGGCAGGTCAGGAAACCTAAATCCTAAATATACCAGGCCAAATGCATTCAACATGGGGGGGGTGATTTGGGGCAGGGGGGGCTCTGCTCTCCCAAAGCACATGTCCCCCCATATTGATGAGGACAAGGGCCTCTTCCCCACAACCCTGGCTGGTGGTTGTGGGGTCTGCAGGTGGGGGGCTTATCAGAATATGGAAGCCCCCGATAAGGTGGGCATAGTACCCCTATTCATTCATCCAAAAAAAGTGTGGTGTAAAAAAAGACAGTAGGCAGTATTTGACAAGTCCTTTATTTAAAAATGAAAAAACTGTCCCCGATGTAGATCCATTGTCAATCATGATGCCCGCCGCCATGAGAAAATTTGTCTCAACAAAAATATTCCCAGTATTATATGTGCATTCAATGTATTTTATGCACATTATATACCAGTCAAAGCCTTGTGTAGACATCCAGAATCCCTGAGACAAATGATGGCTACAGCATAACCACACCCCCTGCGCGCCCGCTGCGGCGTGCACCCGACGCACTCTGTGATTGCTGTGTCCTTAGGACAGAGCTGATCACAGATCAGGGTAAAGAGCCAATTATCGTGGCTCCTTATCACGTGATCAGCTGTGTCCAATCACAGCTGATCACCATGTAAACACACTTGCCAGTTATCGGTATTTCTTTCCTCACGCTTTCACAGTGTGAGGAGAGAGCTGGTAACTGGCTAGTGTGAAAGGGGGCATCTCCACTGATAATCAGGGCACTGATCATTAGTGTCCTGATGATCATTGCAGCCTCATCAGTGCTCATCAGTGCTGCCTATCAGAGGAGCCTCATCAGTGCCTCTTCATCAGTACCCACCAGTGCTGCCTCATTAGTGCCCATTAGTGCATCCCATCAGAGACGCCTCATCAGTGCTCATCAGTGTCACCTATCAGTGCTCATCAGTGCCGCATATCAGTGCAGCCTCATCAGTGCCTTTTCCATCAGTACCCACCAGTGCTACCTCATCAGTGCCGTCAGTGCTGCCTCATCAGTGCCCATCAGTGCTGTCTCATCAGTGCTGCCTATTAAGGCTCATCAGCATACATCAGCGAAGAAGAAAAATTACAGTTGAAATACAGTTGTTAGGTGGGGGAAGGGTAGACCTCTTTGAAGATAAGGGTTTTCAGGGGTCGTCTAACAGTGGACAGAGTAGGAGATAGTCGGACAAATTAGGGTAGGGAGTTCCAGAGGATGGGAGAGCCTCGGGAGAAGTCCTGGAGGCAAGCATGAGAGGAGGTGACAAGGGAGCTGGAGAGCAAGAGGTCTTGGGAGATCTTGTTGTAAAATTATAGATGATATGTAGTTCATGTAAAACTAAAACACGCGTCATTAATTAAAATTGAGAGCAAATGGTGGGACTTTATATGAAGCACACAGCAGCACAAAAGGAAGTCAAGTGAAGTTTTACCTATGTTTATAATACGTATCCATTGTCTGTTCTACAACTGTCTCAATGATTGCGGACTACTATGTAACTTATGTTGTAAATGATCAAATGCTTTTGGAGGTCATATACCCATGAGGTTGTATGTTAGATATACAACATGAATAAACAGTTTTTCCCAGTCACTTGACTTCCTTTTGTGCTGCTGTGTACTTCATACAAAGTCCCACCATTTGCTCTCAATTTTAATTAATGATAGGGATGGAGGCAGTTAACCCTTTGGTTACTGCCTCATTTAAAGTCCCAAAATTCCTTTTCTTTTCTCATTATAAACACGTCATTAATGATTCTAGTAGTGGCACTATCTAGAAATCTGTAAAAGTTTACCTTTTTAGTGGTTACTCAGACCAAGAGGTGGAAAGCACTGCATTGAATAAATAGAGAAAGAGTAATTGCTTGTCTTAATCCCTTAAACTTGATTGCCAGCGTGACTCTGTACTGGACAGAATGTAATGTGTTTGCTGGCAGAGCTGAGATCTTTGATGTGTATCATTGAGACGGCTGTGACATTCAACTTTATATGATGCCAGTATGCAGCCTGAGATTCCACACCATTCAGTCACTCTACATGGAGGACATACTGTTTATGAGTGAATATGTCACTGTGTCTAAAAGGAAAGTGTTGGTATCCTTGTATCTCAATACGGGTCTACAATATTTGAAGATATATTAGTAACGTTTTTGTTTTTGATGAAAGAATTGCATGTTCTAAAAGCAACTTTTGAAGAGAATGCTTCAATAAAGATTTTATCTTTTTGCTGTAGATGTTTGGTTGTAAATGTGTTAAAGTGATCATATAATGTATTCACTGAATGACACCCTAAGGAATTCAAAATGTCAGGTCCTGCAATACAGGGGCTATTAGGCTACATTCACAAGGCCACACAGGGGTGGTCAGGGGTGGCGACCCTCGAGAATCAGTAGATTCTTGTTGGTGATTCTAAACACTGCCTACACACAGCAGATCCTGTACTAACAGCAGATCCTGTACCCCATACAAATTAATTACCAGGGCTGCCGCTGCTCACATGTGACCACTTACATATGGCCATAGCACAGAGTTTTGCTGTGTCCAGAGGCTGTGTGTGGCTCCCTCTGAATGCAATAAATTACACTCTCCTGGCTGCCCATGAGAATGAAGCCTTATACTCACTTATCTAGTGCCCCAAGTTGCTTACCTACCTTCTGTGCAGCCAGTGTCTTCGGCATTCAACACCTCCAAGAGTGTCAGATGCCTATATGCCCTTCCAAGTGCTGTGGTTCCTTCCAAAGACCCCTATGACATTACAGGACTCAGCAGTGAAGTAAGGTCAGAGAAAGAAACCATGGTGTGCAGTGGACATCACAGACATCTAACAAAATTTAAGGTGTTGAAAGCCCAATACCTTGACAGATGGCTTTGCTAATTCCACCATGAATACCAGCACTAATGCCGCGTACACACGGTCGGACTTTTCGTCTACAAAAGTCCAACGGACGCCGACGGACTAAAGCTGGCTGGTAATCCGATCGTGTGTGGGCTTCTCCGGACTTTCAGCAGACTTTTTCAGCCTCAAATCCGACGGACTTTAGATTTGAAACATGCTTCAAATCTTTACGTCGTAACTACGACGGACCCCGAAATCCGCTCGTCTGTGTGCTAGTCCGACGGACAAAAACCCATGCTAGGGCAGCTATTGGCTACTGGCTATGAACTTCCTTATTTTAGTCCGGTGTACGTCATCACGTACGAATCCGTCGGACTTTTGTGTGGTCGTGTGTAGGCAAGTCCGTTCGTTAGAAAGTCTGCTGCAAGTCCGCCGAAAGTCCGCAGGAAGTCTGTCGGACAGGCTGTCGGACTTTTGTAGAAGAAAAGTCCGACCGTGTGTACGCGGCATTACTGTTGTCTATAACATTCTCTGCCTGCAGTTCTGTCTTCTAATGCCCCGTACACACGGTCGGATTTTCCGATGGACAATGTCCGATCGGAGCGTGTTGTCGGAAATTCCGACCGTGTGTGGGCGCCATCGGACATTTTCCATCGGATTTTCCGACACACAAAGTTGGACAGCAGGAGATAAAATTTTCCGACAACAAAATCCGATCGCGTCAATTCCGAGCGTGTGTGGCCTATTCCGACGCACAAAGTGCCACGCATGCTCAGAAGAAATTCCAACACGGGACAGCTCGTTCTGGTAAACTTAGCGTTCGCAATGGATACAGCACTTTCGTCACGCTGCAATGTTAAAAATGATTTAATACAGCGCACTCTGTTCTTCTTTATAATGTGACAAGAATTAAGTCGTTTTGCTGCTCGTATTCACACACACTTCTCACAAACTTTTATTTGTGTTTTTTTAGTGGGATTCCCTGAATATATTGTTATTAGTTGTCACATCTGACAGTTTGATATTTTTTAATTTTTTTTTATTTTGGATTTTAAGCCTTTTTTTTTCTTTAATGTTTGGATTTTTTCCAAGGCTGATCTTTGTTCAATGTTATTTTTATTTTTACTCCAGAATATTTTTGGGTGTGTTTTGTGTGTCAAGTTACCCCAACACCATTGATATCTTTTATTATTTAATCTCAAGGAGATTGTTTGTTGTTGGTGTCCCTTGTTCATTTCACATTGTATATTTGAAATGTACCTGAATCCTCACAAACAAACTGTCCTTTTTGAAGTAAAACACATAGGAGAGTATAATTCAAAACAAAAATCCTTTATTAAGGGATCAGAACCAAACAAAGAGGAAGGCAACACTGGATCAACAAGAGAAATTAGCGAAGCCTGGGACCCCCACGGCAGACATCAATTCTTCAACATCAAAATTGGTGGCCTGAGGAGTCCATATGTAAGGGAGGGCAGTCTGGTCCGGGATTCACAGAGACTTGGATAGCAGCAGATGACATGTGTGTCCGCAGGCTGTGGTACCACAAGAGGCTGCATTTTTTTGCCCAACAGACTGGATCCAGGATCCTCACTGTCTGGTCTTCCTTTCACGCTTCATTCCCGGCTGTGGCTGTGCAGTTGGAGATGTGGCAGGAGGAGGAGTAGGACCTGGAGGAGGAGTAGGACCTGCAGGAGGAGGAGGAGGACCATCCCAAAGCTGTGTGTGAGGTGTAATTGGGCCCCTCATACCTTTCTCCAGAGCCTCCGATATGAGGGCCTCACACATGGCTTTTTGGCCCTCCTCCATCCTCTGCATTTTATAGGCTATGAATGCAGCAATGTTCTCCTGCCTGGTGTGTGGTGCTCCCAGGACCTCTGTAGCCCTCCAAAAGAATCTGATAGCCGCCTCCTCTAGGGCACTCGTCCTACTGCCACTTTCTGTTTTCAGGGGGGGTGGAGGGACCTTGATATCAGCCAGCCGGCTCGGCCCGACCACCTCCTGGCTGAGACTTCCCTGTGTATGAAAAAGGGACATAGTTGTAATGTTTTGCATCATCAATCACAATCCTTAATTAGTACTCCAAACTAACATATAGTTCACATCATTGATTGGACAAGCAGAAATATTTAGAGGAACGCTATACCTGGCTCAATCTGGGCTCCTCCACATGCGGCCTGGAAGGCCCAGGTTGGGCGTCAGAAGCCTCAGCCGGGGGGAAGGAAGCGTGGAAGGAAGACTGGAGAGGGATGGCCTGGGTTCAGTCTGACCTGCCAGAAAGTGCAGCCTGTCGTAGTACAACATCCTGGGGACATAGATGTCACCTGCTGCTCCGGATCTCTGTGAATCCAGGACTTTATTGCGCTCCCTCAGATATGTGCTCCTCAGGCCACCAATGAAAATCTTTAAATAAGTGTTGTCTGCCGTGGGGATCACCTGCTTCACAATTTCACACAATTGCTCCAGTGCTGACTTCCTCTTTGCTTGGTTCTTGTAATGGGGGTGTTTAATCTCCCACAGACAGGGCAGCTCCCTTAGCATCTCTATGAATACTGAAATGAAGTCCTTATCTTTGAGTACCATATCCATGTTCACTGCAAGACACAACACAAAACAAAGCCTAATGTCACACAAAACTCTCCTAATCTTGTTACAATATAGGCCTCAATCTAGAAGCAGTATAGGCACAAGTTTGTCTCTTACCTTCGTTCTTACGATCGGCGCGTCCAATGCTCCTTCCTCCGCTCACAGATCAAACGTAATACGCACGCGTGTTACGCTTTATACACACTGCGCATGCGTGTAACTCCGCCCGCCCCTGACGTTCTTTCTAGTGTATTCCCCGCCCCTTTTCGTTCGGCGCAGTGGGGGAAGAGCATGATGGCGGACATACAGCAGGTGCGGGCTAATTGTAGCAACGAGGAGGAGGAGGAGGAAAGGGCGGATCCAGGCACGTCCCGATCCAGAAGGAGACGTTTTAAGGCCACAAATATGTCGTTTGGGGAGATGTTGGAGATGGTCGACATCATGAGGAAGTCCGACTATGACGGAAAATATGGGCCTTACCCCAACCCGAACATCCGAAAGGCCAAGATCATGGCGAAAGTGGTCAGGAGTCTAGAGCGGAATTTTGGGGTACGAAGGTCTAAAGATCAGCTCAGGAAGCGGTGGTCGGACCTGAAGTTGAGAGAGCCAGAGCAGTACCGAAAGATCCGGAGAGTGCTGCAAAAAAGTAAGTAGTTGTGCTGTGTTCCTATTCTTTCTGTCTTTATTACGTTCGTTCTGCTCCATATGCTTTTATTAGTTGTAACGTTTAAAAAGGTCAACTTTAATGTTCATGGGCACATTATTCGTTCGTATCAAACATTTTTCTTTCGGCCTCTAGAACACCATTGTTTAGGCCATATGCATTTTCACACATTTTTGGGGGCCTACTTGGATGCCAAATATTTGTTTGTGTAGATGGGTTTGTTACTAGAATGAAATGCAAACTAGATTGTGTGTAAGGAGAGGACACTGAGCAGCTGTTTTCACATCTGGACACTGGAGCACTAGTGTGGGACACAAGAACACCATTTTTATTAGGGGGGGCACACAGGTGCTCCAGTGTATACTATAGGGGGGGCTACATCTGTGAAGCTTGTACCAAACAGGTAAAGTATTGCAGCTTGACAAAGGGCAATAAAAAATATACATCTTGGAACTCTGCTAAAATAGACAATTGTACCCCACTTCCGAGCAATGTTTCCTATTTCTAGTTCTGCCATCAAATATCTGTGTGCTAAGTATACCATTTTTGTTTTACATAGGGGAGAAAAGACTCGGACACCCCTCATCCCAGGAGACCAGAGACCCCCCCCTCTGGAAGAAGGGGAAATACCAACACAAGAAGAAGAGCAGGAGGAAGAAGAAGACGTGGTGGAGATTGGCACCACAACAGGTGAGTGTCTGCGACCACAGGCTCAAGTAAAAGAGATGGATGGTGGCAGATTTTTGAGACCTTTTTTTTTGTTCTTTATCTCTTTTTAGGTGATCGTGATCCAGAACGCTTTACATCTGAAAGTGCCCAGATACTGATCGGGGAGATCATGGGGTGTAATCTCCAATTGCAAAACATCCAGCAACAAATCAGTGACGTTATTAAAAAAAATAATAACATCATTGATGTTTTGGGGCGAATTTAAACCCCACAAAATCACCTGTTTTATCGTACCAAAATTTTTTAAATGTTTAGAAAAGCCAAATTTGGAGGATGCACACAGTGTGCCAACATGTGCTATCTGCCATCACGGGAGATCAATGGACGCGTTTTGGGGGTGCAACCCCTTCGTCAATTATAAAGTAGCGTTGAGGAAGGGCTTGCTCCCCCAAAACACGTCCCTTGATCCCCCCTGATGGCAGATAGCACATGTTGACATTCGTAAATTGGTGTGCATCTTCCAAATTTGGCTTTTCCAGGGGTGATTTCCCCCCATCTGAACGCTATATCAAGCACAGTTCATAAATACTCATGTCTGATATAGCCTTCAGGTTTTACCATATGTGAACTTTGTAAGTTCAAGTTTTTTAGCTTTCTTGTTTTACACAGGCCCGTTTTATCTGAAATGGATTTCGATTTTTGATAATGCTACTGCAAACATTGTTATACAACAAACATGTTGGTTTGTTTTAAAAACCTTTGGGAAATGCACATGTGATTGTGCAGGTATAAAAAAGTGCCTTACTCAAGAATGTGTGGATTATTGTCTCAACACTACAACACTTTTGGGGTGATGTAATTGCTGTTTTATGCAAAAATGGGGGTTATTTCCTAAGGGCAAATCCTCTTTGCACTACAAGTGCAGGTTCAGTGCAGTTGCAAGTGCACTTGTAGTGAAATGTGTTTTTGCATTTAGGAAGTACCAGCCAACACTGTTTTTTATAAGGTTACCCAATCACGACATTTTCTGCACTCAACACATTTCTGTCAGGGTCAGCTAAAACAAACACAAGCAGTAAATGTCCACAAAGAATTTCTTTTGGTTGTTTTTTATTTGAAAAAGGTGTCACAGATTGTCTGGCATATTGATAGCCCCCCTACCCACAAAGAACTCCAGGTAGCGTAACCGGACATCACGGGCATTCAGGGAGGGCAAGCCAGGACGGCCACTTTCAAGCGCCGTCAGTGTTGATGGATTAGGGATTCCGGCCTCAGGCCCAACTGAGCCAGCATAGTTGGCTGAATGTTTTCTTAAAAAATTATGGAGAACACAGCAGGCAAGTATTATATGGTTCAGTTTATACTCCGCCATATGGATGGGTGTCAGAAATAATCGGAACCGGCTGGCCAGGATTCCAAATGTGTTCTCCACCACTCTTCGGGCTCTGGCCAGCCGGTAATTAAAAACCCTCTGTTCCGGGGTGAGGGTCCTCATCGGGAATGGCCGCATCAGGTGATCCCCCAGCGCAAATGCTTCATCAGCAACAAACACAAATGGGAGACCTTCAACATTGTCCTCTGGAGGTGGCAAGTCCAAGCTGCCATTCTGGAGACGCCTGTAGAACTCCGTCTGGGCGATCACTCCACCATCGGACATCCGGCCATTCTTCCCCACGTCCACATACAAGAACTCGTAATTAGCCGACACCACCGCCAACATCACTATACTATTAAACCCCTTGTAATTATAATAGTACGACCCCGAGTTGGGTGGTGGGACGATGTGGACGTGTTTCCCATCAATTGCCCCTCCGCAGTTAGGAAAGTCCCACCGCTGGGCAAAGTGGGAGGCCACAGTCTGCCATTCCTGTGGCGTTGAAGGAAACTGTTGAGGAAAAAAAAATAAACATTACTATTTTTTCACAGAAACATGGCAAGCAGATTAGACACAAACATTATGGGGCAACCTCCAGATAGCATTTACTAAGGGGAATTTAACAACAACAAAGTATAAGGTACACCTATCATATTCCCCCTCCCCCCCTCTCATGGGCCATTTCTAACATTATAGGGGGGGGACTCTTGGACAGGTAACCCTCTTCACTTCATTGAGAGATGAATGCCTAAATACAGGGTATTACTTGGAACAGCCCCTCCTTAGTTACACTATTGGCAGACCACTGGACAGGTAAGAAGTGTCATAATACAAAGATATAAATACACACTGTACACATTTGAGGACATTTGAACATTCTGCTATTACCTATCAAGATAATAATACGATACAAAAACTTTAAACAGTACCATTGGAAAGTATACAGGCAGGCCCTTGCACTACATGCTTTGGGGAATTCATCCATAAATCTGACCAGTAAAGAGATGGGTATAGTGTGTATGGGTTTGGTAAAGTCAGCAGATAGATGATTGAGGATAGAGAATTGGGATCAGCTGACTTAGCAGTTGGGGGGGGAGGGTTAAAAAAAATTTGGGGACACCACAAAAAAAAGCCTCTGGCACTCTGCCTGAATTTAAATCAAAAATAACATTTCCAAACATTTTAGGGGGTGTTTAGGGTAAAGCACTACTATGGAGCTGATAAAATACATTGTTAAGTGACTACATGAGGTGAATATAGGCCAGGAAAGACCATGCTGGGGAGGTTAGTGAAGGGCAAATATGTATGAAGGACATAAAATAATAATTACCTAAAAATCCAGCATGCATGAGAACAAAGGGGACATTCACAGCATATTACAATCATGGTAATTAGGGAATGAGGGAAGAAATACAATATATTATCAAACATTCAATACAATAAAATGTGATATAAAAGGATAAAAATCTTACCTTCATATACTCCTTCTGCAGGACCTGGATGATGGCAGAACAGGTCTCTGGGATAATGATCCCCAGAGCCTGGGGGGAGATGCCTGTCGAGAACTTCAAGTCCTGCAGACTTCTCCCTGTGGCCAAATACCGCAAGGTAGCGACCAACCTCTGCTCCGGAGTGATGGCTTGCCTCATGCAGGTATCCTGCCTGCTAATATAGGGGGTCAGCAAAGCCAACAAACGGTGAAACACGGGGTCCGTCATCCTGAGAAAGTTCCTGAAATCATCAGGATTATTCTCACGGATCTCACGGAGCAAAGGCATATGAGAGAACTGGTCACGCTGAAGCAACCAATTCTTGGTCCATGAACTCCTCCCCACCCTGTTCATGGACTGGACTTGTGTCAAGGTCAGGACCCCAACACCAAGCCCCAGCACAGCACGAACTCTACGAGGAGTACGCATACGAAACATGGCTAGAAAACGGTCGGCTGCTCAGAACGAAGTAACAGAACGCACTGAAGAACAGCAAGGCCTGTGAAGAGCGACCTGAAAAACAGCAACGAGCGGGCAAGATCGCACAGAAAACTCCGATACGAACTGACTGCACGCACTGAAGAGCAGATACAAACCCACAAGCACAAACTGAACGGCAGAAAACGATCTGAAAGCCACGAGTCTGAAAAAGCGCGAATCGTCTCTCACCAAACTTTTACTAACACGAGATTAGCAAAAGGAGCCCAAAGGGTGCCGCGCTTGGTTCTGAACCGGCCTTTTCTAGTCTCGTCGTACATGGTGTACGTCACCGCGTTCTTGGCGATCGGAAATTCCGACAACTTTGTGCGACCATGTGTACGCAAAACAAGTTTGAGCCAACATCCGTCGGAAAAAATCCTAGGATTTTGTTGTCGGAATGTCCGAACAAAGTCCGACCGTGTGTACGGGGCATTAGGAATAATTTTGAGTTCATTTAACATTCTGCCACTTCACCAAGCCCCGATGAAGGGTAATTGAGTGTCCCCCAAAATGCATTGGATGTCTTTTGACCTGCTTATTGTAACCAGTTGGACAAAAAAAAGCTCTAGACTCCCAATGATTTTTCATTTGGCACTCCCTTTGACTTATCATATTTAGATTCCTTAACCTTTATGGTGAGCTGCCAAATACAGGCCTACTGAGCTCAAACAATGACCTTGTCCACATTTTGATAACCTATAAAAATATGTGTCTAACACCCCTCTACTATTATTTTGAATACACTGATGGAGGCTGTAGTGCTGGAAGAGAGGAGAAATCAGATCACGTGGGCCGTCAGAGATACACTATATTACCAAACGTATTGGGATACCTGCCTTTACACACACATGAACTTTAATGGCATCTCAGTCTAATGCCCCATACACACGGTCGGACATTGATCGGACATTCCGACAACAAAATCCTAGGATTTATTCCGACGGATGTTGGCTCAAACTTGTCTTGCATGCACACGGTCACACAAAGTTGTCGGAAAATCCGATCGTTCTGAACGCGGTGACGTAAAACAGGTATGTCGGGACTCTAAACGGGGCAGTAGCCAATAGCTTTCATCTCTTTATTTATTCTGAGCATGCGTGGCACTTTGTGCTTCGGATTTGTGTACACACGATCGGAAATTCCAACAACGGATTTTGTTGTCGGAAAATTTTATAGCAAGCTCTCAAACTTTGTGTGTCGGAAAATCCGATGGAAAATGTGCGATGGAGCCTGCCTACACACGGTCGGAATTTCCGACAACAAGGTCCTATCACACATTTTCCGTCGGAAAATCCGACCATGTGTACGGGGCATTAGTCTGTAGGGTTCAATATTGAGTTTGCCCGCCCTTTGCAGCTATAAAAGCTTCAACTCTTCTGGGAAGGCTGTCTACAAGGTTTAGGAGTGTGTCTATAGGAATGTTTCTTCCAGAAGCGCATTTGTGAGGTCAGGCACTGGAGAGAAGGCCTGCCTCGCAGTCCTCGCTGTAATTCATCCCAAAGGTGTTCTATTGGGTTTAGGTCAGGACTTTGTGCAGGCCAATCAAGTTCCTCCACCCCAAACTCACTCATCCATGTCTTTATGGACCTTGCTTTGAGCACTGGTCCAAATCATTTGGTGAAAGGGGGATTATGGAGTGGGGTTGTTTTTCAGGGGTTGGGCTTGGCCCCTTAGTTCCAGTGAAGGAAACTTTTAAGGCATACCAAGACATTTTGGACAATTTCATGCTCTCAACTGTGTGGGACCAATTTAGGGATGGCCCCTTCCTGTTCCAACATGACTGCACACCACTGCACAAACAAGGTCCATAAAGACAACTTTGGGTCGAATAGAAATCTCCAGAGCCGTGGGGAGATACCTGCTTACCACCCTGGATACACGTTTCCCACATCACCCTAGACAATATCTGCCTTTTTCCCTTTACAACTTTACAATACATTCTTGTGAGTGCATGTTTAACAGATTTATTAAACACTATTGGCTTCTTTGCGCAGTGCTCTTTTTGTTCCTTTCAATACAAATTACTAGCATAAATGCACCATCTAGTGTCTTGTACATAAATTGCATATTTGACAACTAACTTCTAATTCTGGCGTGTGTATGTGTGTGTACAAGGGTTGTACCGAAAGTATTGCAAACGTGGGCATAACTTTTTTTGAAATAATTTACATTCAAATTTCACACTTTGGTAGATTAACTCTTCCTCTATAGTAACTCTTCTTCTTCTTCTTCTTTTTCATTGTGGGTAAATAATGGGTTCCAAGCAGAAATAACGTGCCATCATTGAGTTTTCGGCGAAGGATGGGTGCAGGATGTCTGACATCCACAAGAGGCTACAGAATGTTTATGGAGATGACACCCAGGACAAGAGCAATGTGCACAGATGGATGAAGAAATTTAAAGAAGGGGAAACTAAAGTGGAAGACAAACCACGCTGTGGGAGACCATCAACTGGACCACTGACATGAATCGTCAGCATGTGGAACTCAAAGAAAGCACATTGCTTCTGTTTGGAATCCATTATTTACTTGCAATGAACTACTCTTCCACAATGTGAAAATAAGTTAAGTTAATGAAAAAAGTTATGCCCACCCTTGCATTACTTCCGGTACAGCCCATATAGATAGATAGATAGATAGATAGATAGATAGATAGATAGATAGATAGATAGATAGATAGATAGATAGATAGATAGAGATATAGATATATTCAGGGTTTTTTTTCTCAGAGAATAGGTTCAGGAACTCCCCTTTTCAAGTCACCCCTTGTCTTCGCCCCCCCTATCCACCTCTGAGCACTGTCCCTTGGTTCCATTCTCTACCCAGCTTCCAGTACGGACCTTTTTAGGGAATACAGAACCAAGTATCATTTTGTGGTGCTAAGTAATTTGTATAGATTTTATTAATAAGCATTAAGATATACACCCTTCTTTCAACAATAGAGCCCCCTTAACAAAATGACCCTCCAGTAACAAAAGATCCACCCTAGTAACAACAGATCCACCCCAGCAACAATAGACCCCTGTCAGCAACAACAAATCTCCCAGAAGCCAGCATCAATAGACCCTCCAGCAGCCAGCAACAATAAACCCCTCTCTCATCAGTAGTTCCCTCCCAGCAACAATTGGCCCCCAGCAATGAAAGATCCCCCATCAGCCAGCATCAATGGACCCTCCAGTAGCCAACAACAATAGACCCTTCCCATCAATAGATCTCCCAGCCTCCAGCACACCCCAGCACCCTTTGCCATTACATACTTTCAGTGCAGGAGGTGCTGGAACTGCGTTCCCCCACGTTCCCGCTGAAAAAAAGTCCTGGATATATTACTGTGCAAAAGTGTGCAAAAGTTTTAGGCATGTGTGAAAAAATGCTTTAAATTAAGAATACCTTAGAATGCTTTCAGAAATAAAGGTTTTAGCAGTTTATTTTTGTTTAATTAACAAAATAGAAAGCAAATAAACGGAAGAGAAATCCAAATCACATCAATATTTGGTGTGACCACCCTTTGCCTTCAAAAATGCATCAATTCTTGTAGGTATACTTGCATACAGTTTTTGAAGGAATTCAGAAAGTAGGTTGTTCCAAATATCTTGGAGAACTAACCACAGATCTTCTGTGGATGTAGGCTGCTTCAAATCCTTCTGTCTCCTTATGTAATCCCAGACATCTGGATGATGTGAGATCAGGGCTCTTTGGGGGCCAAACCATAATTTCTAGGACTCCTTTTACTTATTTACACTGAAGATAGTTTTTAATCACATTGGCTGTATGTTTGGGGTCATTGTCCTGCTGCAGAATACATTTGGGGCCAATCACACGCCTCCCAGATGGTAAAACATAATGGATAAGTATCTGCCTTTATTTCTCAGCATTAAGCACACCATTGATCCTGACAAAATCACCAATGCCATTTACAGAAATGCAGTCCCAAACTTGCAAGGAACCTCCACCATGCTTCACTGTTGCCTGTAGACACTCATTATTGTACCGCTCTCCAGACCTTCAACAAACAAACTCCTGCTACAGCCAACTATTTCAAACTTTGACATATCAGTCCAGAGCACTTGCTGCCATGTTTCTGCTGTTGAAAGAGCAACAGCAAGTAGCTTTATATACTGTGAACTATACATATGCATTATACCTGTCTATACCAGCAGGTGGCACTGCAGTATTATAGTGTGTATTCTATGGTAATGTAATCAGAGGAAGTACCTTCATTCCTAAGTGTGTGTAGTTGTATGCACCTTGTTCCTGTTCCATGAAAGGACATGTTCTGATATTCCTCCATGAAAGTAAAGTAATTCTCTGCATTTAAGAAACTTCCAGTGCATGATTTCAATACTCACATCTGCACCCAAGTTTCTATGTTTTCGTACATAGTTGAGTTACTTAGCCTTGTTTCCACATCGGAGATATGGCTTTTTGGCCGCAATTCTTCCATAAAGACACTTCTGGCTAGGTGTACCTGGGTCCCACTGGTTTCCACCAGTTCTGTGCTGATGGCACTGCTGAACATCTTATGATGTGGAAGGGAGATAAGCATAATGTGTCTTTCATCTGCTGCATTAAGTTTCAAAAGAGCTTGAACAGCACATCTTGAAATCCTAGTCTGCTTTAAAATCTTTGCCTGGGATGGAGCTTGCTGATGCAGTATAACTGTGTCATGTTGTTGTACTCAGTCTTGCCATGGTGTATATGACCTGTGACATGAAACTGTCTTCCACAACCTCACCTTAGTAGCAGAGTTTGGCTGTTCCTCACCCAGTTTTACGCCTCCCACACAGCTGTTTCTGTTTCAGTTAATGACTGTGTTTCAACCTAAATATGAAATTGATGATCATTAGCACCTGCTTAGTATAATTGTTTAATCATGCACCTGACGCTAATACTACAAAATCCCTGACTTTGTGCAAGTGTACAAAGTTTGCAAGTTAAAGAACTGATGCTGATTTGATGACAAAGGGTGGTCACACCAAATATTGATTTGATTTCGTTTTTCCTTCTGGTTGCTAACTTTGTTGTAAATTGATAGAAATAAACAATAATATATATATATATATATATATATATATATATATATATATATATATATATATATATTTTTTTTTTTTTTTTTTTAAACAGTCTTACTTTACGGCATTTATTCATACCTGCCTAAACATTTGCACAGTAATGTCCAGTATATATGCCCACATTAATAATGTCCAGGTAATTAATATAGGAAATACATCACCGTTGAATAGTTGTAGTTGGTACTAATGTGACCAGGGTGGGTTTAACTAGTTTAAGACACAGGGCATGCTACACACACCTAGAGAAAGTCATCATGGTGCACAAGACGTGTATAGCATGTCCAGCCCTTTTGCCCTGCTGCCGAACACCACCACCCACTCCCCAGCAATTCTTGACTCTAATAACAAAAGCCAGAGTTGCTGTGTACACAGAACTCTATTCTGTTTCATTTATCTGCAGATGAAAGGGATGGACTTTTGCATATAATGTCAGTTAAAGCAACCTTCCAAATGCCAATGTGTATTAGTTGTTATGAGTATTTGTTTTTGACCTTTTTACTATCATTTTATACAGAAAAGAGCATTTTGGCACTGCATATTAAAACTGTTCCATTCTGTCCTTGATTCAACAGCATATTGGAGTCCACATCTTTTAGCGTCTAAATTGACATTTTAAAAGAAATGCAATATCCTTTCCCAATAAAGCTCTCTGTGTGCAGACAGCTCAGCAGTATTGCTAGCTCCAGTTGATGCACTTTCTACTTTATGTCCATGCTGTTTTATTAATTGAATTAGGTACAGCCATAGAAGTCTTATGGAACTGCCATTTGCAGCAACAAATTTAATTGATAACAGCAGGAACAAGTAGAGAGTGCACAGACTGGAAGCATTGACCTAATAGTATCATTGTATTACCAGCACAGTTTTCAGAGAGCTGTAACTTAGAAAGAAAAGCACAGAGAGGTGTAATTAAAGTATATTTATGGCTTTCGATTCAGTTGAATGGTAATAGGTATGGATGGTCCTATGCAAGTTTGGCTTTGGGTCCAAATATATTTCTCAGATACAGCTCCTGCGTGGGGCCCCCTTACATCTGTCAACACCCCAGAATTTGGGTGATAATATTCTTCACAGTGATCTTTCCCAATATATTACTCCTAATCAATCCCATCCACCTTTAGCTGACTCAGAAATGTGCTGTCTTTACCTCTAACTCTGGTAGGTCAAGTCAATATTATTAAAATTACTTTCCTCCCCAAATTTTTCTACATATTTCGGCAAACCCTGGTTCCTATACCTAAATCCTTTTATACATTGTGTATACTATACCCCACAGAGACTTTCAGATACTGTATCTACCATAATGTGGATGCAACCTGCCCTAAATGCCACTGAAATAGGCATGTTAACTCATAGGTTGTGGACACATACACATATACAGGCATCCTTAAGAGATGTTGTGGATATCAATACAGTGGATGGCCTGACAATTACTGTTACATAGTTACATAGTTACATAGTGGGTGAGGTTGAAAAAAGACACACGTCCATCAAGTCCAACCTATGTGTGTGATTATATATCAGTATTACATTGTATATCCCTGTATGTTGTGGTAGTTCAGGTGCTTATCTAATAGTTTTTTAAACAATCGATACTCCCCGCTGAGACCATCGCCTGTGGAAGGGAATTCCACATGCTTGCCACTCTTACAGAAAACCCTCTTAAACCCTCTGTTTAAGGTTAAATCTCTTTTCTTTCAAGAGTGGCCACGAGTCAACTCCCTTCTGCGAAAAAGTTTTATCCCTATTGTGGGGTCATCAGTACGGTATTTATAAATTGAAATCATATCCCCTCTCAAGCGTCTCTTCTTCAGAGAGAATAAGTTCAGTGCTTGCAACCTTTCCTCATAACTAATATCCTCCAGACCCTTTATTAGCTTTGTTGCCCTTCTTTGTACTCGCTCCATTTCCAGTACATCCTTCCTGATGACTGTTGCTCAGAACTGGACAGCATACTCTAGGTGTGGCCGGACCAGAGTCTTGTAGAGTGGGAGAATTATCATTTTATCTCTGGAGGTTGATCCCCTTTTTAATGCATGCCAATATTCTGTTTGCTTTGTTAGCAGCAGCTTGGCAATGCATGCCATTGCTGAGCCTATCATCTACTAGGACCCCCAGGTCCTTTTCCATCATAGATTTCCCCCAGAGGTTCTCCCCCCAGTGTATAGATTGCAGTCATATTTTTGCCACCCAAATGCATTATTTTAATTTGTTCTACATTAAACCTCCTTTGCCATGTAGTTGCCCACCCCATTAATTTGTTCAGATCTTTCTGCAAGGTTTCCACGTCCTGCAGAGAAGTTATTGCCCTGCTTAGCTTAGTATCGTCCGCAAATACAGAGATTGAACTGTTTACCCCATCCCCCTCGATTCCTTTGTGAAGACTGAGGAGAAGAATAAATTCAATACCTTTGCCATCTCCTCATCCTTTGTAACCAGAGGATGGGGAGATACTGTAGATCCTCTGATTTTGCTCTTGGGAATACAGTGCCTTGAAAAGTATTCATACCCCTTGAAATTTTTCACATTTTGTCATGTTATAACCAAAAACATAAGTGTATTTTATTGGGATTTTATCTGATAGACCAATGCAAAATGGCACATAATTGTGAACTGGAAGGGAACAGTAAATGATTATCAATACAAATAGTTGTACAAATAATTGTAAAAGTGTGGTGTGCATTTGTATTCAGCCCCCTTTACTCTGATATCTCTAACTAAAATCTAGTGAAACCAATTGCCTTCAGAAGTCACCTAATTAGTAAATAGAGTCCACCTCAGTGTAATTTAATCTCAATGTAAATACAGCTATTCTGTGAAGCCCTCAGAGGTTTGTTAGAGAACCTTAGTGAACAAACAACATTATGAAGGCCAAGGAACACACCAGACAGGTCAGGAATAAAGTTTGTGGAGAAGTTTAAAGCAGGGTTAGGTTCTAAAAAAATATCCCAAACTTTGAACATCTCACGGAGCACTGTTCAATCCATCACCCGAAAATGGAAAGAGTATGGCACAACTGCAAACCTTCCAAGACATGGCTGTCCAGGTAAACTGACAGGCCGGGCAAGGAGAGCATTAATCAGAGAAGCAGCCAAGAGGCCCATAATAACTCTGGAGGAGCTGCAGAGAGCCACAGCTCAGGTGGGAGAATCTGTCCACAGGACAACTATTAGTCATGCACGCCACAAATCTGGTCTTTATGGAAGAGTGGCAAGAAGAAAGCCATTGTTCAAGAAAGCCATAAGAAGTCCCATTTGTAGTTTGCGAGAAGCCATGTGGGGAACACAGCAAACATGTGGAAGAAGGTGCTGTGGTCAGATGAGACCAAAATTAAATGTTTTGTCCTAAAAGCAAAACACTATGTGTGGCGGAAAACTAACACTGCACATCACCCTGAACACACCATCCCCACCATGAAACATGGTGGTAGCAGCATGATGTTGTGGGGATGCTTTTCTTTAGCAGGGACAGGGAAGCTGGTAAGAAATGATGAGAAGATTGATGGAGGCAAATACAGGGCAATCTTAGAAGAAAATCTGTTAGAATCTGCAAAAGACTTGAGACAGTGGCAGAGGTTCACCTTGCAGCAGGGCAACAACCCTAAACATACAGCTAGAGTTAGAATGGAATGGTTTATATCAAAGCATATTCATGTGTTAGAATGGCCCAGTCAAAGTCCAGACCTAAATCCAATTGAGAATCTATGGCAAGACTTGAAAATTGCTGTTCACAGACACTTTCCATCCAATCTGACAGAGCTTGGGCTATTTTTCAAAGAAGGGAAAAAATTTCACTCTCTAGATATGAAAAGCTGGTAGAGACATCCCCAAAAAGACTTGCAGCTGTAATTGCAACTAAAGGTGGTTCTACAAAGTATTAATTCAGAGGGGCTGAATACAAATGTACACTTTTCACATATTTATTTGTAAAAAAAAAAATGAAAACCATTTATCATTTTCCTTCCACTACACAATTATGTGCCACTTTTTGTTGGTCTATCACATAAAATCCCAATAAAATAAATTTACGTTTTTGGTTGTAACATAACAAAATGTTGAGAATTTCAAGGGGTATGAATACTTTTTCAAGGCACTGTATGTGACAATGTTGCTGCTTTTTATGCTAGAAAGGCCATTCTCCCTAATTGGAAGTCTGATCCTCCTACCCTACAGCTGTGGGATTTTACTATTAATGAGATCTTACCGTGTTAAAAACATACCTTTCTTGGGTGTAATTGGCCCAAGAAATTTAAGAAAATCTGGGCACCATGGGTTGAGACAAGGGACTTAAGGATTTGATGTATTGATATACATGTAGCGGTACCCCCGTAAGGGCTGCTGAATGTTGCTGTCCACCTGTCACCCTGCCCAGCCCGGCATTCACTTCCCAGAAACTCCAAGACAATGAACAGTCCGTTAGCTGTTCTTCTTCTTCTTGTTTTGTGCTTTTGTTGAGGGATTATACCTTGGATGGGGTTAAGGAATTCCTGGGATGCCCAGAAAGATTTTTTTGCATAGCTTGGGACAAATTATAAACTCTCCTCTTCATCCAGCACAACTCTTGCTGCAGACTATTCCTTCCTCTTCCTCCAGCACAACTCTTCAGACACAACTAGCACATGGTTAGGCCTGGCACTGACTTTAGCCAGGCCCTAGCAACAGCCCTTTGCAGGCAGGGACTGCGGTCCCTTTTGGTGTAGCAAAAAGAATGGAAAGTTATGGTGATAGCTGTCCTAGGTGGACTACTAATCCCAGTCAGCCCTCTTCAGGCCCTGTCAGACCTCCTGGCTGCAGCTGCCTGTCTCCACTGCCCATGACACCACAGTCCTCATTGGCTCTACATTCATCTCAGATTTCCTGGCTGTTTGCCACTCACCGACACCTGGTGGATCCCTCCTGGAGACTTGCCCGGCAGTACTCTCCACTGTCCTTTCCTGCTCCTGGTCAGGACACCCCTGTGGTTTGTACGAGGGTCCCTTCCACTCCCGAGCTCCAGGCCCAAGGTCACCTCCCCCTAGACTGGGGAACTTCCTCAAAGGCCACGACATCTAGTACTCCATCTCCCATTTCTTCCACCCTACAACCCCTCCCCCAGCAGGGCTGACTCTAGGTATTTAAAGAGGCCTGTCCCCTGCCAATCCAAGTTGAAGATTGGTCAGGGCTCCTTAGAACACCCCAGGCAGCTCCACCTCTCTTACCCTCCTCCCTTCTAGAGTACTCTAGAAGCCAGAGGGAGGTAATCGAGAAGTGATGCTGAATGCAAGTCACCTGCTGCTACTCTAGGCCACCCCAGCCCACACAGATCAAAACAAATTAAATGTATCTGTACTGACAAAAATCCTACTACTAGCACCTACCTAAAGTAGAGGGTGCTACATACAAGGCTTGATGTCTATTGTGTCACTGAGTCATCATATGTTTGCTTATGACTACCTACTCCAGTGTATTGTTTTTCCATCCCTCTTCGACTACTTCCACTCCCCGCCCCCTTTTTCTCATTTTCCTTCTGAATACTATTGAACAGTATAGGCAATATAGTGTAATGGTCATATGGCTGTATGTTAACTTGCTGTATTCTCTTCCACTGAGTAATGCTGACATTGATAATAATACATTCTTCTTTGATATTTGAACCATGTGAATCCTATCATACAATATGCTGTATCCTCTTTATACCATTGACTGTGTCACTCTTGTTGTTTAATTATGTCTGTTTAAACTCCAGAACTAAAATGTATGTTATATATATTATTATATTATATATAATATATTGCAGTATTCCAATTCTTAGATGTGGTGGTTGCATAGGTTTCCTTTTTTTCTGCTGAGTACATTTTCTGAAAATAAAGCAAAATACTTGTTGCTTCTGGTAGAATTTAAAGTGGTTGTAAACCCTTACATATGCCCAGTGGAGGGATTATCCTCAGGTAATATGCAGAGATGAAGCAAATCCCCCCACATAAGTTGTATATTTCTATCTGCAGTCTACTCTTCTGTACATCAGTTCAAAGTCCATAACTTATAAAGCTTGTCTGAGATTTCAGAAAAAAAGAGTAGGAGAGCTGAAGTTACAATCTGCTGAGCTCAGTGAGGAGAGCTCTAAGAGCTGATAGGAGGGAAGATACCCCCCTCCCCCACCCCCTTCACACGGCACAAAAAGATAAAGCTAAGGCTATCAGTCTGCTGGAGCTCCCTCCCTGTTGCCATTTTTCTCTTGGTGTCAGGAAAAATTATCAGAAGTGATTCATGCTGGTAGCAGAGGATTAAAGCAAGCTTGGCGCAAGTGCAAGTGACAAGTACACACTCTAGAACAATATGCTTTGTTCATATTTCATATCTGAGGTTTACAACCACTTTAAGGGGTCTGTTTGGAAAACATCCACTGGACAAATGTCATGCAGATTAATGCAGAATGCCTGAATTTTGACAATAATGTCTGTAATAAATAAATTTATATAATCATCTGCTCCATCTAGTGGTCAAAATGTAGTATATTTTCTTACTGAGGTATTTTAGAAAACTATAATGCATTTTGGCTACTGATTGGAGCTGGCAATCATAGGAATTAATCTAATACAGAAATTACAGCCATAATTCATGCAGCCTGCATAAATTAGTGTGACATTCATCCATGAATGACGTATAAATAGACTCCAATGTGTCCATGTGGCCTAATGTGCATTGGACTGAAATCTGAAGCAATATTATTTGCCCTACCAGCTATCCTCAGAGTGATGTTGTTAGTAAATGAAATCAAGAAAGCAGCCTAGGGTGACAATGCTGCTCGTCCCTACATACAGTTTATGTAGCCCAGTCTGCGGCTCTGACATGAAAAGTATTCTATGTCTGTGCAGCAGAGGGGACTTTTACACAGACACAGATGCAGGAGAGACTCATATAAAAGAACATGGAGCAGTCAGTGTTGGACCACCTTCCATCCACTAGAGGGTGCACTGAGAATGTGAACTGCTAAAGACCCTAAAGAGGCCTTTGGAGGACTGTGGGAGATATAGTCCTCAAAAAAAAATAGCCTTACTACAGTTCTGTTCTTGTACTTCAACTCCCAGAAGCACTGAGTGGAGTGTTGTAGTTTTTTCCTGACTGTGGAAAGAGAGAAGAGGAAGCTGTTTGTGTGCTGAAGCTGGTGACGCTGCTAAGTGAGAGTACTCCCTGTGTCCCTGAATAGGGTCCGAACTGTTGTACCTGTTAGAGACCGCCATGTCAGAGGAGAGACAATTGCAGAGAGACTGAGGCTGGGAGCAGACAGGTGTGCAGAGTGAAGGAGAGACAAAGTGGCAACCCTATTGGAGCATCAGAAGATGCTCTGAATACTGGTGGAGCCTGCTGCCCAATTGAGAAGCCGGATGCTGAGGACATGGTACACTTTGCAGTAGCAGAAGAAGATCCTCTCTGGACACAGATTGGTTAGAGGCTGCTGGCCATCCCTTCATTGCACCTTGATGAAAGAGGGACAGAGTGCTTGCATCAGTTCTTAAAGGGACATTACCTTGAGCCCTCCAACACAACCGTTGGGCCCCAACAAGCAAGCTAACTGTTTTTGTGATATATATATATATATATATATATATATATATATATATATATATATATATATATATATATATACAGTGGGGACAGAAAGTATTCAGACCCCTTTACATTTTTCACTCTTTGTTATATTGCAGCCATTTGCTAAAATCATTTAAGTTCATTTTTTTCCTTAATAATGTACACACAGCACCCCATATTGACAGAAAAACACAGAATTGTTGACATTGTTGCAGATTTATTAAAAAAGAAAAACTGAAATATCACATGGTCCTAAGTATTCAGACCCTTTGCCGTGACACTTATATATTTAACTCAGGTGCTGTCCATTTCTTCTGATCATCATTGAGATGGTTCTACGCCTTCATTTGAGTCCAGCTGTGTTTGATTATACTGATTGGACTTGATTAGGAAAGTGCATGTCAGAGCAAATGAGAATCATGAGGTCAAAGGAACTGCCTGAAGAGCTCAGAGACAGAATTGTGGCAAGGCACAGATCTGGCCAAGGTTACAAAAAAATTCTGCTGCACTTATGGTTCCTAAGAGCACAGTGGCCTCCATAATCCTTAAATGGAAGATGTTTGGGACGACCAGAACCCTTCCTAGAGCTGGCCGTCTGGCCAAACTGAGCTATCAGGGGAGAAGAGCCTTGGTGAGAGAGGAAAAGAAGAACCCAAAGATCACTGTGGCTGAGCTCCAGAGATGCAGTCGGGAGATGGGAGAAAGTTGTAGAAAGTCAACCATCACTGCAGCCCTCCACCAGTCGGGGCTTTATGGCAGAGTGGCCCGATGGAAGCCTCTTCTCAGTGCAAGATACATGAAAGCCCGCATGGAGTTTGCTAGAAAACACCTAAAGGACTCCAAGATGGTGAGAAATAAGATTCTCTGGTCTGATGAGACCAAGATAGAACTTTTTGGCCTTAATTCTAAGCGGTATGTGTGGAGAAAACCAGGCACTGCTCATCACCTGTCCAATACAGTCCCAACAGTAAAGGATGGTGGTGGCAGCATCCTGCTGTGGGGGTGTTTTTCAGCTGCAGGGACAGGAAGACTGGTTGCAATCAAGGGAAAGATGAATGCGGCCAAAGACAGGGATATCCTGGACGAAAACCTTCTCCAGGGTGCTCAGGACCTCAGGCTGGGCCGAAGGTTTACCTTCCAACAAGACAATGACCCTAAGCACACAGCTAAAATAACAAAGGAGTGGCTTCACAACAACTCTGTGACTGTTCTTGAATGGCCCAGCCAGAGCCCTGACTCAAACCCAATTGAGCATCTCTGGAGAGACCTAAAGATGGCTGTCCACCAACGTTTACCATCCAACCTGACAGAACTGGAGAGGATCTGCAAGGAGGAATGGCAGAGGATCCCCAAATCCAGGTGTGAAAAACTTGTTGCATCTTTCCCAAAAAGACTCATGGCTGTATTAGATCAAAAGGGTGCTTCCACTAAATACTGAGCAAAGGGTCTGAATACTTAAGACTATGTGATATTTCAGTTTTTCTTTTTTAATAAATCTGCCAAAAAATTAAAAATGTCAACAATTCTGTGTTTTTCTGTCAATATGGGGTGCTGTGTGTACAATAATGAGGAAAAAAATGAACTTAAATGATTTTAACAAATGGCTGCAATATAACAAAGAGTGAAAAATTTAAGGGGGGTCTGAATACTTTCCGTCCCCACTGTATATATATATATATATATATATATATATATATATATATATATATATATATATATATATATATATATATATATATATAGACAGCAGCTACAGTATTTGAGGTTGCTGACTTCTTTTTTTTTAAAAAACAGGACTGAAATTACGCTTTAAAGTGGCAGTAAAGCCTAACTGCATACCCTATATGAAAAAGATCTGTGTACTGACCTTTGTTTTGTTTTTTTAATCTGTGTAAAGGAGCGCTCAACAATGACTGTGAATTCCTTGACCATGACATCACCCATAAGCTCTCACGGCCCAGCCAATGTTGGTGCTCCTTCCTTTCCGCTGATCGAACTGGATTAAAAAAAGTGCACAGATCTTTTTTATACAGGGTAAGCAGGATAGGTAGGGGAAAGTGAGTGAATGTTTTTAAGACGAGTTAGAGCTAGCCTTTTCTTGCACTTTAAGTATCTGAATTTGATTTGATATCAACCTCTTGCAGCCTACTGAACAGTCTGTACAGCAGAGCTTAGAGAAAGGGGGACAGAAACAGCACAAAGAGCCAATCAGGTGTGCAGCAGTGCAAGGAGCATGCTGACAAGAGGATAAAGCAGAGTGACAGAGAAATTAGCTCATCTGTGTGTTTCTTCTATTTTCACTATCTAGTCACAGATTGTATGTGTATTCACCTGTAAGTGAAAGAGTACCTGCAGAAGAGAAAGATCAGGCCCTGTTGCCTGCTAGACGGGGCTGTGGTTTACAGCAGCGCTGTGAACATTTCAGGACCTGAGGACAGAAATACATATCCTTTGAATGAAAGCAGCTCCCAGATATCTATTTCATCTGTGTATTCAGCTGTTTGCCTGGAGTTCAACTTCCTAACCGCTATCTGAAAATCATTTAGGAAATCCAATAGGATTCATACATGATTTTTTTAGCATTAGTCATTACACACATTTCCTATCATTTTTATTTGCAAGAAAGCCTTTAATGAAGTTAGAACTCTGTACTATTCATATATTAAGGTATTACCAAAAGAGTATCAGAGAATACCCAACCTGCTATCTTTACATCTTCCAGACCAAACAGTCAGAACCAAAGTCATATTAATAAAATCACTAAGGGCTAGTTTACACTTGCTTCAAAACATGGCCTTGGACACCCTTTGTTAAAGCTCTCTGAACACCAGTTAAAGCAGCTTCGATGACCCTTTGGTGGGGCTTCAGTAAAGCTTCATGGGGCTTCGATGAGACTTTGGTGGAGCTTCCATGAGGCTTTGGTGGAGCTTCCATGAGGCTTCAGTGGGGATTCGATGAGGCTTTGGTGGAGCTACGATGGGGCTTTAATGAGCCTTTGGTGGGGCTTTGATGAGGCTTCGTGGGGCTTCGATGAGGCTTTGGTGGAGCTTCGATGAGGCTTCAGTGGGGCTACAAGCGAGCTTTGCCATAGACTTCTATGGAGGCTTTGAAGAGGCTTTGAAGCACCACTAAAGCAACATGGGGATATAATTTTTGAATCAAAGATGAAGCAAAGCAAAGCAAAAGCAAGGTGTAAACAGGACTGTAAGCTAACCATTTTATTTAGTGACATAAGCTTCGTGTAAACGAGCCTGTTTGCTAAGCAGCTGGAACACATGGCACCCACCCATTGCTGTAACGTAGAATAGTTGTGTATAGTAGCAATGTTGGCTGGACCAATGAACCAAGCTGGACCAATGTAGCCAAGTATATATAAAGTATTCATACCTGGAATTCCTCTTTAAAATTACCTGTATAGCTTGAGCCTTAACTACTGTACATCCAAAATAACTTCATTCATAGGGTAATTAGGTTTTGGAAAATACTTTGAGAGCAGACAGATAATTAAAAAGTATGTTGTTTATAAAGTGCTATGTGTTCTCGAAATACTGAATCATAGGAGACATGTCATCAGAACATCATTTTATTTTATTTATCCAATACTTGAGCAGAGAGGTGACAAGTTATTTCTCATTTAACTTAAGTTACATTATAAATGCATCACCAAATGATCACAATAACCTGCAAATAATAACTACATTGTACTATTTAAAGTACAGCAACAATTGCTCATCATGCTTACGCTGACCCCAAATAGAATAGTAAGTCCAGCTTTTCAGAAGTGACATTAAACCCATAATAAGGCAAAAAAACAAAAGTGTAATATATTGCAGCTTACCAATCATTAGATGTGGTGGCTGCATTAGTTTTAGTTTTTTTTTTTACTTTTCCCCTCTGTTTTCACCTGATGATTTACCTAATAGCACGCCTCCTGTAGTAGACTCTGGATGAACTAGCACAGCGGGCACATTTGGACAGCAGCATTGTCAGTCTTGGGGGAGGTTTAGATATACTAGTAGATTTAAATACACTAACATATTAAAGCTAAACTCCAGCTTACACTTTATACGGAGTTAAAGCAACAGTTTTTTTTCTTTTGGAATATAGGTTTTATTTTCATAAATAAATAAAAGTTGACTGCACCCCTATCAGGGTTAAATGGTCTGCCTCAACCCTCTTACTAATACATCTGAAGAACAGTTTGTTCTGTTGAAAAACAACAGAAGTACTGACAGGATCACCAGGTGAAAATAAAAGAGAGGAAGCCTAAAAAGAAAGCTAATGCACATCTAAGAACCTGGTAATCTACAATTTAATAAATATTTGCTTTTGGGTTTAATACCACTTTAACTGATCCTCAAAATATGAATTTATTTATTTATTACAGGTACTTTTATAGCTCTGTCAAATTACACAATGCTTTACATACATTGTATATTGCACATTCACATCTTTTTCATACATAGTTACTAAAAACCCAATAACCACAAATTATGTAACTTTTTTGTGCATTTTTTTCTATTTTATGAGAAAAGCCTACAAAAAGTTGTGAGCTTTGTTCTGTATATAAAATAATAAAAAGGTGTCAAAAGTCTGACAAACCACTTGCCCAGTTGGTTTTCTTTTTATACTCTTTACAGACTAAATATTTAAAAGGGAGATTTCACTTGATTAATTAGCACCACTAAATAGCACCAATAATTTCTGTGAAATGTTTTACAAATATGGAGTATTTTGCTTATGGGTATGGGTCCGATCTAAAAATCAAGGTAAAATGTGCCCTTCCAGGGTAGAATGTGACATTTGAAATCTGATTATCCGATAAGGATGTGGCATATGCTTTTCTTTCCCTCATTTGTTATACCTCTGTTCCATGTATATTTTGTTGAATGATGCATGTTCACTGAGGTTTTTTCTTCCAATAACTTAGAGCAAGAATACAAACACACTGCTTAGTTACATGCGCTATAAAAGGTTTGTAGATATACCAAACAACACACAGTGACAACACTTATTCTAGTCTATTTACAGTAGTATTATAGCAAACTAATCTTGATGAATGGAGATCATGTGCAAGTCTATTTACATATGAAATCATAACTGCCCAATCATTTAAAGAACAGCTGTAGGGCATTTATCATTTAGCTCATATGTATCTCTAAGTTAATATATTAAAAAAATGCCGTAATATTTTTATTAAAAAAAAAACATTAACTGAATTTTTAAATGCAACTAGTTTACCTGAAATTGTCTTGGTAGCATCCTCCTGTTATCAGTTACATGGCAATATTTTGTGTTGGAAAAGGGAGAGGTAGCATTAAGAGCCAATCAGACTTTTCTGCACATGTGCTAACAGTAAACATCAGTCGTGGCTGGTGCAAAAAAATTTGAGCGGGGGGGGGGGGCATGAACAAATCCCTCCAGGTCCACACTTACCCTACAAACCGAGCCCTCCAGCGGTCACGGCTCCCCTGATAACCGGCGCCACGACATCCATGTTAACTCAGTCTTCTTTCCAGGTTACATATCTTCAGCCTTTTGTCCTGATTGGCCAGGGTGAGAAGACGGAAACCGATGGTGATGGTTGATTTGCTAAAGTCACAAAATGGGAGGATTTGGGGCACAGTGCTCTGTGCCCCAAGGACAACATGAAACAAGCCAATTAGAGGCTCAGGCTCTAATAACGTGCTTGTAAAAAAATGACAGACCTAATTGAAACCTATTAGTCCGGAGCCCCACACAGTGCACAGCCGCACACATAGAAGGATTCATTTTAAAATAAATGAAACCTATTAGTCTGGAGCCCCACACAGTGCACAGCCACACACATAGAACGATTCGTTTTAAAATAAATGATAATATGACTAACATTTTTAACTTTAATGTTAGTCATATTATGTTATTTAAAAATAAATTGTTCTATGGTTACATCATACAAACTAGGGGGGCGGTTGCAAAGTAGGGGGGTGGCGTCCCTGCGCCCCCTATGGACCGGCCACCACTGGTGAATATGCTGGCAGGAGAAGAGAGCAAAGTAATGACCTCAAAAATGTGTTGCTGCAGATTTATTGTCCAACCAGAAAGCTGAGGCTTTGTTCTGACCCATGTTCTCAACTAAGTTGGGCTCCTGCTGACGTGAAGGTCAAGAATCTTGATGTGGTGTCTGGCAGTGGTGCTTGGGATACATATTTTGCTGCACAGAATTATACATCCTTTTACAGGTGAACCAGTTCCAATGAACAGTATACTTATATTCAATGAACTCATATAATAGCAAACCCTGCAACATATGGGTTTAGGAAATGAAATGAAAGAAAATACATGTTGTTTGGGTAAAATATCTCATATTCCAATATATTTGCAGTAATAATGGCTAAGCTGTTCCCACACATGCACACAGGCGTCAGTCATTCTGGCACACCTGGAGTGTGCTGGGAATGCATGCTGAGCTGCGAATGCGCAGGTAAGTGGTTGTTGTTGCAGAAGAGATATGGCGTGTGTCTTCTGCAATAAAGAGTTGTCTGCTTGCAGTCTTTAAAAAAAAAAGGGTTCAATTCTGCTGTAATATAGAAGTCAGAGTGCTCTGTTTATTGCCAATAGTTAGGACAGCGCTATACAGGGGGACCTTGATGAGGCATTACAGCTTTCACATATATCTGCAAATGTCGTGCAACTAAGACCTTGTGTTTTTAACACAAAATGTTAGACAGTTTAATTCATTTATTTATTTTGCTCGTTAGAAGGTAAGTGTGCTGGGAAATACATTGAGGTGCATTTATAAAAACTGGAGTGGTTGTGCATTGCAACCAACCAGCTTCTATCTTTTATTTTCCAAGCTTCACTGAATAAGCTGAAGATAGAAGCTGATTGTTTGCCATGCGCGTCTGCTCCAGATTATGGCTGCGCCAGTTTTGATAAATTCCCTCCTTTTCATTCTATATGAGGGTCATAGTCTGATATAGTTGCTTCTAGTGTGTGCCAGATTATTCCCAACAATCATTTTGTGGTTGCACATGCAACCTTTTTTGTCATTAGATTGTTGCACAATTTCACCTGCCTGATTTTTAGCATTACAAAAATTATAAAAAGTCTTCACCAAATGCATGACCAAATACAGCCCAGTGTCTATGTAATATAGCTGGATCATAGTAATATACCGTATTTATTTAATCTGCCTGGGCATTGTGCCCATTAAATGCAGCCACTGTGCCATTAAATGCAGCCACTGTGCCCCATCAAATGCAGCCACTGTGCCCATCAATTGCAGTCACTGTGCCCATCAATTGCAGACACTGTGCCATCAGTTGCATCAATTGCAGCCATTGTGCTCATCTGCAACTCAGATCACTGTCACTGTGCCCATCTGTCACTCAGATCACTGTCACTGTGCCCATCTGTCACTCAGATCACTGTCACTGTGCCCATCTGTCACTCAGATCACTGTCACTGTGCCCATCTGTCACTCAGATCACTGTCACTGTGCCCATCTGTCACTCAGATCACTGTCACTGTGCCCATCTGTCACTCAGATCACTGTCACTGTGCCCATCAGTCACTCAGATCACTGTCATTGTGCCCATCTGTCACTCAGATCACTGTCATTGTGCCCATCTGCCACTCAGCTTTCATTCTCAGTCAGGGATCTCTCACACTAATCGGCTGATGTCAGTCAGTATTTGTGGATCCGCCGATGCTCTCTTACCTTCAGGATCCCGGCCATATCCCCGCCGATCATTTTCAGTGCAGCCTTACAGCAGATCCTCCACTCACACTGCGGCCATCCGAGCAGCAGAGGCCGCCTCACCCCCCTCCCTCCCCGGCCAGCCAGCCAGCCACCTCCCCGGTCACAGGGGGCTCCGGCTTGGGGGTCTCAGCACCCACTCCGTCCGAACCACCGCCAGCCCATCCCCCCCGATGTCACCCCCAGTTCCCCTCGAGGTACAGCAAGGGTGCGAAGCGCCAACAATACAGCACCGAGCCTGACCATCCTCCCCTTCCCCAGTACCGACACCGACCTCCGCTATACCACCAGTCCTGCACCACTGCCCTCCATACTGGAAATATGGACCCCCACTAACTCGGAGCCTGGCCGTCCGGTACTGACCATACTCTTAGAGCACACAGCAGCGAGCTGCGAAACTGGAAGTGGTGCTGCAAAAAGCACCACACACACCACCCTCTGGTCCCAGCCAATAAAAAGATAGGCGAAGGGGCCAGAGACAAATGACAGTAGAGTGGGGAGTGTCCGGGGCGCTTCGCTTGCTTCCCGAACACACCCTAGACAAGGGCGAATCAGCTTCCCAGCCTGCAATCAGCCCCCGCTGATGTAATTTTCAGGTGCCGGGCGCCTGAACAGGGGGTGGCAGGGGCGGCCACAAATAGATTCATGCAAAGCATGAATCTATCTATTGGTGCTAGAGGGGGTGGCAGGAGAGAGGGTGCGGTGCCCATGCGCCCTTATGGACGCACCGCCACTGCTGCAAGTTATATATACCCTGCCAAGTCTTGAAAAAAATACTAGATCAAAAAACTACCATGATGCATGATGCCATTTCTGGCTTGTACTAAGGCATGCTAATATATGCTGCATTGCTATATTGCTATTTTATCATGAACTAATATGACATAACAGTCTGAACAAATCTGCCAAAGTTTAGTCAGAAAGACTGACCCATTATGATATGAGAGCAATGATTTCTATGAATAGTAGAAAATCTTATAGGGCGTACACACACGGTCGGACTTTGTTCGGACATTCCGACAACAAAATCCTAGGATTTTTTCCGACGGATGTTGACTCAAACTTGTCTTGCATACACACGGTCACACAAAGTTGTCGGAAAATCCGATCGTTCTGAACGCGGTGGCGTAAAACACGTACGTCGGGACTATAAACGGGGCAGTGGCCAATAGCTTTAATCTCTTTATTTATTCTGAGCATGCGTGGCACTTTGTCCGTCGGATTTGTGTACACACGATCGGAATTTCCGACAACGGATTTTGTTGTCGGAAAATTTTATCTCCTGCTCTCCAACTTTGTGTGTCGGAAAATCCGATGGAAAATGTCCGATGGAGCCCACACACAGTTGGACATTTTCCAACGGGGCATTAGAATATGGTCTGGTAGGTAAATGGTGGGGGGGGGTCCCAAATAGCAATATGACATATTCAAGTTGAATATTCTAATGTACATCAGCCAAAACATACAGACTGCAAAAAGTAACCTTCTATGAGGAGGTGAGCTGCCATCTACAAGTAGATAAAAGGAGGCCCATAGACGTGGTGTATCTGGATTTTGCAAAAGCATTTGACACAGTTCCCCATAAACGTTTACTGCACAAAGTAAGGTCCGTTGGCATGGACCATAGGATGAGTCCATGGATTGAAAACTGGCTACAAGGGCGTGTTCAGAGGGTGGTGATAAATGGGGAGTACTCAGAATGGTCAGGGGTGGGTAGTGGGGTTCCCCAGGGTTCTGTGCTGGGACCAATCCTATTTAATTTATTCATAAACGACCTGGAGGATGGGATAAACAGTTCAATCTCTGTATTTGCGGACAATACTAAGCTAAGCAGGGCAATAACTTCTCCGCAGGATGTGGAAACATTGCAAGAGGATCTGAACAAATTAATGGGGTGGGCAACTACATGACAAATGAGGTATAATGTAGAAAAAATTAAAATAATGCATTTGGGTGGCAAAAATAGGAATGTAATCTACTCACTAGGGGGTGAACCTCTGGGGGAATCTATGATGGAAAAGGACCTGGGGGTCCTAGTAGATGATAGGCTCAGCAATGGCATGCAATGCCAAGCTGCTTCTAACAAAGCAAACAGAATATTGGCATGTATTAAAAAGGGGATCAACTCCAGGGATAAAGTGATAATTCTCCCACTTTACAAGACTCTGGTCCGGCCACACCTGGAGTATGTTGTCCAGTTCTGGGCACCAGTCCTCAGGAAGGATGTACTGGAAATGGAGCGAGTACAAAGAAGGGCAACAAAGCTAATAAAGGGTTTGGAAGATATTAGTTATGAGGAAAGGTTGCGAGCACTGAACTTATTTTCTCTGGAAAAAAGACGCTTAAGAGGGGATAGGATAGATCATAGGATTTCAATTTATAAATACCGTACTGGTGACCCCACAATAGGGATAAAATGTTTCCACGAAAGGTAATTTAATAAGACACGCGGCCATTTACTAAAATTATAAGAAAAGCAGTTTAACCTTAAACTATGTAGAGGGTTCTTTACTGTAAGAGCGGTTAGGATGTGGAATTCTCTTCCACAGGCGGTGGTTTCAGCGGGGAGCATCAATCATTTCATAAAACTACTGAATGACCACAACATACAGGGATATACAATGTAATACTGACACATAATCACACACATAGGTTGGACTTGATGGACTTGTGTCTTTTTTCAACCTCGCCTACTATGTAACTATGTAACTATGTAAATCACTTTTTTTTAGTAAACGAGGAAATGAATAGAACCTCTGTCATATTATTATTACTGTATGTGTCTTCATTTCCCAGTGACAACTGCTCCCTTCATTTTTTGTCATGTTGTCACAGGAAGTAGCATCTTTAAATAGGGTCACGGAAAGCATAAAAAGTAACAGTAGTTACTCTCCCAAGTCTATTTCAAAAAAGCTTTGGCCTTAGTGACCACAGTGGATGAGATGACTATAAAATCAGGTCCAATAATGCTGTATGTTCATAGTTGGTGTCTGTATGATGAAGTGTTTTTCAGACATATTTTGTGTAACCTTTACTAACAAAATGGGTTCCTCTTATCAAAATTTATATTACAGGATAGCAGAAAATATGTTTTTACTATTATACTGTACAACAAGGAAGCACCAATCCCAGCTTTTACTTTAACTATGGCTTTATTTTATCTATGCAGTTCCCCCTCGCTATAGGAAACCCTGATAAAATGGTATTAAAAATGACCTGCATTTTAACAATCACATAATTTTCACTGATAGTTCAGCTATGAGCTGTACAATTTAAAATATATTCATTACACAGAAGCACACTTCATAATATCAGAATCTCAATGGCTACAGAACCGCTTCCCGATCGCCTCACGCACATATACTGCGACAGAAGGGCAGATTAACATACCTGTATGTTGCCCTTTAAGAGGCGGCTTGCGGGTGCGTGCGCGCTCGCCAGGAGCTTTGTGACCGTGATAGCGGGTCCCGCGGACTCCATGTCCGCGGGGATACCTGCAATCGTCTCACGGTGAGGAAGAACAGGGAGATGCTAATGTAAACAAACATCTCCCCGTTCTGCCTAATGACGCTGTCACTGATCGCAGCTCCCTGTAATCGGGAGCGGTGATCAGTGTAGTGTCACACACAGCCCCTCCCCCCCACAGTTAGAATCACTCCCTAGGACACACTTAACCCCTACAGCGCCACCTAGTGGTTCACCCCTTCACTGCCAGTCACATTTACACAGCAATCAATGCATTTTTAATCGCACTGATCGCTGTATAAATGTGAATGGTCCCAAAATCACTCCAAAATTGTCCGACGTGTCCGCCATAATGTCACAGTCATGATAAAAATCACTGATCGCCATCATTACTAGTAAAAAAAAATTATCAATAAAAATGCCATAAAACTATCCCCAATTTTGTAGACGCTATAACCTTAGAGCAAACCAATCAATAAACGCTTATTGCGATTTTTTGTTACCAAAAATATGTAGAAGAATATGTATCGCCTAAACTGAGGAAAAAAAAATGTTTTTTTATATATTTTTTGGGGATATTTATTATAGCAAAAAGTAAAAAATAATGCTTTTTTTTTTTTAAATTGTCGCTATTTTTTTGTTTATAGCGCAAAAAATAAAAACCGCAGAGGTGATCAAATACCACCAAAAGAAAGCTCTATTTGTGGGGAAAAAAGGGACATACATTTAGTTTGTGTACAATGTCGCATGACCACGAAATTGTCAGTTAAATTGATGCAGTGTCGTATTTCAAAAAATGGCCTGGTCCTCTAGGGGGTGAATCCTTCCGGTCCTTAAGTGGTTAAATACTGAGGGAAAAACATTATGAGGGAAAAACATTACTCGTAACTAGCAATTCATTTATGACATTCTGGTTGCTCACTAATTTCTTGTCCCTTACCCCCTACATCCCCCTATTCCCTTTTGTTTTCTTTATTGACACATTTTAGGAATAAATACCTGAGAAGTGAATTTGTTTTTTTCCTTTCTATTTGCTCTAACTTATTACTGATTTTACACTTTATTTTTATTTGTTTATTTATTTATGTATTTATTTATTTATTTATTTATTATTTGTGACATTATTTATTTATATGTTTTCCATTTACTGATAACAGGTACATTGTATTCATATATGTATTTTATTGTCAAACCTGAATTCTTTACTTAAATAAAGAATATACAAAAAATAAAAAAAAATATATATATACTTTTTATAGATTAGATATGTATATATTTTGGAGTAACAATAAAGGTTTGTACTTTGATTGGTTTTTAAGGTGTGACAATTTTTGGGTTTCTTAAACATGCTCTGGTCTCCCCATACTTTAAAAATAATACTTGTTGGACCCCACGAGTCTGAACAACTTAAGGCCAATCTCTTTTCTCCCATTTACCTGCAAATTTCTAGAATAGCACCTCACTGACAACAGCTACTCCGTACTCAAACTCTTAAGCTGGCCAGCTAAGTTCTTATGTTTTTGTTTTGATTTCATTCAGCCAGTGGATTCCTCCATTCACACTTACAAGGTGGATGGAGGAATTCTCTCTGCCAGGACATTGTATTCTGAAAGCAGGACCCGCTGACAGCCACTGATTGAGAAACGTTTTCTAGCATGTCCATTCGACAGAAGTCGATCAGTCGAACCAGCTGAATTTCGATCAGTGTTGAGCCAACTTTAGACCTTTCTGCTGCCTTTCATACACTTGACCACCCACTTCTCAAAAAACTTTTCTCCCTTGGCCTCAAGGCTCTTTTCTGATTCTCCTCTTACCTATCCCAATGCACCTTCAATGTCACCTATAACACTATCTCCTCCTCTCTTCCTCCTCTTTCTGTAGGGGTCCTCTAAGGCTTTGTCCTCAGACCCCTCCTGATCTCTATCTACACCTACTCTGTGGGTCATGCAAAACAATCAGTTGTTAACCTCACATGGATTCCCATACGATTTCCATGCTGACAACACCCAAATCTATTGGTTTACTCTTCAGCCCACATCTTCAGTATCTTTATGCATCACAAATTTACTAACTGACATATCAGTATGGATGTCACATCACTTCCTCAAACTCACCCGTGTCCCCTACTCCGACTTTTCCATCCAGATCAATAACACAACTATGAGTTCCTCCCCTCACGTAAGTGTACTAGGTGTAATCCTGGACTCTGACCTCTCCATACGGCCCCACTTTGTCCAAATATTGCTGCCTTCACCCCTGTAACATTTCCAAAATGTGCCCCTTCTTAACAATTGGCAACACAAAGTTACTAATTCACTCTACTGTTTTATCTCTCTTCAACCTTTGCAACTTCCTCCATATTGGCCTACCTTTACATATGCTATCCTCCCTTCAGTCTATCATGAATGCTGCCACCAGACTTATCCAGCTTACCAACTGTTCTGTGGCCATTGACTCTCTTTGCCAATTCTGAATGTTTATTCAAAACCACCACAAACCTGCCTCAAGCTGGATCACCAATCTTTTGTAAAATATAACCCAAACTGTCCTCTCTGCTCCTCCCACTCTCTACCTCCCTTGTCAACTCCTCTTATGCATGACTCTAGGGTTTCTTTAGAAATGCTCCCTTCCTGTGGAACCCCCACCCCTAATTTGTCTGTCTCCTGCTCTGTCTGCTTTTTAGGCAATCTCTTAAAACTCATCTCTTCAGGGAAGCCTATCCCACCTCCACCTGGAAACTGTACTTTCTCCATTAACTCATCCCTCATACTTATTATGTTTTGTACCACTTGCCCCTCCCTTTTAGATTGTAGGCTTTAATAAGCCAAGCCCTCCTAACCCTATTGTTTCTAATTGCAATTTAACTGTACTGTCTCCCTTTATTTTATAATGGGCTGTGCAAACTGTTGGGTCTATATAAATCCTGTATTATAATAGTAGCAATAATAATAATATTTTAAAAATACTTGATAATGTCTTAAGTTGAGCCAGCACACCTTCAATAAAGTAGTACCCAGTGTTTAGTAGCAATAGAAAAAAATGGTATATGCTTAAAGCCTTCAACACTCTAACCAAAACTAAAAATTATTTCGGCTGGAGGTGGACCCTAAATTATTGAAAATCCATCAATGTATCAAGATAAAATCCATAATAACTAAAAAGCATTTTCTATGTGTGTGTGTTAATAGCAGCTATACTAAATCTTACATGGCTTTGCTGTTATATAAACTACTCAGTGGATGTTTTCCTCTATATGATGGTGTATTGGGAACCTGCACCAATAATCTTAATCTTAAAAAGGAAAGAAAAGTGTTATATCTTACTATAAAAGTAGCTGATAATCTGAAGAATCAGGTATACAGTCAAGGACAGGTAAAGGTGAAGCTTAGCACCTATATTGCCTAAACAAAAATGGTAATTCAGTTGGTATCTCTATAAATAAAAACTTAATATATCAAACTATCGCAGTAGATGACCATATAAAAGACTAAAACAAATACTAGCTTAGCACCTCTAGCACTCGACACATGAGTGTATTATAACACGAACCATATAACTATGCAGGTAAATTAATTCAAACATTCCAAGAACAGTAAGATAAGATACTAAAAGAAAAATTATTTGATCATTGGACCTCTAGGACTGAGAGCCCTGGGGAACATGCAGGCTGCCACAGAACACAGTGACATCGGCCCTCGTGTATGAAATTGTCTAAAGGAAATGAGTGCTCTGCTCATAGCAACTCATACATTTGTGTCTTTCAGCACTATGAATTAGCAGTTCTTGTAGACACTGTTCTACATGGGGGTCTGACAGAGAGGCACCTTAGAATCTAGACAGATAGGGGTAAGCAGGGGTGTATAACACATACCAGTTACTGCCTTTTAAATAGAAGGAATATAATTGTAATGGACTGAATGATGATACTTCAGAAATGGTGCAGGCATCCACTAAATTGCTACAAATACAAATGCATTAGCTCTAAAGAATTTGTATACAATTTGTTTATACTAGTTATTCAATGACTATGTTATGCAATGGTTCCTAACAATACTGTTCGCTCTAACAGATTTTTCTATGAATGAATTAGTGTTATATTACTCAGAAAACATGGCCACAATTAAAAAGAAACACTGTGCTGGGTAACTTTTACCCATTATGCTGCGTTGTGTAGGCTGAGATTGCTATGTTGCATTTAGGTTAGGTATCTGAACTGAATGTTAGAGTGATGTAGATGCAAAGTGCACTGACTTGCTGCAATAACAGCATACTAAACGTGTGACAAAGGGTGACACCAAATAGATGAGTTGCACTATTGTTGGTCTATGTAGAAATGTTGCTGTGATGTATTGTTGCTGTCCAGACTCAGTCGGGGCCTCTCCTTAGACTTGGACATAGTAAGACAACCGCTGCAGCCACTGCCAGGAGGAAGAGGGGATTCCACAGAGCAGCCTGGGAAAGAGAAATAAGGGGATGTAAGGAAAACACAGCCATGCCATTAGGGGTATTTATTACATTTGTTAAATGGTGGCTTGACATTTCCTCATTCATTCATTTTAACTAACTCCACTTTGACACTTATGCTTCTCTCCACCACTTTTAATGGCAATACACTTTATGTGTACAGCATATTTCTAAAATGGCTAATGGGTGAATTGCTGATCTTTTGCGGCTATACACCCCTTGCAAGATTCTTTGCATTTACAAAGCTTTGCTGTGCAGACTTGTTAATGCATTTAACCCAAATTAAAGCCTGGTAAACACTAATAATGTTTTTTCTTTCAACCCAGTTGGAGCTGCTGTACTAACAGTCAGATTATAGTACAACGATCTCTCCCTGCTGAGCTGTTGTGTTCTGACAGGAGGACTGCCCCCCGCCAGAATACTCCGGTCAGGGCTCTTAGCCATTGGCTGAGAGTATAGATTAGGAGCCAGTTGGCTGCTGGTATTCCAGCATGCTTGTCCAACAGAAGCCGGCCAAACATCTGGTTTCTGTTGGACCGGCTGACATACACACGGGCCATTTTTATTGAACCGCCCAATGTCTCCTGTTATTTGGCCCATGTGTACTAGGCATCAGTCTTTTTTGCTCCCTCTGCCCAATATCCACATTTCCCATTCTTCAGGCGGAAAAGCGGGCTCAGTAACAATTACTGTATTTATAGTATAGCCAATGCAATACTTTCATTGACCTTGACTTTTTTTAAAGTACACTATGTATATATGAAAACTAACACTTTTTTTCTTTTTAATTTTGGGTAGGGAATGGTTTGATCTTCAGTCACATTTTTTTTTATGCCATCTGTTTCCCATTGGGAAGATTTACCTTTACCCGCAGACACAGGAATTGAGAGAAAATTTCTCCAAGGGGAGGAAAATGCCCTCTTAGATATTTGTCACTGCAACAAGTGTCCCTATTTCAAAATTTCCCCCTCTTCCTGTTCTAGTGACAACTCAAACTCATTGTCAGTAATGGTGACATTGGTAATCAGGACAGTTAGAGAGAGTGAATATCTGCAACACAGATGCAGACAACAATAAAGAAAAAACTGATGCCAGTTGTAACCCTTCAAAATGTAAAATAGCTTTAGATAACATTTAAGCATTTACTGTTTTCAAATAAAAAATCTTCAATGTAAGCAGTGATTTCATATGGACAACCACCAAACTTTGTCACTCCTACAGATAGGTCTAAGCATTTATAAACATCAAGCTGTATGGTCAGGTTTAAAAAGAATAGCAGCTAATGCAAAAAAATTCTATTTAACATTTTTTTCTGATCTTATTATGTCTCTTTAAATTGATCCAAAAATGATAAAGCCCATCTCCAGCAAAAACATGTGCTTTTAAGTCTGTATATTGTGGATAAGGTTTAGAACCTGTGTCCTGACATATATGATCTCTGCTCATTTCCTGTTTTCAATACATAATGTTATGGGGTCAGGAATTGAGAAGAAAACTCCCTAATGAAGACACAGGGAAAAAAAGCTTGAGAGAAGTCCTAGCTCTTCAACTTAAAATGCGTTATTGCTGTCCTATCTCTCACTGGAGAGATTTGTTCCTTATTTTGTCAGTTGCCATATCTATATTTAATTCCTTATGTAGCTTTAGATCCATTGTCTTGTATCATGAACTGCAAAAAAAAACCTAAATCTTCCTTTCTCTAGTAATGCACAGTAAAGTCAGGTACTCCATGCTGATAGCTGACCTTTACATATTGGAGCCACCATTGCCTCAGCCTTGTAATTGACAACCAACAACAGCCAGCCAGAAGCCTATGTAGCTCCATTATTCACAGCACTGCTTTTCAATTGGAGTGACTGACTTCCTGCTGGAGGAAAATTTGTTTATTTGCTGCTCATAGTTTGGTGCCAAGGCTATTGGTTATAAAAGAATATGGGACAGGGCATTGTAAGCAATTGAGTCCCTTTTACATGAGCACCTAATTTTTTTCACGAAAGAGGGCAAATGCCTCCTTACCCTCTACTGTGAAACTTGGGGCAGCTACAAAATCAAACACAGGTTGTAACTCTTCCCCACTCTAACTTTGTTTGACTGGTAATGGGCCTTACCATTTCCAGAAGGATAGTGGTGAATGAAATATTCTGTTTAGAAAACCAGACACATGTATGCATGAAACAGAACAGGTATCATTAATAACAAGCTCACTACAATACAATTACTATTACATCAATTGTGAAAGCAGGATTTGAAGAAAAAAATTAAACAGCATTAAAACCAGAGGATTACCATTACAGCCAGGGAACTACCTTATTTAGATCATGGCAAGTGCACTTTACAATGGACCTTAGCCAACTAGGCTCTGCTTTTTTTTTTTTCTTTTTTCTTGCTGCCAAAATGACTAGTAATAATTCATAATTCCCATTCCACTCACAGTTATATCACTGGAAAGAAGAAACATTTTCTGCAGTAAGCTGCTCATGCTTATAATCACAGATCAGAGACAGTCTTATGATATAGGTAGCTGGAATAGTATGCAGGGAGTAGTAATATAATAGAAGTATGCAGGGAGTAGTAATATAATAGAAGAAGCATGCAAAAAAGTGACTGGTTCTGCTCTCTGATACTGTAATAAGTGCAGGCAAGAAATAATTGAATTTTTTCAGTAATCTGGGATTATAAATACACTAATATTTAACTTTTATGACAACCCCCTCAAAAAGGATTAGTCATTTAAAGTGACTTTGTCACCTAAAATAAAAATTCTAAATGAACATGACTAACATGAAAAAAATTAACACTTAGAGGTTCACCAATCACTGATCACCACAGACAGCTGCCCAAGCTGTACTATTAGTGGATCATCATCATCAATTAGTTTATGTTTGATAAACCCAGCCATTAAAAGACCATCTAGACACAAATTAGTGCACACAAAATTGTGTGCAAAACAACTGAAACTTAGCAATACGTTGCCATCAATACAAAATGGGTTACAAACAATGTTAAATAATGTACTTAAGATTTTATTGAAAAATTATAATGATCAGAAATGTGCATATCAGTTTTATAATATCTAGTTAACATAAATCTACCTTATTTTCAGGTTTCCCCTTTAGGTGTACCATACATACAGTATGATATGGGCTTTTTTAAAAAAAAAAAAGTTCAAATTGAAGTAACTTGTAGAAACCAATCAGAATTCATAGATTTCCTCTGATTATTCTGAACCCCGATTGGCTGCTGTGAGTTACTGTATTTTGCATATTGTACTGTAAGTCTACCCTTTTTTACTGGTGCTGAGACCTGTAGGGCAGAATTCTGTTAAAAAATGGGCATAAAAGAAAATTTTGTAGTGCCAATCAAGTGTAGATCCTGTGCATAGGAGAGCAGTAATCAGGGCTTTTTTTCCCAGAGAATAGGTGCAGGAACTCCCCCCTTCTGAGTCACTCCTTGTCTCCGCCCCCTACCCACCTCTGAGCACTGTTCCTTGGTTTCACTTCCTACCCACCTCCCAGTACCGGCCCTTTTAGAGTTTACAGAACCAAGTATCATTTTGTGGTGCTAAATAATTTGTGTGGGATTTTGTTAATTATAACAAGAAAAGCAGAAAAATAGATCCTCTGCAGCCAGCAACAACAGACCCCACCCCAGCAACAATAGACCTCCCCCCAGCAGTAATAGATACCCCCCCCAGCAACAATGGACCGCCGATTACAAAATAATACCCCAGCAACATTAGCTCCACCCCTACAACAATATACCCCCAGCAAGATCAACAGATTTCCCAGTGGCCAGAAATGATAGGCCCTCCAGCAGCCAGCAACAATAGACCACTCCCTCATCAATTGACCCCCCCCCCGCAACAATAGACCCCCACACATAAATGGATTCCTGCCAGCATCAATACACCCCCCAGTATCCCTTGCCATTACATATACGTGCCCTACGTTCTTGCTGAAAAAAAGCCCTGGCAGTAATTAACCACGCTGTAAAAGTATATAAGAGTAACAAAGCTATTTATAAAAGATTATTTATATTGGATTCTGTAATCAGTGGTCTCTTCAAACCTGAATATGTCTGAGATAATGTTATCATCCTGAGGCAGTACATGTGATGATGTTTGTTGTATAAGTTGCTCAGTTTCCGGTTTCCAGTGAAAATGATCTGTACAGTCCCAGTTGTCCAGCCTTTTATGCTAGTATAAAATACACGGTCCAGTTGCTAGTTTGCAGCCAGAGGTAAATGCCTCCATTGTCCATGGTGCCAGGTGAAAATATATGGTCCAGTCCTTGGTGCCTTGTGGAAACAATATTGTCACATTCTTAATGCGTTCTGTAAAATATACTGTTCGAGTCCTTGGACTCTGTGGAAAGCATATAGGATAGTCGCTGTTGCTCAATGGAAATATTTTGGCCATAACCTGTAGTTCAGTTGGCACTCGTGAATATATTAGGCAGCCTCTTGTATGCATTGGAAAGCATTATTTACCAGTTTTAAAGTGGTACTAAAGGCAAGATTAAATATGACATATATGATGCAGTCTGTCACTATAGCATTGACAAAGCAGTATTTGTTTTTCTGTTACTTCGTTGTTACCTGTTGATTCGGCTGTTATTTTCAACTTCCTTTAGCAGACCAAGCTGCCCATCAAAAGTGGAAAATAGAAGGTTAAGACAAACCATTTACCAGTAACTGACTGACAACTGGTGCTTATAACAGTCAGCATTTATTCATGTATGTGAAACCTTTATCCCAAAAGGAAAAAAACTGTTTACTGTAACTGCTTAAAGTTGTTAGCTGGAGCTAGACTTTAAGGTATCAAAGGTCTGTACGTTTGTGACTGTATTAAATTGTATCTTTTGCCAAAACATTTTTTAGGCCTGGAGAGAGCATGGAAGGGTTGGAAAGATATATTCCCCTTATTTGTTTTAAATTTTATTGTCACCAGGGAAAAATATAATAGGAAACCAAACATTTTACAGTTGTCACTGAAACAGGGATAAATATAAAACCTTCTAATGAAGACACCTGTAGTAGTGACAACTAAGAGGGGATTTCTTTGCAAAGATTTCCTCACACTTCTTGTGCCATTGGGACAGGAAAGTAGGATAAATTTCACCAGTAAAAATTTCCCTACTCCATTGAAAACAATAAAAAGGGTTTGGCTAGAAATACACTTTAAGCTAGTCTCAGCTGGAGTACATTCAGCTTTAAAGTAGATGCAAACCTGAATATTTTTTTTTTATGTCATAATATAGAGTATAAGATTTCCTATCATTTGAGCCCAGTCTTGCCACAAAGAGTTGATCCATCTCTGAGCAATCCTCTTTTATTGTTCAGTGAGATAAATCTTGACAAACAGAGAAAAACTTTGTCAAATCCTCCCCCTTGCTGTGAGTGACAGGTGATTTACATCTCGTGCATTAGCCTAAGACACATGCAGTATTTTTTAATTCCCTCCCCCACTCCTTTCTTCTGCTGCTCTGCCAGGATTGGATGTTCCACACCTCAGCATGATTTGGCATGCTAAAGTCATGTGGTTACTTTCCTGTCTTTTCACTGGATGTTAGAGATCATAGCAGAAGTTCAGTGTAAGAAATACACAGGAGAAAAATGCATATTGACAAGGGGAGTGTAGAGGTGGGCGGGGAATCTACTGACATCACGACTCCACCCACAGAGCTCCAGACAACAGACCCACCCACAGAATATGCAGTTTTTCGGCTCTCATAACAGACATGGGAGACATTTGACAGGTAAAGATACATGCAAGGAGGCATGTATATCCTTATAGATAACCACTATGGCAGTAGTTTAGAAAGGATGACATTGGGTTTACATCCACTTTAACAATGTAAAAGCAAGATTATACAATACAATACAATTATTATATCTCTTTAAACAAACATAATGGGTCATTGGTTAAATGCATTACCAATTTGCTGTTTAGTTGGATCCTTCAAATGCCCTTTGTGCACAGTTATTGCCTGCTGGAGCCACTTGTACATGTAGTTAATTCATACCTCCCAACTGTCCCTGATTTCGAGGGATTGTCCATTCAGTACAATGCCCCTCTGTCCCTCTTTCATCCTCTTTTGTCCCTCTATTTGGTCTGATCTATATAGTTGTATATAAAATACACTAATTATTTATCAAAAAGTGTTTTACAGTGCTAAACCTTTCATCTAGATTTCTAAATAGCTGCATTTGTAAATTCCAAAAGCCAATATAGAGGAATAGTAGTGTTAAAAATAAGCACTTTTGGGTTTACATAATCATTTTTTTTGCTACAATTCTCCTTTAAGGGGGGCGTGACAGGGGATGTGTCCTATGCCTACATACGTTTGCTAATAGGCGTCCCTCATTCAGAAAGTTGGGAGGTATGGTTAAATGGTTCAGTTGCACAGCCTTTTCTCCTTTGCATAGTAGGGAAATCTGAGAATCCATTTGATATTTAAAAATGTATTTTTTAAGATTTCACCCCATCTCTACTTGCCTTTAAAGCTTCCGGAGCCAGGCTCCTGAAGCTCACTTCATGGCTACAATATTCCCTAGTTATATGACTGCCAACAATGAGAAGTACAGAGCAAGATTCAGGAATATTTAAGCACCCTCAGATATATCCAATTACAATAGAATATTGGTTTAGATTTATTCATCTCTAACTACGGGATTTGAACTAATGCCAAAAACATTCCCACTGACTATTTAGCTTGGCTTAAATTGAGGAAACAGTGGCAAGAGTGAGAAAGAAAATGTGGGAATGCCAGATACTGCATTTCTGGGCACCAAAAGCAACTGTTGTACATTTTGCCATACTTTATTCCACTCTACAGTAAATTATACTACCTAATATGTTTTCTTGCATGTCAACCCCTTATGTATTCTTCTTACAGCACTGGTAAACATGAATGTAAGTTTGCATGTTAGACCTAATACTAAGTACTGTCAGTGTTATCTTAGCTCCTACTAGCCATAACATTTGAACCATCTTATTTAGTAACCCACATATATGAGCAATGAACCACATGCAACAAGACAGGAGGAGGTCATTCTTTACCAACTTTTGAAGTATTAACCTTTCAAACTGTTACATCAATTTTGCTTTTTGGCAAGTATAATGTTATAAAACTAACAAAGCAGTATGAAAAAAAAAAACAGAGACGTGATAGGAAATGTTAGGGTACATACAAAGATAGCAAAGACAGATTCAGCATTGGGCATGGAAGCAGAGGCAACAGAGAAACTCCTAGCCGTGCAAAGCAATGCATGCAGAGCACGAGGAGTCACAAGGAAACCAGTACCTGATGTGCACTAGGACGTCTCAGCCCACCAGCACCAGAGTGTCCCCATTATAACAATAAGTCCTAGGAGGGGAAGGGAGAGAACAGGAGGGTCAGATCCAGAGGGGGCCTGAGAGAGGAAAGAGGAGGGACAAAAGAAGTAGGAAAGAAATAAGAAGGGAAGGATGAATGTTTCAGTGAAGAACACAAATAAGGGACATGGTTGGAGAAGGTGGAGTCAACACAATTTTAGGAACCATATGAATGAGAATAAAGATATGAAAGATGTCAGGTGGGCATTTGAATTAGAAATGTGCATTTAATAGCAAAGTCACAGCAAATAGCAGTGGGAGGTTGAGAGAAAGTGATGTTGTATGCGATTACAAGAATTAAGGTATGGTGCAACAGAAAAAAAATACCCATTTTACAGAAATTGGTATATGAGTATGATTTAGAATGAAAAGAAACAGGGAATGACAATTATATAAAACAGAATAAGAAAATAAAACAGATGTGTATGGAAAGCATTATGTCAAGTTATAGCAGATCCCATACAAACACCAGGAGACCGATCAATTTGACGCAAGACACCAGAGCAGAAAGACATTTTTGAAGGATGAAATGAAGAACAGACCATCAACAGCCAGAATGCAGGAGTTTGTATTTTATGTCAATGGAATATGTAGAGAAATAAACACAAGGGTGAAGAGAGAGTCCCCCACAAACCATATGGCAAGGGCAAAAAATAACAATTGTACATGAACAGCAAATCCCAGAAGAGAACACATGGATGGATTGTCAGATGAGAAAATATTGCAGCAGAAGAGAAGGAAAATAGCGAGCATGTTTATTTCCAAGAGAAAAGATTAGCACGGCATAAAGATAATATAGTTTATAAAAATTGTAAGAAATGAAGGAGATCATAAAAAATAAAGGAAAGACCGGGTGACATATGACAGATTGAAACAAAAAGAGAAGAAAAAAGAGAGAGAAATATTTTGGTTATAAAGGAGAGATCAGTGTGCTCAGCTTTAGTGTAGATTACATAATGTGCAGTCAGTTTTACAAAATGTATAATAAAACATGCAGATACTTTAATGCTATGTTACAATGTGTAAAGCTAAAGAGTTTTTGTAAAAAAAAACTACACTTTTAGCCGCAGGGTTGCCACCTCTTTCCTTTAAAACCGAACACATATTAATTACACAGGTTAGGTACCTGATTAAGAGGGTAATCAAACTCACTTACTTCTTTATCTGCATTAAATTAGCCTTTAGAAACTGTGTTATTAATACGTGTTCAGATTTCAAGGGATGAGGTGGCAACCCTTTTGTAGCAGGGCCCCTCAGCAGTGCACTGCAGGGGTTAACTGCTGTTAAGTCTAGGGGTTGAGGTATAAGCTGTAATACTTATCTATCTAGGTAATACTTACCTATTCCTCAACAGGCCTCTAGCACTTTCACCTTCACTCTGATGCTCTGGGTTGTGGGTGGGCCCTTGCCATCCTCACATTAAATGCAAGACTGCTGGGTCTGCAATGTATGTGTCAATGTCAGAGCACAACCACCATCCTGAGTGTCAAAGAGAAGAGGCTCAGGGACCAGTTGGAGGCATGCTGAAGCGAGGAATAAAGTATTACCGTTTATTCCATTCCCGATAGACTTAATGAGCATTATCAAAGGTATTATTTAGATCTTGGAGTTCAGCTTTCAGAATCATATTAGAAAGCCATTGTGTGATTGTGCAGTAAATTCAGTGGTGAAAGAAAGTTTGTAACTCTTTTAGGCTGATTCAATAACTGTGTGAGGTAATCCTGAAAAAACGATAATATTTTATTTCACTAATGGCACAACTTATTTAATGAGGATAACCAAAGAAATGTCATGGGGTTGATTCTAATGATTAGTTCACAAAGCATGTGCACAGTATACCTAAGTACACTTTATGAACCTTGAAGACATCTCCTACCATTAGGGGAAAAACTGATCATTTAAAATAGATATTTCTAGATCAGTGGAACAGATCTCACCCTGACTGACAGCTCAAAGGTTCATTGGTCTCAGGGGTTACATACCTGAAAGTTGATAGAAGGGGTGCCACTGGTCCCACACTGATGGCTGTGTTGCTGGTGCTGAAACTTGTCAGGCACCATCAGACTTTATTGTTTCTGTATAATAAAACCCTTGCCAAGGAGTTGTGTTGTATCAAAAACATGCAAATTCAACTGAAATGGTTATACATCTATTAGAAGAAATCTTTCCTATGATTGCAAATTCAAATCTATTGCTAGCCTAAGGATATTTATCAGCATTAATTTTAGCAGTCTTATGCCCCGTACACACGGTCGGACTTTGTTCGGACATTCCGACAACAAAATCCTAGGATTTTTTCCGACGGATGTTGGCTCAAACTTGTCTTGCATACACACGGTCACACAAAGTTGTCGGAAAATCCGATCGTTCTAAACACGGTGACGTAAAACACGTACGTTGGGACTATAAATGGGGCAGTAGCCAATAGCTTTCATCTCTTTATTTATTCTGAGCATGCGTGGCACTTTGTCAGTCGGATTTGTGTACACACGATCGGAATTTCCGACAACGGATTTTGTTGTTGGAAAATTTTATAGCCTGCACTCAAACTTTGTGTGTCGGAAAATCCGATGGAAAATGTGTGATGGCGCCTACACACGGTCGGAATTTCAGACAACAAGGTCCTATCACACATTTTCCGTCAGAAAATCCGATCGTGTGTACGGGGCATTAGTGTAATAGTCAGCAGGTGGATTGAAGGCTTTCCTGACTACATGGGCCTTTTGAAGATGACTAATTTCTACTTCTGTATAGTTCTACACAAGACGAAAGAGCTTCTGTCAGCTAGGAATTCATCTTTGTTATTGAAAAAAAGAACCTTTAAGACTTCAGAGTCTAGCCTGTAACTCTAGCAAATTCAAAATTAAAATGGGTGCTTTCCAGCACAAAAAAAACATGGGGCTGCAGAATTGGTTTGTTACAGACAGCCAAATAAATAATTATTTGAATCTTGGTTGGTTCAGCAGGGTCCGGCCGAGATTTGAACTATGTATGGGCAGGCTGATTGTACCCAAGTTGATTGATTGATTGATCAACTTGGGTACAACCAGCCTGTCGGATCTTTCATGCAATTATTGCAAACATCTATAGCCCCTAGCAATAAACACTGCCTGTTCTCCTACCAGGGACAGCTCACCTAACTGGGAGAACACAATAACTCCACTGGAGGAAGTCCCCATCAATACTGACTGTGTTGATGGGGGAATCGAGTGATTTTCTTTCCTACAACCCGTGGTTGCAAGAAAGAAAATTTCACCATCTATGGCAAGCTTTACAGATCTCACTAAACTTTGTTTTAGTTACTCCTGTCCCCCAGTGGACAATATGCAAGTAGCACTTTGTTCCATCTTTCTAGGTGGTGTTGATCCCAAGGTAGTGTGGTCAACAGTCTAATTGCCTCCCTTCACGTTGTTAGACCACGCAGCTAGCAAGGAGATGAGTTTTTAACCACTTATCGACTGCCGCACGACGATGTACGTCCAAACTTTGGCGGCGTATATCGTTGTTATGGCAGCAGCTAGCTGCCATAACCCCGGTATCCCCGTTTTCGTGCAGTGGCTGGCTTTCAGATAAAAGTGGTCCCTGTGGTGGATTTGCCGCGAGATCACTTTTATCGGTGGCGGGAGAGGGCCCCCCCCTCCCGCCGCGATCCGGTGCCCTCCGACGCTTACCGGAGCCGTCGGTAGCGGCGGAGGCGATCACATCCACTCCGTCTTGTGTCTGGAGACAAGTGAGGCTAAGATGGCGCCCACTCATCTCCATGACACTGCTGGGCGGAAGCGACGTCAAAACTTCACTTCCGTCCACGCCTCTTAAAGGCACATTTTTTCAAATGTCATTTTTTTAATGACTTTTTTTTTATTGCATTTTAGTGTAAATATGAGATCTGAGGTCTTTTTGACCCCAGATCTCATATTTAAGAGGTCCTGTCATGCTTTTTTCTATTACAAGGAATGTTTACATTCCTTGTAATAGGAATAAAAGTGACACCATTTTTGTTTTAAAACAGTGTAAAAATAAATAAAATATTGTAAAATAAATAATAAAAATAAAAAAAAAATTTTTAAAACCCCCCGTCCTGACGAGCTCGGGTGCAGAAGCGAACGCATACGCGAGTAGCGCCCGCATATGAAAACGGTGGTCAAACCACACATGTGAGGTATTGCAGCGACCGGTAGAGTGAGAGCAATAATTCTAACCCTAGACCTCCTCTATACCGCAAAATATGCAACCTGTAGAATTTTTTAAACGTCGCCTATGGAGATTTTTCAGGGTGAAAGTTTGACGCCATTCCACAAGCGGGCGCAATTTTCAAGCGTGACATGTTGGGTATCAATTTACTTGACGTAACATTATATTTCACAATATAAAAAAAAATTGGGCTAACTTTACTGTTGTCTTATTTTTTTATTCTAAAAAGTGAATTTTTTCCAAAAAAGTGCGTTTTTAAGACCGCTGCGCAAATACGGTGCAAAAAAAAGTATTACAACAACCGCCATTTTATTCTCTAGGGTGTTAGAAGAAAAACCATATATAATGTTTGGGGGTTCTAAGTAATTTTCTAGCAAAAAAACCTGTTTTAAACATGTAAACACCTAAAATCCAAAACAAGGCTGGTCCTTAAGTGGTTAATGAGTGGTGATTATTGACATTTGCCTCAGACACCAGATGCTTCCCTGAGTCAAGCTCTGTCCCTAGGTAGGGCTAGGGGATGTGTTAGCTACAGTGGCAACAAAAAAAGAAATTTGTCAAGACAGGCAAGCTCAAGCAGAGCTCTGCCTGTGCTCTGCACATATGCACTGTCACTAGTGATACTGGAGGAGGGGTAGGTTGATGGCACGCACCTGGTTCCCCCGTTCCATCCCCTGTGTCTTTTCTTTTACTTGAATTTTATTGAGAAGCATAAGGAAAATGAGCACCCACACAGTGCAATAAGGTTATACAATAGCAAAAGCAAATTCAAAATGAGTTTGTCTCTGCAAGCATTATACTGTACATTATTCAATGATGCAGAAATAAAAAAAATAAAAAAAGGAATAACAACCATGCCTGGCAGCATTAGGTTAATAGGCAATCAAATAGCAAAGCTATGTCTGAAATTGTGATGCATTTTATGTCCCCCCAAAAAAGGGGGCAGGGGGGTCATTGAGAGAAAGGATAGATGATTCAAGTAGCATTTAATTCCCCCTCCCCTCCTTCACTCCTCCAGATGAAAGAAAAAAAAATGTCCATAAAGACTGGGATGTACATCATCATTCTGACCTAGGCCAGAAACCAGGAAGCAACTGAAGAAATCTAAAAAAAGTTTAAGACAAGTAAATATAATATACCTTCTTATTTATTTACTAATGCTAGCAGCAAAAGTATTAAAAAACAGTTAATGTTAATTGAAAGAGTTTTGTTGCGCTTTAAACAGTCAGCTAAGTATCAGGGAGTGTTAAAAACCATTACACACCATCCCCATCGTGAAACATGGTGGTGGCAACAGCATGTTGTGGGGATGCTTTTCTTCAGCAGGGGCAGAGAAGCTGGTCAGAGTTGATGGGAAGATGGATGGAGCCAAATACAGGGCAATCTTAGAAGAAAACCTGTTAGAGTCTGCAAAAGACTTGAGACTGGGGTGGAGGTTCATATTCCAGCAGTACAATGACCCTAAACATACAGCCAGAGCTACAATGGAATGGTTTGGATCAAAGCATATACATGCGTTAGAATGGCCCAGTCAAAGTCCAGACCTAGATCCAATTGAGACTTTGTGGCAAGACTTGAAAATTGCTGTTTACAGACGCTCTCCATCCAATCTGACAGAGCTTGTGCTATTTTGCAAAGAAGAATGAGCAAAAATGTCATTCTCTAGATGTGCAAAGCTGGTAGGGACAACCCCAAAAAGACTTGCAGCTGTAATTGCAGCGAAAGGTGGTTCTATAAAGTCTTGACTCAGGGGGGCTGAAAACAAATGTCAGCAACACTTTTCAGATATTTATTTGTAAAAAATGTTGAAAAACATTTATCATTTTCCTTCCACTTCACAATTATGTGCCACTTTGTGTTGATCTATCACATAAAATCCCAATAAAATACATTTACGTTTTTGGTTGTAACATGACAAAATGTGAAAAATTTAAGGGGTAAGAATACTTTTTCAAGGCATTGTTTATGGAATTGACACAATTTGGGGTCCAAAGAAAAGCTGAATCCTAGAAATATTGAACATCAATTGTGTACATGGGTTACAACTTATGGAAATTTTCTGGATGCAATTACAGGTCAAATTACTGGCTATATTGTTGTATCTGCGTTTACTACTAATATACATTTACATAGAGATGGATGTTTCAGTCCTAAGAAATAGATGTATTATTTACTATTTGGTATGAGAGGTTCAGAATTGGTTTGAATTTGTTTGGCAGCTGTTAGGAAGTAACTGCATAACTTAGTGCTGACACCTTAGCACAGATGTCCATGGTGCCCTAGCAGAAAAGTGTTATATTTATATACAAACTTAGTTATCAGTTAATTAATGAAATGAGAGAGAGATTGTTTTAGGTTACATTTCTTCTAAAGGTGTTTCTAAGAGAGTCACAAACTTTCTTTGCTTTCTGTCTAAGTAAAGTCAGTCATAGATGAAATAACCTTTCATCAGAAAAATAGGAGAAAATTATCTTCACTATGGGCGGTTGAAGGGAAAGCTGCCATTAGAGAAATATAGAGGATGCCATTACTAATGTCTCCTACAGAAAATGTCTGTAATCTGGTTGGCATGCTGATGCAGTGCCTTCAAAATTTTCATTGACCCAGAACAAGTATAGATATAAGGTTTTTTAATGTCTTATTTGTTACATGCTTGTTCTGTTTAAAAGACTTAGAAACTGTTGGGACCAGGCCACACATTTCTCTAATGACAGGTTCGTTTTAGGGGGCACCATAGAAACAAATATATTTCCAAACATTTTATAGTCAGTTTAAGGATGATACTTACTTTATAATATTATTTATAATAAAAAAATAAATGAGTCCCTAGATCCGTAGCCTAGTGTAATGAGGTACATTTTGTTAGCAGCAAAATATAATGCATGACTGTCTGCAGCAAGCTACATGCAGGCATTGTGCAGCTGTAAGATTAGTAATGTATAAAGAGTTGGATGATACATGCATAGAACATCAGCACATTTAGTTTATAGCCAGACTTCCTATTATACTGAGTAATGAAAGAAGACTAAAAAACAATGCCAACTTAAGCAACTCTGTCATAGGGGTGGTAAGAGGCCTGCTGTCATGTATAAGGTGTGGGTACCTGGAGCATGTACCTGCAGCAGACTCAGAGCCCTGCAGTCATGGCAGAGTGGACAAAGCTCCAATATGTCCTGGCAGTGTTGAAGATTGCCTTTTCCCTCCTACGCATTCCTAATGGTCTCAACGTTTGACAAGCTGCCCCATTGACCAATAGGGATTTACGGGAGAAGAGAATGGACGATCAAGCTTCAGTAATATGAAGATGTGTTGGAGCTTTACCTGTCAGAATAGGCCATTGTTTGGGTATAATTGCAGGTCTCTGAGGATGCTGAAGGTACATACGAGAACTTTAGTTACCTAAACTTTATATCTGACAGCAGGTTTTTTTTCATGGTATATTGGTTTAAAATAGCAACAAGGATTTGTTGTTTCATTGTAGTGATACTGTGAAGGGTATCCGCAAGAAAGAAAAAAAAGTTAATATACAGTACATACTGTATGTATCTTAACATTGTAAATCCCTACTCCAACTAACACTTTTTTGTTCTGCATATATATTACCTCTGGAAGTTTTTTGTTTTTTTATTACTGTCTTTATAGGTGAGATTTAATAGACAACAATAATAACCTAACAGAAGTTCTAACCCCTCTCCACTAAAATAATTGTATTGAATATGGTAATGAGGTACTGTGTAACATGGCACCTCAGTAACATGATAGATGGTTACATGGTAGTGTTCAACATGGCACTTCAGCAACACAGTATATGGTAACATGGAACTTCCAAAAACATGGTGTATGGTAACATGGTACTGTATAACATGGCACCTCAGTAACATAGCATATGGTAACATGGCACCTCAATAACATGATATACGATAACATAGTACTGTATAACATGGCAACTTCTAAACATAGTAAATGGCAACATGATACCTCAATAACATGGTATATGATAACAGGGCAACTCAGTAACGTGATACATGACAGCATGGCACTGTGTAACTTGGCACCTTAATAACAAGATATAGTACTGTACAACAAGGTGCCTCTGTAACACCGTATATGGCAACATGGCACCCTGTAACATGGAACCTTAGTAACATGGCATATGGTAACATGGCATATGGTAACATGGCACATCATTAACATGGCATAAAGAAACCCAACATCTCTGTAACATGGCACTTTAATTGCCTGGTAAACTACAACATTACATTTGTGTAACATGGGACCCATTTTACATTGTATGGTAGCAATATGTAACCTTAATAACCAGGTATGTGATGACATGGAATATCAGGAATATGGCATTTGACGTATTATATGTGTAACATGGTATATGACATTTCACCTCTGTAACATGGGATATGACAACATTGCACCACAGTAACATAGGATATGACAACATGATACATCAGTAACATGGGATATGACAACTTTGCACCCCAGTAACATAGGATATGATACATGGTACCTCAGTAGCATGGGATATGACAACATGGCACCTCAGTTACATGGTATATGGCAACTCTAAACCTGAATAATATAGTAAATGGCAGCATAAAAAGGTGATAAGCACCTGAGATCACTATTGAAAAGCATGAATACAGTCTTAAAAATTAGGAGGACTCAAGACAATCATAGTCTACCATTCTAAACAGCTACTAAGAGTCCAGCATTTCAGTGGGGCACAGCCCACCTTACTTAGGGCCTTGAAAAAGAAGGGCTGTGCTCTGCCAAAATGTTGAACACTGAGTAAAGCTGTTTTGAATAGTACATCATAACTCCTCTTCAAAACCTGTGAGTGCCACTTTCTTTTTTAAGACTGTATAGATGGTTTTCTATAGTGCACTCCGGCACCTATCACATTTAATTCTAGCTGTAAAAAAAAATAATTTCAGTACTAGATTCTGATTCAAGCAGTTGTTAAATTGTTCTTTCTGGCAATGCGTCTATGCTTAAAGTATATATAAGAACAACCTCGCGCTAAAATAATTTATAACAAACTGCTGCACTTAAAAATCCCTTGAATACTGGAAAGTAGGCAAAAATAGAATAATAAAACAAAAGTGCGCTATCAGTTAAAAGATATCAAACTCTATCAATAGTGACCACAGTAATAGTCAAATCAACGTAGCAAAATATCGTGCTCAAACTAGCAAATTAGTAACAGTGAATAAAAACCAAAAAAGAAATGAAACAAACATGTGTCAACCACATAAAATGTGTCACCCAGGGGCTGATTTACGAAAAGCCATGTGCCATCAGTAAAGGCGTACAGTGAGGCGCCACGCACATTTTCATATTTACAAAATGGTGTGCCGGGAACAGAGCGCGAATCCCCCATTTACTATAGCGATCTTGGCGCATGGGAGAATGCAATCTGTGCGCAACTATGGACATGGCGCACGGCATCTCCAAATCAATATTGACAGAAGATGGAGGTGCCAATATTATGGGGTGATGTGAGGAAGTTTAGTAACAACTGCCCAAGTAACAAATATGCCTAAATTAGAATGAGAAAGTTACTTTTTCAGAGAAAGCCTAATGTGCCTGCAAGTATGTTTAGAACTGCATGAGATCAATGTAAGCAGCGGCTCTTGCGCTCGTTCAAATGCGTTTGTTCACTTCGTGGCCAAAATCTTAGTAAATGTTAAGCAACGTAAATGCAATTGTGTGGGTTGAATGGGCACACTTCTAAACTTGACAATTTTTTTTTTTTTTTACGCTGGTTCACCTTTATGTATTTTTTTAAGGATATTTGCACACAGGACATGTTAGCACGTTACGTGGCCAACAGGTGACATGCACCTTGTTAAAATTATGTAAAAAGACTCTCGCTCCTCTAGCTCCTCCTAAAAGGGCATTTAACCTTCACCCTCTAATGCATATGATTTCCTTGGGCTAACTTTTCCTTTTAAAGGGGAACTCCACACTCCATTCTCCAATGCTTTTGTCTACACCCTCTAACCCCTTGGATTTCCATGGGCTAACTTTTGCTTTTAAAGGGGAACTCCACACTTCATTCTCCGATGCTCTTGTCTCCCCCCTCTAACTCGTTGGATTTCCATGGGCGAGAAGAGCAATCGTCCAACCCCCTCCTAAACCATACAAGGCCACATGCACTCAACATTGCTGGGTGCCTTTGGGCCATGTTGGGCTCAGCCCAATACCAACCACAAAGCACCTTGTACCCACTAGTTTAAAGGGCCTTTACACATTCCGTAAAGCCCCCTGTCTGCAGCCCTCCACAACCCTAGCCTAGGGTTGTGTGGAAGAGGCCCTTGTCCCCCTGAATATGGGAACAAGGTGGTTGACTTTTGGGGTGCCCGAGCCCCTCCTGCCCTCAAGCATCCATCCCCCTGGATTGCTGTGTGTTTAGCTAGGGGTTTGTTAGTGTGTGGGAGGGGCACAATATTTTTGAGATTCGGGTGTTTTTTTTTTTTTTACGTTGGGGTTCTCATTTTAAGCCTTAACAGACGCAAATGGCCTTGTATGTATGGGGGGGGGGTATTTTTGTTTTGGGTTAAAATCTTGCAGCTGCAATGTAGATTTGTAAGTTTTCTCTAAAGCCGTACATCTTTGAAGCAGCATTTTGGATACATGCTACAGATGCACCACTTTACAGGCAGAGTAAGCTGCCCTATCCCCCCCCCCCCCCCCTCTAGTTAGTAGCTTTTATTCAATTTTGCATTTTTAAAGACACTTCTCCTTGTTTTGTTTTTGGGGTTGTTCAAATTGGTGACATATATATCCCTCAGGGTGGGACCTGGGCCCCCATACCCATTTTAAGGCCAATAATTAGAATATAATCCAGCCAAGTGGGGACTCGCAAAATTAACAAGTCAGTTCCCATAGACTGAAATGGCATTTGTTGTATAACTTTTGCCCATGTTAGGCTCTTTGTTTGCCCCCCTGGACCAGGGGGGTGTTTGTCCCATCTGTAATTTTGTAACATGCTGGATGATGTACTTAATTTTGGACAAGGGGGTGGCTTATTTTGTGCTAGCTGCATTGTGTGTGTGTGTGCCAGTCAAGAGAGAACATTTGGGTGTCCTTATAGAGTTGAACTTTCAGTGACCAGTATGAGAGAGTGAGAGCGATAACATCAGATTTAACACACCTGCTCCCCATTCACACCTGAGACCTTGTAACACTAATGAGTCACATGACACCCGGGAGGGAAAATGGCTAATTGGGCCCAATTTGGACATTTTCACTTAGGGGTGTACTCACTTTTGTTGCCAGCAGTTTAGACATTAATGGCTGTGTGTTGAGTTATTTTGAGGGGACAGCAAATTTACACTGTTATACAAGCTGTACACTCATTACTTTACATTGTAGCAAAGTGTCATTTCTTCAGTGTTGTCACATGAAAAGATAGAATAAAATATTTACAGAAATGTGTACTTACTTTTGTGAGATACTTTATATAGATCTATCTATCTATCTATCTATCTATCTATCTATCTATCTATCTATCTATCTATCTATCTATCTATCTATCTATCTATCTATCTATCTATCTATAGATGTAGGTTTTTGTGTCCACCAGCAGAGAGAAGTTGGTAACATGCCACATAACCAATTCTGGAGGCATAATAATGGTCTAGCACAGGAGTCTTCAAACTACGACCCTCCAGTTGTTCAGGAACCACAATTCCCATCATGCCTTGTCATGTCTGTGAATGTCAGAGTTTTACAATGCCTCATGGGATGTGTAGTTCCGCAACAGCTGGAGAGCCGTAGTTTGAAGATTCCTGATCACTCTAGCATGTCTTGAAAAAAGGTGGTTTTTCATTTGCCTTGTATAATGCCAAAGAAATATCATTTGGAAAATACAAGTGGGTCATGGCACATTTACATTCCAAATTTGGCACTTAAGATGGTCATGCACTATGCAATCTGATTGGCCAATCTCTGTACAACGCGATATTTAGGTAAAATAGGTAATAGGATGCCGCACTTGAACAATTAATTCAAATTATAGGAAATCAAACAGGCTCTTGCACTAGATCTAATTTATTTAAGATCTAACTGATTGCAGTGTATGGTCACCTTTAAAGATCAAGATCTGAAAATATGAATGTATTGGGTTTAGAAACTCTTCTCTGTTCTTTGTAATGTATTGAAAGATTTGGGTAAAAAAAAGAAAAAACACGACACATCCAATGAGATGAGATTAACCAATTGTATTGGGCGTGCGCTATTATCAATGAGAAAACCACAGTTACCCTAGCGACAGTTGCAGTTTGCATATGCAGGTGTTTATTATCGCTATTTGCGCTTCAATGTGCGCCGGTTCGCATGTTCAATCAATGATTGTTCCAGCGCACCAATTAATGTATGAACTGCTGGTGCAGTGCCTTCTTATTATTAAATCACCCCTCTAGTGTCCATATCGTTCATTACTCAAAGTCTAATGTGCAATATGTCTCAAAGACATCAATGTGATATAACAACATAAATGTCCAAAAACTAATAAAAAAAATTGTGTACAAACAATTTTTCAAAAAAAAGAGTAAATGTGCACTGTTCCCAGTTTTCCTTAATCACTTCCCGACCAGCCGCCGCAGTTATACTGCGGCAGGATGGATCTCCTGGGTGAGCCGTCGTAGCTGTACATCGGCTCTTTAAGTAGGAGGCGCACGCCGCCCACAGTGTGTCCCGGAGCCGATGCGAGTGCCCGGTGGGCGCAATGACCGCCGGGCACCCGCCTTCGCTCGTGACAGAGTGAGAACCGGGATCTGTGTGTGTGAACACATAAATCCTGGTTCTGTCAGGGGAAAGGAGACAGATCGTGTGTTCCTACTAAGTAGGAACACTGATCAGTCTCCTCCCCTAGTCAGTCCCCCCCCCAGTTAGAACACACCTAGGGAACATGGTTAACAACATACGCTTATTGCGATTTTTTTTTTACCAAAAATATGTAGAAGAATACATATCGGCCTAAACTGAGGAAAAATCTTGTTTTTTCAAAAAAAAATTGGGATATTTATTATAGCAAAAAGTAAAAGGTATTGTTTTTTCAAAATTGTCAGCACAAAAAATAAAAACTGCAGAGGTGATCAAATACCACCAAAAGAAAGCTCTATTTGTGGGAAAAAAAGAACGTAAATTTTGTTTGTGTACAGCGTCGCACGACCACGCAATTGTCAGTTAAAGTGACTCAGTGCCGTATAGCAAAAAATGGCCTGGTCAGGAAGGGGGTAAACTCTTCCAGGGCTGAAGTGGTTAATAATGGCATCCAATATAGTGCTTCTGTGTTCCACCAGTGCTCAAAAGTAGAAATAGCAGCCATTTACCAAATCTCCAGATTATAAGAGATTATGAACAGCGTGAGTTGCAGAGCTTCCTTCAATCTCCCAGGTTCAGCTGTACATTGGCACTGTGTGGAAGTGGATCATATGTTTAACCATCTCCACACCAGATCTCGTTGTGAGCCTCGAGCCAGTTATTCTTAGTATTGGGCTATATAAAAAAAAGGAAGACGGGGGGAGTGTCCAAGATGGCACAGGGAGCAGACGTGTTTTAGAGCTGCTCCGCCATCTGGTGCTTTTATCCTGATCATATTGAGTGCAGGGTGAGCGTTATCTCCCTGGGGAGCTGTTTGCCTATCCCCCTCTGTTCCTTCATGCCTGGATACAGAAAACGGGGCTCTTCTCACAAAAACAACCCGCCGAAGGATCGACGGGAAGTCAAGAGCAGAGCAGCAGCCACTGTCTGTACTACCCTGGCCACGCAGATGGAACAGACTGAGGAGACGTGCACGATGGCTGAGTCTCTTCCAGCACCAGAGATCTCTGCGTCTTTCTCTGAGTTTGCTAACTTAATGCAGGCTATTACTGCTTGCCGTACCACACTGACAGACAAAATAGATCAAGTCTACACGGAGCTCTGCCAAGAACTGGATGCATTTTGAGGCTGCATGGCGGAGGTGGAGCAGTGGGTCTCCTCGGCTGAGGACGTGCAAAAGGGACCACTCAGCAGACCTCCACACGCTAAAAGTCAAGGTCAAGCACCTGGAGGCCAGAGCGGAGGACACTGAGGATCGGAACCGTCGCAATAACTTGCGGATCCTGGGACTGCCGGAGGGAGCGGAAGGTAATTACCCTGTTTCCTTCACGGAAAGTTTATTGCAAACCCTTCTCCCCCGAGCCTCCTTCTCACCTCAGTTTGTGGTGGAGTGGGCCCACTGTATTCCCCCAGTCAGAGGCCCTCAGGTGGCATCCCTGTGCACCCTCATATTTAAACTTCTGAACTTCCGGGACAGGGATCTGGTACTGCAGGAGGCCCGTAATAATGGAAGAGCTGAAATTTGAAAATACTAAACTCCTCATATTCCCTGACTATTCTATTGATACGCAACGCTTACGGAAATCATTTGACCATGTCCAAACTCGCCTCTGTGCCAAAAGCTTTATAGTATAGTATGCTTTTCCCAGCGAGACTCTGGGTTCAAGATGGAGAACAGGTGCGCTTCTTCACGTCACCTGAGGAGGCATCCTCATGGCTGGATACTGTTTGTTTAGGGTGATGACGGCTGCTACTTCCTATTTTCCTGGACTATCTATGGCCTTACATGAACTACTGGATCCTTTTCTTTTGGGGTGCCCTGCGGCTCACCAGATTGCTGCCTGAAGTGGAAATTGATCCTCATTACCTAATTGCCACTCTCACTGGGCCCGGCGGGGTAACTGACCCATGATCTTTCAGATTATATGGTCCTGTTGACCTATATGTGTCTGGCCTAAATCCTAGTTCCAGCACCTGTGGCCTTGTGGACCTATATTTCCATTTTTGTTTCCTTTCGTTTTGTCCTCAGATGTCTGTTAGCTGCCCAGGTAGTTCCTGTGGACTGTAACAAGCTCAGTACCCCCAGCTTGCTGGGTGACCTGCACTCCTTTTATCCTCCGGATGACCCTAGCTGTTATGGGTTAACAGACTTATCCACTGTATGTCTCTTGCACGTGTTGACTCCATTGCATGGCAGTCTGCTGTGCTTGAGTTGGGATGACATAACTGCTCCCAGTTTTAGGGGGGTCGGTGGGGTGGGGGGGATGTTTTGTTTTTTTCTTTTTTCTTTTCTTGTTTTATATGCATGTGTGTATGTGACACAACTAGTCGTACCTAATTTATGCTTATTTTCACTGAGCAATTCTGTGGTTGGCATCCTGCCGTGTGGATGTGGTCTATCTGGGCTGGTACCGATCCTTGAGTCTCCTGCTATGATGTCGGTCCTAGTGCTCTGATGGTGTCCCTTGCTGTGATCTCCTGGAACACCAGAGGCCTCAACTCTCCTATAAAGAGGTCCTTGGTATTCCAGTTGCTAGGGACCTATACTCCTCATATCTATGTGTTCCAGGAGACTCATCTAGTGAGGAGGAAGACTCTCAGTCTTAAAAAACCCTGGGTGGGCCACCAGTATCACTCGAGCTATTCTAATTTTGCCAGGGGTGTGAGTATTCCGATAAGTACATCCTTATACTTTAGATTTCTGGACTTGGTGCTTGACCCAGATGAACGATATGTTGTGATTCAAAGCTATGGTGGAATGTTTAGAAATTGTGCTGGTAGGACTCTATATACCTCCCCCTGCCTCTATTAAGTTGCTTCATAAGCTTACTTCTCTCATTGTCAAGTACAGTACAGATAACGTGATTTTCATGGGGGATTTTAATATGCCACCTAACCCTGAGCTTGACTGTTTCACCTCCGTAGGGGGCTCCTCATCGGACCTCTCCGGATGGGCGGAGGCTTATGGACTGATGAATCTGTGGAGGTGGAGACATCCCCTCGACAGGTCCTTCACGTGTCACTCTGCCACCTATAGGTCTCTCTCCCGAATCGATCTGATGTATGAGGGCAGCCCCATCCTTCCTAGAGTCCAACAGATATCTATCCTCCCGAGGGGAATCTCTGACCACGCACCAATGATGATTCAGCTGTCCCTGGAGGGGCAGCCCTCAGATAAATTGTGGAGATTATCCAGATTCTGGATCTCTAACCCTGAGGTGGACTCTGGGATTAGACAGCAGCTGCATGCATACTGGTCCCATAATCCTGGGTCTGCCTCAGAGGCTGTGGTGTGGGATGCTTTCAAGGCTTTCTGTAGAGGTCACTATCAGACGCTCATAGGAGGGATTTGCAGACAGATGAAAGCTGAATTTGTTAAAGCTGAGGACGTAGCTAACTCCTTGGAGAAACAATATGTCCAGACTAAAGATCCGCTGATTAACGAGCAGCTTCAGGAAAGTACTATCCTTCTGCTCCGTACTTCCCTGACTAAAAAAAAACTACTAAAGAATCTTTGAGGAAGGCGATCATAATGGCAGGTTGGTAGCCTTGCTCGCCCATGAGCAGTCGCCCTCTATGAGTATTCCCTGCATAGTTGACATGGATGGGACCCGACAGACGGTGTCTAGGACAATCACTGACTGTTTTGCTTTATACTACACTGCACTTTACTCCTCCCAGGTAAACTATTCCATGGAAGATCTTCACATATACCTTTCTGACATTGATTTCCCTGTCCTCGACTCGAACTTATAGAGACCAGCTCGACTCTCCTATTACCCTTAGAGAGGTTCGGCGAGCAATATCCTCTCTCCAGGCAGGTAAGACACCGGGGCCTGACGAATTCTCGACTGAATTTTACGGGACCTATGTAGAGGATTGGCACCTAGAATCTCCTCTATGTTATTGTTTTCCTTGGGGGAGGGATCCCTGCCGGCCTCCATGTCTAAAGCTGTGATAGTAGTAGTCCCCAAACATGGCAAGGACCTGGAACTCTGTAAATCTTACCGTCCGATATATTTGATAAATGTGGACGACAAGCTTCTAGCAAAAATATTGGCGAACCGTTTGAATGTGGTAATTACATCCTTGGTGCATTCGGACCAATCCGTGTTCATGCCAGGTTGGGGAACTGACATTAACATTTGTAGATTGTTCACCCATATGGACCTAGCCGATGAGGGCATCTCGGGGGTGGTTGCGGCGTTAGACGCTGAGAAAGCATTTGACTCGATTCAGTGGCTTTTTCTCTGACAGGTGCTAGGGGATGCTTTGGCTTTGGGCCTAGGTTGATTTCTTGAATCCAACTCTTGTATAGGAACCAAACGCCAGAGTCAGAGTTAATGGCCTATTGTCTGCTCCCTTCAATTTGAGCAGGGGAACCAGACAAGGCGGCCCCCTCTCCCCGGGGCTCTTTGCTTTGGCAATAGTGCCCCTGGCGATCCTCTTGGGCCAGGACCCTAGGGTGAGGGGAATTCCAATTTGCTCGTTACTCTGGAATTCGCCTCAATTGGGACAAGTCAGTCCTGTTTTCCCTTCACCCCTTGGGCTCTGGAGTGGACACTCAGATCCCCCTCCAGTGGGTAGAGGAGTTTACATACTTGGGGGTAAAAGTCAGAGGATCCCTACTTGCTTATTTGGAAGACAACCTTACGCCCTTGATCACTCAGTTCAGTAGGAAGTGCCAGTCATGGAAGACCCTGCCACTGTTGCCAGTGGGCAGAGTAAACCTACTGAAAATGGTTTACCTTCCCAAATTTTTGTATTGCTTCAGAAACACTCTGATCCCAATCCCTAAGTCGTTTTTTCGTAGATTAGACAGTCTTATAACTTTCTTTGTTTGAGCAGGAAAACCCAGCAATTGGCAAAGCGAACGCTACAACTCCCTCTTTCTCAGGGGGGGCTGGCAATGACTCACTTCCAACTTTATTACTGGGCGGCAGTACTAGTGACTGTCCGCTGGTGGTTTAGCCAAGTCAAACAAAACCCTGCAGTGTTATTGGAAGCAGCTTTTTTAAGGTCATATGCAGCCCTGAGCAACCTAGTTTATAGGGGACCCAAGGCTCATCTTGCAGTGACAACCCTGATGAAAACGACTGTTCGTGTATGGCAGCTGGTAGGGGCTGTATACAAGATGGATTCTACCTTGTCCCCTCATACCCCTTATGGGGTAATCCACAGCTTAAGCATTATTATCAATTACCAGATCCCCAGCTCTGGGCATCCAGGGGAATTACAACTTTCAAACATATTTTCACAGACGGATCTCTCTCCTCCTTTTCGGTGCTGCGAGAGAATTACACTATACCCGCCTCAATGACCTTCAGATACTACCAGCTTAGACACGTGACACAGGCCCAATTCCCTAGCCCTATAACCCTTCAAACGGACCCGATGTAATGCCTACCGATTTAGAAAATTCTAGAAAAACCTCTATCTTCCCTATACTTTTATCTCGCCTCAGCTCACGGGACCACTCTGACGACAGTATACGACAAGTGGAGGGCCGACATACCGGGGCTGACTGAGGAAGACTGGGAGGACTTAGTGAGTGGCTACATCACTATAATGATCTCTGCTAGAGACCGCTTCATCCAACTTAAATTCCTTCATAGAACCTATTATTCCCCTGTAAGATTAGCCAAGATTTATCCTGGGACAAGACCCCACTACTCTAGGTGTCGCTCCTTCACGAGTACATTCTGTCACATGGTATGGGAGTGCCCCCTTATCCTTCAGTTTTGGGAGAAGATAATTAGGGCTTTGAATGATTTTGGAGACTGGTCCCTTAGACAGGATCCGGCCTTAGCGCTACTTGGCACCATGGAGGATATTGTGGCCTCGAGGCAGGCAAAGTTATTTCTTTTCTATACTCTATATTACATCAGAAGAGAGATTCTCCTTAGGTGGAAACAACCAAAACCGCCAATGCTCAACAACTGGATAGCAACGATTAACTCTGTATTGCCACTGTATAAACTAACCTATGAGAGTAGGAACTGCCCAAAAAAATTTGATAAGGTCTGGTCACAATGGATAGACGCACACGACTCAATCTCTTAACACACATTGTATTATCCTATGTGATGTTCCTATGCTGTTATTCTATAACTATATTTTCCTGTGAGATGCTCCTATGCTCGTACGCTCTCAGACCTTTCGGCCAACCTAGGTACTGCCCAAGGTCCCGGCTCCAACAGTTCCTGCCACTACTCCTCCAAATTCCTCCGATAAAGAACCAATGCAGATTGGCCTGCTCCGACCCATTCTAACCCCAGAAGAAAGAGAATGCAGGCTACAGAACAACCTTTTTATTTACTGTGGAGCGTCAGGCCACTTCCTACGCAACTGTCCAGTTCAGCCAAGTAAGTCCAGGTACTTGTACCCTTCATAACTTCAGTTATCCGGAACTACATCTACTCACATTATTCTCCCTATCTCTCTGCGGGTGGCTGGAAGGGACGTCAAACTGCAGGCAATCATTGACTCTGGAGCTTGCAGCTGCTTCCTGGACATCAACCTGGCTAAAGACCTGCACATTCCTCTGACTCTCAAAGATCGAAAACTAGATATACACCTAGCTAATGGCACTCCACAGAGTTCAAAACCTGTTACACAGGAAACAGTCCCTAGTCTCACAACCACAGACACAGGGCACCAGGAACTTCTCCATTTTGATGTGATCAGATCTCCCATTTTCCCAGTTATTCTCGGAATACCGTGGCTATAAGCCCACAACCCATTAGTAGACTGGTCCAGAGGGGAGGTCACCTTCTCATCCAAATACTGCCACCAGCATTGTGGCATCCCCATGCAAACTAACTCCCATACTTGCCTGACCATACAACCAGCAACAGACACCAGTCAAGTAGTCCCTTCTGTCTACCACGACTACCTTGACGTCTTTGACAAAAGGAAAGCAGATACCTTGCCCCCACAGATGTCATATGATTGTCCTATTGAGCTACTCCCTGGAGCAGAAATTCCCTTCGGGCACATCTTCTTTTTGTCCGAGGTGGAATTGGAGGCCCTCAGACAGTACGTCTATGAGAACGTAGACAAAGGCTTCATTTGTCCCTCCTCTTCACCTGCCAGAGCAGGCATCTTCTTTGTTGAAAAGAAAGACCACTCCCTCAGGCCATGCATCGACTACCAGGAGCTCAACAAGGTCACCATCAAGAATAGGTATCCTCTTCCCCTGGTCCCGGAGTTGTTCCAGAGGTTCCGAGCAGTCCGGGTATTTACAAAACTGTACGTGAGGGGAGCATATAATCTGATGCGATTTAGAGAGGGGGATGATTGGAAAATGGCCTTCAGAGCACGCTTTAGCCACTTTGAATACCTTGGTGATGCCCTTTGGGCTATGCAATGCCCCGCAACATTTCAACACCTAGTCAATATCTTCCGAGAATACTTTGACTTATTCCTGATCGTCTATCTGGACAATATCCTGATCTTCTCTGCCTCTCCCAAACTCCACAAAGACCATGTCAAGAAGGTACTGAATACCCTCCGCAGGCACGGTTTGTACGCCAAAGCAGAGAAGTGTGATTTTGAGAAAAAATCCGTTCAATTCTTGAATTTCCATGGATCCTCAGAAGGTCTCAACAATCCAGCAAGCCTGCACCTTCAGATAGAAAGGGTGTCCAAAGATTTGTAGGCTTTGCCAACTTCTACCAGAGATTCATTAAAGGTTTCTCGACCATCATCGTCCCAATTACTCAACTCACACGACTCCATACAATTTTCCTCTGGAATGAGGAAGCCCAAGCAGCCTTTGAACAACTCAAAACTTTGTTTATCTCTGCTCTGGTGTTGCAACACCTGGACCCAGCACTCCCTTTTGTTATCGAAGTAGATACTTCTGAAGTGGTAACAGGAGCCGTACTCTCTCAGCGTCTGGGCCCAAAAGCTCTACTGCACCCAGTAGCCTTCTGCTCTAAGAAATTATACCAGGCTGAAAGAAATTACAATGTAGGTGACCGAGAGCTTCTGGCTATTAAGGTGGCCTTTGAAGATTGGAGATATCTATTAGAGGGCGCCAATTACCCATTCATGATCTTCACCGTTAACAAAAACTTGGAGTATCTGAGGTCCGCCAAACATCTAAGACCCTGGCAGGCTAGATGGGCGCTATTCTTCTCAAGATTCAACTTCCATTTAACATATAGACCAGGATCCAAGAACGGGAAGGCAGACGCCCTGTTACGGATGTTCCCTGAATCTACAAAATCTGCTCCCCCAAGCACCATTCTTTCAGCCCAGAACTTTTTATTGATTCAACCCAGTTTGAATTCAGTCATTGAATAAGCCTCTGCTTCATGCTCTGAATCTGAACAGGCCTTGTTAAGAAAACAAGATGGATTACTCTGGCATCAGGATAAGGTCTTCCTACCTCAGGAGGCAAGGCTTCAGATCTTCAAGACGTACCACGACCACCAGTTAGCCGGCCAGCTTGTAAAACAAGTGAGCTCATCCAACGGTCCTTCTGATGGCCCAACCTTAGTCGGGACTCTAGAGCCTATGTCAGATCCTGCTCAGTGTGCCTACATAACAAGGGCGACAAGACAAAGCCCTGGGGACTGTTGAGACCCTTACCCATTCCCAACCGTCCATGGGAAATGGTCTCCATGGATTTTATTGTGGAGCACCCACCCTCGGAAGGGTTTACCGCCATCTTGGTGGTGGTTGACCGCCTGACGAAGATGGCCCATTTTCTACCCTTGGTAAGCAAACCTTCAGCAACTGAGACCGCCCACACATTCATAAAGAAAATTGTGAGACTCCATGGCTTACCCAGTAGCATTGTTTCTGTTTGGGGGTACAATTTACCTCCAAGTTTTGAAGAGCACTCTGTAAGGCCCTGAAAGTAGAACTTTGCCTCTCATTGGCCTACCATCCTCAGAGCAACGGACAAACAGAGCACACAAATCAAACCTTGGAGCAGTACTTGTGCTGTTTCTCTGCCTTTTCCCAGAATGACTGGGCTTCGCTGCACCCACTGGCAGAGTTTGCCTATAACAATTCGCTACACTCAGTCACAAACTGTTCTGGGCCAACTGCAGATTCCACCCTCTTGCCTTGCCCGAAATTATATCAGAATCAGCAGTGCCTGCTGTTCAGGACAGACTTGCTTTTATACAGCAAAACTACCAAACCCTCCAAGAATGCATACAGAAGGCTCAAACCGACTACAAAACGTTTTTCGACAAAAAGTCGTGTATGAGGTATGGCTGCAATGGCCAATCTGAAATTGCCATGCCCATTGAAGAAGCTGGTGCCAAGATACATCGGGTCATTTCCAGTCAAACGTGAGGTAAACCCAGTGGCATTCAAATTATCCTTGCCTGATTCTTATAGGATTCATGCAGTTTTTTATGCCTCTCTCTCCTTAAATCAGCCATTCCGGATCCATTCCCAGGGGGAGTGGAACCACCTCCGCTACCAGTACCTGTTGAGAAGAAACAGAATACGAAGTGGAGTCAGTATTGGATTGCAGAAAGCAAGGCAGGTAAATCCAATATCTGATCAAGTGGAAGTGGTATCCACCCAAAGAGAGCTCCATGCCCCTAGACTCCTTCGGAAATTCCATACCAGACATCTGGGATAGATGGTCTAGTAGGGCATCCAGAGACTTCCAGTCGGAAGGGGGGGGGCACTGTCAGGGTACCAATAGCAGGAAGTCTCTAGGACCCAGCACCTGTCAGAGAACAAGAAGGGCTCTAGGACCCAGCACCTCCACCAGCACATCACATGGGCCTTTATAAGGAAGTCAGCCCTTGGCTGAAGTGCTGTTTGATCTCAGCTGTTACCGACGTTCCTGTGTTTCCTGTTTCCTGCGATCCTTGATTACTGTTCGGCTTGTTCCAGACCTGTCTCCTGCCTGCCTCCTGACCTTGACCTTGGCTTGTTAAACAGATCTCCTCGGCCTGCTACCTGTCTTGACCTCGGCTCCCACCTAAACTCGTCTTCTCTGCTATCCACCTGGCATGAACGTTGGCTTGTACCGACTACTCTCTGTCTCAGTGACCCTGGTTACCTGCTACATTTCACAGGTGCCACCTGCCTGCAGCAGCCCTGCAGCACATCAGCAGTGTTCCTGAGCCTTTTCTGCAAGCAATTCTGCAGGCGACCTGTGTGACTTTGGGCCTGACTCCTCCTGCCTCACCTCCAGGGGAGTCTGGAACTGAGCTGCAAGGGAAGCCCTCTCTCCATTGGCCTCCAGCACTTTGGTACCTGATAACGAGGTCTGGTGTGGAGATTAAGGCATCTATGGTTGAACATATGATCCACTTCCACACAGTGCCAATGTACAGCAGAACCTGGGAGGTTGAAGGAAGCTCTGCAACTCACGCTGTTCATGATCTCTTATAATCTGGAGATCATGGAGATTTGGTAAGAGGACACTATTTCTACTTTTGGGCACTGGTGTAACACAAAAGCACTGTTTTGATGCCATTATTAAAGAGGAACTGCAGTCTGCTCACATAATTTGTAATAAAAACATCTTTGCCATTCTGAAGCTTCCCTCCAACAACTTTGCATATTATTTAAAATATACCGTGGATCTGTACTTGCCAAATATGCTACAGAAATCTCCCTCCACTGAGTCTGGCTTCATCCATTTTAACTGTGGGCAGCTAAAGCTGCTGCCTGTTCACTTCCTGGATTTACACAGACACACAGAGGCACGCCACCAGCTCTGCAGCTCTCTTTGGCCCTCTTATGTCTCATTCCCCCCTCCCTTCCTGGCAAACTCTCACGAGAGTGAGAGAGAGAGCTATGCATAATGTCATAAGCCTAGGCTTATTTCCAGACAAGAAACAGGAAGTGGGCTGTATAAGGTATTTACTGGCAGACAAAAAAATGTACTAAAGTTAAAACAACAAGGGCAGAAGATTTAATAGAAGAAAAGTTGAAAAAATGGCTGAAGTTCCGCTTTAAGGAAAAACTTAAACTTACTCATTTGTTTGTCTTTTTTGAATAATTGTTCGGACACAATTTTTTTTGATTAGTTTTTGGACATTTATGTTGATATATAACACTTGTGTCTTTGAGACATATTGCACAGTAGACTTTGAGTAATGAACAATATGGACACTAAGTGACACATTTTATGTGGTTGACACGTTTGTTTTGTTTCTTTATTTGTTTTTATTCACTGTTACTAATTTGATAGTTCTATGCTTAAAGTGACTGTCAAAATAAAGTAGCTAGCATGTAATAAGTGCAGGAACCCAAGACATCAGAGCTTGCCCAATGTGAATGGCCAGTTGGAAAGCTACAATCAAATAAACTGGCATATATTTGTCAGGTCACATTTGGCATTCGGGCATAGCAGGGACATTGAGAGTTGTAGAAGGTCTTGGAAGGCAACTCAGGGTATGTGTACTGTATACCTGCAAGTAGCTTTACTTATTTGTGATGTGGTTAGTTGGCAAATCTTAGGGTTCCTAAGTTGTATATCTGGCTGTGCTTCTAATGCAAGTACATCCAGTGTAGTACAATCTAACAATGAACGTGTGCATAAAATGTGCATATGCTGTATGTAAGTGAATGGCATAATAGAACTGTGTTAGATATGTTGTGGATGTCAATAACAGTAACTATTCAGTGGTAAAACTTTACTGCTTGATCAGAGTGACTAGAAAGCTGGCAGGAAGAATAATTATAATGTCACAAACAGCAGGATTATGAAATAAAAGCCTTTTAGTAAAAAGTAGCAGTGTTGCTACCTGCAAGCCACTTTCCTTCAGCCTATGAATTTCCTCTCTGCACAATCTCAGTTCCTCTTGTAACTTCTCCTGTTCCTCCTGGCTGATCTGATGGCGTTGCTGCAGCTCCTCAATCTCAGTTAGAAGACCAGCACACTGCAAAAAAGTATCAAGAATTTTACAAAGGTTTTGTATCTGTTTCTGTCAGCATACATTAATTTATATCCAAAGTAAGAATATTAAAGGCCAGATCCAATGGGCTTTTCCAAATCATCTTCCAGGACAGCACATGAGAGAGGGCCTCCACCTACCTAAAGCAGGAAACACTTCATTCACAATCAATAAAAAGAGCACAGCCACCTAGTATCCTCAGTATTTGTGTTTCCTCTGGCCGAACAGATACATCAAAATGGTTTGTTATTTTTCTCTCAGGCCTTCATGCTATTTGCAAGGTCCTCCTAGTAAATGTTGAGTTATAGGCTATATTTGTTAGTATCCTAGTTGTGGGACCTCCCCTCCCCATCACCTTCACAGTTTTCCTCAAGATTCCTTTTCAATCGGAGAAGAAGCAACTATCGCTCTGCGGATGCAGAGGCTCTAGTGGAGTCCTCCCTTACCTACATTTGGTCAGGCTCAAGGTCCCCTATCTTGCCTCAGGAGGTGTGAGGTGGGAGCCCCCGGTGGCCAGATTAGCCCCTAATGTATGCTGCTGATTGGTATGGATGGACCATAGGTGCCGTGGTTCCCAAATTTGTATGGGGAGATATGCATGGTTCATGTTCCTTCTCCCTGGGTGTCCACTGTCCCAGACTACTTTTGGATAGGCGATGCATGTTTGCTGAGCTAGATGAAGCACTGTGCGTGGACCAGAACAGGACGTGGCCTGCTATGCTGTGGGTCCCCATAAATGAACAAATGCTGGGTGTGTGGGTTTACCCTGGTGGCTGTATCCACAAACAACAGGGACGGTGCGCAAGCAGGTGGGGGGTGGAGTAGTAGACAGACCTACTGTAATACTGTAATGCTCTTCCCAGGAGTATTACAGCAGACTTCATCTGGTGCTACAAATCTGGCAAATTGCTCCAAGGTAGGTTACTTATTTCTTAAAGCTCTCCTTCCTACTATACCCATGCTGTCAGGGAGGTACAGTGTGGGGCACCCTTGGTAGAATGTCTACACACTGTGCCTGAGTGAGCACTGACTGTTACTGGCACAACGCTCTGCCCATTCCTCCAAGCAGCTCCATGTCGGGAGGAGGAAAATGAAGTGGAGGAGAAAGTTAGCTGATCAGCTGACCGGCCAGTCGAGTGAAGGGGGAGGAGCTCTCCCCTGTGTGAGGTGCAGACAGTGTCCCCATGTCAGGAGAGCAGTTACTGGATGCACTGTGAGTTTGCAGACTGCGAGAGCACTGAGCAAGGAGAGGAACTCGACTGCCACTGAGAGCAGGTGAGTGCCAGTGTCATCATCCCGTTGCCCCCTACTATCTCTCTGCCCCTTATCCCATCCTCCCCAACACCACCTCTCTACCGCTGATCCCATCCCCCCACCACCATCCTTCTGCCCCTAATTCCATCCCCCCACCACCATCCCTCTGTCCCTGATCCCACCCCCCCCCACCACCAACCCTCTGCCCCTGATCCTACCCCCCACTACCATCCCTCTGCCCCTGATACCACCCCCCACCACCACCCTCTGCCTGTTCTAATCCCTCCATCACCATCCCTCTGCCCCTGTCTTAGTACCTCCAGTGTGCTCCCTTACATCTTCCAAAATGTCCCCTAGTAATAGTAAGCTCAGTGGCAGAACTACCAGGGTCTGAAAAGTCGCACTTGCGACTGGGTTCTGGCATTCCACCACCATGTCAGGTCCTCAAGACAGCAGTAGGTGGCCTGCTGCAGAATATAAGGAAGGGCCCCGGGTAAGGGTCAGGGGGGCCCTTCATGGTTTCCTGCAGTGGGCCCTGAAGGTTGTAGTTACGCCTCTGCTGCAACCTGTTACCTCCTTCATACTTTTATGTTACATTTATACATGTGCAGGGCTACTGGGATCTGCTTACTCATTTTTACCACTGTCCTTTATTGCAGTAAAGCGAGGTGATGACTTAGGGGTTTCTGCTCTGATTTAATCACAACTTTCTGTGGTTCAGTCTATTAGGATAGTCCAAGTGGGCTAGAAAGACAACCAACAGGAGCTGCTACGCTGTGGGGATTCAAGCACAGCTGAGGGACAAATGAGAGAAAAAGGAAAAGATTATTGAGAGGAGAGGAGAGGCTGGAACACCATTATATATATATATATATATATATATATATATATATATATATATATATATATATAAAGGAAAGAGAGTCTAAAAAAAAGAAAACCATCGCATCTATAAATCTGAGTTTACCTTGGACATCTGTGGACCATGTCCCAAGCAACCAAGAATGTGACAGGATTATTGCATCCTGTTGCCAAAACGCTAGATGGCAATTTTTTGGTAACCGTTAAAGATGAGAAAATTAAAGTGCCCAGAACAAGGGAAGAGAAAAACTTGGTGGTTGAAGAAGAGCCTGTAAAGAAAAGGAGGATGGCCAAAATGAAAGAAATGAAAAAAAGTCCCGCCCAACGGAGCAAAAGCCCCAGTGACTGGATATGTGTGCTTTTTTGAACGAGCACAGAGAAGAGTTACAGACTTAACATCCTGATTCTCTATTTCCTGAAATCACAAAGATGCTAGGAGCTGAGTGGAGTACTTTGCCAAGCCAGGATAAACAGTGGTACCTGCATGATGCTGAAAGGGACAAACTGCAGTACAGTATATGAAGGAGCTAAGAGAATACCAACATTCTGAGACTTAAAAGATGTGTTCAGAAAAGATTCAGGAAAAGAAGATGAAGAAAGACATTTGAATGTGCATCTACTTCTGAGGAAGTGAGCGGTGAATCACGAAACTCACTGAGTTTTTAGGATGCAATTTTCAATCTAATTATGTATTGACATTTGGAACTTTTTAATCATGTATGATATGTATTGGAACCACCATCAATCAGCCTATTATTGTATCTTTGTAACGTGATGAGAATTGTATTTACTCAGTGGCCATGTATGTTGCACCTCATTTAAAGTCCCAGGGCAAACGTATGTTTTTATAGATATGTATTTTATGGATGGAGGTGCATCACTGGGGCACCAGACCACATATTGTTATTTTCTGCATTGTTGTTAGGTGGAAGACAACTCTTTACCAATTGTGGTCTGTTACTACATTATTCTCCTTTACCAAAATATTGAGATTTAGGATATTAACGCTAGACTCTTGTCACTATATGGGTCACCAGATTCTTTATTTATATGACATTTTTATGCACAGGTTGGTGGGGTTGTTCTGCGATGAGCTGCAATGCTGTTGCAGCGATGCTATTGCCTCCCTTTGCTGTCCCTGCCTACTCCCTTGATAGACGGAGCCTGCACAGCATTGGCGCAATGTCTGCGCCTGGGTTATGACAACAGTATGTGCGTGGCCGGTGCTCATTGCGTCATCTTTCTGCAGCCGGGCCGCATTTGCGCTTTTGGCGCCAATTCCCCTGTGAGGTTGCAGATGCTGGCTCTTCCACTTTAGGGTATATATGGGAGCACCGGTAGGGGGTGTTCTTTTCTTGTGTTACTTTCATTACTAGAGAATGTCAGTCAATATCTGGCTCTTCAGCTCCAGGATATTACACTTATGGTGGGTTTTGGTGCCCATATTTATTTATTCTATTTAATATCTTTTTTGTATCTGTCCAGTGAACTTGGTGGTTAGTTTTCTCTCGCCTTTAGTGGCGTTACATCCATATATTTCTTTACTATCTTTTTCATCCCTACTGAGTTTTCCTACATGGGTTTTTTATTTTTCCTGTAAAATTGTTTCTAAATAGTTTCATTTGTAAATTTCAAAAGCCAGTACAAAGGAATAGTAGTAGTAGTGGTAAAAAAAAAAAAAAGCACTTGTGAGTTTAACTATTTTTTTTTGTATAATTCTCCTTTAAGTGGGGGGGGGGGGGGGGGTGGCAGGGTGTGTGTCCTATGCCTACATACTTTTGCTAAAAGGTGTCCCTCGCTCTAAATAAGTTGGGAAGTATGTAGTTCCTTAGCAATTTTATATGCACTTAAAGTAGGCAAAACTTTTTTTTCTCTCATTTTGGATAGAGTAAGGGAGGGTCGGAAACCCGTGTTGGTTTATTTTTTGCCATCTGTGCCCCATTGGGGAGATTTACCTTCACTTCCTGTACTGTAGCCCAAACAGAAAATGAGAGGCAATCCCTGCAAATTAAGGGAAGACTAGTGCCACCAGAACTAGTGTCCCCTTTGGAAGATTTTCCTTCTATTACTTTTGTGGGGACAACCCAAAATTTGGGATTTTCTTTTACTTTCACTTTTATTGATAATGGTAAACAGGACAAATAGAGGTGGTGTATACACCGCTCCTTCAATGCTCCTGCCCATTGAAATGAATGGGCACCGCTGCAGAACCGCTGGCAAAGCGCCGCCGCAGCCTTGTGGGACATTTTAACCCTTTTTCGGCCGCTAGCGGGGGTTAAAATTGCCCCACTTGCGGCGAAAACTCCCGCAAAAACGTCAGTGAAGCGCCGCTAAAAATAGCGCCGCTTTACCACCGAAGCCCCCGACACCCCAGTGTGAAAGGGCTCTAACTGCATTATGCTCATGCATAATAAAATTCTTTGTTTGTTCATGCGCTATGCAAAATTGGGAACAGGCATTCAAGAACCAGCACTATCCATGATTTTAACTTTAAAAAAAGCACAGAAATACATAAACGTATGTTTGTGTGTTTACCATTGTAGTCTATGAAATGCACGTTATAGAAGGGCATACTTTTAAAACAATTGCTCAGTCATACTGGCACATAAATGTTGGCTTCTCATAGTAATAAGTGTGATTTCTGTTTGAAATGTGCTTCCATGTGAATAGGCTGTTTTCAGAAAAATGGACAAGCATTAATGGGCCCTATCTGCTTTTAACTGTCTGCACAAACAACTGTATGTATGTATTTCAAAGATATTTAAAATAAGATATGCGTTTACAAAAAAAAAAAAAAAAAAGATGCCAACCTTTTTCTTGCTTCAGACATCAATGATTGATCATTAGAGTTTGATGAAAACCATATCAGTAGGGTATAAAAAATGTAGAGATTTCCATAGGCAGCCATACCCACCTCAGCCTGTGCTATCTGCACTTTTTGTTCTGCACTTTGGAGCTGGATGTGCAGTTTTTGCCTCTCCTCCTCCCGTGTAAGCTTCAGCTTCTCAACATCTGTCACTGTATTTCTCTCAATGGGCACGCTGAGGGCAATGGTGCTTTCAGCATCATATTGTGGTGGGTTTTCTTCCTTCAGGTTATTCTCTTCTTCTTGTTCTGGCTGAGATTCACTTAATGCATTGCCTTGATCTGCATCTCCTTCTCTGCAAGAGACAAGGAGGAATACATTACCTCAACTACAGCGCTGTACTAGGAATACACGATGAACCTATTCTACATTAAACACACGCTCTTTGGGGTATTCGTTTTAAAAAGAACATTTCATTGAGCTTATGCTACTACTACAAAGCAAACACTCCTCCCCTTTCATTGTAATTATCAGTCTAACCTCTACAGCTCCATTATCTATGCAGCACAGGGCTTAATATATATAATAGGTGATGTTAGTAATTAAACATTGTCACCACCTATATCAGGAAGTATTAATCAGATCATCCCAAATATCTCTGTAAGAATTTTTTCTTACTATCAGAATCTAGTAGACTAATGAACAAGTAAGAGCAAGTCAGTTATTGACTTCTGCGGCAAGGAAAGTTGGCAATCACTAATTATATATATAATTTTAACCTGTGTGATTTCATAATAATTGTTTATTTTATAACTATCATCATGAGCATACCTCACTTACATTTTAACCTATAGCTTCCATGCTACAGACACATATAGCAGATTAGTATTCTGAATCAATGTGTAGATATCAGACGTGTCTCCCAAATTGCCAGTCATATAACAACACATACATTAATCATTTAACACTACATAGCTATATTTAATTGGAATAAAGTAAAGATGGGTACCTCTCTTCTCCCAGCAGCAAAAGATGACTCTTCAGCTGGCTGTTACTCTCCTGCAGGATACTGCGCTCCATCTGGAGATGTTGGCACTGGTCCCGCAGGAACTGCAGCTCTCCTGTCACAAGGACAAAAATGTGCAATGGTGCATGTGATATTGTACAAACATAAAACATTATAACAACCTACATTCCTACAAACCTAAAGAGGCAATCCAGGTCCCCAGACAACATATTGGATTGCAGTTTTCAATGTTTAAAATGCATAGCAGAGTGTTGTACTGTGTTAACTATTGACTAGACAGAAAAATTGGAGTTTAATTTATACCCTTTTTTAGCTGACCTGAATTATTAAAGATCAAGCTTTCGTTATAACTTAAGCTGGATACACACTATACAACTTTTGGTGTTCAATTTCCTTTAGATTTACCTTCAACTATGTAGTGCAAGGGCTGCCTGATTGCATTATTTGGTTTTGGTTAGAGATGCACCGAAATTTTGGCCGTCAAAACATTTTGGGTGAAAATGGTGCTATTGGCATTCAGCCGATAAGAGAAAAAGAAAAAGGTGCCGATAATGGCACAGAAAAGGCACGCGATTTTAACACGAATTCGCAGCGATTTTGCGACCATTTTACCTCGCTCTACTGTGCTTATGGTGTGTTTTCCATAGGTCATCTGACTAAAAAACGCATCAAAAACGTAACAAGGGTGTGTTAATGATGCGTTCTTGCTGCATTTTTAATGCATTTGAACTGGGAGGTGCCATTTTTGTGCGCTCTTTTTAACTGATCAAAAATGCAGCCAGAGGGATTTTTAACACCAGAATGGAAGCCCAAAGGACCAGTGTGCAGACATAAATAGAATTTAAAGGGATACATTTTTCTTGAGCTTTTCTTGCGCTAAAGGTACCAATAATGGGCAATGATAATTTCATATTCACTTAAATTGATGATATTAACCGCTTTCCGACCAGCCGCCATCATTATACATACAGTGGGGACGGAAAGTATTCAGACCCCCTTACATTTTTTACTCTTTGTTATATTGCAGCCATTTGCTAAAATCATTTAAGTTCATTTTTTTTCCTCATTAATGTACACACAGCACCCCATATTGACAGAAAAACACAGAATTGTTGACATTTTTGCAGATTTATTAAAAAAGAAAAACTGAAATATCACATGGTCCTAAGTATTCAGACCCTTTGCTCAGTATTTAGTAGAAGCACCCTTTTGATCTAATACAGCCATGAGTCTTTTTGGGAAAGATGCAACAAGTTTTTCACACCTGGATTTGAGGATCCTCTGCCAATCCTCCTTGCAGATCCTCTCCAGTTCTGTCAGGTTGGATGGTAAACGTTGGTGGACAGCCATTTTTAGGTCTCTCCAGAGATGCTCAATTGGGTTTAAGTCAGGGCTCTGGCTGGGCCATTCAAGAACACTCATGGACTTGTTGTGAAGCCACTCCTTCGTTATTTTAGCTGTGTGCTTAGGGTCATTGTCTTGTTGGAAGGTAAACCTTCGGCCCAGTCTGAAGTCCTGAGCACTCTGGAGAAGGTTTTCGTCCAGGAAATCCCTGTACTTGGCTGCATTCATCTTTCCCTCGATTGCAACCAGCCGTCCTGTCCCTGCAGCTGAAAAACACCCCCACAGCAGGATGCTGCCACCACCATGCTTCACTGTTGGGACTGTATTGGATAGGTGATGAGCAGTGCCTGGTTTTCTCCACATATACCGCTTAGAATTAAGGCCATAAAGTTCTATCTTGATCTTGTCAGACCAGAGAATCTTATTTCTCATCATCTTGTAGTCCTTCAGGTGTTTTTTAGCAAACTCCATGCGGGCTTTCATGTGTCTTGCACTGAGGAGAGGCTTCCATCGGGCCACTCTGCCATAAAGCCCTGACTGGTGGAGGGCTGCAGTGATGGTTGACTTTCTACAACTTTCTCCCATCTCCCGACTGCACCTCTGGAGCTCAGCCACAGTGATATTTGGGTTCTTCTTTACCTCTCTCACCAAGGCTCTTCTCCCACGGCCAGCTCTAGGAAGGGTTCTGGTCGCCCCAAACGTCTCCAATTAAGGATTATGGAGGCCACTGTGCTCTTAGGAACCTTAAGTGCAGCAGAAATTTTTTTGTAACCTTGGCCAGATCTGTGCCTTGCCACATTTCTGAGCTCTTCAGGCAGTTCCTTTGACCTCATGATTCTCATTTGCTCTGACATGCACTGTGAGCTGTAAGGTCTTATATAGACAGGTGCGTGGCTTTCCTAATCCTAAGTCCAATCAGTATAATCAAACACAGCTGGACTCAAATGAAGGTGTAGAACCATCTCAAGGATGATCAGAAGAAATGGACAGCACCTGAGTTAAATATATGAGTGTCACAGCAAAGGGTCTGAATACTTAGGACCATGTGATATTTCAGTTTTTCTTTTTTAATAAATCTGCAACAATGTCAACAATTCTGTGTTTTTCTGTCAATATTGGGTGCTGTGTGTACATTATTGAGGAAAAAAATGAACTTAAATGATTTTAGCAAATGGCTGCAATATAACAAAGAGTGAAAAATGTAAGGGGGTCTGAATACTTTCCGTCCCCACTGTAGCTACATAGTTACATAGTGGGTGAGGTTGAAAAAAGACACAAGTCTATCAGGTCCAACCCATGTGTGTGATTGTATGTCGGTATTACATTGTATATCCCTGTATGTTGTGGTCGCTCAGGTGCTTATCTAATCGTTTTTTGAAACTATTGATGCTCCCCGCTGAGACCACTACCTGTGGAAGGGAATTCCACATCTTTGCCGCTCTTACAGTAAAGAACCCTCTATGTAGTTTAAGGTTAAACCTCTTTTCTTCTAATTTTAATGAGCGACCACGTGTCTTGTTAAACTCCCTCCTGCAAAAAAGTTTTATCCCTATTGTGGGGTCACCAGTACGGTATTTGTAAATTGAAATCATATCCCCTCTCAAGCGTCTCTTCTCCTGAGAGAATAAGTTCAGTGCTTGCAACCTTTCTTCATAACTAATGTCCTCCAGACCCTTTATTAGCTTTGTTGCACTTCTTTTGGGCCAGTTTTAAATATTGGTGCTACATTGGCTTTTGTCCAATCAGCTGGTACCATTCCAGTCAGTAGACATTCCAGTCAGTATACTGCAGCAAGGTGGCTCATTCCCGCATATCGCCGTAGCTGTACATCGGCACGGGAACTCGCTTTTGTGGGCACTCCCATTGGCCAGTGGGGAAACCAATCAGCGGGTCTGGTGGACTCGATGTCCGCCGGCCACCCACGATCGTTCCCCGCAATGACAGAACAGGGATCTGCCTGTGTAAGCAAGGCAGATCTCCGTACTGACAGGGGAGAACATAGATCGTGTCTCCTATGCTATGCAGGACAACGGATCTGTGTATCCAGTCACACAGTCCCCCATATAGTTAGAAAACACAAACAGGGAACACATTTAACCCATTGATTGCCCCTGATGTTAACCTCTTCCCTGCTAGTGTTATTAGTACAATAACATGCATATTTTTAGCACTGATTACTGTAATAATGTCACTGGTTCCCAAAAAAGTGTCAAAAATGTCAGTTAGGTGTCCAATCTGTCTGCCTCAATGTCGCAGTCCCGCTAAAAATCACTGATCGCAGCCATTACTTGTAAAACATAAATAAATAAAAATGCCATAAATCTGTTCTCTATTTTATAGATGCGATAACTTTTGCGCAAACCAATCAATATATGCTTATTGCAATTTTTTTTTACAGAAAATATGTAGCAGAATACATATTGGCCTAAACTGATGAATACATTTGTTTTTTTACATTTTTATTTTGGAAATGTTTTATAGCAGAAAGTAAAAAATGTTTTTCTTTTTTTTCAAAATTGTCGCTCTTTTTTGTTTATAGCGCAAAAAATAAAAAATGCAGAGGTGATCAATACCTCCAAAAGAAAGCTCTATTTGTGGGAAAAAAAGGACTTAATTTTGTTTGGGTACAGTGTTGCACAACTGCACAATTGTCATTTAAAGGGACGCAGTGCCGTATCGAAAAAAATGGCCTGGTCTGGAAGTGGGCTGAAGCGGTTAATTAAAAAGTTAAATATAATACAATTTTATAAAAAAATATAAATATTTTTTTAAAACTTTTTCGGTATTGGTTTCGGTTTTCGGCGAAGTGCAACCTGCATTTTCAGTTTCAGTTTTGACACCAAAATTTCCATTCGGTGCACCTCAAGTTTTGATAAATCTAAAGGAAAAAATCTAAAGAAAATTGTAAAGTGTGTATCCAGCTTTAGATCCCTTCTTCAGGCTTTATACATAAAAAGCATATACAGCCTGAAAGGAATCATACAGCATATACAGCCTGAAAGGAGTTATCCCGAAAGCATGCATCTCAAATAACTCAAGGCAGCCAATAAAGAGTATCACTATGGACTTGTTCAGAACAGTGAGATGCACTAATTACACAGCCATTGGTGTGTGCTGAGAAACACAGTGGCCGATGCGCTAATCTCGGCACATCACACTGTTTTCTTTTTGCATAGAAATTTACTGAAATGTCACAGATGATATTTCAAAACATTTCTGTTTACCATAGAGGCATTGAGATGCGGCAGTTCATGTTACAACCTGCTGTGCAGAAAAAAAGTACTGTATACAGTGTTGCCAACCTATCAGATTGAAATCTACTGACACGACACCCAAAATTCACTGGCACAGCCAAATTTTTACTGGCATTTCCAAAAGTTACAAAATTACAATTTTAAGTGCAAATTTCAGTATTTAGGCTACCAACAAGTGCAATATGCAATTAGCAATGTGATTTATGCTGGATATTAAGCCAAAGAACATATTTCTTATTTTATTTACGATATAGTAAGTAAGTAGCTCAGGGACAGGCAGGAGCGTAGGGAGGGAGAGGCTAGGGGGGGGCTGAAGCCCCGAATGTGACACCGAAAAGCCCCAAGTCTATGGAATGCTGCATTCCATTGTTAACCCCGGCCGCCGGGACCGATCTGATCGCGAGTGTGGCCGAAAGTGGGCGAGTGTTGCCAAAAGTAGCCGAGTGCCATAGCGGCCAAAAGTGGCCAAGTGCCCCCTTGTGGAGCCTGCAGCACCAATGCCAGGACCGCGGGACGTGTGGCGTGATGTCCATCTTAGCCTGCAGGCTCCAGAAGGAACACTACACTACATCCCCACTCGGGCGGGCGGCTCTGCTCCTCGGCTCTCCTCTCCTCCTCGACTCGGCTCCTCTCTGACGGAATGACTGCTGTGACCGCACACCACGGCTGAGCTGAGGTAGGTCAGACACACAGTGTGTGTATGTATGTCATTGTCAGTGTATGTAGGTCAGGCAGGTCAGTGGTCAGTGTATGTAGGTCAGGCAGGTCAGTGTATGTAGGTCAGGCAGGTCAGTGTATGTAGATCAGGCAGGTCAGAGTATGTAGATCAGGCAGGTCAGTGTATGTAGATCAGGCAGGTTAGTGTATGTAAATCAGGCAGGTCAGTGTATGTAGATCAGGCAGTTCAGTGTATGTAGATCAGTGTATATAGGTCAGGCAGGTCAGTGTATGTAGGTCATTGTATGTAGGTCAGACAAGTCAGTGTAATGGTCAGTGTCAGGCAGGTGTGTTTACTGGTCAGCATTGATGGGCACTGGTAAGTCACACAACCCCACCACCCAGCCCAAAAAAAAGCCACCCCCCCTAGTATTTGGACTTCGGGCTGAAGCCCCTGGTCTTTTTGCCACCTAGCAACACCAGACAGGACTCAGGAGGGCAAAAAATTAGAATGGGTGGCACACACACATGAAACTGACTCCCACAGTGACAGCAGTGTGCAGCAGCACAGATGATGATGACACCTCACCAACACAACATGTCCCATCCTGAGTCATAGTGACAGTTTCTCTCCACACCAGGTGGTCCCTTCAGTCAACTCCAGTCCAATTAGCACTGACAGTCCTGCTCCCGGCTTGTCTTGCTCCTGTCCCGCAGACCAGGACACGAGGCTCTGGCCCCTCCACTCGACTCTCTTGCACTATGACATCACACGACACGTTCAGGCACCGCCTCCTCCAGACCTGCCCCCCCAACCGAACACACTGTAGCAGGCACTTGGATGGTCTCGGCCGAACCCTGGACCAAAACTACGCATGAGCAGAGCGCCACAGCCATATTTTTTACTGGCAACCTTTTCCTGTCACTGACATTTACTGGCCAGAGAAAAGTGCCCATTTTTTGCTGGCTGCTAGTAAAAATACTGACGGTTGGCAACACTGACTGTATGCAATGCTGTTGTTTGAACTGACACCATTGGAAACAGGGCATTTTGCCATGTCAGCTGATGAGAACAAGTCTTTAAATTTCAAACTTTCTGGAATGCATAAAAAAAGGAAAAGTAAAGTCAGTAAAATATATCCTTAATTGTATCCCACAAATTTCAAAAGATAATTGATAAACCTGGTGATAAAAATAAATATAATTTATGAAAAGTGGCATAAAGGTGGATTTGTTGTTAACACCTGCTTTTAACCAGAACTACCCTGTTTCCCCGAAAATAAGACCTAGCGTGATTGTCAGTGATGGCTGCAATATAAGCCCTACCCCCAAAATAAGCCCTACCCTGTTTCCCGGAAAATAAGCCCTACCCTGAAAATAAGACCTACAAGGGCTTTAACTAGGGCTTATTTGGGGGGTAGGGCTTATATTGCAGCCATCACCGACAATCACGCTAGGTCTTATTTTCGGGGAAACAGGGTATTTCATTCCAAGCTCTACACAATGGGCAGCACCCATGGCATGATATATTCTGAACTTGAATATTCGGTGTATTTGATATTTTATCTACACATTTATGGTATACTGTATAGTGAATACTGTGCTTTATATACTGGGTATGTAATTCATAAGTTGCCAAACTGCTATATCTCTGTTTATGGTGAACATTGCTTTGTACCGTTGTTTGTTTGAGTGGTACTAACTGAACTTAAACTTAGTGCTGTATGAATGAGACTGTACAAATTAGATATGAAACTAGGTCTTCAATGATAGTGCAACTAAAGGTGTGCTTTACAGCATCTGAAATACAATACATCTTTAAAAGCCACATATTTGATTATATTGGTTCTCACTAATGTACTAGAATAATGCTCTTTTAAACAAAATAGTGATTACAATATTTTTACTTTGTTAACCTGTACCTCTTCAATTCTATTTACATGAATAGGTCATGCCCTTCAAGTATGTCATAATAAATCAAAGAGATATATGGATTAACTGATGCATCTGGAGTGTGTGAGTCCTTCCATTTGGCATAGAGTACTTTGCAGGATCCTGCAACTAAGCATGAAACATTTTGCTGTGAGCTTGAGTAGGTGTATTGGCAGAGCATAATCCTGACATGGTCCAGTGTATATAAAGAAAAGAAAATAAGGTGCTGTATATGTTGTGAAAGGACATCTGGAAATGTTTTTTACTTGACTTTCAGAATAGCATGTGATTTTAAGCAGCCAACATTTTAGGAAGTTAAAGTAAACCTTTGTCCCCCAGACTGTGCACACTAAGCACTTTCATATTCTGCGCAAGCAGTAAAAGCATTTTAAAACAAGTTAATTTACCTATGTAGCTATAGGCATTGTGGAGAGATCTATCTCCAAAGTTCACAACAGAGTCCATATTTTATGGAAAATATCTTAGCAGCCTGTCAGCCCTCGAATGTAAACACACAGCAGGTGTTTCTAAGCTGTTAGAAACGGATTAAGGGTCAGTTCACACCTGATTTGCACAGGAACGTAAATATTATTGTGTGCTGTTCAGCGTTTGTAAAGCACCTTGCTTAAACCTGTGTCTGTATATCATATCATATGTTTACTCTTTTGACAAAGAGTGAGATATCTACTAGTCTAGGGGCCTCCAAACTACAGCCACATACAGCCCACTAAAAGATATTGTCCAGCCCACAGCTATGTATATGGGGGGAACCCTGATGTAAAGGAGGATTCTGATAGGAACCCTAATGTAAAGGGGGGGCTGTAAAATGATGGGGGTCTTAATTTCTTTTATTTCACCCCACCACACAGTTTGATGTTTTGTTGATATTTGAGTCTTCCTTTCTTCCTCTAAATCCCCCACTTTGTTCTACTCCCTAATCCCTTTCTAGTCTTTCCATCTACGCTATATTTAATTCATACTCTTTTTTTTTTTCTTTTTCTCATAAAGATATAAGGTGCCTTAGAACTTTATTCTACTAAGATATCGTTGGCTTGGGCCTCTACACCCAATGTAGTTCACTTGTGCTATTGTCTGCATTATGAGACTTATGCCTCATACACACGATCAGAAATTCCGTCAGAAAAAACTTGGATGGTTTTTCCAATGGAATTCTGCTCAAGCTTGCCTTGCATACACATGGTCACACAAAAGTTCTCTGAACTTTCGACTGTCAAGAACGGGGTGACGTAAAACACTACGACAAACCGAGAAAATTAAGCTCAATGCTTCCGAGCATGCGTCGAATTGTTTCCGAGCATGCGTGATTTTTTGCACATCCGAATTGCATACAGACAAACGCAATTTCGGATAGGAATTTTTTCCGACCGAAAAATAGAGAACCTGCTCTCGATCTTTTGTTGGCTGAAATTCTGCCAGCAAAAGTCCGATGGAGCATACACACGGTCGGAATTTCTGACCAAAAGCTCACCTACGACTTTTGTTGGCAGAATTTCTGATCATGTGTATGGAGCATTAGTGCTTGAGTTCCATTTATTGTATTCTCTCACACTTTACACAATGTTAGTATGTGGAAAAAACTGTTCATGCCAACTTAGTGTGTTCCTTCACATGTATGTTTATTTGGTTATGTTTTTTTTATACAGATTTATATCTCTGCCTTATGTTTCTGTCCCTCTGTTAACTTCAAAATTCAATAAAATCTTATTTGCCTTTATATAATGATGGGGGCCTTTGGATGCAGAAGCGGGGACTCTGATGTGAAGGAGGAAAGGGCTCTGGAGTGATGGTAAGGCTTCTGATGTGAAGGGGGGGATTTCTGACGTGAAAGAGGGGCTTCTGATAAGAAGTTATTTCTTGGAGTGTGTTCATTCATTTAAAGTTTATTCACTCATTTATAAAAAAATTTTTTAGCCAATATATATGTAAAATACACTATATTACCAAAAGTATTGGGACACCTGCCTTTACACGCACATGAGCTTTAATGGCATCCCAGTCTTAGTCCGTAGGATTCAATATTGAGTTGGCCCACCCTTTTCAGATATAACAGCTTCAGCTCCTCTGGGAAGACTGTCCACAAGGTTTAGGAGTGTGTCTATGGGAATGTTTGACAATTCTTCCAGAAGCCCATTTGTGAGGTCAGGCATTGATGTGGATGAGAAGGACTGGCTTGCAGTCTCCGCTCTAATTCATCCCAAAGGTCTATCGAGTTGAAATCAGGACAGTCAAGTACCTCCACTCCAAACTTGTTCATCCATGTCTTTATGGACCTTGCTTTGTGCACTGGTGTGCAGTTATGTTGGAACAGGAAGGGGCTTTCCCCAAACTGTTCCCACAAAGTTGAGAGCATGAAATTGTCCAAACATTTCTTGGTATGTTGACTCCTTAAGAGTTCCCTTCACTGGAACTAAGGGGCCAAGCTCAACCCCTGAAAAACAACCCCACACCATAATCCCCCCTCCACCAAATGATTTGGACCAGTGTACAAAGCAAGGTCCATAAAGACATGGATGAGCAAGTCTGGGGTGGAGGAACTTGACTTGATTGCACAGAGTCCTGACCTCAACCCGATAGAATACTTTTGGGAGGAATTAGAGCGGAGATTGCGAGCCAGGCCTTCTCATCCACATCAGTGCCTGACCTCACAGATGCACTTCTGGAAGAATGGTCAAACATTCCCATAGACACACTCCTAAACCTTGTGGACAGCCTTCCCAGAAGAGTTGAAACTGGTATAGCTGCAAAGGGTGGGCCAACTTAATATTGAACCCTACGGACTTAAAGTTCATGTGCATGTAAAGGAAGGTGTCCCAATACTTTTGGTAATGTAGTGTATCTAATGTGGTCCTCTTGCTGAAAAGTTTGGAGACGCCTAGGCTTGTCAGGAGTAATATTACAATGCACAAAGTCAGTGTGGTTACCCTGCAGCGTTGCAGGTTCCTGTCCTGCATGCACACTACAGCTCTTCATGCTGATCTCTGCTCTTAAGGTGGTTATTTCCATCTCATACTCCTGCCTTGTCTCCTGAAGCTCATGCAGCTCTGCTCGCAGTCTACACAACTCCTCTTGCAATGAGGCAATGTCACTCTCACGCTCAGCTGCTGCCTCCTCTGCTGACTGACGCAGAGACATGATCTCCTCCTGTGCACAGCGTAACTCTTGGGACACCTCCAGCAGTTCGCACTCCTTCTCATGTTCCAAGCTGTCCACCTCCTCCTGTACTGAACGCAACTGAGCTACAGATGGATGAAGAAAACATATCATAATAAAGTATAACTGTGATGTGACATTGTGATGTGATATTACACAGTTCTTCTCTAAATTTAGGAGATGACTGTATTAAGTTACATAGTTACATAGTAGATGAGGTTGAAAAAAGACACGAGTCCATCAAGTCCAACCTATAAAGTGACTGAATAGAACCAAGGTGCTCAGCCTTTTTATGTTAAACCTCAAAGTTTCTTCATGCAGTTTTTGGGAATATGTGATTTGCCACTGTTATATTTGTTAGTAAACCTATGTGTTACTTAAAGTCTAAGTTTAATTCAGGTAGATAAAAGGAAAGTCTGCCCGCTCTATTCATAGATCCTGTTTCATTTATAGAAGCTGTAGCCTTCATAGGCATGTGCAGGGGGTGTGCCAGGTGTGCAGGGCACACCCTAATCACTACGTGAAGTGTCGATTCCCCCTACTGCCCAGGTTTGCCCCTGTGTTGGCCCCTCAGTGCTGCTGGCTTCCCTCCTCTCCTCTCCCCCCAGCTGCTGCAGGGGATGTTTCAGGATGGAGAGCGGGGTAAGGGGCTATTAAATATGTAATTTATCGGCCACTTCCTTTTCTAAATCAACACAATAAACACACTCGCTCACTGTGTCCATTAGTGGCGGTGCGTCCATAAGGGCACACGGGCGTCGCCCCCTCTCTCCTGCCACCCCCTCTAGCACCAATAGATAGATTCATGCATTGTATGAACCTAACTATGGCCACCGCTGCCACCCCATATTCAGGCGCCTGGCCCCTTTTCGGGCGCAGGGCACCTGAATTACACCGGTGGGGGGTGTTTTTGAAGCACCTGATTAGGGGCACAGTGGGAGCAATTGATGGGCACAGTGGTGGCGATTAATGGGCACAGTGGTGGCAACTGATGGGCACAGTGGTGGCAATTGATGGGCACAGTGGCTGCATTGTATGGGGCACAGTGGCTGCATTTTATGGGGCACAGTGGCTACATTTGATGGGCACAGTGGCTGTGTTTGATGGCACTGTCCTGTACAGCTGAGGCTGCAGAGAAAGATGTGTGTGTTTGAGCTTTGGGGTGCACACTCCAATCCAATAGGCTGCACACACCTATTGTAGGCTTATATGAATGAATGAGCAGGGCAGAAAGGGTGGGCATAGTCATGACTCTTGATGAGTGCCTGTGACAACTCCTTTAAGCTGGCCATATATGGCTTAGTTTTTTTCATTCAGCCAGGCTGGTCTGGTGCTGAGGATTTTGATCGGCCTTTTTTGGGAATACATAAAATGAAAACATAAACACTTTTTAGTTAAAATAAATTAAAAATAAAAGCAAATTAAACTAAATAGAGAGGGGGGTAAGGGTGGGTGAGAGAGGAGTGAGAGAGAGGGGGGTGAGAGAGACAGGGCCAGGGCCGTCTTAATAACATCATGGACCCCTGGGGAAAGTAATGCTCTGGGGCCCCTACAATGGAGACAGTGCAAGTAAACAGACATCAAGTAGGTAGGAGGCAGACAAGCGAAGCTTCTCCTTTTGGGTGGAGCTCCGCTTTAACTACATGAACAATCATTCTGTACAGCAAAGAAACAATGGGAAAATACTACATATATAAAGTAACAAAGCTGTCCTGTGCATACAATATATCTGCTAGATTGATGCTCAGGACAGTTGTAACAAGTATAGATACAGCCGCCAATAAAAATCATGAGGCACCAACCAGCCTGACAGGGCCTCAGATACCTCCAACATTGTAATCCCTCTACATCTTATATACATCCGGCACTCCTAACTCCGCCCAACCAACCCCCCCCCCACACACACACACACACATACACCAGGTTTCCCCCTACCATTGTTATCCTGTTACCACCTCCACACCCCCTGGATTCTCAACCCCAAATACCTCCGCAGCACTCTGACCCCTCTACACCCTAGATATCCCCCCGCACTCTGACCCCTCTACACCCCAGATATCCCCCCGCACTCTGACCCCTCTACACCCCAGATATCCCCCCTGCACTCTGACCCCTCAACACCCCAGATATCCCCCCCACACTCTGACCCCTCTACACCCCAGATATCCCCCCTGCACTCTGACCCCTCAACACCCCAGATATCCCCCCCACACTCTGACCCCTCTACACCCCAGATATCCCCCCCGCACTCTGACCCCTCTACACCCCAGATATCCCCCCCCCACACTCTGACCCCTCTACACTCCAGATATCCCCCCCACACCCTGACCCCTCTACATCCTAGTTATCCCCCCCAGCACTCTGCCCCCTCTACACCCCAGATATCCCCCCAGCACTCTGACCCCTCTACATTCCAGATTTCCCCCCAGCACTCTGACCCCTCTACACCTCAGATATCCCCCCCCCCCGCACTCTGACCCCTCTACACTCCAGATTTCCCCCCAGCACTCTGACCCCTCTACATCCCAGATATCCCCCAACACTCAGACCCCTCCACACCCCAGATATCCCCCCAGCACTATGATCCCTCTCTGCACCCCAGATATCCCCCCGGCACTCTGACCCCTCTACATCCCAGATATCCCCCCATCACTCAGATCCCTCTACATTCCAGATATCGCCCCAGCACTCTGACCCCTTTACATCACAGATATCCCCCCAGCACTCTGATTCCTCTGCATCCCAGATATCACCCCCCAGCACTCTGATCCCTCTACACCCTAGATATCCCCCAGCACTCAGACCCCTCTAGAACCCAGATATCCCCCAGCACTCTGATCCCTCTCTGCACCCTAGCTATTCCTCCTAGCACTGTTACCACTACATCCCTGATACCCCCTACACTGTGGCCTCTCTACATCCCTGATGTCTCTAGCACTATAGCCACCCAAGATACCCCAAGCATTGCTACCCCCTATACACCCCAGATCCCCCCTTTAGCATTGTTTTCCCCCATACACCCTTGATATCCCCCAGCACTATTATTCCATCCATGTAGTACCCCCTTTTCAAGTGGAGATACAGTGCATGTGAACTTTTGGCTATGTGTCCACCTCCAGGACTGTGACAAGGACTCACCTATACCAATCAAGTCATGCAGGCAGAAGGAGGGACAGAGGAGGGAACATCCCTCCGGGCATTCCAAGCCCTTCGGTGCAAACATTACTGGACAGCTGGGCTCACCATGGCACTATCCACAATGCCACTTCTGCAGTCGGGCTCTCAGTGCTGCCGACTCAAAAGCTCCTACCCTGCGGCCTTCGAGTCTCGAGCATTCAAGCTGCATGTGGTGGGGTCAGAGCATCACTTCGCTCCGGCCCTGCCCCTCCCTGCTGGCTGTGAAATAATAGGTATCATTCTGCACAGCACAGCGCACCGCTGCCAGCCTGCCTCCCCTGTGTATCCATCGCTCTCAGTGCCATCATAGGGCCCCCAATTTCCGGGCAGCAGGGGTTCAAGGAGCAGCTGCTTTGGGGAACTGCAGGGGCCCCTTATGCAACTGGGGCCCCTGGGCAGTGCCCAGGTGTGCCCGCTCATTAAGATGGCCCTGGACAGGGTGTTGGGGGGGGGTAAAAGGTAGAGGGGAGAAAGGGTACATATGGATAGCTTAAGTAGAGTAGCAATGTAGCAAGCTAAGTGTGCCACAACAAACTGTAGGTGGGTCCACAATGGAATAAGAGTGGGAGGGGCTTAAAGGAGCATGGTTAAATAAAAGAAGAACCTTTTTGTACTCATAAAATATTCTGAAATTGCTGTCCTGCAAGCCAGAGTCTCAGAGACATATACAAACCTCAGCACAATCATTATTTTAAAAATGAAACACTGCCATTACTTATGATCCAGTGAATATAGACAGAGAGCTAACGCTTTGTCTGAGCCGACCTTAAAGAAGAACTTCATTAAAATAGTCAGGTATTCCTTAGCAACTGTTGAGATAATGAATAGTATGGTGAGAAGTACCGTGTTTTCCCCGAAAATAAACCCTACTTCGCAAATAAGACCTAGCATGACTTTCGGCGAGGGCTGTAATATAAGCCCTACCCCGTAAAATAAGCCCTAGTAAAGTCCCTGTAAAAACATGTAATCCTTTTGTAAAAAGATTATATAATGTGCAGTTTGTCTCCTTTGTAACTTTATTGTGGAAAATACCGTATTTACAGCACCGCTGGGAGCTCACGTGACCCGCCGGAGATCTTCTTCTCTCCTCCTGGCTGACGTCTGCAGCCCCTCCCTCTGCAGTGCTCGGAGCAGGGCTGACATCAGCGGTGATCTCGGCCCCTCCCTCTGCAGTATTCTGAGCGGGGAAGAAGAGCTCCGGCAGGTCATGTGAGTGCCTAGCAGCGCTGTAAAAAAGGTATTTTGCACAATAACTTTACAAAAGGAGACACACTGCGCATTTTATAATCTTTTTTACAAAACAGATTACATAAGTTTACAATGACTTTAACCAAGGTTTATTTCTGGGATTAAAGATGTCATAATGATGACTCCTGAGCTGAGAGGGAGAGAGAAGAAAACTTATTAAAAAACAATTTAATGGTTTTATTCCAGGTTTTTTAGAACATAGAGAGGGGTAAATGACACAGCACAAGCACTGTGCTGTCTATCATGCTTTAAAGGATCAGGATATATATTATTATTTTTTCCAGAAGTGGATATGACTATATTTGAATAAATGTAAATTATTGTACATACCGTAAATAAATAAGACATTCCCATGAATAAGCCCTAGTCTGTTTTTTGTAGCCAAAATTAATATAGGACCCGGTCTTATTTTCAGGGAAACACGTTATGTAATACACAATATAGTATATATATAGTGTAGGAGTGTGTTATGTACAATATAGTGCAGGAGTGTGTAATGTACAATATCATGTACATCGTGCAGGGGTGTACAATGCACAATATAGTGTATATAATGCAGAAATCTGTAATGTACAATATCATGTACAGTACACAGTGCAGGAGTATGCAATGTACAATATTGTGTATATACTGCAGGAGTGTGTAATGTACAATATAGTGTATATAATGCAAGAGTGTGTAATGTACAATATCATGTACATAGTGCAGGAGTGTGTAGAATATAGTGCAGGAGTGTGTAGAATATAGTGCAGGAGTGTGTGATATACAATATTGTTTATATAGTGCAGGAGTGTGCAGTGCACAATATAGTATATCTAGGGCAGTAGTGTGTAATGTACAATCTAGTGTATATAGTGCAGGAGTGTGTAATGTACAATATAGTGTATATACTGTGAGTCACATAGAACATAGTTGCCAACATTTCAAAAAAAGTTCCAGGGACTCCTTTTTAGCTGTGCATTCAACAAACCATTGTGGTATGTACTTTGTATGTGGGACATTCCCTTTGCTACAGAGTGTATGATGGTATGTGTAGGAAAGGAGTATGGAGTGTATGACAGTGGGTAGTGTGTATAGAAGAGGAGTGATTAGGGTGCAATGGTGGCCAGTATATGCAAGAGTGGAGTGTGGAGGGTATGGTGACTGTCAGTATGTGCAGGAGAGGGATACATAGTATATGACGGTGGTTAATATGTGCTGAAGATGAGTGTGGAGCGTATGGTGGTGTGTAGTTTGCACAGGAGAGGAGTGCAGAGTGTATGGCAGCAGGTAGAATGTGTCGAAAAACAGTGCGGATTGTATGGCGGTAGGTAGTATGTGCAGAGTGTATGGTAGTGGGAAGTATGTGTAGGAGAGGAGTGCACTCCACATGCCTCTACTCATCTTTGCACCCCAGCCCCCCCTGCACACCTCCTCTTTGCTCATGTTTGCACAACAAACTTTAATCCCTTATCTGTTACCTCTGGACACCCCATGTGCTCACTTTTGCAGTACAGGCTGATGGCAGGCTCAGTGACAGTGGCAGGCCGGGCGTCTTTGCATCCCCAACGTTGGCAGCATTCAGTAGAGGTGATGGTGGTGGACCAGGGCTCAGGGGAGTTTAATATACCTATTAATGCTCCCACCATTTACATACCAATGCCGCCTGCCATCCGCGATTTACATATTAACCAGTTGCAGACTTTGGGCGTGCTGGACATACCCAAAAAATTCCATCATTTTGCACAGGGTGTGTCTAGTATGTCCAGTCCTTCTCTGCTGCCGGGATCCCCCCTGTCATAGTACATGGCAATTCAGCTCTGATGAATCATAGCTACATTCCTGAGTACACAGAGAAGCTCCCGGCAGCAGGAACTGTAAAAAAAAAAACAGTAAGGCAATGTTTATCAACAACATTGCTCAGCCACTAATATAGAAAGATACAGTGAAACATTGTTTCATTTTGTATCTTTCTTGTTTATTCATCTACAGGTCAAAGGGATGAAGTCAGTTAAAGCAACCTAATATGTAAAAAAAAGTTGTTTTTTTTTTAAATTAAATGTTCCTCTGTTGTACCCCTTATTAACCCTTAGTTTACTCCAATCAGCCCTAATTAAAGTGATTGTAAAGGTTTGTTATACTTACCTTTCCTATTGCAGTGATTTTTCACAGAGCAGTCCCTATCCTCCTCTTCTCGGGTCCCTCTTCTGTGCTCCTGGCCCCTCCCTCCTGTTCAGTCACCCCACAGCAAGCAGCTTGTTGGGGAGCACCCAAGCTGAGTCACAGCTCCCTGTATCCATTCAGACACGGAGCCCTGACACAGCCCCGCCCCCCCTCTACCCTGATTGGCTTTGACTGACAGCAGTGGGAGCCAATGGCCTTGCTGTTGTGTCTCAGTCAGCCAATCAGGAAGGAGAATCTCGGATGGCTGAGACACTCCTGGACATCGCTGGACAGAGAGGGACCAAACGTAAGTGTTAGGGGGGCTGTGAAGGGCTGCTGCACACAGAAGTCTTTTCATCTTAATGCATAGAATGTATTAAGATAAAAAACCTTCTGCCTTTACAACCACTTTTTCCTGGTAATTTTTTAAACTATTTTTTAGCTAATATTTAAAATTTTTCTGTTTTTGTTTGCTTTGTTCAATAATATTTTTACACCTTTTACATATATTTACACGTATCACACTGAAAAAAGTGCAACATTGAAAAACCTACTTTACTTCATTTATAAATAACTTTTTACAAAAATCATAATTTTAGTGTTGTTTTAAACAGGACAAATTACAGAATAAAATGCACTTTTATGTGCAGTAACACTATTTTTTTTAAACTAACATTGCTCAAAAAAGAAAAAGTGCCTTTTGTTTAGTTTTATAATGTTTCATTGTCTAAGAATTGTGGGGGGAAAAAAATCATTGTTTCAGGACAATATTCACAAAAAGAAAGCCTTGTTTGTCCTTAAAAACAATATATGTATTACATTGTTTTTTTAACCACTTCAATACCAGGCACTTACGCCCCTTCCTGCCCAGGAAAATTTTCAGCTTTCAGCGCTGTCACACTTTGAATGACAATTGCGCGGTCACGCAACACTGTACTCAAAGTAAATTTTTATCATTTTCTTCCCACAAATAGAGCTTTCTTTTGGTGGTATTTGATCACCTCTGCGGTTTTCATTTTTTGCTAAATAAACTAAAAAAGACCAAAATTTTTGTAAAAAAATTATTTTTTTTTAGTTTCTGTCATAAAATTTTGTTTTCCCCTTCACTGACGGGCACTGATGAGGTGGCACTGATGGGGACTGATGAGGCGGCACTGATGAGTTGGCACTGATAAAGTGGCACTGATGGGCACTGATGAGGAGGCACTGAAATGTAGAATTGATGGGCACTGATAGGCGGCACTGATATGCAGCACTGATGGGCACCAATAGGTGGCACTGATATGCAGCACTGATGGGCACTGATAGGTGGCACTGATGGGCACTGACAGGCGGCACTGATGGGCACTGACATGCGGCACTGATGGGCACTGACAGGCAGCACTGATGGGCACTGACAGGCGGCTGTGATGGGCACTGACAGGCGGCACTGATTGACACTGACAGGTGGCACTGACAGGTGGCACTGATGGGCAGCACTGATGATGAGGTACTGATAAGTACTGACAGGTGTTACTGCTGGCCAGTGATTGGCAACATGGTGGGCAGTGATTGGCACTTTGGGGGTAGTGATTGGCACTGTGGTGGGCACTGGCAGAATTTATTGTTTTTACATTGCTGGGCACTGGTTGTCAGGTGATTTGTACATTTGAGGGGGCTGTGCTGATAATCAATGTGCTGATTATCCACTTAGACTACCATGTTAGCTTATTGCAGCCCATCCCCGGTGGACGAGATGTGATGCCAGTACATATGGACTCACTGCTACCTGTAGTCCTCCTCTCTCTCTCCTGCTTGGAGATGTACCTGAACTCTACATTTCAGCTCTACATGTGAGTGGATATTGCTTTTTATTATTAAATTGTGTTTGATACATACTCAGTGGCGCCCCTTTTCCTTGTTTTTTTCCTAGCACATTGGACTTGGATTCCGGTCCTTTATGGTGGCTGCCTTGATAGACTGACTTTCCACCTATGTATATGGTTATATATATGTGTGGATCTTGCCCTTGGACTAATAGGAACAGTTGACTGAGGTACTTTTGTACTGCGCCTTTTTTACTACTGTGACCAATCACAGCTGATCACGTGGTAAGAAGCCTCTGACAGAGGCTTCTTATTACGATCAGAGATGCGGGGTGTCAGACTGACACGCCGCACTCGTGATCGCCATGCTGCACGCCCCCACGGGCGCGCACTGACATGTTTTCCTGCTGGACGTCATATGACGCCCAGTCAGGATAACAGAACCACTTTCCGGCCGTCATTCTGAATACGGCAGGCTAGAAGTGGTTAAGTAATGACAAAATTATCGCCGCATAAACAGGCTCATAGCAGAAATTAAAAAATTGCACTGGTCTATAAGGGGTGAACAGGCGTGAGAGCTGAAGTTGTTATTGCCACCCATGATTTACATATCAATGCCACTGGCCGCCCTGCACATATCAATGGTGCCTGCGCTTTACATATAAATCATGCATACAGAGCAGGGCTGGCAGCATTAATAACTCACTGGGCTGGGCCTATCTTAAGGTAGGGGCCTAGAGCTACAGCTCCAATATCCTCTATGCCATCCGGTCCTGGCTCCAGCCAAATGAAACAACAAACACATAAAAGCAAGGCTACTACAATAGCAGCTCAAGTTTTTATGTTTCCTCCAGCCTGACACAAGCTTTGCAATGTTTGTTATTTTCGTACAGGTTTTTGTGTTAGCAGCAGGTGCCTTCCAGTAGGTATACCCTACTACTCAGGCACACCTGAGGTTTACCTTGTTAGGTGTTCATAGCTCAGGGACCCCCTCTCCCTATTTTTTTTTCATCCCTAGTTCCTTCTCCACTTGGGAAGAAGCTTCTAAATCTGATCAGGAGTAGGCTCTAGTTGAACCCCCTTTTCCACTATCGTACCAGGTCCTCCTAGGTCTCACATCTTTTTTGTTGGGTCTACTTGGGGGCCCCATCTGCAGTCATGGATCTAGTCTTTTACTTGCCCCTTGTGGTACTCTGCAAGGGGAACAAGGATGTCACTCTGCAGTTCTCACTGGGGCAGAGTTGGGATTCTCCCCTGAGACAGGTTTAGACATTGAAGTGGTCTGGCTTGGCTGAGATGTACACTTTTCATTTGCGCCCCTGGGTTCCTTCCAGCATTAGTGATGTCATGTCTGGTACAGATGGATGATGTACTTCCAGGTCAGGTCTTATGCCGCCTGGCCTGGATCAAGAGCATGATCACAATGGAAGTCAAGTGAGACGGGCGCCATTCCACAGATGCCAGCCCAGGATCATGCCCAGCCTAGGCAGAGCTGGTCAGTCTATTTTTTCACATTAAGGCTCATAGCCGTTTGTGGTGAGCAACCTCCCAGGGGTGATGTTGGAGGCTGCTTCGTTAGCTGTGGCATATTTGGCAGACCATGCTGACAATGGCTCAAAGGCCAAAGTCTCCAAAAGACTCCTCCAATACATGCAAGAAAAAATGCAGTGCATATCATAGCAAACTATCAGCTTCCTGGCAGAAACCACTTTGTAAGTGTTGTACAGACAAATTAGTGAAGAAAGAAACCTCTGTCCACTGACCTTTTTGAAGGATTTATGGAATGCATGAGGAAATGTCTGCTATATTTTAGTCTTTTAGATCACTGTTACAATATTTTTTTCACAAGCTCCTTTGCCTAGTATACCTAGTACCTCTGCAGCGACGACTACTTGGGAAGCTGTTCCCAAAGGTTTCTTCAAAAAACAGGGGACTGCAGAGGATCCAGTCAACAATTCTGGTTCACTTCCCGAGGAGTGAGAACTCAAGAAGGATAGGTCCAGTGATAAAATACAGAGATTTTTGTTCCCTACTTAAGAAACACAGGAACTTCTGCGTGCTATATATATGATACCTTAGGATTCAAGGAAGAGAAAAAAAATGATCAATTCACAACCGCCTGTGTATGGGGCTTCACTCTAAACAAGGTTGCACATTCCTCGTACACCATGCATTAAAAGATACCATCATGGAAAAATGGAAAAACCTGGATAAACACATATTTTTCCCATCAAATCTTAAGAGAAGGTTCCCCTTCAAAGAGGAAGATGCCATACTACGGGACAAGTGCTCAAAATGAGATGCTTCTCTTTCAAAATTACAGAAGAAAACAGACCTTTCGCTTGAGGACACAGGAACCTTAAAGAATTTTATGAATATGAAAGCTGAAGGTTTTCTGAGAAGAGTCTGGGGATTGGGGCTGCTAACTTCAGGCCAGCTCTGGCTACTATATATGTAGCAATCATCCTAAACCTGTGGGTGGAACAACTCTATTCCCACCTGGAGTTAGGTACCCATATGGAAAAAATATTCACTCTTCCAGTGTTGAGTAAGGCAGTATCATATTTTGCAGACACATCAACAGAAGCAGTTAAATTCACAGCAAGATCTACAGCTTTGATTAATGAAGCTAGAAGAGCTATTTGACTGACAACCTGGCCATGAGATTTGGTCTCCAAAGTAAAGTTATGTATGTTTACAGAGGATCTGTTTTTTGGATTTGGTAGTTCTAGAAAAGTCAGCAGGTAAGAAGAAGGGGTTCCCAACACTGAAAAAACAGCAGGGAAAAAATTATTTTCATCCCTTTAAGAACCAAAACCAGAAGAATTTTATGACGTAAAATCAACAGAAAGTCACAGTCTTCCACAGTGACAGCAAGTAATAAAAAGACCCCTTTATATTTCACCTTTTTTGAAGGGGTTCCGACATAGAATTTACTCACAAGCCCTCAATCTGCTATTGGCAACAGTAACAGAACGGAGGTGATGAAGCTTGTTGATCTTATGATAGCAGTCATTCAGGGTGTGCTATGGGTACAGTTGCATATGAGACCTCTACAGAATTACTGTAGGAATTTGTAAGTAATGAGTCTGTTCGTTGGTTGATACATACAGAATACCTAACCCAAGGAAGGTTATGGAGTCAGTCAACGACAATGAAGATTACAAACAATGTATGCCAGCATGTGGGGTTTGGGCACCCATATGGTGGAACTAATGACACAAGGTACATGGGATCCCATGTGGCTCCAGAGTTCCTCAAACACCAGAGAAATGAAAGTGGTGATGAAAGCCATGGAGTAATTTGAACCTTGGATAAAAGGCCACCACGTGCAAGTGGAAACATTTATCCAAATAATGAAGGGATGGACTCCATTGTGGACTGATCATCTGGCATACATACATCTGATTATTTTATTCATTATGACTTTATGTCACTCACTTACAATGTTATCCTTTATAGCGCTCATCATATCCACAACTTTCTTTCCAGGGTAGGCATTGCAGTGTAATATCGGTACATAATTGATATCAAACCACTGCTTGTGGCCAAAATTTTCAATAAATAACTGTAGAGAGATGGACCACCTAAAAATATTTGGGAGGATCTGGAAACGCCATCCCCCATGAACCTTCAACATGGCAAGGTAGAAATAAGACAGGTGGGTATGTGATTTCACTCAAAGTGAATGAACGCACTACTGACTGAATTAAAAAAAGACTGAGGGATGGAAATGGGCAAGGCCTGGAATAAGTCTGGGCATGATATTCATCTTGAAAATGGAATTCCTACCCATCCAGGTATATGAATTATTATGCCACTTACGTAAATCTAATTATACGAAGTGTAGGTGGAAAATTGGCTGCAAATATTTTATTCACAGAGGAAGTTATTCACACCCCTAAGTAACTAAGGTGAGAATTTGCCACGGCAAAAGAAAGGGCAAGCAAAGAGTACAGGCTCGTTTGGAGTACAGTGTAACATTTTACATCTCAGACTTGTGCAAACTGATCTTGAAATTAGATAAGGTACTGTATTTATGAAATTCATTCAAGATATTGGGTAAGATAACTTCCGGAGATGTGACGAAAGAGAACAAGTTGTCAGCAAAAGCTGCTACCTGCTCTAGTGCACGCCTAGGGAAGCCCCTAATACTTAGGTTTTGGCATATGTGGCACAGGAAGAGCTTGTCTTGTTCGCCCTAACTGCTGCTGTAGGAGTAAAATAGATGGCATCAATCCACCCACTAAAATTTGCTCCTACCTCGATATGGGTCAGTGTCTCCTTCAGGCCATTCCACCTTGTCAAAGGTCTTTTCTGCATCAGATCAAAGCAAACAAAAGGGGATCATCCTAAGGTGGGCTGGGTGATCTATGTTGAGCACCTTGTAGTGTTATCTTTTGTCTCTTTGGTGGACATAAAATCCACTGGATCAAGGTGGATGATAGGATCTTAGTGAAGATCTTTAAGTCTATGTTTAGGAGTGAGATTGGATGATATTTTCATACATTAATTCATACATTTAGCTTCTTTCTCCTTTCCCCTCTTCAAGGTTATGGTATTATGTGTCCATATACTGTATGTCTGTCTAAAATTAAATCAAACACTGCCACAAACCTGGAGGCTAGGATGAGGGGAATGCTTTCTAATAAGCTTCCATTTAACCATCAGGCCCTGGGGCTTTATGAGGTTTATGGGATTTGAACACTGTCAGAAATTCATGAGTTGTTATCGAAGCATTGAGAGATGCGACCACGTCATTGAAGCTAGAAGGAAGGCCCAAGGCTATGAGATAGTCATGTATATGCTGCTGTTTATGTTGAGCTGAGTTGGGTCTAATAGATTCTGTAAGTGTGCTCACTTTGAATGATGTGTTTCCTGTTTCAGATGGGCGAAGCCTCTGTCTTTAATAAGTTGTTTTGGAAGATTCCTGAATTCCTAACTGGCTCTGTTATCTGCCTTAATGGGCATTAGTAAAAATATGCATAAACAATGATAATTGTTTGAGGATTCTATTGGCAGGATCTCAGTGACATAGCATCTGGGACTTTTCACAATGAAATGAAGGTGTGAGGTTAATTAGACACAAGTATGTCACTTTGTAGCTTACCCTGGAGCCTCTGAATTTGCTTAGTGAAAATCTCAGCTTGCTGAGCACTGGCCAACCTCTCCTCTTCCAGGATACCTGCAAATCAAAGTCCATATCAAATAAAGAACCATTTTGTGTTATTTGACACTACTGTACACTGTCCTGTTTTCATCAGTCACTTAAGAATTGTAATAAATGTAATTACTGTACATCATTTGCAGGAATGATGACCCTGTTTTGCTACTTGCAGTATCATGTCAATCTATGTAACTAGTGAAAGTTTATTTGGCTTTCTTATAAAAGGGGTGAAATGCATGCTTGAAGCTGCTTGAAATGTGTAACTATACTCATAGATGGCTTCACACTTTTTACTGTGGCTGGCCACTAGTAATCATGAAAAATATTATATTAAGTGTTTTAAAAAATAGAGCTAAAACCCTCAGGAATGGGTTGGTAAAAATTGGCCCATGGCACAACAGTTTGGTGACATAGTTTGTAAGTGTCCCCCTTTTTTTAGTTTTAAAAAAAGTAGTAAATAAGTGCATAAAAAGTAGGACAGTATGACATCAGTGTCAGCAGTTCCAAATACAGACACAATGTAGGTGTTTTTTTTATAGAAGATTACAGCATCAGTTCTCAGATACAGATATGTAAAAATGGGGCAGTGCCAGGACAATTTGTTAACAACAAGAACAGGTGGGAGGCACAGAGAACAAAAAAAAAATTAGATGGTCAGCCCTTTTGATTTTAGAGATTTTTTATTTTGTTTGCAAAGGGAAGGAGATGATGCCAGGGGGCAGTATTGTTGGTGCTTAATAACACCATCAGCCTAAACACAGCAGCAAAAAACAGGGAAGTGCGTTTGGTCTTTTCCTTTTAGAACAGGTCACAAATTAGTTTGGGCAGGCCAGCACCTCAAGCACATATTGGGTCAGCTCCTGCCAATGGTCCTTTCTTCTAAGAGCATCAGTATCAGCCCTGGAGCCCACTTAGTCACTGACTATTAGGTTCAGGCCCACTCATGCAGAAGAAGAGGATGGTTCCTGTATACTTATGGCTTACCATTTTCATTGGGGGGGGGGGGGGTAATCCCAAGCTCCCTAGAGACCATTTTCATCCTATAATATCATATCAACTTACTATTTACTCACTCCTGCTGGTACAGCCTCTGCAGCATATGGAAGGGAGAATTTCAGAGCATGGAGGTGGCCAATATCAATCTATTGGCAAGCAGCTAGTTTTTGTGCTGCATTTCTTTCAAGTACGCCATAGCCAAGTAGGAGCAGAGAAAATGTTCACAAACCCTCCGGGTCTGGTGTAGCAGAATTTGGAATTCTGGGTAATTACCCAGGAAGCACTGAACTATTGGCACATGCTTGATCCCCCCCTTGCTGAAGAGCGGTCAGTATGTTTGTGCCATTATCACATATTACCTTGTGGGTGGCACAGGCTCTGGGAAGCTTGCTGGTGCTATTGCTGTGGAGGTGGCATTCCTGGTAAAATGATGAAGCCAATGAGGGGGAAGTATCTCCCACCAAATAAGGCAGAACTACAAACTCAAGTGGTGTTCCCCATGCCCCTTTGCATACCTCTTTCACCACTGTACTCCCCTCACACCTCTCCTACTTCTTCCACCACAGCATTGCCTGCACACCTTTTCAACCACTGTACCCCCTCGCACACCTCTGCTACCATGGTACCCCTTTGCACACTTTTGCCACTATGGCACTCTCCAAATGCCTTTTGGTGTGTACCCTTTACACACCTCTGCTACCACTGTACTCCTTCGCACACCTCTGCTACCACTGTACCCCTTTGCACACTTCTGCCACCCCTGTGCCCCTTTCCATACCTCTGCCAATACTATGCTCCTTTACATACTTCTTTCACCACAGCACTCCCCGCACAACGCTGCCACCACCGTACCTCTTTGCACACCTCTGCCATTATGGCACTGTCCACATATTTCTACCACAAAAGCATCTTTCACACACCTCTGCCACCACTGTACCCCTTTGCCCACCTCTTGTACCACTGAACTCTCTGCTCTGCTATCATTTTTTCACCCCACCAAAAACCTCTGCATTATTATACCTTCCACACACCTCTGCACCCCCTAGCACACTCCTTCCACAACTGGACTTTCCCTGCACAGCTCTGCTACCACTGTATACAGCTCAGACAACTTTGTACCCCTTGAGTACACCTCTGCTACAACTGTACTCCCACCTCACACCTCTGACATCATTGTTCCCTTTCGCACAACTCTGTTATCACTGTTCCTACTTGCAAACCTCTGCAACTCCCAACATGCCAAAACTGCACTCCTGCTGTACACCCTGTATCTATCGCCTATGCCCCTGCACACCTCTATACCCTTTAAAAACAGAACTGCCACCACTGTTCCCCTCTACAAATACCTCTGCACAACTTACAGTACCCACCTTGCATACCTCTGCACCCAGTTTGCACACCTCTGCCACAATTGCACTCAGATATGTTACTCCCCTGCCAACAATCTCTCTCCCTGCATACCTCTGTACCCCCTAACATACCTCTGCCATCACTGTACCCACCCCCCAGCCACCAGATCCCCAACACCTCAATAGCCCCTAACACATCTCAGCCACCACTGTCCCCCTTTTCTTCCCACCCTCTTTTCTTAGCTCGCCCATAAACAACTTTGTCCCACTGTATCCCTAAGCACAAAAACTTTTTTGCCACCATCCAGGTAGTATTAAGCCGGTCATATATTATACAATTGTTTTGTACAATTTTCCTTTAGATTAACCAAAGCCATATAATATGAGATCAAAGCTAAACACTTTTAATTTGTATGCAATCAGGCAGGCCCTTGCACCACATAGGTGAAGGCAAATATAAAGGAAATTGAATAAGACAGTTGTATAATGTACGGCCAGCTTTAATTGGGTGCTGCCACTTATATTGCCAACAATTAACTTTGGGTGTAGATAGCAGCATGCAATACAAACAAAACAAAGTATGCTGTGCCACTGAGGGGGCGGGGCCGGGATGTGGTTTTGTGCAGGCTTCTTGCAAGGATTGGAGTCGTCTTGCAGACTTGACTGCAGTCTTCTCCCCAAATAGTCATCTCCTCCTAATGCAGTGACCTCAGAATCAGAGTCCAGTCACTATGATGACCAGGGGTAACAGCCAGAAAAAAGGCATGCCCTGGAAATTGAAACCCAGCTGGGACACAGAAGTTGAAGGACAATGGATCAATAAGCAGGTCTGTCCCGCCAAATTCGGGACAGTTGGTAAATATGCTGCCTACAAATACAGTTCCAGTATGCATTGCATACTAAGACCTTATGATACGCTTGCCTTAGAACGAAGCCCTCCAGCACCGCTAAGACAGCTGACATCTTCCTGCGGCCCTCCTTCCGGGTTTGTGGCCTCCGGCTACATGAGTGGACGTCACTCTCATGCATAGGCGCGGGAGCCGATGTCTTCAGCATGGGCTCTGAAGGATCGGCACTGTAAGCCGGACCTTCAGAGCGCATGGTCCGGTGACGTCATTAGCTGCATGCACTCTGAATATCTCCTACTGTGCAAGTTTAGGAGATATTCTCAGTACCTACAGCCTTATTATAGGCTTGCCTGTAAGTACGTGGTGGTGGTACAGAGTTTACTGCCACTTTAATGCTGCAATTTGAGCACCCCACACTTAAAAAAACCCTATTAACACAAAATAAAAACCAATAAAACCCAGAAGAAATCATAATTCTAAAATACCATACACCTTTCCAAAACAAATGTAGCAAGGTCCCGGTTCCCCTTTGGCCTAATGAGAACCTCCAGAGTTAGGGACAGCTGACATCCTTCTGTGTAGAGTGGGTTACAAGGCATGGTGGGTGTAATGCAAGGTAGATTCATGGGCACCAGACACTTCTCCAATGCAAAGAGATTTATTTTCACTTGAACAGAACTGTGGGAGAGAGGGTTAAGTGCCCAGGACACCCTTTAGTAGTTGTAATGGTAGTTAGCAGACTCCAAGACTTCTATAGGTAGACAGCCATGCAGCGAAAGGCACCCAGCAGCACACCACGTCTGCATATGTAGGATTGCTGTCTTCTATGGCAACAGTCTTATTACAGTTTCTAACACAAGTTGTAATGAACTTCTGTACTTTCTCAACAATCACTTCTTGTAGATCTTCACTCCACTGAGCTCCCAGTCTCTCTCACTAGACTTGCTGATCCACTGCCACTGGATCTCCTGAGCTCTTCCAGCCTTCTCACTGAGTATCTTCCTCAAGCGTCCTCCCCGCTTCCCTGCTGGGTCCCTAGTTTGGCACTCACAGATACTCCTCAAGCATCACCCCACTGGCCTGCTTGGCCCCTGGGTTGGCACACAAGGCTGCTCTGCAAGCATCACCTCCGCTGGCTGGGTCCCTGGATGGCACCTGCTGAAGTTTCCCAATTCTTCACCGTCCCAGGTTGGTGAGAACACTGCTCCGGTACTTGCTCCAGCTACTCACTGTGGTCCCTGGTAGTAAGGTGGTTGGCCCCTTATTGGCAACAGCTTCCCCTCTACCTCTTACCATGACAGGTTCTCCGGCCGGCAGAACCATCACTTCTGGTTGGACTACAAGCCGCAATCCCAACCCTACACTGCTCTCTTGCTTCTGGATAGGCCCTCAGACAGCCTAGCAGCCAGATGTCCCCGGGATAGGCCTCAGACTCTGGCTTGCAGCCCAGGGCAGCACAACACACGTCCACCCAGACAGCTGTCCAGGTGGCACAGAGCCCCGATTACCTGACCTCACCCAAATAAACAGGCTCTCCCAGCAGGCCAAGGGACCCAAGAAGATCCCTTCCATTGGCTGAGATACCCCATCTATTCCTAATCTGTCCTTGCTTTGCCCTTATCTTATCTAATGCCACCAGATACCCGGCCATCTAGTGACAGAAGATAGAAGTACAGCAACTCCAGAATTAGGGTGGAATCAATTGATCTCCTATCAACTGGCCAAGACAACTATACCTGGCAGGTAAATATAAGAGCAACCCTGCTTAAACATCAGGATGCTACACAAAAATCCACCAAACAGATGTATTTTTCTTTTTTATCAAACCCCTCGCACCAAGAAAACATAAAAACATAATTTAATAACAGATCCACCTAATCTCTCTCAGTGCAGATTGTTGGCTTTCTTTACCACAGCTCCAATACATCCAATACACTGTCAATATGGCTGCTGTGAGCCCCCCACCTCCTCATTATTGACTCTTGTAAGTTAGCAGGCTATGGGTCTGTGCTGTGCAGTGCACTGTGGGTTGGCCCAAAATTCGCCTGGACGATTTCACCCAAATTCGAATCCCAGATATTCACCACCAACTTGTTTTCAGGGGATTTCAAGCATCATCCCTACCCATCTCAAATAACACCATGTTATTTTATGTATATACTGTGTATATATATATATATATATATATATATATATATATATATATATATATATATATATATATATATATAATGTATAATTAATCAGCATTTTTGCCTCCTCACAATAATACATCATTTGTATTAATACCTTAAACTTGAACAAATTTGTGACACTATGTTTATAGACGATAAAATAAGATTAAATACCCAAAAGAAACCCATGCAAATTATAAATTCACCCATCTACACATAATGCCCAGAAATATGTTGTAGTAAGTGATCAAACAAATGAAAGTGCAAAGTTCTATATCCCTGCATTCTCTACTAGAAATATCTCCATCCCTAATGACGTTACCTTGCATCTCCAGAAAGCTGTCTTCGTGTTTCAGTGCCAGCTCCCGGGTCTCTTCCAGCTCTGTCAACAGCTGAATAATCTGCGTCCTCAAATCTTGGCTCTCCAGGAGCATGCTGTTTGGACCACTTTCTGAACTGCTTGGCACATCTCCAGATTCCGACTCAAGGTCAGGTGGCTCCTCATCCTCCGAGTCTAACAACAAATGAAATATTTGGTAAAATGGACATTTTGAAATAATGCATTAATCATTAGTTTTATAATTCAAACAACGCCTTGTGGTATCAAGCAGCTGTTTTGTGTTTTTCTTTCTTTATTTTATAGGAGGTACACACATCTACAGATCAGAATGGCAGTATGTGCTGGAAATAAGAAGTCTGATGGGGGGCAGGAGGCGGAGCTTAGCGGAGCAGACATGGATTGTTAGAGCTCCACACCGCTGAGGAGAGAAGAGAAGGACAAAGCGGAGCCTGCAGGCTCAAAAGGTATCCATTTGAACCTTTTTGCCCCAGGGAACAAACTGTGAAAGTTTGGGAAGGAAATATGGTACTGGGAGGAAACCGTGGCAGAAATAAAAATCACCTCACAAAGAGCTCACAGTCACCTCACAAGATACAGCATCAGGGCGCTCTCACAGACAGAAAATGTCACAGCAAGACTCTCCATTTGAGTCAGATACAGAACAAATCCTCTCACAAACTTCTCCACAAGCCTCCTCAGTATCCCCAGTAATATTACTATTATTACAATTTGAAAAGATGCTTCATAAGGCTTTAAAACAAACCTCAGACCAAATAACAAAAAGCCTAACCAAAGAAATAAGAGAGCTGGGAAACCGCACCGCAGCCTTAGAAATAAAAATGGATGAAATTGAAATTACAACCCAAGAAAATATAACAGAATTGGAACAATTAAAAAAAGAGAATTTAATACTTCAAACTAAGCTCGAAGATTACGAAAATAGAGCCAGACGTTCAAACTTGCGCATAAGGGGAATACCTGAAACTGTGACAGACCTGCAATCTACTATTACTGCTCTATTACAAGAACTAAAGCCAGATATCCCTATTGAACGTTTAGAACTGGACAGAGTACACAGAGCCCTCACAGCCAAAAAGAAAGATGGACCCCCACGTGATATAATCACAAAATTTCATTATTACAGAACGAAAGAACAAATACTAATTGCTGCAAGAGAAAAAAAGGAACTTAATTTTCAAGGACACAATTATGAAATTTTTGCTGACCTATCCCAACTTACTATTACTAAAAGACGATCCATGAAACCCCAACTAATGGAACTGCAACGCCACAACATTATGTATCAATGGGGCTTCCCCTTTTCAGTCAGATTTAACCACCAAGGTACAATTTACAGAAGCAGATCAGCAGATAAACTACAACAAACTCTTTTAAAATTAAATCTGACAGAACCCACAAGCAGCAACACTCCCACACGCAGAAGAATGGCATCATCTTCACCTTCAGGCAGCACCCAGAAAATTCCAGAACAAAATGGGAATCATCATTCTCACAAAAGAGGCCGTTATGCCACATCATCCATGGACCAAGAAGATTCAATGGACTGACATTCTAATTCCTGATATCTCTTCATTTATTATACTAAGAGATGGTTCTCTATAAAAAACCTGTATTTATAACTGAATGTAACTGCATTCTGATAGTCACACACTGTATGGGATCAAGTTATATTCCAGTTATATTTCTTATTACTTCTGATTCATATAGCCTTAGAATATATAAGTGAAATAAGGAAATTCTTGTTCAGTTATATATTATCAGGTAATAACAATAGATTTATTACTTTTTAGGACAAATATGTTCAATAATCCAGAAGTAATGGAAGCTTTTTCTTTCTTTTCTTAAAACAAATATATTATTACCTAACTAGTTCCTAGAATTATGTTTTTGTTTATTCTAATCTGAAGCAATACAACCTCAATTTTATGAGTTAACATATCTAAACAGTTACATATGAATAAAATATGTAATTGTTTACTCTAAAAGGGTTAAAATCCCAAAATAATTCAAACTATCTTCATCAATACCAAAGTTATTAACAGTACCTTTCTAACTGAATTATTTAGCCTAGGGCAAGACTAACCATATACAACCACCCTGGAATAAATAATTTCAACAAAAGCTATATTCTGCACTCCAATTAATGAAACATCATTTTGATGTCTTTTGACATAGCACTTCTCTCCTGTAAGCGGAAGATCCGTGTACCCCCATTAGCCCTCCTCATTCTCCCAACCATATTATGTGGGAGTGTGACGAAGGCACTTATTCCCCTGAGAGAGATATTTATTCTCTTTCACGGGTAAATTGTGATTACTTGCAAAAAATTATTTATACAATGTATCATCTAATCTCATATGTTTTTTGTTTACTCTTTACTCCAGAATTCACTGGTTTCTTTTCTATCTATTCATCTCTTCAGTCCACACAGGTTGATCTGCGCAGTCAGCTCTGCATAACAAAAAGTAAGTCAAAACTATTTGATCTATTGCCATGGCACCACTAAATATACTTTCCCTGAATGTTCAGGGAATAAATGTCCCTCAAAAAAGGACCAAAGCCTTCCGTACTTTCCATAACAAGAAGGCTCACATAGTATGCCTCCAAGAAACACACTTCACCAAAGATTCTACTCCAAAATATATTTCTCCTTTTTATCAACAAATTTACACGGCTTCTGCCTGTACCAAGCAAAGGGGAACTCTAATTGCATTTCACCGATCCACACCATTCACCTTATCATCAGAAATTAAAGACCCAGAAGGTAGATACCTGATACTCATGGGTTATATAATGGATACAGCAATCACGGTGATTTCCTACTATGCTCCTAACAAACAACCTACACTAATCCTCTCACATATATTACAAGTGATTAATACACACAAAATAGGAACAGTGATAATGTGTGGGGATTCGAACCAGGTCCTCCTCCCATTTCTAGATAAATCACCTTTTACACCATCCAAAAAAACCTCTAGATTACCTTTTTCTCAACTTCTTTCCAAATACAATCTGGTATATTCGTGGAGAGAAAGTAACCCAATGAAAAAGAAATTCACTTATTTCTCGCACCCTCATCAAACCTTCACCAGAATAGATCATATTTTTCTAACAATAGGAATGATACCAGAAATTATTGCATCAGATATAATTCCGATTCCGTGGTCTGACCATAATGCAGTATACACTACTATAGCCTCAGCCATACCAAAAGCGCATGACCCAACGTGGTACTTACCGGACATAGTGCTCAAACACCCACTACATCAGATGGCCATTGAACAAGCTTTAAAGGAATACATATCAATTAATAATACAACAGACATCTCCCCAATAACACTGTGGGAAGCTCATAAGCCTGTCTTGCGTGGTACAATACAAAGACAAATGGCACTATTTAAACGGGAACACAAAAATCTAGCAAAAAAACTAGAACTCAATTTTAATGCAGCCTACATATCATTTCAAGATAATCCATCTCAGAGTACAAAATCTCATCTGGAAAAATCTAGATTGGAATACGATCTATTTCTCACTGAGTCAGTTGATAAATCCCTCAAACGCTCCAAACACAATTTCTATATGAATACAAACAAACCAGGTACATATTTGGCTCGGGCATTAAATTCAACTAACAAATCTTTCAAACCAATACGTTTGAAATTATCAAAAAATGTTTACACTTGTAATCCAGTTAAAATAGTCCATAAATTTCACTCACATCTCGCAACTTTATACAAGACAAACAATGAATTTAATCCTACAGAGGCTGAATCCTTCTTCTCAAAAATAACCTTACCTGAGTTATCTCAGAATCAAAAAAGCAGTTTGGATGAGCCTATAACTATAGATGAAGTTGCTAACGCCATAAAAGACCTAAAACTTAACAAAAGACCAGGCCCAGACGGCTACTCGGCTTTATACTATAAAACATTCTCAGAAATACTCTCTCCCATTCTCACTGAAACTTTTAACAAACTTCTAGATGGACATTCTTTTCGGCAAGAAACACTAATGGCAATTGTTTGTATGATCCCAAAACCCCTTTCTGATGATACTTCCTGTGTGAATTATCGGCCTATCTCTCTGTTAAACCTTGATATTAAATTATTAGCAAAAATAATAGCAAAACGCCTCAATAGCATTATAGGAAAATTAATACATAGAGATCAAGTAGGCTTCATGCCAAATAGACAGGCAGGCGATAATATACGCAGGGCAGTGTTATTGGCACATATTGCTAAAAAACGGAAAATCCCTTTATGTTTTCTATCTCTCGATATTAAGAGGGCATTTGACACAGTATCCTGGCAATATATGCAATATTCATTACAAAAATGGGGTTTTGGACCCCACTTTTTAACATGGATCAAAGCATTATATAATAAACCCAAAGCCTATATAAAATATGCTGGATACAAATCTGAAGCCTTTAATATCGAAAGAGGTACCCGACAGGGTTTCCCATTATCTCCCTTATTATTTGCCCTTATACTCGAACCCATGGCCCAATACATCAGAACAAACCAAACTATAACTGGTATTGAAGTAGGAGGTATTACACACAAATTATGTATATTTGCAGACGATATATTACTTTTTCTATCATCACCACAGGTCTCTGGTCCTAACTTAATACCAGCTCTTGATGGATTTGCAGCCCTATCCGGCCTTATGATTAATCCTAAGAAATGCCTAGTGCTTAATATTTCACTCACAAACATGGAATTGATCCCGGCTAGGGCTGCACTCCCATTCACATGGGCAGAAAAATCAATCCCATATCTTGGAATTCATTTAACAGCATCTCATTCTGACTTATTCTCAACCAATTATCCTCCTGTATTAAGACAGATCACAAATCTAATAAAACAATGGTCGCAACTTCCTTTATCCTGGATAGGGAAGATTAATGCAATCAAAATGACTATTCTACCCAAATTGCTTTATCTATTCAGAGTCCTCCCTATTCCAATTCCTTCCTATTTTTTGAGAATAGTACAAAAAAGAGCAACTTCGTTTATATGGGGCTCTTCTAAACCACGTATACCTATACACACACTACATCTTCCCAAAAATAAAGGAGGCCTGGGATACCCTAATTTTACTAACTACTACAGAGCAGCACATTTGGCCAGTCTGTCCAAATACCATGCAAAACAGGAAATCCCATTATGGGTATTTATAGAGGCTTCAGAAAATGACCCTCTATTAATATCAAATTTATTATGGCTTGATCCTAAAGACCGCTTTAAAATTCATAATCCCATAACTAAACACTTCTTATCTCTCTGGGATAAACTAAAAACCAAATATCAGTTACAATCTCCACACAATCCTCTCCTTTCTTTTATCAGAAATCCGGCCTTTTATCCGGCATGGATCTACCCAAATTCTTTTAAAGCTTGGACAACATCAGGCATTCAGACACTAAATGACTTCATAGCATCTAAATCATTCCTTTCATTCCCATCGCTTAGAGAAAAATATGATCTACCAAACTCTGAGATATTTAGATATCTCCAAATCAAAAATTTCTATACACCATTCCTAAAGGGGGATGCACCATTATCCCAATTATCCATTTTTGAATCAATCTGTACAAAAGATCCATTTGCTAAAGGTACAATTTCATCACTTTATAATCAATTATATGGAGTAGCAAATCTTAATAGACCCTCTTACGTTCAGAGGTGGGAGGAGGACCTGGGACGAACTTTAGAAGACACGGACTGGTCTAACATATGGCTCACATCTAAGTCATCTTCACCCAACATCTTAGCACTGGAGACAAATTATAAAGTCCTAACTCGCTGGTACCTTGTACCCGCTAGAGTGGCAAAATATTCACCTAATACCTCAGCTCTTTGTTTTCGAGGATGCCCAGAAATAGGCACATATTTACACATATGGTGGACGTGCCCAGTAATCCAAACCTTCTGGAAGGAAGTCTTCGTGATTGCATCTAAAATATTTAAAAAAATAATACAACCAGATCCATATTTAACTTTACTTAATCTAAAACCGGAATGGTTAACACTCTCTCAATTCAAACTTATGATCCAACTAATAACGGCTGCAAAACAAACAGTGGCCAAGGCATGGAAATCTCCTACATTGGTACTAGCAGAAACAATTCACAGAATGAATAATACAATGTCCCATGCTAAAATGGTAGCCATCGATCAAAACCAAATTCCAAAATTTGAAAAACTTTGGCATCCTTGGATAAAACAACAGTTCCTGTCAAATTTCAATGACTCTGTCCTGTTGCCATGGTAACAGATTAAATGACTTACAGAGACACCCATTCTAAGGCTTCAAAGAGAACTAAAAAGAATAATAAACTGACGAGCGGGACAACCTTGTGGACCATACCTCTACCTTTCAACCCTTTTTCTTCTTTCTCTTTCCTTTTCTCCACCTTACGATTAAAGCTCATTATCAGAATTTATTTGACCTATATACACTCTACTTGTAAACAATATGTATAGTAGGTATAAATCATTTAAATACCTACAAAAGTAACTAAGGAAATGATATATATCTTTAATTTAGGTTTACGTGAACCCAATGTTTAATATTTGAAATTTCATGATATTTACCTATATAAACCCTACTGTAAAACAATGAGCTTACTTTATAGATCCTTGTAAACTTACTTTATGTATCTTTATAACATTGTATACTCAATAAACTTCTTTTGACAAGGAAATAAGAAGTCTGTGTTTTGTCAGGGCAGATGTCCGTAAGTGAAAATATGGGGACCAATGTAGGTCCTAAGTGATAAACCAAAAAGTAGTCCAGTGGAATGAAAAAAACAATCCAGGTGTATCGAAACAATAATATATCAGACTGTAAGTGTCACATAATAAGTGAAATTTGATAGAAGATCCACCACCAAAGTCATCAATCGCTTACTGGAACGATTGAACTCAGATAGGTGTACACCTAATGAGTCAATCAGGCTTCTGTGAGGTACCAGGGATGGTTCAGGCTCACAGCAAAGGCTCAATCTCCAGGGGGTTTTCAGACCAGTGGATATCAGCAGATAGGACAATATATAGGGCAGACAGCCCAACTATTAAATATGGAAAGAAAAAGAAGGGCACATATCGTAATTCCGCATGGAATGAATTAAATTTAGTCAGAAAATATGAAGGTTACACTCACATTTCCAAAGATAAAAACAGCGCTTGTAAGACAGTAACAGCGGAATCAGCTAGAATTTCCGATGCGTTTCGCCTCAACAGGCATCATCAGCATTTGTGGGCGGAATTTCCGACAGCAAATGTTCGATGGAGAATACACACAGTCGGACTTTCCGACAACAAGCTCACATCCAACATTTGTTGTTGGAAAATCCGATCGTGTGTACGGGGCATAAGACTTAGTGGTCTATTTAAAAAGCAGTCATTGGGCAAATATCACAAGCATATACCCAGGCTGCATGAATTTTTTCCATATTTTTTTTTTAATACTATAAAGGGAATTAATCAAAACTGGAGCACCCAGAATCTGGAAAAGCTGTCCAGCAGCCAATCAGCTTATATCTTCAGTTAAGATTTGAAAGATTTAGCTTTGAAAATGAAAGCTATAAGCTGATTGGCTGTCATGCACAGCTGCTGCAGATTTTGGCTGCTTCAGTTATGATAATTTCCCTTGCATGACTTCCTACGATCGTCAGCTCTGTCTAGTGGCCAAAATGTAGTGTAGTTTTCTGAAATACCTCCATCAAAAAATATATTGTATTTTGGCCACTAGATGGATTTGAGAGGCACTGAAAAGCATGCATTATATGAGAGCTACAGCTCCCATAGCTCTCATACCCAGAGGGCCACAAGTACAGCTCTGGCTCTTCTTTCCAGCAGGAATGATTTTTTTTTTTATCCAGAAGCTCTGCTTTAAAAGTGATAACATTGCATTTTTTATAGAAATATGTATTTAAGCTGGTGGTCATATAGGAGATTTAATACCCTACAAAAGAAAACCAAGAATAGCTCTGTTTGTGATTTGGCAATTTGTGATATGACTGCACAAACATGAAACTGAACTCCAGACAAATATAAATTACTCAAACAAATGCAGCTTTGTAATCTTTGATACATCATTTAAAGTGGTTGTAAACCTCAGACATGAAATATGAACAAAGAATATCCCTCTATAGTGTGTACTTGTCTCAATTAGGAACACCAAGTGTCATTTCTCTGTGCTGCCTTGCTCCTCTTTTTCACTCACTTCTGGCAAGTTTTCCTGACACCAAGAGGTAAAAAGGTAATAGGAGCTCCAGTACACAGCTTGTGGTTGACAGCCCCAACTCTGTTCCCGTGTCCTGTGTGAAGGACACAGTGTCCATTCTCTCCAATCAGCCCTGACCAAGCTTTGCAGAGTGTAACTTCATCTTCCTGCTTCCTGCTTTTTGAAGTTCAGAAATGCATATAAATTCTGCACTTTGATTGGCTGTACAGAAGAAATAGCTGCAGATAAACAGGTACAACTTATGTGGGAGGATTTGTTTCATCTCTGAATATCACTAGAGGCTAATCACTTTACTGGCTATGTTTAGGGGTTTACAACCATTTAATGCATTTTTTTAAGTAAGTGAGAGGAAGAAACTGCACAAGGATCAAGTAAGTTCATGCGCCGACTAGAAGCATGCTAATAAAAAGAGAAAGCAGATTGACAGAGAGATACAATTATCACTTTGCTGCTTCTCCTTTAAGGGCCCTTTCACACTGATACGCTTTTGATGTGTTCCTGTAGACTTACAATGGAAGGTGCCTTTTGGTACGCTTTTGAAAAACTACACCATAGTTGTAGCATGCAGGTCTTTTTAACCACTTCAGCCCCGGAAGGATTCACCCCTTTCCTGACCAAGCCCTTTTTTGCGATACAGCACTGCGTCGCTTTAACTGACAATTGCGCGGTCGTGCGACGTTGTACCCAAACAAAATTGACATCTTTTTTTTTCCCCACAAATAGATCACTGGGAGCAGTAGATCCCTGTCATGTTGCTAGGCAGAACAGGGAAATGCCTTGTTTACATAGGCATCTCCCCGTTCTGGCTCTCCATGCCACGATTGCAGGCCACCAGCAGACATCGAGTCCGCCGGACCCGCAGGCACGCTCCCACGGCACACGGAGCATGCGCGCCCGCTAGCCTCGGATGACGCAGTGACGTACAGGTACGTCGTTTTGCGCACCCGTGCCACTTTGCCAACGTATATCGGCGCGAGCCGGTACAAGTGCAGCGCACTTGCAGTGTGAACAGTTACACAGGCTTTAATGGGAAATAGTTTTCATGTGCTTTTGTCACCCTGGAAAAGCACAGCAAAAGTGCACCAGTGTGAAAGGTGCCTTACTGTGCAGTCAAAGGCAGTGGCATGTGCAGGACAACCTGGACCCAGAGAATGTGGGTTGAATAATGAAAAGTATCAGAACAGTGCTGTATTGCACTTTGTGGGATGGGCGGCTCCCCGCATTCACTGCAGAGGTTTCTGGCTGCAGCGTCTCTCATAGAGCAGAGCATGTTTTGACAGTTCCCCCCTCCCCTCCACACAGACAGGAGAGGAGAGAGGGAGAGAACTGGTTAGCCTCCTGTGTTGTGATTCCAGGATAGGTGCAGATGGAGCCTCCGGGGCCAATCGGACTATGGCATCAGCTGGTAGCTACATTCCGCATATCCTGGAGGGGGTGAGAGTAACTAAGATGCCAATCCTCCTCACTGTCTCTCCTTACAAACCTTACACCCTGCTTCTCTGTGCTCCAGCTTTCACTTATTGTCTCCTATCTCTTGTTATCTGAAATAGGGACAACTCTCTAAAAATTAAGCCTCTGTGTCCTTGGTGCTAGTAGAGGACTGTGCTTTTCTTCTCTGCACCAATGGACACATGTACTGCTGCTTACATATATGGTTAACTCTTTACAGCTCAATATCTGCAGGCTGGTGCTTCTGGAATCAATGGCATTTAACACCTTAGTGTCTGCTTGTATATATGTGGTTACCTTTCATAGCTACCTGTATAGCTAATGCTGGTATATGAAGAAAAGTGTAATTTCTGATCAGTCATAGATCGGTCTGGATTTTATTACCCATCCTGCTGACTACATTTAGCCCAGGTTCACACTGATGCGGGTTAGAAATTGTGGGAGTTCAGCTGAACTAGCACGATTTCCAACCAGCAATGCAGTTCGACTTCGGGGGGGGGGGGGGCGGGGGGCGATTTGACAGACATCTATGCGTGTTCATGGACAGATGTCTATACAAATCGCACCCCGAAGTGGCCAAAAGTAGTGCAGGAACTACTTTTGGGAATTGGTGAGATGCCGCAAAGTTGGCATCACACCAATTCAGATGGTGCCATTGCCCGCAATAGACATGTCAAATCGCATGCCAAATCAGCCGGATATGAACAGGGGTGCTTAAAGAGGAACTGCAGTCTACTCACATAATTTGGTATGATTAGAATGCAATTGGAGACCCTTATTGGGTACTGATGAGGCTGCACTGATGGGTACTGGTGAAGCTGCATTGATAGCCACTGGTGAGGCTGCATTGATGGGCATTGATCAGGCTGCATTGATGGGTACTGATGAGGCTGCGCTGATGGGCACTGGTGTGGCTGCATTGATGGGCACTGGTGAAGCTGCATTGATGGGCACTGATGAGGCTGCCTTGATGGGCACTGATCAGGCTGCGTAGATGGACACTGCTGAAGCTACATTGATGGGCACTGATGAGGCTGTGCTGCTAGGCACTGGTGAGGCTGCATTGATGGGCACTGGTGAGGCTGCATTGATGGGCACTGATGGGCACTGTTGAGACTGTGCTGCTGGGCAGTAGTGAGGCTGCATTGATGAGCACTGGAGAGGCTGCATTGATGGGCACTGGTGAAGCTGCACTGATGTGCACTGATGAGGCTGTGCTGCTAGGCACTGGTGATGCTGCATTGATAGGCACTGATGAGGCTGCACTGCTGGGCACTGGTGAGGCTGCATTGATGAGCACTGGTGAGGCTGCATTGATGGGCACTGGTGAGGCTGCACTGATGGGCACTGGTGAGGCTGCACTGATGGGCACTGGTGATGCTGCATTGATGGGCACTGATGAAGCTGCGCTGCTGGGCACTGGTGAGGTTGCATTGATGGGCACTGGTGAGGCTGCATCCATGGGCACTTTTGAGGCTGCGCTGATAGGCACTAATGAGGCTGCTTTCATGGGCACTGATGAGGCTGCATTGATGGGCACTGATGAGGCTGCATTGATGGGCACTGATGAGGCTGCATTGATGGGCACTGATGAGGCTGTGCTGCTAGGCACTGGTGAGGCTGCATTGATGGGCACTGGTGAGGCTGCATTGATGGGCACTGATGGGCACTGTTGAGACTGTGCTGCTGGGCAGTAGTGAGGCTGCATTGATGAGCACTGGAGAGGCTGCATTGATGGGCACTGGTGAAGCTGCACTGATGTGCACTGATGAGGCTGTGCTGCTAGGCACTGGTGATGCTGCATTGATAGGCACTGATGAGGCTGCACTGCTGGGCACTGGTGAGGCTGCATTGATGAGCACTGGTGAGGCTGCATTGATGGGCACTGGTGAGGCTGCATTGATGGGCACTGGTGAGGCTGCACCGATGGGCACTGGTGAGGCTGCACTGATGGGCACTGGTGATGCTGCATTGATGGGCACTGATGAAGCTGCGCTGCTGGGCACTGGTGAGGTTGCATTGATGGGCACTGGTGAGGCTGCATCCATGGGCACTTTTGAGGCTGCACTGATAGGCACTAATGAGGCTGCTTTCATGGGCACTGATGAGGCTGCATTGATGGGCACTGATGAGGCTGCATTGATGGGCACTGATGAGGCTGCATTGATGGGCACTGATGAGGCTGCACCTGGTACCCACTTTTAATGTACAGAGAGGAAAAGGTGGGGCCTAAAGTGGAAGGGGTGTGGTTTACAGTTGACAGAGCAGGTCTTAAACAGGAAGGTGTGTGACATTGACAGGAAGAGGTGGGTCGTATTTCAATTAGGGGGTGCACAAGTTTAGTCAGGCCTAGGGCAGCATAAAACCTAAATACACCACTGCATCAGACTGAGAAACTCTAGGGGCAGAAAAAAGTATTGCAATAAATCTTTGGATTGCAGGTGAATTTTAACGATTAATGGGCTAATCATTTTTATCTTGATATTTTGTCTGGAGTTCTGCTCTAATGTATAGTTTCTGGAGAGCAAATGTACTCAAGTTACTGGTCCTATAACATTTTGGCCTTGTAGGGTGAGAACAGGCTAAGTACAAAGTCTGACATTGCCAGATGCCTATTGTGCAGCTATCTATATGATACTAGACTGGGAATGGTGAATACACCGTAGGAGAGGTAAACAGCAACTCTCTATTTGGTCTAGGAATGGTGGAGGAAGGGTGTTGAAAACTGAAAATTGTATCAAATACTTACCTTAATTTTCCTTACCTGGCATCAATCCATTGCAGCATACATATGATAGTATTTTGCCATATTGGTGCCAGGAAAATTGTATCAAATACTTATGCCGCCATACTGGCACCAGGAAAGAAATATAACCACAGGAAGCTGCCATATTGTCAATAGGAAAGGAAGTAAAAAAGGAAATAGGTAAAGGAACTGTTCTAAAAGAGGCCAAAAAGGAAAAAAGGAAAGGAAAAAAAATTGCCTAACACTGGTACATCACTTGTCGGCTAATTCTCCAGATTGAAAATCTAGACTGGCACCATCTCTACTATAAGAGGAGAAAGTTGGTTGTGTCCGTCCTCTAAGTTATTCAGTTAGCTCATTCAGTTGTGTGTAATCTAACATTTAGCTATTTAGGTCTGTAAATCTCCTATCTGAAACTTATGTACCAGGCAGGAACTTGCAATTGTTGTTTCATATAAAGAATACATTTTTAAAACAAAATGTTATCTTTTTCTAGTCCTGAACTTAATATATTAATAAAGAAAATAGAAAAAAAAGAATAGAAAAACACTTTATACTGTATTTCCTGTAATAAGGTGTGTTATCATGATTGCGTCCCAATTATTCTCTAAGCCTTGATTCATTGAACCATTCAGTGTCAAAAGTTCAGATGAGTTTATAGCTTACAAAAAGCAAAATGCCATGTGTATACAGAAGCAGGTGGCAAATGGTGTTCCCTAGATGAATGCCATAAAATACATTCCAGGCACAAGGTACATGCATAAACTAGGCTAGCCCAACAGAGAGAGTGTAGCTCATTTATACAGACTGTGGGAAAACTTATAGGTAATTATCCTGCATTAATAAAGGCTGAACTATCAGGTTGAGGGTGGACCAGCTCTAGAAATCACGAGCATCAGATGGAAGAACAGCTGACGCTTCATGTGAAATAATAGCATAATGCTGCAAGATTAGAGAAATGTCTTGTTCCTTGTGTTTGACTGTATACTATGCTAGCAAAAATAATCTTTTTCATAGGAAAACAAGGCATTACTAAGACATTTGGAATAATAACTCTCAGTAATCATAGACAAGGCTGCGACTTGGTTAAATATCTATTTCTAGGTGTGATGAATAATACATTGCATTCTGCAGTGCGCCAAACAAGATACACTAAAGGCCTGCACGCCTGATTTTTTCTCCTGACTGAGTTTCATGCTTTTATTCTGCTCATCAACAATCAACAATCCTGAATGAAAAGCAGCAACCATTGATTCAAGGGGAAAACTTGGTGAAAATATAATGCAAAGTTTGTTATCCCAGAAGCTTAGAAGAAATGCAAATATAATTGTACAGACATTTAATTTATTAGATCTGTGCCTTCAGTGTAATCAAATATGTTTTAGACAAAAAGTCTCCAAAACAAAGGGCCAGTTTACTGTCCTTTAGACTTCAGGGGGGCGGAACTGTGGCCATTGGGAGTAGAAAATGCTGCAGTGTCAATGTGAGTAAACAATGTTTTAGGCTTAATGATCAATGAGAGTAAAAAAAATTACATAGCACCTCTGGTCAGCAGGAGGAGGAATACCATCATTGGTATCAGTAGGAAAAATAGTGTCTCAATCTTGATTTTAATGGGAGAAATAGTACCCATTGTTGGTGTCAGTGGGACGAATAGTGCCCCATGGTTTGTATCAGTGGGAGGAATAGTACCCCATCATTGGTGTCAATGGGATGAATAGTGCCCCATGGTTGGTATCAGTGGGTGGATTGGTGCCCCATCGTTGGTGTCAGTGGGAGAAATAATGCCCTATCTACGATGTCAGTGGAAGAAATACTGCCCTATCATTGGCGACGGTAGAAAAAATAGGGCCCCATAATTGGTGTCAGTTAGAGGAATTTTGCCCCATCGGTGTCAGTAGGAGGAATAGTGCTGCCCCCAAGGGACAGATAAAGGCAAGCAAAGGACAACATCCAGCCCACAGGCCATAGTTTGGAGACTACTGTTTTAGATGGTATGCTGCAAATGTTACAAATTACTGAACAGTTCTAAGAACCGGTGATAAGAAAGCTTATACCTTATGATGCCTGTAGTTTTAGAGAATGCTCAGATCTGCAGAACTGATTCATGTGCCCTCAGGGCAGTGAATAATGTAATCTGCAAGGCTCTGCCAAGTTATCAAATTAGCCAATGAAGAAAAAACTTCTCAGAAAGACAGGGCCAGCAACTGCTTATCATAGGGTGGAGCAATAGTTATTGGGGCAAGTCTTCCACCCTTTCTGATAAATCTTAATACTGAGAGCTTTTAACTAGTGAGCACCTGTCTGCCCTCATGATATGAGGCAGCTATTCTCAACCTCTTTAACATGGAGGAACCATAGAATAAACTTTCTGGTCTCAGAGAACCCTTGTCATAATTACTATATCTACAGCTCAAGGTACATTAGTGTTATGGTCAGTGGAAAGAATGCTTCTTACATTTGGGATCATTAGGAAGAATCCAGTGGCGGCCCGTCCATAGGGGGTGCATGGGCATTTGGTGCATTTGGTGGGACGCAGGCTGCATTGGGGGGGGCACAGGCTGCATTTGGGGGGACAGAGGCTGCATTTGGTGGGACGCAGGCTGCATTTGGGGGGACAGAGGCTGCATTTGTTGGGACAGAGGCTGCATTTGGGGGGACAGAGGCTGCATTTGAGGGGACAGAGGTTGCATTTGGTGGGACGCAGGCTGCATTTGGGGGGACAGAGGCTACATTTGAGGGGACAAAGGCTGCATTTGGTGGGACAGAGGCTGCATTTGGGGGGACAGAGGCTGCATTTGGTGGGACGCAGGCTGCATTGGGGGGGACAGAGGCTGCATTAGGGGGGAAACAGGCTGCATTAGGGGGGACAGAGGCTGCATTTGGGGGGATGCAGGCTGCATTTGGTGGGATGCAGGCTGCATTTGGTGGGATGCAGGCTGCATTTGTGGGGACACAGGCTGCATTTGGGGGGACACAGGCTGCATTAGGAGGGACACAGGCTGCATTAGGAGAGACAGAGACTGCATTAGGTGGGACAGAGGCTGCATTAGAGGGAACAAAGACTGCATTTGGTGGGACAGAGGCTGCATTTGGGGGGCCAGAGGCTGCATTTGGGGAGACAGAGGCTGCATTTGGTGGGACGCAGGCTGCATTAGGGGGGACAGAGGCTGCATTTGGGGGGACAAAGGCTGCATTGGACAGATGCTGCATTTGGTGGGACACAGGCTGCATTTGGTGGGACACAGGCTGCATTTGGTGGGATACAGGCTGCCTTTGATGTGACACAGGCTGCATTTTGTGTGACACAGGTTGAATTTGATGTGACACAGGCTGCATGTAAGGACAGACTCTGCTGGGTCGCCTGATGGCATCTGGTGGCAGGCAACGTGGCTAGTGACATGCTCAGGGCGCCCACTGATTCTGCATTATGGTGAGTTGAATGCTTTAATTTTATATTACAATGTAATAATAAATGCGCTTCAAGCATCCTGACACCATAACAACCATGGTGCCGGGATGATTGAAGTGCTAACACCAGGTGTTTGGAATATCTTTATCTGCTGATTGTTAAACTTTCTAGAATACACATTTCTATTGTTGTGTAGGATCTGGGCCTGCTGTCCTCCATCCCTCTCTCCCTCTCCCTCCATCCCTCGTTCATCTCAGACGCTAACCACACCACCTTAGAGCCACGCCCACTATTTCACTCAAGTGGGAGGGGTCAAAAAGGAAGGACAGAGTCTGGCACCCCCCCATCCTAAAACTTCACCAGCCGCCACTGGAAGAATCCCCCTCTTCTAGATAGCTAAAAAGATCATTGGTGTCAGTGGGAACTCATCTGAAAGGTAGACATTGCTAATTTCTTAAGGATCCCCCAGCAACCTCTGAGGGAACCCCAGGGTTCCATAGAACCCTGGCTGAGAAGGGCTGATATAAGGTATGAGATATGAGATATCTGGGTAGATTGATACACTAAGGGTCCATTTATTCAAAAAAATTGCTTTCTGAATGCCTCATCATAGTCTTACTTTTTCCCCAAAAAAAGGAATAAAATTATGTCCTGAAATTTGCATTTTTTGGAAGCAAGCTAAAAATGCTAAGTTGTAAAAACAAATGGTATCACAATTATGATTTATGTCGGCAGGTCATTTTTTTCAGTGGGGAGGTGGGTGAGAGGGGCTGCCTAGTTTTGACAGGTACCTGCTCCCACTAAGCAGTCCAAGTGGAGGTTCTCTTCTCTCCCTTCCAGCAGTCTAATGCCGTGTACAAACGGGTGGACTTTTCGGCATCAAAGGTCCGATGGTCTTTCCGATGGACTTTCAACGGACTTTTGATGGACTTTCGAATGAACAGACTTGCCTACAAATGATCACACCAAAGTCCAACAGATTCGTACATGGTGACGTACGACTGGACTAAAATAAGGAAGTTGATAGCCAGTAGCCAATAGCTGCCCTAGCGTCGTCCATCGGACTAGCATACAGACGAGCTGATTTTTCGACCGGACTCAAGTCCATTGGAAAGATTTGAAACATGTTACAAATCTAAAGTCCGTCTGATTTTCGACCGAAAAAGTCGGCTGCAGGTCTGATAAAGCCCACACACAGTCGCATTGTCCAACGGATTCGTCCCGTAGGACTAGTCCGGTGGAAAAGTCCGCCCGTGTGTACACGGCATAATGGAACACATCCCAAGTCTCAGAAGACTGCAGGGCCATTCACAAAGCACAGCACGGCTGCTGGCTGTGAAGCCACAAGCAGCATAGCTGGCTGCCCACAGTTAAGATGCCAGCACTGGGAACCTGAAGGCTAGTGATGAACTAGCCCAGGTGAGGACGGTGCTAAATCCCTGGACAGGTAAGTATCCTGTTATTAAAACTCAGCAGCTACAAGATTTTTTTTTTTCAGATTGGGGGACTGCTTTTAGACTGCTAGTGCATCTAACACTCCCCCAGATTAACAATGCCATTATTCAAAGTGTCCCTATTGCTCCTTATTCCAGAGTGTAGGCACTTTAATACAGGAAATGTGTTACCGGCCAGATTAACAGGTGAAAACAGATGGAAAAAAGCCTAAAAATGAAAATAAATGCAGCCACCATGTCTAATAATTGGTAAATTGCAATATATTACTTTTTTGGTTTTGGGTTTAATACTTCTGTAAAAACTACCATTACAAAAAGCAGAAATCTTCACCAACACATCTTCATTATAAAAAAAATAAAAATAAACAAAGAAGCCATCACAAGCCAATGTTTCAGGACTGCACAAAATGCCAAAGAGATGATCTATAGTTTTACTTACACCCACCATTCAGTAGTTCTCTTGGATAAGAATGGTTTCTTCTGGTAAGCGGCTGAGGGAGCCAGCGACCAGGTCCTCCTGAGCCTGGACTGGTTCCTGTTATGAGAAAGAACAAAAACATATGTTTGTAAATATGCAGGGACCATGCCTCAAGTAAGTTGATAGCCAGTAGTGTGTGTGCTGGATATAGCAAGACTACTTAGTCAGGCTGAGCTTTGTTTACATTTTGGAACTCCTGGTGTTTCTAGCTCAGGCCATGGATTACTGTTAAGGAGGCTCCAGTAATAAGTGTAGGAATGGTCAGTGGCTGAATCATAAATATTTATCCCCACCAGCCAATTAGGGGTGATCAGGGAACAACCTTCCAGAGTGTTCTTCTTCTTCTCCCCCAGAACTCTGCCCTGGGTGAGCTGTGTTCTAGATTTTCCAGTCTACCAATTCTTGTTTTGTGGAATGGAAAGACATAACACATTGTGGAATGTGGACTGGCTCCTAGAAGGAAAGTTTTTGCTTAATCTGTTTTTAATAAACATATATAGTAAAGTATAGAGTACAGAAAAGAAAGAGGGAATTCAATTAATTTCAATTCAATATGAACAGTAGGAGTCAGCGATTTGATAGATTCCGGATAACAGTACAATAACATATGTTAAATCCTCCTGTGTCCTAGCTCTCCACCATTGTATACAGAAATTCTGTGCTGTTTTAAATAGTTCCATGTGTGACATGCAGGAGAAAAGGGGCATATTGTGTTAGACAGGACAATATGAATCTGGGAATCTTGCTTTATGAAATGTAAGAAGACGAATGCTCCAGAGTTCCCTTGTGGTGCTTCAAGAGCTCCGGAAAGGAAGAATAAAGACTAGATTTAGAGAGTAACTATAAAGAGAAAATGAGGGAGAGATAACCCACTCGAATATGTGCTAAGAGCAATTTGTTCCACCAAAAGGTGTATATCTGTATATAGGCTCATGCTAGGGTCTTGAATTCATCAGTGTCTGTGTAGAGGTCCACTTAGTTTGAAAAGAATTGTATCTCTCATATTGTTGGACAATCAGTTCACCCCTCCTCATCATATGGCTATTTCCATTCCCTAATTGTGAGGGTTGTGGACGGGTGACAGTGTCTAGGAATAATGCTTAAGGCTCTGTTTCCACTATTGCATCCCCAAAGTCGCGCGATTTTACACTGCGACTTTACAATGCGATTTATGTTGGGATTTGATGCAACTTTAAAAACGACTTTTTGCGACTTTGATGTTCTGCGATTTAGTCAGAGTGATGTAATTCCTTATCCTGCTTAGTTATTTCCCCTTCCTGTTTCGTTGTCACATGTTGCATGTTGTTTAGCAAACATGTTGGCTATGCAATATGTTGGGTCAGCAGTCATTATGGCTGCTGTAGCAGCATTAATAGATGAAGAAGAAGAGGATAACCGGAGGAGAAGGCATAGATTTTGGATCCATCCCATCATCGCCCAAAGGGAAGGGAGAGGCCAGTTTGGGGTCCTTTACAATGACGTCCGTGCTCATGAAGACAAATTTTTCAACTACACACGGATGTCAATTAGAAGGTGAGATTATTTTTTTATGTCAACTTGCAAATGCTCCAAGATATATTTCTGAAAACGTGTATATGCCTGGTCAGTATGACTCTTTTCTAATTTTTAGCTTTGAATAGCTAGAAGTGTTAACTATAACTTGATCACATTTTTTTTTTAAATGGCACTAGATTGTTAAATTTTTGATTTTTACATGGTCAATGTAGATATTAGCCATACATTTTATATTTACAGTTTTGATGAATTGTTGGCTTTGCTCTCTAGCCATCTAGAGCAACAAAACACCAGTTTCCGAAGGAGTATTCCAGCTATTGAAAGACTGATTATAACATTGAGGTAACTGTTCATACCTACTTTTTCTTCTTCTTACCTCATATATGGCATTTGGATATCCACATCATTCTTTCATCCTCTTTACATGAAGGGAAATAATAAATCCTAGCATGTTATTGTGGATGAAATTGTTTTTACAATATTATTTTTCCCTCTACATCACCAGTGTCTTTTTCCTGCTCCTCTTCTTCCTTCACTTCCTCAGGCACCTCCTTCCAAGCTCATTTTTAGATCTAATATTGAATTAGCTTATTGTTAATATGTATCATTATAATAAACTGTATTTACTGTTCCATTTTAGGTACCTGGCAACTGGACATTCCTTTGCATGTTTTCATTATGAATTTTTGGTTGGCAAAACTACCGTCAGCAATATTGTCCACGATACCTGCAGAGACATCTGGCATATCCTTAGGGATTTGGTCCTGAAGAAGTCCACTTGCGAAGATTGGTGCAAGATCGTGGAAGTTTTCTGGGATCGATGCAATTTCCCTAATTGTCTCGGGGCAATTGATGGAAAACATATGAGGGTAGTGATGCCCATCGGCAGTGGAACCAAATACTTTAACTACAAAAAATATTTTTCTTTTGTATTACTAGCAGTGGCTGATGTCAATTATTGTTTTAGCTATATAGAGATAGGATCGTATGGCAGCAGCTCAGACTCCAGTATTTTCCAAAGATCATCTTTTGGAAGAATGTTGAGGGAAAATGGTCTGGACCTGCCACAGGACTGTCCGTTGCCCGGAACAAATGGGCCGCCAATGCCATTTGTGTATGTTGGGGATGAGGCCTTTGCTCTCAGTGAGCATCTATTAAGGCCTTATTCCAATAGGTGTCTGAGTGAAGAGAAGCGAATCTTCAATTACCGGTTAACAAGGGCAAGACGAGTGGTAGAATGTTCATTTGGCATTTTAGCAAACAAGTGGCGTTTGCTACATACACCTATAAATTTAAAACTTGAGAATGCAATATCTGCAGTAAAAGCAGCATGTGTGCTTCATAATTTTGTAAGAATTCATGATGGTTATCTTTTTGAAGATTCCCTCATGCACGATCTGGAAGGTGCACAATGGAGTGCCAGTAGGGGCACCACCAATGGTGCCACTGTGCGTGAGGGATTTTCGTCGTATTTTATGTCTGCTGCTGGTTCTGTCCCCTGGCAGCAGGATGCCATTGCATAATGTATGTCAAGCATTTTTGATTTTACTATTATTTAGATGTCTGTCATGTTTAATTGCATCCAAATGCAGAATAACAGGTCTTTAACACAAAGTATAAAAAAGGATAAGTCGAAAACGCATAATTTAACCAGAATAATTTTTATTTTCCGGATTTTTGTGCAAGAATGCAGCAAAAAATGTTTGTGTTTTGGGTGAACTACACCATTTGTTGTTTTTTATTTTGAACAACCACAACAAATAATAAAATAATAAAATATATCACTTTGAACAACACCAAAATAAAAGTCATACAACAAATAAAATATACAATCAGAATCTTTTTTACAAGCAAAATCTTTTTGCAAGAAGGCAAAAAAAAAATAGTTCCATGAACTCAAAATTTTTTGGCTTGTTGTTTTGGCAACCACAACAAAAACCAAAAAATAAAACAAGTCTCAGAACCACAGCAAAAATTATATCAAATTACAATTGCTGGTAGGTTTTGTTTTCAGTGGTCCCAGAAACTAAACTATTGGTGTAGTGACTGGGTGTAGGCTGCCTAAGTTGGTGAGTGGTTGGGGGGCCAAGGGTAGAGGTAGTGGGGGCAGGAATTGGATGCAACATGCGTGGCCTGGAGGGATTAAGCATATTACCATATTGGTCACAGTATGGCCGGTTTATTGGTGGAGCATACTGTGTACTTTGAAAGTGAGGGTATTGTTGATAAGGGGGATATTGGGGAAGGGAGGGTTGCATATATGGTGAGGATGTTGTTGGCCCCTCACCCACAAAGGATTGAGCAGTTGACATCAAAGCCATTCTGAGTGCATATTTTTTCTCTGGGGGTACCTGTTTACATATGCCTAAAATTACAGTGAGAAATGCTGTGTCTTCACACTGGTTTTCAGCCATTTTAGTGGACATCTGACTGACTACATCTAAGATTTTATCCATGGGTTTCACAGGCCTGGCACTTCCCCTTGAAGATCTTCGCAAAGGCCTAGAGACATTGCTAGGCCCTGGTTCTGCATCCTCCTCATTCATTGAATTTGTTGTTGACCTTGATTCATCTACGAACAGTTCTTTGTCAACATTGTCTTGGAATTGTTCTTGCTCCTCATCCGCAGCAGCTTCCTCTGACTCATCTTCTGGTGCCAAACCCTGTATGCTGTCTTTCCAGCTTGCTTGGGTTCTGAAATACAAATCACATATTTTTAAAGTAAGCATTACAATTTGATATGTAAAATTCATAACATATGCCTGCTGATAACTTACTCTTGTATTTCCAACACTGGTTTTAAAAAAATCAAGATCCCCGGCATGGGCATATGGGGCTAATCTTTTTGAGCCGGAACCACTCCTTCCTTCTTTTAATTTTCGTAAGTACCGGTTGTAGCAATCTTTGAGACTTCTCCATCGAGTTTGTAATGAGTGCACTACAAAATATAAAGAAAATACCAAATTATAAAAAAAATCTTTATTAACTGCCCATAGGTCATTCATTTCTAGGCTGCATAATTGATATGGATGGTGTTAAAACAACCGCTAAATATATTATCCATGACACCTGCATAATTTGTCATGTGCTGAAGGATGTCGACAGGGCCATCTTTAATATTATTTGGACCGTGGGCAAATATTATTTGCTGGCCCACACACACACAGATTTACTTTCCTGCAGCCACAGGTTGCAGGAAAGAAACTAGATAAATTCCACCATCAACACAGATAGTGTTGACAGGGGATTCCCTCCTGCCAAACGATTGTGATCTCCTGGCAGGAGAAGCGGTCCCCACCAAGAAAACACAGTGCACATTGTTAACACACACCCGTTGGTTGATGAGTATTTAAATAGGTGCAAGGCGCAAAGTGCTAAGCAGCATATATCAACCACTTACTTTTTGAAGACCGTTCTGTAGCTGATAAAGAGTCCCAGGTATCATAATATACATGAGCCACTTCCAACCATGCTCTCTCCTTCTTTGCATGATCTTTGTATCCTGGATCTCTGAGGTCATATATTGCCGGACGTTGTCTGACAAGCCGAACAATTTCCTCATTGTCATGAACTTGTCGCTTGTTCTTTCTAGCCCTAGGCATGCTTCCTGCTGTCTTCCACACTCACATACATCAATATAGGAGGTGATGTATTTGGGAGGAGCAAAGATCATGTGCTTCCGTAGACTTCCGTGGAAGTCGCAACAAAGTCGCAGTGTCAGACATGTACATACGACTGCATTGTGACTTAATACCTTTCTATGGAGAACAAGTCGCACCAAAGACGGAACAAAGTAGTGCAAGAACCTTTTTTGGAGTCGCTGCGACTTGAGTCGTACCAATTAGAACGGAGACCATTGAAATACATGGGTTTTGACTTGTCATGCGACTTGACATGTGTCAAGTCGCAAAACAACTCGCAGTAGTGGAAACAGAGCCTTAGTTGCGTAGATAAAGTATTAACTTCTTGGCCGTTGGTATCCATCTGGGGAGTGCCGAAAATAGTGCAATTTCTGGGGTCAATTTAACGGTGTTTAAGTGTGACCCTAGTAAGTATCGGAGCTACTTTTTCTCACAACTGCTTAATTTTGGGGTAGCTCCACTAGGTATGTGTACACTCCACTAGGTACAGTATGAGTGTCAACCTCTTGCAAATAATGCCAACATAGGTTTGAATTCGATGCAGTGTACGAGGGAATCTGTACCATTGGGTCAGAAGTTTGACATTCCGTTCTTGAACTGTGCTAGCTATACATAGTTTGTGGGTAAGTGAGAAATGCTGTGTCTTCACACTGGTTTTCAGCCATTTTAGTGGACATCTGACTGACTACATCTAAGATTTTATTAAAGAATGTTAATTTAACTTCTTCTGAAAGAGATACAGTACTGTGGACATTGTAGGCAGGTGTGAAGAAAGACTGTAAAGCAAGAATGCTTTCAAAAATATATATTTTAATTGTTTATTTCAATCAGTTTACAAAATGTACACTGAGCAAAGCGAAGAAAAATCGAAATCAAATCAATATTTTGGTTTCAAACCAGCATCAAATCTAATGGGGCGTACACACGGTCGGGCTTTTCGGCTACAAAAGTCCGACAGCCCATCCAACAAACTTTCGGCGGACTTGCAACGGACTTTCTAACGAACTGACTTGTCTACATACGATCACACAAAAGTCCAACGGATTCGTACATGATGACGTACACCAGACTAAAATAAGGAAGTTGATAGCCAGTAGCCAATAGCTGCCATAGCGTGGGTTTTTGTCCATCGGACTAGCATACAGATGAGCGGATTTCTGGGTCCGGCGGAGTTACGACGTAAAGGTTTGAAGCAAGTTCCAAATCTAAAGTCCGTCAGATTTGCGACTGGAAAAGTCAGCTGAAAGTCTGCGAAGCCCACACGCGATCGGATTGTTTCGGATTTGGTCCGTCGGACTTTTGTAGCCGAAAAGTCCGACCGTGTGTACACCCCATTATATTTGCATAATTTGTAATTTGTCAGGTATATGATTACCAATTATACCAAGCAGGTGTTAATGATCATTAATTTCATATGTAGTTTGAAACACGGTCATTAACTGAAACAGAAACAGTTGTGTAGAAGGCTTAGAACTGGGTGAGGAACAGCCAAACTTTGCTACTGGTGAGGTTGTGGAAGGCAAAGCACAAAGAAATGGGCATTGTTGAGGATCGTAGACGCAGTGGTTGGCCAAGGAAACTTAATACAGCAGATGAAAGACACATCATGTTTACTTTCCTTTGACATCAGAAGATGTCCATTAGTTTCATCAGCACAGAGCTGGTGAAAACTAGTGAGACCAAGGTACATCATCTTCTGCCTGGAGAAGTCTGGCCAGAAGTGGTCCTCATGGAAAATTTGCGTCCAGAAAGCCATACCTCCGATGTGGAAACAAGGCTAAATGACTCAACTATGCATAAAAACATAGAAACTGGGGTACAGAAAAATGGCAGTAGGTGCTCTGGACTGTCAAAATTTTAAATATTTGGCTGTAGCAGGAGGCAGTGTGTTTGCCAAGAGAGAGAGAGCGGTACAATAATCAGTGTCTGCAGGCAACAGTGAAGCATGGTGGAAGTTCCTTAAAAGGTTGTGGCTGGACTTCTTCAAAGGGAGTTGGAGATTTCATCAGGATCAATAGTGTCCTCGATGTTGGGAAATACAGGCAGTCACTTATCCATAATGCTATACCATTCTGTAACGACCCCAAACATACAGCCAATGTAATTAAGAACGATCTTCAGTGTAAAGAGGAAAAGTGTAAAGAAGTCCTGAAGTGATGGTTTGGCCCCCACAGAGCCCTGATCTCAACATCATTGAGTCTGTCTGGGATTACACGAAGAGGCAGAAGGATTTGAGGCAGCCTACATCCACAGAAGATATGTGGTTACTACTCCAAGGTGTTTGGAACAACCTACCTGCTGAGATCCTTCAAAAACTGTGTGCAGGTGTACCTAGAAGAATTGATGTTATTTTGAAGGCAAAGGGTGGTCACTCCAAATATTGATTAATTGATAAAAATTAACTATTAACACTTCTGTTTCTGAAAGCATTCTTAATTTACAGCATTTTATCACACATGCCTAAAACTTTTACACAGTTGTGTGTATTTATTTCCCTTTCCCATTTCCTTGTGTAATTGACATAGTCAGTCTGTATGTTAGGGAGTAAAAAGCTATATAAGAAAGATATGGTATGATCAGGAACATTTCCTGACTGACATATTTGTCCAAAGAGAGTAGGTATGCATTATAAATGCTTATGGATAGTTCTGAGAAAGTGGGTGAGCTAAAAGTGCCGGAAACATGCACCCCTGGGTGGGTTAAAGTAATTGTTAAAGTGTAGATAGGAGTAAGGGGGGCCATATTAATAAGAAAGTTGGGAATAGTTTGTGGTTGACATCCACATTTTGAATATTGATTGAAAGAAAAATGGTGGAGTTGAGGGGGTGGGCCAAGAAGAGGGTAGAGTCCATGGGATAGCTAATAAAGGGAGGTGAGAGGGGTTCCCTACTATTAATACCCATAGTCCATAGTCACGTACGTAGCCCCTCCCACATGATGGAACATCATGGGCGGGGCTATGTTCATTTCATCACTTTTCGATCACACGCCCATCTTGGATAGGGCTAATGACACTGACTGTGCAGACAAGGCTTATACTCTGTTACAGCTAAATGTATGTGTGTAATCAGGACTGTACTAAATACAATAAAAACAGTGTTATACTTACTCTATGGTGGTATAGAGAGTGTTAGAGGATGGTTGTAATTGATGAAACAGGTGGAGAGAGGGGGAAAGGAGGAAACCCTGAAGAGCTGCATTACATATAGAAAAAGTGCTTTGAGACCTTCTTATGTTATAAGGGGTCACATGCAATCTGGTGAGTGAGCTTTTGACAAGGGATGTATGTCACAAATTGAGACAAAACAATCGAACACTTTACTGGGAGCATTTTATTGAACTGTGTGCATATGATTTATTGCAGAAAAAGGTTTTGCATATGAATGTTTAATACTAAAGCACACATTGCAAAGTATATCTTCAATATTTTTTAAGTATATATATATTTATTAATTTATTTGTTCATTGGCACAGGGTATGAAATGTGGACATCTTTAAGTTAACACTAAGGTGGGCATTTGTTTATTTTTACTTTTTAATTAAGGTACACTTTAGCACACTAGGGGATAACCCAATGTCTTCCCCAATATTTTAACAGCAGCATATTTTGGCAGCAGCTGAAAGAACCCCACAATCCCAGTGGTAAGATAACATACACACAAAATCAGCACTCGCTAGCAGCAATCCTAAAAGTTCCAGTCCCACAAACAACAGCTTGTTAAAAGGCTTGTAAACCTCAATTAAGATGGCTGCTATGGCACTTCCGGTGTGTGATGACATCACTTCCGGTGTCTAATGTCACTTCCAATGCATTTCGTCCAATGGACTTCTTCCCAGAACTGGAAAGAAGTCCTTGGGACAAAACGCATCAGAGTGACGTCAGGTGCCGAAAGTGAGGTCACCACGCACCAGAAGTGCCTTGGAGGCCATCTTAATTGAGGTTTACAGGCATTTTCACAAACTTTTGTTTGCAATAGGTTTTTGCATATTAAAAATTGGATGTTAACTATACTGTCGCACTATGGGCCCTTTTTAAATGTCTTGCATGGGAGAATCCTAACACTGAAGTATGGAGGACCAAGCGGATTGCTAATGTTACAACTATACCCATGAACACAGCGCTTACTGAATAGCATTTTGGTAAGATGCATGGTGTGACCACAGGCTGATCAGTTGGTTGGAGATACTGTTTCACATTTGGTTATGGCATTCAAGTATGCATGTTAATGTGAGTGGTATGACACTTTTTGCACAGTTTAATTTAAAGTGGTACTACACTATATTTTATTTTTCACTTCTTGGAGGTTTATGCATTATTTTGGATGCAAGAGAGCGAAATTTCCATCAGAGAGGACTCATTTAATGGTGCGTTGTTACATTTGGTAAGGTATATAGAGTGATTGATTCACCAATATTTGCACAGTGGAGTCGGTACTGGGCTTAAAGGGATAAACACGTATTTAAACACACTTTTGTGAGTAGCATGCATTTTTAATTAGCGGTGATCAAGCTATATGCAGTATTACACTATGTGCTTATACTTCCTTTTTTGGGAGCTTCTAATACCAATCTGGAGAAATGGGAGGAAGAATTTTTCTGAAGTGGAGATAGAGACACAGAGGAAAAGCTGAATTGGAGTGTTCTGGAAGGCTTTGAGAAATATGAGGGTAAGGGTACATATATAGGAACACATCTTGTGATCCAGTGGAATTATTTTTATGATCTTGATGTAAGCACAATATAAACGCATTGTCTAAATACACCAATTGGATTAAACATACTATAATATTTGTTTTTTTCTTTTTTTTTTCTTGAGTGAAGCCCTACAAGAGATTCATAACCAGAGTAGACGCTGTTGGGGCTTTTGGTCTACATTGGACTTAAAAAAAATTAAGAACTTTTTGGAAAGACATCTGTATGGACTGGGACTTTTAGGATTGCTGGTAGTGTATATTTTTTTAATTAATTTTTATTGATGTATTAGTGGTATAGAGCACAACGTGCTGCACCACTGTTTTACAAGTTTGGATTAGAGATAGGTGTACAGCAGCTGTTTGCAGTTAATAGTATTCGCTTATCATGGGTGCAGGGTTGGAATCAGAATTGTTTTACATTTTTTGACATTCTTAGTGGCTCTTCATTCTCTTATGGATCAAGCCAACAATCTACCACATTTATAACCGTGTTGATAAAAAGCACTTCTAACTGGTCCCTAAATGATAAGGTTTTCATGCCTAGTAGTTTTTTGTTTGTCAACTCATATTGTATTTAATTCCTGGCATGTAGTCAGTGACAGGTCCTGTTTGTAACAGGACTTCTTCTCTGCAACTGCAAGACTTTGGCAAGGTCATTGCTCCTTTCTTTTTTAATTTGAGCACTGTGTTTAATGAAGATGTCTCGTAAAACGGCTATAAGGGCTTCCCATTTCACTGGATCTGGCATGAGGTCTGACTCATGGTCCACAATAAAGTTGAGGCGAGCAGATTAAATGTCTACTCGGCACGCTACAAGTAACAGTAGAGTTTCCAAGTAAAAGATGATTTAAAGGTGTTAGGGATTTGTAATGTGAGGAAGATTGGAGAGTGATCTGACCATATTAAACCCCTTCCCGCCGACCGTACGCATATGTGCATACTCGGCTTTCCGGGGTTATACCGGGATGATGCCCGCAGCTGCAGGCATCATCCCGGTACCGTTGTTTTGAGCTGGCGATCGGCTACCTGTATATAACAACCGATGCGGCTAAAAGCCGATCGGCTGTTATACCGGAGGAGCGGGAGGGGACACCCCCCCTCCCGCCGCCTCCCGCCGCCTCCCGCCACTCTTACCGGGCCTCCCGTGCGATCGGGAGGCCCGGTGTCCAATCGGCTGCCTCCGGCGGCTGGGGGCGGGCTGGAACGAAGCTGTGGGCAGCTTTGTTCCAGCCTTCTCAATGTAAACGCGGAAGCGACGTCATGACATCACTTCCAATTTACTCGGCTGCCAATGGCGCCGAATTTAAAAAAATATACAGTATTCAGAATCACCGTTTTCGGCGATCTGAATACTTTGAAGTGCAGAGGAGGGATCGGGGGTCTTTTAGACCCCCGATCCCTCCATAAAGAGTACCTGTCACCACCTATTACTGTCACAAGGGATGTTTACATTCCTTGTGACAGCAATAAAAGTAAAAAAAAAAAAAACATTTTTTTTAAAACACAATTTATAAGTCTAAAAATAAATAAAATAAATAATAAAAAAAAAATTTTAAAGCGCCTCCGTCCCCGCGAGCTCGCGCAGCGAAGAAAACGCATACGGAAGTCGCGCCCGCATATGTAAACGGTGAGCGAGAGCAATAATTCTAGCGAGAGCAATCGTCAGAGCGAGAGCAATAATTCTAGCCCTAGACCTCCTCTGTAACTCTAACCTGGTAACCGTAAACAAAATTTAAAGCGTCGCCTATGGAAATTCATAACTACCATAGTTTGTCGCCATTCCACGAGTGCGTGCAATTATAAAGTGTGACATGTTTGGTATCTATTTACTCGGCGTAACATCATCTTTCACATTATACAAAAAAATTTGGGTAACTTTACTGTTTGGATTTTTTTAAATTCATGGAAGTGTCCCTTTTCCAAAAATTTGCGTTTAAACCACCGCTGCACAAATACCATGTGATATAAAATATTGCAACAATCTCCATTTTATTCTCTAGATTCTCTGCTAAAAAAATATATATAATGTTTGGGGGTTCTAAGTAATTTTCTAGCAAAAAATATGGATTTTAACTTGTAAACACCAAATTTAAAAAATAGGCTTAGTCATGAAAGGGTTAAGGAGGAACTATAGTCTGCCCACATAATTTGTAATAAAAACATATTTGCCATTCTAAAAGCTTCCCTCCAACCACTTTACATATTATTTTATGTATACTGTGATTCTGTACTTGCCAAATATGCTGCAGAAATATCCCTTCACTAAGTCTGGCTGCAACCATTTTAACTGTGGGCAGCTGAAGCCACTGCCTGTTTACTTCCTGGATTTACACAGACACACACAGACACATTCACACACAGCACTGCTTGCCTGCACATTTCTCCTCTCTGGATGAATATAAATGGATCTCTGCAGTCTCCTCCTATCTCCGCCCTCATCCAGCCCTGCAGCTCTCCTTGGATCTCCTGTGTTTCATCCCTTCTCCAATCTCCAAACCCCTCCCTTGCCGGCAAACTCTCACGAGAGTGAGAGAGAGAGCTGTACGGGATGACACTTGCCTGGGCAAATTACCAGAAAAGATAGAGGAAGCAAGTTGTATAAGGTATTTACTGGTAGAAGGGGAGAAGATTTAGTAGATTGAAAGATCAAAAAAAACGACTGAAGGTCCGCTTTAATTTTGATATGGGCGGTTCAGTACACAGTTTTCATGGTAAATAAGAAAAATTTCAGTTCTGCTATAGAAATTATGAACGCTAGGGTAGCATGTGTAATCTCTAGCTCTAGGTGTTGAATACGCCATATGTCGATGTTTAGAGCATGTGTAATCTTTTTTAGTTTAATTAATAGGAGAGGGAGAGAGCAGGTTTGCCTAAAGTAGTATCCAAAAGAAGATTTAGGACAAGATTAAAGTCTCTCTCTAGAATCACTGTGCCCTACATAAAGTCAGCTAGTTGAGATAGAATGAGCAATAAATAAGGTCTTGTCTTTGGTTTAGGGAGGTATGTGTTGGCCAAAGTGATTTGTCCTGTTAAATATGGAAGCTTTAAGAAAAACATACTTCCCATTTGAATTGATTTGCTATACGATTATATAACAGGGTAGGGAGTAATGAAGTCCATTAGCTACTCTCTAAGATGAGTGCCCATCAGTGCTACCTATGAGTGCCCATCAGTGCCCACCAGTGCTGCATATCAGTGCCTCATCATCAGTGCCCACCAATGCCGCCTCATCAGTACCACCTCATCAGTGCCAATCAGTACTGCCACATCAGTGCCTGTCAGTGCAGCCTCATTGGTGCTCATCAGTGAAGGAGAAAACTTACTTATTTACACATTTTTGTAAAAGAAACAAAGAAAAACTATTTTTTTTTCTTACATCTTCGGTCTTTTTTTTATTTGGAACACAAGAAATAAAAACCCCAGTGGTGATCAAATACAAAGCTGAAAATTGGACTGGGCGGGGGGGAGTGGCCAGTACTGAAGTGGTTAAAAATAAAAAAACAGCATCAATGAAGGCTGGCCGCCTGCTGCAGGCTCTTCCAGTTGACATTTCTGATATAGGTAAGTGGAAAGGCCACCTGGCTATGTCACCTGGTGGTCCTGCCCCCTTGTGACATCACGGACCAATGCACGCTGGGTCGTGACATCACACGGGGCGGGACCACCAGGTGACATAGCCAGGTGCGTCGGGCGACCTTATTGACGATGGATTTACATCAGGGGGGCACTGTTTTTTTATTTTTAATAAAGGAATCGTCAAAAACTTCTCTGTATTTTTATTACTTTTTGACAATTTTTGGTGAATGGGTAGAGGTACAATGTACTATATACTCATTCACATAGGGGGGGCTGGGATCTGGGGCCCCCTTCCTAAAGTCTGATAAGCCTTATGCCTGCAGACCCACACAACCACCGGCCATGGTTGTGGGGATGAGGCCCTTGTCTCCATCAACATGGAGACAAGATGCTTTGAAGTTGGGGGCATGTGGCCTAGTATTGTTCAGGGGGGGCGCTTGCTCGAATGCCGGGCTGTATGTTCGAATAAGGGTCTAGTATGGATTTTTTAAAAATTTTCGACTTATAATCCATACTAGACCTGAAGGGCCTGGTATGCATTGGGGGGGGGGGGACCCCACGCTATTTGTTTTCCATCATTTTCAATTGTCTGCTTTTTTTTACATTCAGCTGTCAGCGGAGAACTCGCTGACAGCTGATGAGTCATCGGTTATTAAGGACGCGGTGTGCTCCTTAGCAACCAGCTATTTGTCGACCCCCACGCTGTTTTTTTACAAATACCACATGTGATACCAACAGCAAAACCCTGGTGGTAAACATTGCATGTTTTTTTACTCTCTGGTCCATTTGTAAATTGGACTTAAGAATGTTTAAAGCGATATTTACTGGTATTTACTGGTATTACTGATATATACTACAGTTTTTTTTCTGGTAATATATATATATATATATATATATATATATATATATATATATATAATATTTTAAATTTTAAATTAAATTTTTTACATTTTTATATTTTTAAAAGCTCTTTTCTTATTATTTATAGCTTTTCTAGCTTTGGCCGTGAGCCACATTTCCCATGGGAAGATATTTTGCAGTGTGTTCACATACAGTCTTTTTGAAGATTTCCTATTTCTCTTCTGTGTTCATCGATGCCAATATCCCCTCCCAGTCAAAGGGGTGGGTCAATTCACTAACGTTTAATGCATGCGATAACTCAGTCACGTGACTCATTTGCATAGATTATCATATGCGTTAAATTAAGTCCAATTCATTAAAAAAAAGATAATGATTACCGTATTTATCGGCGTATAACACGCACTTTTTTCCCCTTAAAATCAGGGGGAAATTGTGGGTGCGTGTCATACGCCGATCCCCGCCGATCCCCCCCCCCCCCGTTTGTGAGCGGAGCAAGCCGGCCGCTGATATACATAGATAGCCGAGTGTACTTGGCTAGGTTCGGCTAGCTCCGCTCACAGTCACGCCCAGTCCCGCCCTATGATGGACATAACACAGGGACTGGGCGTGACTGTGAGCGGAGTTAGCCAAACCTAGCCGAGTACACTTGGTTATGTATGTATATGGGCGGCGCTCGGGCGGTGCTGGGCGTGACTGTGTTTCAAACTGCCGTGACAATGACATGTCACTGCAGTTTAACTGCAGCCTGGGCAAGGCTGCAAATGTAACTGACAAGGCTGCAAATGACACTGGACAAGCATGCAGATGGACACTGACAAGGCTGCAGATGGACACTGACAAGGCTGCAAATGACACTGGACAAGCATGCAGATGGACACTGATAAGGCTGCATTGATGGGCTTGATGGGTTTTTTTTCCTTTAAAAAAGTTTTTTTCCTTAAAATTCCCTCCTAAATTTGGGGTGCGTGTTATACGCCGGCGCGTGTCATACACCGATAAATACGGTATGTGGTAATTTAAAAAGGGATCAAAGCCTTTAACAAGTAACTATAGACCTGTTAGTTTAACTTTATAGTTGGGAAGATACTGGAGAGTTTAATCACTTAAGCCGCGGACCATTTTGCTGGCCAAAGACCAGAGCACTTTTTGCGATTCGGCACTGCATCTCTTTAACTGACAATTGCGCGGTCGTGCGACGTGGCTCCAAAACAAAATTGACGTCCTTTTTTCCCCACAAATAGAGCTATCACCTCTGCAGTTTTTATTTTTTGCACTATAAACAAAAATAGAGCGACAATTTTGAAAAAAAAACATTATTTTTTACTTTTTGCTATAATAAATATCTCCAAAAAGTATATAAAAAAAAAATTTTTTCCTCAGTTTAGGCCGATACGTATTCTTCTACATATTTTTGGTAAAAAAAAAAAAAAATCGCACCCGGGGACCCGCGATCCTACTCACGTAGCTCGCGGCGGGAGCGCGCGACACCGACGGCGCACACGTGATGACACGGCAGCAAATTCAAAGGGACGTACAGGTACGCCCATTTGCCCAGCCATGCCGTTCTGCCGGCGTAAAAGTACATACGGCGGTCAGCAAGCGGTTAATAAAATACCACATAGACGAGTTTTTGCAAGGAAAAAAGTATTTTAAGCAACAGACAGCATGGATTCATGAAAGACAGAAGTTGTCAAACAAATCTTCTTTTTATGAGGAGGTACGTAAAATCTTGTACAGAAGGGTGGCTGTGGACATAGTATACTTGGATTTTGCAAAAGCATTTGACACAGTTCCCCACACACAGCTCATGTGTAAGGTTAAAGTGATTGTAAAGGCAGAAGGTATTGTTATCTTAATGCATTCTTTGGGAAACAAGAATTTACAATCACTTTAAAGAGGAACTGCAGTCTGTTCACATAATTTGTAATAAAAACATCTTTGCCATTCTGAAGCTTCCCTCCAAACAATTTGTATATTATTTTATATGTAGCAATAACTCACGGTGGAGCTGCTGATTTAAAGCGGGCTTTTACCGTCACCTTTTTACCTGTAGTTTCACCAATACCAGACTTAGAGTCCACGTTGAGCTTATTATCTGACAATGTAGGCACCAGTCACTTTAGTACTTTTCCAATGCTTTAATGGGAGATAACTGGAGGAAGAAGTAGTAGGAAAGAGGTAGAAGAAGAGTTGCAGGGAAGTTCAAATACCTTTTCTTGGTGTAGCACTAAGGAATTGAAATCTTAGGGATGAATGTATCTTCAGTTCAGGATTAAATCTTTGCCCGCCCGGATAGGCCTCTCTCACTGACCTAGCAGCCAGAGCGCAGCACGAATAGAAAGTCTCTGCCACAGACTTGGGTAGAACAACTGTACGATCCTCTGCCACAGAACGTAGTAGTTTTAGATGAACAGCAACACAGTACCAGAACCTTTAAGCCAACCCGGCAGTACTATGTGGTAGGTTAACTTAAGATGCATCCTCCAATTGAGTCACCAGGCCCCTCTCCAGACCAGCACTCCGCATGATCCTTCCAAGACGGGTTCTCCCCTGGATTCTTCCCAATTGTCCGGCTTCTTCCCACAGGACAGACAGCCCAGGACCATCTCTGCAGTAGTTGTAGTAGGCCCCAGACAGACTTCTGGGCCCACCCGCACACTGCAGCAATGCAGTCCTCCGGCCTGGAGGACCACGAGGTAGGACTCCTAGCACATACATGGGCACAACTGGAAAGATTGTATGGGACCTGGCATACCCACTTCTGAACAAAGGATATCACATATACCTTGACAACTTCTACACCAGCCTGCCCCTTTTCAAACACTTATACATCGCAAAAACTCTGGCCTACGGAACCTCCAGAAGAAATAGGAAGGGCTTCCCACAATCTCTAGCGAACAAAAAGCTGCAAAGGGGGAAAGAGCAACATTGAAATGCAACGAGATGCTGGCCTTGAGGTGGAAGGATAAAAGGGACGTGCACATGTTGTCCACCATCCATGATGACACTACAATTAAGGTTCAACGAAGACAAGGTCCCATTGAAAAGCCAACATGTGTCCAAGATTATAGTCTCTACATGGGGGGGGGGGGGGGGGTGGATTTCAATGATTAAATGATTCGGCCCTATTTGTCAATAAGGAGGTCCCGATTCTGGTACAAGAAGGTAGCAATTTATCTCATCCATTTGGCCATTTATAATTCCTACGTAGTCTACACCAAATTCATGGAAAGCCCCGCCCCCTTCCTAAAATTCATAGAAGAAGTTGTCACGTCCCTCATCTATCAACAAACCCCCCCCCCACAAGACCTTCACTCTGATGCTGTTAGCCGACTTCATGAGCGCCACTTCCCCTTCAATATTCCACCATCTGAAGCAGGCCGAAGACAGCAAAAAAAATGTCGCATGTGCAGCAAAACAGGATTTCGAAAAGATACCAGCTACTATTGTCCCCAGTGTCCCTCCCAACCTGGCCTTTGCATTGGTAAATGCTTCCAACTTTATCATACATCCCTAAAATATTAGCCCATATTTTTAACCATTTCCATCATCTGTGCTGACCATTTTCCATGCTTCCCCAAATAACCATGCCACTGCCTTCCACGTGAACTGACCCTGGCCTGTTTTTTGACTATGCCTCTGCCTACCGTTTGGACTGCTTTCATGTGAACTGACCCTGACATGTTTTGTGACTATGGCTCTGCCTACCGTTTGGACCGCTTCCACGTGAATTGACCCTGGCCTGTTTTATCAACTACACTACTGCCCACTGCTTGGACTGCTTGCACGTGAACTGATCCTGGCCTGTTTTATGGACTATGCTTTTGCCTACCGCTTGGACTGATCTGTTGCCCTGCTATTGTAGTACACAGGGGTCTCACATATGTGAGGGGCTCCAGAATTGTTTTTCCGGATGGAGAAAATTTTTTTTTGTTTTCTACGGGTTTCAGAATTTCCGGATTAGGGTCTGGAGTCCAGAGGCTTCATAGAGATTTGGGTGGGTCGAAGCCTCTACCCCTGTGCCCCTGTGCACAGGTCTTACCTGATTGCGGCCTTCAGCCTTACTGCTATCATGCCTCTGCCTGCCGCATGAAGGGACCACACTGCTACCTGGACTATCCAAATAATTAGCTGTAGCAAAAGGCAGTATGTGTATAAAGGGCTGGAGAGCGGTACAATAATGAGTGTCTGCAGGTAACAATGTACCAGGACTAATATTATGGCTGTGCTGGCTGTCTCTGCCTGGACAATTTCTATGGATTGTGCTGTGCTGACAATATCCTTGTGCTGACTATAGACAATATTCCTGCCTGCTGCCTGGATAATTACTATTGCTGTCGCTAAGCACATCCCTGCCTGCTCCCTGGACCAGTGCTCTCCTCTGTGGATACTACTAAAAGCACAGGTAATGCTTTTTTTTTTTTTTATCCTTTCCGCAATAGAATTTATTTTGGATTGTAATTCTTGTTATGTACATGATATGTGTTAGACATATGAAGGGCCTTCAAAAATGATAGATTGCCAGGAAATGATATATGTCATTTATGCTCCTAGAACGCCTGATGGTGCTACTTGGATGTTGGGCCTCTGTATGTGGCCAGGCTGTGTAAAAGGCTCACACATGTGGTATCGCCATACTCATCGCCATACTCAGGAGGAGTAGCAAAATGTATTTTGGGGTGTCATTTTTGGTATGTACATGCTATGTGTTGGAAATATCTGATAAATAGACAACTTTGTGTAAAAAAAATGCGTTTTCATTTTTTTTCCACATTTTCTGGAAAAAAATGAACCGTTCAAAAGACTTTTTTGGGGGCAATTCCATTGTCCTGGTGCTCCAGGGCCTTCAAAAGTGTAATAGGTGGTTGAGAAATGAGATGTGTCATTTATGCTCGTAGAACGCCTGATGTGCTACTTCAATGTTGGGCCCTTGTATGTGGCCAGGCTGTGTAAAAGTCTCACACACGTGGTATCGCCATACTCGGGAAGAGTAGCAGAATGTATTTTGGGGTGTAATTTGTTGTATGCATATGCTCTGTGAGAGAAAAAAACTGGTAATATGACAATTTTGTAAAAAAAAAAAAATCTTCATTTTGCAAAAAATTGTGGGAAAAAATTAAAAAACTCACCATGCTACTTACTTAATACCTTGGAATGTCTACTTTCTAAAAAGGGGTCATTTGGGGGGTATTTGTACTTTCCTGGCTTGTTAGTGTTTTAAGAAATGAGATTCAGAATTGAGCCTTCAGTACATCTGGTGTGAACAGATGTGATCAATTTTCAGTGATTAGCACCATAGTTTGTAGACTCTATAACTCTCACAAAGACCAAATAATTTACACTAATGTGGGTTATTTTTACCAAAGATATGTGGCAGTATAAATTTTGGCAAAAATTTATGAAGAAAAATTACTAATTTGCAAAATTTTATGACAGAAAGAAAAGGCATTTTTTTCACAAAATTTACGGTCTTTTTTATTTATAGCACAAACAATAAAAAACCCACTAGTGATTAAATACCACCAAAAAAAAGGACGCAAATCTTATATGGGTACAGTGTTGCATTAATGAGTAATTGTCATTCAAAATGTGAGAGCGCTGAAAGCTGAAAATTGGTCTGGGCAGGAAGGGGGTGTAAGTGCACTGTATTGAGGTGGTTAAAAAAGAACTGGATACATTCCTAAATGCACAAAATATAACTGGATACTAATATTTATAGGTAATAACACCGGGGTAGTTGATCCAGTGAATATTCGATTACCTCATGGGGGATCAGGAAGGAATTCTTTCCCCCATTGGAGCAAATTGGATCACGCTTCTTTTTTATTCCTTCCTCTGGATCAAATGCAGGTATAGGATTGTATATATGGAGGGTTTCTATTTGTGTGTGGATGTGTTTTTTACTGGTTAAACTAGATGGACTAGTGTCTTTTTTCAACCTGAGTGACTATGTAACTAGTTATTCACATTCAACTGGACTTGTTCTGTAATGTTGAAGACTTTTCCTCAATTCTACAAATAGTAGGTATTACATGACGTGGATAAATAAAAACCTTCACAGACAGGCCCTCCTGATTGGTTTCATATAAGGAAGGAGCCAGAGAAAGAGGTAAAAGTGCCATAGCCACCTTGAAGGAAGCCAGCTAATCATCACAGACTCATAAACATAACCAGGGGCGGACAGGGCCGGATTTCCCACAAGGCCACCGAGGCTTGGCCTCGAGGCGGCAGTGGTGCAGGGGCGGCGCCGCTCCCCCGCACTAACATAGCCCCCGGCGACAGGGGCGGAGGCAACGGGGCAATTGCTCCCCCCGAGAAAATAATGAGCAGGTTAGTAATCATGCTGGCGGGCGGGTGGGCGGCTGGCGTGTGACTGAGGCTGAGCGAGCAGGCAGGTGTTGCCAGAAAGCCTCTCCCCTTCTGAATATGTGACTGAAGGGACGTTGCGTCGCGGCCATCTTGGTACTCCCGCACTCGTCCACAGTAAGCCTAGTGTTATAAGTCGGCAAGCGGACATCTTTATACACCCACCAGAGTCTTGCTTTTCACAGTTATTTTTAACAGTAAACTCAACTTATATTTCACTAAATAAGCCGAGTTTACTGTTAAAAATAACTGTGAAAAGCAAGACTCTGGTGGGTGTTGCATATTCTGATGAGTAGCGGCTTTCTCACATTATCTCTCACCCTGCATGACCAGAGCTCAGCTTCTGACATCACTGTGCAGGCGTGGGCAGCAGAGAGATTACATTATCTCTCACTGCCCGCTCTCACTCTGGGACACAGCCAATGGCAAGTGACAATCCGCATCTTGTGGCAGGCGACATTGGCAAGTGACAATCCGCATCTTGTGGCAGGCGACACTGGCAAGTGACAATCCGCATCTTGTGGCAGGCGACATTGGCAAGTGACGATCCGCATCTTGTGGCAGGCAACATTGGCTAATGACAATCCACATCTGGTGGCAGAGGATGTGGCAAGTGACATAGCAAGTGACAATCCGCATTTGGTGGCAGCCAACAGTGGCAAGTGACAAGCTGCATCTGGTGGCAGGCGACGGTAGCAAGTGACACGCTCAGGGCTTCCAATGATTCTGCATTATGGTGAGTTGAACTATTCAATTTTATATTACAATGTAATAATAGAAATAATGTGCTTCAATCATCCTGACACCATATCAACAATGACGCTGTGATGATTGCAGCGCCAACACCAGCCATTGCCCCGACAAATTCCCTGCAAAATTTTCTGCCAGTGCCCCTCCCGAGACTAGGCTCTGGATCCGCCCCTGCCCGGCAGTAGAGCGCCCACGTGTCCCGGATTACCTGGGATTGCCCCTCAATTATGATCTTTGTCCCATGTCCCTGGCACTTTCATTCCGGGACAATACAATTTCTTTTGGTGGTATTTGATCACCTCTGCGGTTTTTATTTTTTGCGCTATAAAGAAAAAAAGAGCGACAATTTAGAAAAAAAAAGCAATATTTTTTTACTTTTTGCTATGATAAATATCCCCAAAAACTAAATAAAAAAACAATTTTTTTCCTCAGTTTAGCCCGATATGTATTCTTCTACATATTTTTGGTAAAAAAAAAAAAATCGCAATAAGCGTTCATTGATTGGTTTGCGCAAAAGTTATAGCGTCTACAAAATACGGGATAGTTTTATGGCTTTTTTATTATTAATTTTTTTTTTTTAGTAGTAATGGCGTAATGTGTGTGTGGGGGGGAGGGGGGCGGCATTGAAGGACCCGGCCTTGGGGCGGCAAAAGGAATAAATCCGGGCCTGGGGGCGGACTGACTGGTCGGTCAGTTCGGCTGTGGTCCGAGGGCCCGGCTGCTGCAGGGGGCCTGCCAGCGCCACCTACTAAAACTCTCAGGGCTCCTTTGGGCCCCCAGCAACCATCTTTTCGGGCCCACCCGGGGGCCCCAGCGCTGCCTCGGAGGGAAAGGGGGAGGGTGAGCACCGCACAGAGTGGGGATGTCCCGCTTACACTTCGACCGCTGTCAACCGATGTCCCGCCTCATGGCTCCTTTGACAGACGTCACACTGGTCCAATGCCAGGGGACGTGTGACATCTGGTGGTCAGGCTACATTATGGGCACAGGTGGTGAGGCTGCATTCATGGGCACTGTTGGTGAGGCGGGAGCCATGCAGCAACAGAGGACGCGGGAGCCAGCCAGCCACAGAGGATGGGGGAACCAGCCACAGCTACAGAACCCATAGTTAAGGTAAGAGGAGCGCTACACAGTGCCAATTTATTTCTACTTTGTGAGAGGTTGGGGCAGGGGTGAGAGTCATGGCACAAGGAGGGGGTCCCGTGAGGACCAGAGTGAATGAAGGTGTTCACTGTACACTCTGTTAGAAAGAAGCCCCCCTCCAGGTCCTATTAGACTCCTTTGTAGTCTCTGGAGGTAGCAGTTCTGGAGAGGGGTCTCTCTCTAACAGCAAATCTCTAATGGACACCATTAGAGAGAGAGACCCCCCCAGGTCCCATTAGACTCTGTTGTAGACTCTAATGGGGCCTGGAGGGGATGCTTTCTAACAGACTGTCTAATAGATACTGTTAGAGAGAGACCCCCCTCCTGGTCCCATTAAAAAAAAAAGGCAGAAGTTGTACTTTGTGCAAGATGTAGGAGTGGGGTCAGGGGCAGATCATGGGTGGGGTCATGGGTGGGCAATGGGTGGGGCCTAGGGTTGCCACCTTTTCTTCAAGCCAGACCTGAACACTAAAGCCCCTTTCAAGCGGGCTTTCTAATCAGGTCCGCCTGTCAGTTTTTCAGGTGGACCTGAATGGAGCCTCCATTCACCTCTATGGAGCGGCGGAGTGGTAGTGGCAACATGTCCGGTGACACCCGCTGCTATGTGATCCGATCCTGTCCATGAAATCCAGATGGATGGTGACCCTATTTTCCATCCGACTGGCGGATCGGAATGGATGAAAATGGAGAACGGGGCCCTGACAGGTCTGTCTCAGCACAATGAGCAGATACAGACCTGTTATCTGCCTGCTCAGCGGGGATCAGCAGATCGATCCCCTGCTGAGCAAAGTGGAGTCCTCCGGCAGGATCGCTCGTGTGAAAGAGCCCACTAGCGTATGGCACTGCACTTGCTTAACTCGACCCATTCAACTGAATGGGACTGTGCGGTAACCATACCTCCCAACTTTTGAACTTCAGAATGAGGGACACCTGAGGGAGAAAGTGACCTGCAGTGGGCCAAAATGTGGACGTGGTAAAACTCTTAACAATGGGCAGAGCTTAAGAGACGTGGTTACACAAAACCCGGGCTTCCTTTTACCCATAAATTAGCGTTAATTGCTTTGTCTGAGCCTACCTCAACCAGGTTCCCGTCCGCCATATAGTCAAATGATGGCTGGGCGGGACCTCTCTAGTTCTGGGAGGACGTCCTTCCATTCTTGCCGTGCATGTGCGTGGTGATCGATGGTAAACTGTGTCCGTAGGACATCACCGATCAGTGTAAAGAGCCAATGACAGCAGCTCTTTACCACATGATTGGCTGTGTCCAATCTCAGCTGATCACGTAAACACATTTGCTGGTTATCGATATTCCATTCCTCACTCTGTCACAGCGTGAGGAGATAGCTGGTAACCAGATAGTATGAATGGGACATCTACACTGATAATCAGTGCAGCCCCAACATACCTCATCAGTGCTGCCAATCAGTGCGAATCAGTACTGCCTATCAGCGCTGCGTATCAGTGCAGCCTCCTCAGTCCCTCTTCATCAGTGCCGCCTATCAGTGCCTATTCATCAGTGCAAGCTGAATGTTTATCACAGACCTCAGAGCAACGCAGCATATAAGAGCCCTGTCCCTCCTCCTGTTTATGTACAGGAAAGCATCACAACTAGGGGGCAGGAGGTGGCGGGTTCAGCCACTCTACACTGTGTGAGAGGCAGCCGGCCGTTAGAGATGCCGGCTGACAAATCGAGATGTGTAGCCATGCAGGACCCCAGACACACAGTACAAGCGTGGACAGATCTTACTGGTGACCATGGCTTCTGCACTCCTGCTGGGTAAGTTCCTTGATCCAAGTGCCTACCTGATTCCTACACTGACCTACCTGTCCACTACACTGACCCCTACACTGACCTACCTGTCCACTACACTGACCTACCTGACCTCTAAAATGACCTACCTGCCCACTACACTGATCTACCTGACCCCTAAAATTACCTACCTGACCCCTAAAATTACCTACCCGTCCGCTACACTGACCCCTATATTGACCTACCTGACCCCTGCACTGACCTAACTGCCCGCTACACTGACCTACCTGACCACTATAACCTACCTGACCTCTACCCTGACCCACCTGCCCACTACACTGATTTCCCTGTCCCCTTCACTGACCTACCTGCCCACTACACTGACATACCTGACCCCTGCACTGACCTACCTGACCACTATAACCTACCTGACCTCTACCCTGACCCACCTGCCCACTACACTGATTTCCCTGTCCCCTTCACTGACCTACCTGCCCACTACACTGACATACCTGACCCCTGCACTGACCTACCTGACCCCTAAGCTGGCCTACCTGACCCCTAAGCTGACCTACCTGACCCCCCTGACCACTACACTCCTTCCTGCACTACTCACACTACTGACTACTCTCCCACACCAACACAAGGTAGATCGGTGGATTTCACTCACCACTCCAGGCCAGGATTCCATGAAGATCATACATAGATGACTGCTATCCCCCAGTCGCTCCTCCATATCCCCCGGAAGTCGGGAACTCTGCCAGCAGCCGCCGTACGCTCGCCTGCACTGAGCACCACTCGGGCCACCCGTGGCACGCACCTGAAGGAATTATGGGGAACAGTACAGGCTGGACCACTGGAGTCCCTGGGTGGGGGAGATGCTGCAGAGTCGGCCTCATTGGAGGTGTACGGTGACAACAGGGGCTGGAGCCTGGAGGAAGTCACTTTTGGGACAGCAATGGCAGTCACAGCAGCACAAGATTGGAATGAGGTTGCTTACATACAGGGGAGAGAGCACCGGCTGCCCACCCCCACGCTACACCACTGGGCTGGCTGACATCATCGACATTTGGCAGTCCATGGAAAATCGAACGGGCTGCATCAGTTTCATTCCGGGACACTGTATTGTCCCGGAATGCAGGTGCCCAGGACCCAGGACAGAGATACCAATTGCGGGAAAGTCCCGCCAATTCAGGGACGGTTGGGAGGTATGCAGTAACTGTGTGCAATGCACATGGCTGCAGCACAGTGGCATGGGATTTTAGGGGTTAAAAACAGGTGGTGAGGAGCAAACATAACGCTTCTTCACCACCTGTCAAATACTTAAAAAAAATGATCCACTGTGGTTTACTCTTTAGAGTGCTTTGCGACTTCGTTTGGGGGACAGTAAAAAATAGAGGTTGAGCTGTGTTTTTACTGCTACCCAACTTTTCCTCTTACACTGCAAAGGCAGCAGAGGGGGGGGATGTGCACACGCAATAGCCAAAATGCTTTGCATCAGTGTGGCAAAAATGGTCTGCACTGTTGGGTTCAATGAGCAGTAATGCCTGCTGAATGTGGCCCATTTAAGTGAATGGGGGTTTCCTGCATCCGTGTGCAATGCATTCAGTTGCAGGGTGCTGCTGTGGGGTTTAAACAGGTGGTGAGAAGGTGATATAACACCTCCTCACTGCCTGTCAAATTCCCTCTGAAGACAGAGGGCAACACATGTGTAAACGAGGCCTGACCCTAGGTTCACACATATGCAATGTGGGAACCAGCGCAATTCCATATGGCTGAACTCGCATTGCACAGATATCAACTGCGATCGGCACAGCAGTGCGGGTGCAAATCACATGCAATGTCTGTGTTTGCACAAATGTGAACCCGGGGTAAGGCTGTTCAGCCATGCCAGTATATTCTGTGGAGTAACCTCTTGTCTGCAGCAATTCCAAAAAACTTCTGCTCAGCTGGGGGCCAGGAGAAGCAACACTATTTAACCTCCCCGCCCCATAACCCCCCCCACGCTCAAGTGCTTACTTCCTGTGGTGATCTAGACTGTGGTTCTGCAGTCCATCTGCTCAGCTGGTGGAGGAACATGAGTAGTTAATGTTATCAGGCACAGGTTCTTATCTTTATTCAGCAGTTCCCACAATCTAATCTGAGTCCCAAAGTCAACTTCTATACAGATCCATCGGGACAATGTATTTGCCGGGAACTGCAGCACAAGGATTACTCCGCCTGAGCCCGAAAATCATCAAATAGTCCCGATGGGGAATCCTTGTGCTGTGGTTCCTGGCAATTACATTGTCTGGTGGATCTGTATACAAGTTGACTTCTGGACTCAGATTAGTTTGTCTGAACTGCTGAATAAAGATAAGAACTTACTTCTGATAACATTAACTACACATGTTCCTCCACCAGCTGAGCAGATAGAGCACAGAGCCACAGTGCAGTCGGAATCATGTGTCCAGGTACCAGGTGGAAGGAGACATGGACACATGATTCAAAACCCGTACTGTCCAGGTGAATCCCAGACAGGTGGCAACCCTATTGGGGCCTGACGGGGGGCCCTTGCTTTATTTGGTACGGGGGCCCTGAGTGTTGTCAGTCTGCCCCTGAACATAACATAGAACTTTTCAATCCAAGCTGCAGAGTTTAAAACCCTTTCATGACTAAGCCTATTTTTGAAATTTGGTGTTTACAAGTTAAAATCCGTATTTTTTGCTAGAAAATTACTTAGAACCCCCAAGCATTATATATATTTTTTAGCAGAGAATGTAGAGAATAAAATGGAGATTGTTGCAAAATTTTTATCACACGGTATTTGTGCAGCAGTGTTTTAAACGCAAATTTTTGGGAAAAGGGACACTTTCATGAATTTTAAAAAATCCAAACAGTAAAGTTACCCCAATTTTTTTGTATAATGTGAAAGATGATGTTTATAATTGCACGCACTCGTGGAATGGCGACAAACGGTACCTAAGAATTTCCATAGGTGACGCTTTAAATTTTTTTTACGGTTACCAGGTTAGAGTTACAGAGGAGGTCTAGTGCTAGAATTATTGCTCTCGCTCTAACGATCTCGGCGATACCTCACATGTGTGATTTGAACACCGTTTACATATGCAGGCGCGACTTCCGTATGCGTTTTTTTTGCTGTGCGAGCTCGCAGGGACGGGGGCGCTTTAAAAAAAAAAATGTTTTCTTATTTATTTTATTTATTTTTATATTTAAAAATTGTGTTAAAAAAAAAAAAAATTTTTTTTGCTGACTTTTATTGCTGTCACAAGGAATGTAAACATCCCTTGTGACAGTAATAAGTGGTGACAGGTACTCTTTATGGAGGGATCGGGGGGCTTTTTTTGCACTTCAAAGTATTCAGATCACCGATTCTGAATACTGTGTATTTTTTTAAAACCGGCGCCATTGGCAGCCGAGTAAACGGGAAGTGACGTCATGACATCGCTTCCGCGTTTTTACGATTAGGAGGCTGGAACGAAGCCACCCACAGCTTCGTTCCAGTTCACCCCCAGCTGCCGAAGGCAGCCGATTGGTCACCGGGCCTCCCGATGGCACGGGAGGCCCGGTAAGAGCGGCGGGAGGTGGCGGCGTCCCCTCCCGCTCCTCCGGTATAACATCGGTTGTTATACTCGGGTAGCCGATTGCCCGCTGTAAAGAACTGTACCGGGATGATGCCTGCACCTGCGGGCATCATCCCGGTATAACCCCAGAAAGCCGAGTACGCACATCTGCGTACGCTCGGCGGGAAGGGGTTAAGAATATGTGTTTTCATCAAGCTGGCCTGACCTGGTGAATAGAATCTCTAATGTCTGAGCCATATGTAAATATCATGCTGGTCAAGATATACACTACATTACCAAAAGTATTGGGACACCTGCCTTTACACGCACATGAACTTTAATGTCATCCCAGCCTTAGTCCGTAGGGTGTGTCTATGGGAATGTTTGACCATTCTTCCTAGAAGCGCATTTGTAAGGTCAGGCACTGATGTTGGACTGGAAGGCCTGGCTTGCAGTCTCCGCTCTAATTCATCCCAAAGGTGTTCTGTCAGGTTGAGGTGCAGGCCAGTCTTCTACTACTTTCTACTTTATTAGAGGTAACCCCGTGAAAAAAGTCCCACTAGAGGAATCGCACTCCTTCAGGGGGTGCTTAGGTTTAGGTGCAGGCCAGTCAAGTTCCTCCACCATAAACTCATCCATGTCTTTATGGACCTGTCTTTGTGCACTGGTGTGCAGTCATGTTGGAACAGGAAGGGGCCATCCCCAAACTGTTTCCACAAAGTTGGGAGCATGAAATTGTCCAAAATATCTTGGTATGCTGACGTCTTAAGAGTTCCCTTCACTGGAACTAAGGGGCCAAGCCTAACCCCTGAAAAACAACCCCACACCATAATCCCCCCTCCACCAAATGATTTGGACCAGTGCACAAAGCAAGGTCCATAAAGACATGGATGAGTGAGTTTGGAGTGGATGAACATGACTGACCTGTCCTGACCTCAACCCGATACAACACCTTTGGGATAAATTAGAGCAGAGACTGTAAGCCAGGCCTTCTCATCCAACATCAGTCCCTGACCTCACAAATGTGCTTCTAAAAGAATGGTCAAACATTCCCATAGACACACTCCTAAACCTTGTGGACAGCCTTCCCAGAAGAGTTAAAGCTGTTATAGCTGCAAAGGGTTGGCCAACTCAATATTGAACACTACATACCAAGACTGGGATGCCATTACAGTTCATGTGCTTGCAAATGGAGGTGTCTCAATACTTTTGGTAATATAGTGTATGTCACCTTAAGTAAGGGGTCCACCATGGCCCCTGAAACGTCTGTGTGTTATGGTTTGCTCTGCATATTTGTACATTGCTCTTGCAAAATGACCCCAATAAGTTGATTGGTTGGTTGAGTGCTGGATCTCTCTTCTATATTCTGCGTACGATGATGTCTTACAGGTCTTACTATTTAGCCTAACTGATATTTTATGAATATAAGCCAAACATTTTAGCCACTAGGCTGGTGATTTGCTACAAAGCATGGTGGGAACAAATAATTGGCAATGATCTAAAAAACATCTGGTCACTGCACATCAACTGAAGGGATGCCATTGTTCACTTTTTAGCTGAAAAGTAAACACAACCTTTAAGCCTGATCGTTGTGTGGATCATTGATAACAAGATGCAACATATTTTGCATGAATCATTTATTACAAAATGCAAAGTCTTTGGTAACATTGCAGCCTGATACCACATGGAAAACATTTTCCCTAACTATACGTATGCAAAAAAAAAATCCAGAATAACCATAACTCATTTAAAAAATGCCCCTACCCCTCTTATAACACCTATGCTGATTAGCCTTTGTAAGAAAGATGTAAATACTTACCTGTTTTCAGGCCTCTCCGGTCTGGCCGTGATCTGGCTCCCCTGTGTCAGCCAGCAGCAGCTGCAGGGGAAGACAACAATGGGCCATAGGAAGCCTATGGGTGACGATAATGCTCCCAAGCATTGCCAGCCATTGTCGAGCGCTCTCTCTTCTCCTCTGCAGCTGGTGCTGGCTGACACAGGGGAGATCACATGACTGGACCAGAGCGGGTTGAAAATAGGTAAGTATATATTTCTTACTTAGGCAAAGGTGTTAGGAGGGAGGATGGGAGCATTTTTAAGATTAGTTAACATTAGTTATTAGTCCAACAGACTCAGTAACGCTATGCATTGAAAATCTAATAACAGAAAACTGAATAAAATTACAGTAAAACAGTAAAGTAATTTGGTCCGCAAGTGTTTTACAAGATGAGCAAACTTTTAAAATAAATTTTACCTTGATAAACGAGCGCGGTCTTGCAATGCGAGTAGCGTCATGTCACAACAGAGTATTATAAGGCTCCGTTCACACAGCCGTGACTTGGGATCTGACTTGTGAGACTTCAAGTCATGTGACATGTGACATTCCATTTTAGTCAAGGAAAGCTGTCTTAATTAGCACTACTAAAGTGGCTCCAAATTTAGAAAAGGTTTCTGTACTATTTCAAGGCGACTTCTATCCGACTTGTGCCCATAGACTTTAATGGAAGTTGTCTCTAAGTTGGATCCTTATCTTAACCACTTCAGCCCCGGAAGGATTTACCCCCTTCCTGACCAGAGCGTTTTTTGCGATTCGGCACTGCATCGCTTTAATTGACAATTGCGCGGTCGTGCGACGTGGCTCCGAAACAAAATTGACGACTTTTTTTTCCGACAAATAGAGCTTTCTTTTGGTGGTATTTGATCATCTCTGCGATTTTTATTTTTTGCGCCATAAACAAAATAAGAGCGACAATTTTGAAAAAAAACGCATTATTTTTTACATTTTGCTATAATAATTATCCCCAAAAAATATATAAAAGAACAATTTTTTCCCTTAGTTTAGGCCGATCCGTATTCTTCTACATATTTTTGGTAAAAAAAAAAAAAAAAAAAAAATCGCAATAAGCGTTTATTGATTTGTTTGCGCAAAAGTTATAGCGTTTACAAAATAGGGGATAGTTTTATGGCATTTTTATTAATAATTTTTTTTTTTACTAGTAATGGCAGCGATCAGCGAATTTTATTGTGACTGCGACGTTATGGCGGACATGTCGGACATTTTTTTACACATTTTTGGGACCATTGTCATTTATACAGCAATCAGTGCTATAAAAATGCATTGATTCCTGTATAAATGACACTGGCAGTGAAGGGGTTAACCACTAGGGGGCGGGGAGGGGTTAAGTGTGTCCTAGGGGAGTGATTTCTAACTGTCAGGGGGATGGGCTGGTGTGTGACGTCACTGATCTCTGCTCCAATGACAGAGAGCAGAGATCAAGTGACACTTGTCACTAGGCAGAACGGGGAGATGCTGTTAACAACGGCATCTCCCCGTTCGTCCTCTCCATGAGGCGATCGCGGGTATGCCCGCGGCGATCGAGTCCGCGGGACCCGCGGCCCGACTCACGGAGATCGTGGCAGGCACGCGCACACACGGCGGCAAATTCAAAGTAACGTACAGGTACGTTACTTTGCGCAGCCGTGCCATTCTGCCAACATAAATGTGCAGGAGCTGGTCGGGAACCGGTTAATTGATGTGATTTGGATCTGACATTACAGGAAGATTACCCAGGCATTCCCTGAAGTTGCCTCGAAGTTGCCTTGAAATTGCCTTGAAGTTTCCTGGCAAAGTCATGCCGGCTTTCATGTCGCGGCAGTGTGAATCGTCTCTATTATCTTATATAGTCTGAAGCTCCTGAAGTGCAGGTTTATTTGTTTTTATTTTATACAGTACACTTTATACTGTATTTTGTATTGCTGTAATCATTTTTATATGAATAAATGGTTGTGGAACGAATCATCTGAGTTTCCATTATTTCTTTTGGGCAAATTTGCTTTGATATAAGAGTGCTTTGGATTACAAGCACATTTGCTTGCAATCCAAGGTTTTACTGTATTATAAACATAAAAGCAGCTGATTCTATAAAGCCACAGTATCATACCTCCCAACATTTTGAGATGGGGATGAGGGACACCTACTACCAAACGTATGTAGGCAGAGGACACGCCCCCTGTCACACCCCCTTAAAGGAGAATTAACCAAAAAAAGTTTAATCAAATCCACAAGGGCTTTTTTTTTTACCACTACTATTTCTTTATATTGGCTTTTAAAATTTACAAATGCAGCAATTTAGAAATTGGAGGAAAGGTTTTGAAAGATAAAAAGTGCATTTTATATACAACTATATAGATCAGATCAAAATGAGGGACAAATGAGGAGGAAAGAGTGACAGAGGGACATTGCTCCAAATCAGGGACTGTCCCTCGAAATCAGGGACAGTTGGGAGCTATGCAGTATGCCAAAACTATCATTTTTACCAAATTATGCTTCTACAAATCTGCAAGAAAAAAATGCGAGTTGAAAATTGGGGCACTCTTCTAAAAGAAACAGTGTGTAGACTGCCAAGCAGCACAATGGTTATGGTATTGTTTCCGCAGACACGACACATCTCTGACCCGATGAGCTAAGTACAGCTTGCAGTGCAGGCAGGCGTGTCATGTGACCCACTTTACCATAAGGACCCTGTTTAAGACCATGATTACAATCAGCCTATGGGGTTGATGACGTTCTCACACATGTAGTTTGCGGAATGCTTATTGGTATAATACATAGAAAAATCATATATATAAATTGCAAACCATTCACAATGTTATACAACAATGTAGCTCAGATAGTATTTTCAAAACATCAATGCATTTCATTGCCAAGAAAAAAATAATAATATAAAATTCTATTTGACTTCAAAAGGGATGGTTATGAAACATCAGACAGAATGCATTGCTGTGCCAGTGATGGAGACAAAATAATGATTTCATGATAAAATGAAAAGACAAATGAGATACAGATATACAACTACGGACCTGTTATCTGCTGGGCTCTGCCTGTACTCTGACCATCCACATCCTCCATACTGCAGTAGCTGTGGCACAGCCTGGCACTGAGAGAGGATGGAGATGGAGGGGAGACAGAGGGTAACTAAGGTAATATGGAAATTGTCTGCTAGATCTGTATGCAGCAATGAAAAAAAAAAAAAGAGAAGTGGGGATGTAAAAAGAAAAGAAAATGGTAGGAAGATCAGTGGTACAGCAGGTAAATGACAGAGAATGAGAGAAGAGACTTATAATGAGAAAAAAAATCAGCTGCAGACAGAAGAAATGAGACAGAGCAGAGTGTTAGGTGGTATAGACAGCCAGGCATGGGGACAAGGGATTGGAAGAGTGAGCAGATCCAAGGAGGAGTCTGCAGGCAGGGAGGAAGGATGGAGTTGCTTCTCATTACAGGCAATCCTGCATCTGAGCCTGCATTCTTCTATTTTCTCATTATTGTTAGAAAGCTTTGGTCTTACTGTTGTACTGACAGATCATTTTAGTGCTGGCGTATTTAGCATACGTATATATTCCAGATCACGCGGTGTTTGGCACAAACCATCTGTGTCTCTGAAGATGGCCATATACAGAGAAATCTTTATACTTGAAAATACAATATTAAATGGTACAAAGTCTCATACAGTCTCACCACAGAGAGAACACAGACAATCAAACTGGTAGACCTGCATGTGTATTTTAAATGATATGACAGTTTAGAACAGTGGTTCCGTTCTAAGCCCAACCTTTTATTTTCACATGTATAAACCATGGTAACCCACTTCCAAATATTGTACCCCTTGGCAACCCATTTACATAAATTGTACCCTTCAAATTAGCAAAATGTTTGTAATTATTATACAGTAGCTGCTGTTATTTAAAAATGATATGTTGTAATTGAGAAGAGGAGATTAAGGGGGGATATGATCAACATGTACAAATACATAAGTGGTCCATATAGTGAACTTGGTGTTGAGTTATTCACTTTAAGGTTATCACAGAGGACAAGGGGGCACTCTTTACGTCTAGAGCAGTGATGGCGAACCTTGGCACCCCAGATGTTTTGGAACTACATTTCCCATGATGCTCAACTACACTGCGGTGCATGAGCATCACGGGATATGTAGTTCCAAAACATCTGGGGTGCCAAGGTTCGCCATCACTGTTCTAGAGGAAAAATTATTTCAGCTCCAAATACAGAATGGTTTCTTCACAGTAAGAGCTGTGAAAATGTGGTGTAGACTCCCTCCAGAGGCGGTTCTGGCCAGCTCTGTAGATTGCTTTAAAAAATGCCTGGATTCTTTCCTAAATGTACATAATATAACTGGGTACTAACATTTATAGGTAAAGTTGATCCAGGGAAAATCCGATTGCCTCTCAGGGGATCAGGAAGGAATTTTTTCCCCTGCTGTAGCAAATTGGAGCATGCTTTGCTGGGGTTTTTTGCTTTCCTCTGTATCAACTATGGATGAAAGATTGTGTATATGGGATTTTTTTTTTTTGGTTGAACTAGATGGACTTTTTTCAACCTGACTAACTATGTAACTATGTAATTAGGGATGAGCATGTTCAGACCAAATTTTGCTTGTTTGGTGTTTTGGCAAATAGTCAAACGAAATGAGTGTTCAGAAGAGCCATACCTCCAGCTGCAGCGGGAAGTGGAACATTTAGCAGCAGTGTTACTACCAGCACTAAATGTGACTGCTTACTACTCAGAGCTCCTGGTTGTTAGGGATCCTAACAGCCAGTGACATTTCACCACCTGGCGCACTTAGCTGACATGTAGGGAGTCCTGGCTGACAGGTGAATATGTAAAATGGCATGAGGTTCAGTTTTTTAACATTCTTTTCCCATTGACTCCAGTGGGATTCGAATTCGGACCATGAACTTCAACAAAGGTTGGCAGACCCAACCCCAATTGAACCCAGGTACGTTTGTCTACATTAGTAACTGTAAATAAATGGGTATTTAATAAGATCATAATGTAGCCTCCTCCTAGGTAGGTGCTAGAAGAGAGTATCGTTTTTGATCTTTCTGCTTACCAGGAAGATGGTCAGGCAAAACTTGGAGTCCTCTCTGCCTTCCTGGGAACGGGATCTATTGGTTAGGTCTGCTCATTGTACTCAGGTACAGTTCAGCTTGTTCTGACTGTCCTCCACTGGTCCATTGGAAGGCACATTGGACAGTGGGAGGGGACCTAACAGGTTTTTGCACAGGTTTTGTTACAGCCCTGACAATTGGCAGAGGGAAAGTGCTGCATTGCATTGTGAGATATTGTATAAAAAAGCCAGAGTACATATGCTCAGGGGAGTTGAGCCAGGAGACAGAGCCCAGGAGGGAGAGGGGCGGCTGCCCTCACCTCCACAGAGGCAGTTGTTTTCGGCCCTGGGTGGTCGACCCAGGGGCCAGAAGAGAGAGAAGCTGAGCCCAGAGGTCCTGCAGAGCTGACTGGAAGGGAGACACCAGGAAGGATCTGATTCTGCCTACTGTGAGTACAGATCTGTGTCTTTGGGGCGTGTTGAGTGAGGGCTGCCCCATTCAGCTAGAAGAGTTAGTGGACGAGTGAAAGTAAAGGGGACGCTAGAGAGTGTCTTGAAGATAAAGTAGTCCAAGCCTGCTGCTAGTGAGAGCATGAAGACATAATTTCTCCATACATGTGGCTGTATGGTAAAGCAGTGTGTCTGCTTCCACAGATAATCTGGTGAGGTCAAGTGAGAGTTGTCCTTATCTATTGTGAATAGTTCCAGTTGGAGTATCCCACTCATCCCTTCTCTCATCCAAGTTCCAAATAGAATACAAAAAAAACCAAATACCCTGGACTAGTCATTGAGTAACGAGCAAGCGGGAGTAAGGGTGGGACAAACGGGTACTCTCAGAAACCAAGTGGGAACTCTCAGCAACCAAACGAGAACCCCCCTCAGCAACACAGTGAGAAACCCTCAGCAACTAAGTGGGAGACCTCAGCAGCTTAGTGGGCACCCTCTGCACTTAAGTGGGGGATCCTCAGCAACTAAGTGGGAACCATTGGCAACTGGCTGCAGGTAACCAGAGAGAGGCCTGTGAGGTCAACACTCAGGAAGCCCTACGGGGACAGTGGTACAATAACAATATAAGGCAATTTACTGCCTTGAATCATGGGTTTACATTGTAATGTTACTCACAACTCAAGCAGGAACATTCTGTCTTGTCCCCCTCTCCCAGCTCTCCCCCATCAGCATCCCTTCAGATGGGTGCTACCGTAAGTATACAGTACAATGTACCAGCATGGGATACCTCCATTAACCTAGTTTGTGCAGATGAAGGAACCTGTTAGCTTAAATGTCACCATTTTATTAAAGGATTTGTGCATGTCCAAACTGTTTTAACTACGTATTAGTGCAGTTATATTCCCTGTGATGCTTGTTTGCCTTACCTTGTAACAATAGGCTCGCATGTTGTGGCTGCAGTTTGTATTGTCATGGCTGATTGATTCCCCTACACCCATGCATTATTCATTCACCTTACTAGTTAAAAGAACAGACAACTTCTTGTTCCAGGTCACAGTCCCTGCCTCACCATTTCCTCTGTGTTGCATTATAAATATGGGGGTGCTAATGTAATGATGCACGGTGAACTCTCTGTTAGTTCCTCTGCTTGCTTGGTCTGTGCCAGATCCAATTACTATTTAGCTCTGATCTGAAGAGCACTGAACTCAGAGACCCAGGGCAGTGGTACAGTCACCCAATCACTTTTATGGTGCCAAGAAGGGAATCCCCCCCCCCCCCCTTTTCCGTGGTTCCCAGGCTTCCTCATTCCTCCAAGGAGCTTGGGACTACAGTAAACTACAGGGAGAGCTTCACACAAGGGAGATAAAGAAACACTGGTTCTAATGAACCTGAAAGCAACGATGATTTAGTCACATTTAGTTTAAGATTGAAGCTTTTCTCATCCAACCTCATTGTGTAGCTTGGCTGCATGTCTTATTTAGAGCCCTAAGATTAAATTGCTTTCTCCCAATGCTAAAATCACCATGTAAAGATTTGTATATCGCTATCATATCCCATCTTGAGTGGCTCTTTTCTCAGGTTAATGTTTGTAGTCATTCCTCATAACTAAGGTACTCCAGTCCCCTTATTAGTTTTGTTGCCATTCTTTGGACTCTTTACAGTTCAAGGACATCCTTTCTGAGACTTATTGACCAAAACTGGACTGCATACTGAAGATGTGGTAGAACTAAAGTGGTAGAATTATAGTTTTATCTCCTGAGTAAATAGACATGTGCACACTGAAATATTTTGTTTTGGAATTTCGGATTAGTCCGAAATATACATTAGTACTACACCGCGTTCGTACATTTCCGGTCGAATGTTTCCTGCTTGTCCGTGGGTCCAGGATGGGGAGACAGTCGGCTTTTTCACCTCCCCATGGGAAGCCCCTGCCTGGCTTAAAACCCTGGCTCCTCACCGCTGATCCTAAGATGTGTGAATTCATTTAACCATTGCCTGAAGTATTTTTGATGTCAGCTCAGTATTGATGATCTGCACTGTGCGGCTCGCCTAGTTTGGCGCCTTAACTTTCCAGGAGTGGATTTATAATGCACCTGTTGTGCCTTTCTAGGTTTGAGTTACTGCAACCCACGTATGTGCCCATGACATAGTCAGGTGAACTGTTTTGTTTCTCCTTTCCCTTTTATTTTATTTTTTCCTCCTTTTTAGGGACAGAACTGCTGCAGTCAATGTAATGCTGTTGCCATCCTGGCTGAAATATATCTGCACTGACTCAAGAGACTATACCCTGTGTATTTGCTTCATTTTGTCCCGGCTACATACCAGCATCTCCATGCCACCTCTTGGTGGGGCATGGAATAGCGAGCCTGTCCATCTGGCTGCGCCGCCATGCAAATTGTTGTGTTCTAGTTCTGGAACAGTTCTTGGGATTTATGCTCTCCGTTTGGGATGGGGTGGGGTGGCAGGCTGGGGTTCTGTTTCTCTTACAGACTGGGGGGAGTGGGGGGGGGGGGTTTGTTCTGTTCCATGTTTTAGTTCTAAGTATTTTCTGTTTATGGATGCTGAATATTACTTACCAATGTATACTTTGCATATGTTTGCTCTTCTCGGAACCTGACATGATGCTCAATTATCTGGGGGGGGGGGGGGGGGGTGTTTACCATCCGGGTCCAAGGCTATATGGGTTTGGTCTTGTATGGTTAAATCCCTGACTAAACTTTGGTTACTGGCTTTACAATGTTGCAAGATTCTATAGTATCATGGAATATCAGCGGTCTAAACTCTGCAGTCTAAAGTTCCTTAGTTTTTAAGTATCTGCAGAAATATAACCCTTAGATCTGTATCCTACAGGAAACACATCTCCAGCGCTCTAGAACCCTGAGATTGAGACGGCCATGGGTGGGTTCTTCATACCATGCCACTTACTCTAGCTATGCACGGGATGTAAGTATTTTAGTAAGGAAATCCCTCCCATTTCAGTCCTTGGATGTTCGTACGGACAGGATTTATATAGCGCCAACAGTTTACGCAGCGCTTTACAATATAAAAAGGAGACAATATAGTTATAATACAATAAAATACAAGAGGATTAAGAGGGCCCTGCTCAGATTAGCTTACAATCTAATAGGGTGGGGCAGGTGGTACAAAAGGTTGTAACTGTGGGGAATAGGGATGAGCCGAACACCCCCCGGTTCGGTTCGCACCAGAACCCGCGAACGGACCGAAAGTTCGCACGAACGTTAGAACCCCATTGACGTCTATGGGACTCGAACGTTCGAAATCAAAAGTGCTCATTTTAAAGGCTAATTTGCATGGTATTGTCCTAAAAAGGGTTTGGGGACCCGGGTCCTACCCCAGGGGACATGTATCAATGCAAAAAAAACTTTTAAAAACGGCCGTTTTTTCGGGAGCAGTGATTTTAATGATGCTTAAAGTAAAAAAAAAAAAGTGAAATATTCCTTTAAATATCGTACCTGGGGGGTGTCTATAGTATGCCTGTAAAGTGACGCGTGTTTCCCATGTTTAGAACAGTCCCTGCACCAAATGTCATTTTTAAAGGAAAAAATCTCATTTAAAACTGCTTGCGGGTTTAATGTCATGTCGGGTCATGGCAATATGGATGAAAATCAGTGAGACAAACGGCATGGGTACCCCCCAGTCCATTACCAGTCCCTTTGGGTCTTGTATGGATATTAAGGGGAACCCCGCACCCAAATTAAAATAAGGAAAGGTGTGGGGCCACCAGGCCCTATATACTCTGAACAGCAGTATACAGGCGGTGCAAACAAGACAGGGACTGTAGGTTTGTTGTTAAGTAGAATCTGTTTGTAATTTTGAACATTTTTAACGTGTTTAGCTCCAGCCAAAAAATCTTTTCTAAGCTTTTTGGAAAACATAGGGAAGGGTTATCACCCCTGTGACATTTGTTTTGCTGTCTTTCCTCCTCTTCAGAAGATTTCACCTCACTTTTTTGTCCCAATGAAAAATGTTTTTTGAAAATTTGGGTTTTTTTGTGGAACAAGGATTGGAAAGCATCAGTGGAAAGGAGAACTTGTTTTCCCATATTAACTCTTACAGGAGAGAATTTCCCTTCCTAGGGGTAGATTTCATCTCACTTCCTGTTGTCTCCTTCCGTTTGCAAGTAGGAGTCGTTTGTAAGTTAGATGTTTGAAAGTAGGGTCCTGCCCTATATACTCAGCAGAAATTTGGGCCTTAGGTGTTGCTGTGGCCACAACACTGTAAGCCCTCACAGGGCCCTGCTGTGAAATATTAGATCAAGAATTGTAATTACATGCCCCTGTTGAACAGGAGCTGAAAAATTAGGCCTTAGGCACTGGTGCTGGTGCCACAACACTGCAACCCCTCACAGACACTCTAGTTGGAACGCAGGAACGAGCCCTGCTGCAAATTATTGCTTCAAAAATTGTAATTACACGCCCCTGTTAGACAGGGGCAGAAAAATTGGGCCTTAGGCACTGGTGCTGGTGCCACAACACTGCAACCCCTCACAGACACTCTAGTTGGAACGCAGGAACGAGCCCTGCTGCAAATTATTGCTTCAAAAATTGTAATTACACGCCCCTGTTAGACAGGGGCAGAAAAATTGGGCCTTAGGCACTGGTGCTGGTGCCACAACACTGCAACCCCTCACAGACACTCTAGTTGGAACGCAGGAACGAGCCCTGCTGCAAAGTATTGCATCAAAAATTGTAATTACACGCCCCTGTTAGACAGGGGCAGAAAAATTGGGCCTTAGGCACTGGTGCTGGTGCCACAACACTGCAACAAGCTATCAGCGTGATGATTGAGGAGGAAGAGGATAATTACTCAGGGATAGTCACTCAGCATCAGCATAGGCAGTCTTTGAAGGGATCTGAGATTTCAAAAAAAATTATTCGGTTACATCAGCATCAGGTGCTTGGTAGCTGGTGGTGATCCAAGACTCATTCATTTTTATGAAGGTCAGCCGATCGACCGAGTCGGTGGACAGACGCACCCTGTGATCGGTTACCACGCCTCCAGCAGCACTGAATGTGCGTTCCGAAAGAACGCTGGATGCAGGACAGGCCAGTAGCTCAATTGCATACTGTGCAAGCTCTGGCCAGTGATCCATCCTCAAGACCCAGTAACCCAGAGGATTTTCGGTGGGAAAGGTGTCCAAGTCTGATCTTGCCCCTAGGTATTCCTGCACCATGTAAAACAGACGCTGGCGATGGTTGCTGGAACCGATCATACCTTGGGGCTGCGGACCAAAAAATTGTCTGAACGCATCGGTCAGACGGCCACCTTCTCCACCGCTCCTTCTTTGACTGACCGAAGCCTCAGCAACACGTTGTCCAGAAACAGGAGTTTGTAACCTCCCAGTCTCTGGGAACGCGTTGCACAGACCTTTCTGCAAGGCCTCCCGAAGATGTTTCATCCTCTGCTCCCTCTGCGATGGCAAGATAAGGTCCGCAACCTTACCCTTGTAACGTGGATCAAGGAGGGTTGCCAGCCAGTATTGGTCCTTCTCCTTGATACCACGAATACGAGGATCCTTACGCAGGCTTTGCAGGATCAGGGAGGCCATGCAGCGTAGGTTTGCTGAGGCATTCGGTCCGGAGTCCTCTGGGTCACTAAGAACGACATGGTCCGCAGCCACCTCCTCCCAGCCACGTACAAGTCCATGTGTTTCTTGGGACTGATCCCTTAAAGACTGCTGCTGATGCTGAGTGCCAGGCTCCACCTCCATACTGACACAATCTTCCTCCTCCTCCTCTTCCTCCTCGTCCTCTTCCTGTGTGATCGGCGGGCACGCAGGAACACTGTCTGGATAAAGGGGGCCTTGAGAGCTAAGGAAGTCCTCCTCTTCATGCCTCTGTTCTGCCTCAAGTGCCCTGTCCATTATTCCACGCAGCGTGTGCTCCAACAGGTGGACAAGGGGGACAGTGTCACTGATGCATGCACTGTCACTGCTCACCATCCTCGTGGCCTCCTCGAATGGTGACAGGACAGTGCATGCATCCCTGATCATGGCCCACTGGCGTGGGGAAAAAAAACCAAGCTCCCCTGACCCTGTCCTGGTGCCATAGTCGCACAGGTACTCATTTATGGCCCTCTGCTGCGTGTGCAGCCGCTGCAGCATGGCCAACGTTGAGTTCCACCTGGTGGGCATGTCACAGATTAGGCGGTTCTTGGGCAGGTTAAACTCCTTTTGGAGGTCCGTCAGCCGAGCACTGGCATTATATGACCGGCGGAAATGCACACAGACTTTCCTGGCCTGCCTCAGGACATCCTGTAAGCCCGGGTACCTGCCCAAGAACCGCTGCACCACCAAGTTAAGGACGTGAGCCAAACAGGGCACATGGGTCATTTGTCCCTGTCGGAGGGCAGAGAGGAGGTTGGTGCCATTGTCGCAAACCACCATTCCTGCCTTAAGTTGGCGTGGCGTCAACCACCTCTGAACCTGCCCCTGCAGAGCTGACAGAACCTCTGCCCCAGTGTGGCTCCTGTCCCCCAAGCACACCAGCTCAAGCACCGCATGGCATCTTTTGGCCTGCGTACTTGCGTAGCCCCTTGAACGCCTACGGAGCACCGCTGGTTCCGAGGAAGAGGCCATGGAGGAAGAAGAAGAGGAGGGGGTGGAGGAGAGAGGTGTGTCACAATCAGCATTTTGGAGGCGTGGTGGCGGAACAACCTCCAACACTACTGCACCTTGTCCTGCATCCTTCCCAGCTGCCAGCAGAGTCACCCAATGCGCCGTGAAACTTAGGTAACGTCCCTGTCCATGCCTGCTGGACCATGAGTCAGCGGTAATATGCACCTTACCGCTGACCGCCCTGTCCAGCGAGGCATGGACATTGCCTTCCACATGCCGGTAGAGAGCCGGAATCGCCTTCCGTGAGAAAAAGTGGCGTTTGGGTACCTGCCACTGAGGAACCGCACATTCCACAAACTCACGGAAGGGGGCAGAGTCTACCAACTGAAAAGGCAGCAGTTGAAGTGCTAGCAATTTTGCCAAGCTAGCATTCAACCGCTGGGCATGTGGATGGCTGGGAGCAAACTTCTTTCGGCGGTGCAGCAGCTGGGGCAGGGAAATTTGCCTGGTACAATCTGACGTCGGTGTACCAAAAGCAGATTGCCCACAAGTACTTGGCTGTGACACACCTAATTCTACACCTTCATTCCTCTCACTGCAGGTCTCAGAGAGGACTGAAGGTCTAGTGGGGTTGGAAATCTCAGCTGATGAGGAGCAAGGAGAGATCCTCTTTGTTCTTTGGTGTGGGTCTTTTAGATACGCTTGCCAACGAACTGCATGGCAGGTCAACATATGTCTGGTCAAGCATGTGGTACCCAAGCGGGAGATATTTTGGCCACGCGAGATACGCTTGAGACATATGTTGCAAATAGCAGCGGTGCGATCTGATGCACTCGTCTCAAAAAAGGCCCACACCAAAGAACTTTTTGAATAACGCGCAGAGACTGCAGCGCCCTGCACATGTGGAGCTTTGGGGTGTGATGCAGTCAATGTGCTGCCCTTAGGCTGGCCCCTGGAGGGCATCCTGCCTCGTTGGTGATGTGCTGCCGCCTCCTCCTCCTCCTCCTCCTCCTCCTCCTCCTCCTCCTCCTCCTCCTCCTCTCTCCTATCAGGCACCCACGTTGAGTCAGTGACCTCATCATCCCCTCCCTCCTCATCACTGGAGCAAACCTGGCAGTATGCTGCAGCAGGGGGAGCATGACTGCCAGATTGCTGTCCTTCTTGGGCACCCCCTCTGTCCGCGCTCATGTTACTGCCTTCATCGAGCTCAGTATCGTCATCAGAGCCTTCCAAACGCTGGGCATCCTCCTGGAGCATGTACCCAACACTGTGGTCAAACAGTTCGAGGGAATCCTCATGAGGACATGGTGGAGCTAGGGAAGGAGTCACTGATGACATTGAGCTGAGGGAAGAGGCCGCTGCTTTGCCAGACAAAGCACCCTGGGCATGGGTGAGAGAGGATGAGGAGGATGAGGACGGCTTGGTCATCCACTCGACCAAGTCTTCCGCATGTTGCGGCTCAACATGGCCAGCTGCCGAAAAAAAGGCCAAGCGTGTCCCATGGCCACGTGCTGATGAGGATGCACCGTCTCCACGACCAGCACTAGACACAGAGCCTGCTTGCCCTCTCTTATTGGCTTGTGACTGTCTGCCTCTCCTTCTTGGCCTTCCAGACATACTAATGGCCTGTAGCTGCACTAAGCTGGGATAGAACACCTGTAATTTTCTTCAAGTAGCTTTATATACTGTAACCAGACAAGCCTGCCTGTCAGTAGGAAGATAAGAGGAACGGATCTAGCTGAACACTGTGAGCAGGACGCACTGTACTAAATGTAAATAGTCTAGCTGCCTGACCGTGGTACTAATAGGATCAAATAGAACACCTGTAATTTTCTTCAGGTAGCTTTATATACTGTAACCAGACAAGCCTGCCTGTCATTAGGAAGATAACAGGAACGGATCTAGCTGTACACTGTGAGCAGGACGCACTGTACTAAATGTAAATAGTCTAGCTGCCTGACCGTGGTACTAATAGGATCAAATAGAACACCTGTAATTTTCTTCAGGTAGCTTTATATACTGTAACCAGACAAGCCTGCCTGTCAGTAGGAAGATAACAGGAACGGATCTAGCTGTACACTGTGAGCAGGACGCACTGTACTAAATGTAAATAGTCTAGCTGCCTGACCGTGGTACTAATAGGATCAAATAGAACACCTGTAATTTTCTTCAGGTAGCTTTATATACTGTAACCAGACAAGCCTGCCTGTCAGTAGGAAGATAACAGGAACGGATCTAGCTGTACACTGTGAGCAGGACGCACTGTACTAAATGTAAATAGTCTAGCTGCCTGACCGTGGTACTAATAGGATCAAATAGAACACCTGTAATTTTCTTCAGGTAGCTTTATATACTGTAACCAGACAAGCCTGCCTGTCAGTAGGAAGATAACAGGAACGGATCTAGCTGAACACTGTGAGCAGGACGCACTGTACTAAATGTAAATAGTCTAGCTGCCTGACCGTGGTACTAATAGGATCAAATAGAACACCTGTAATTTTCTTCAGGTAGCTTTATATACTGTAACCAGACAAGCCTGCCGGTCAGTAGGAATTTAACAGGAACGGATCTAGCTGAACACTGTGAGCAGGACGCACTGCATTAAATGTAAATAGTCTAGATAGAAGATAACAGGAACAGATCTAGCTAAACTGAATACAGTGTATATATATATATGCAACACCTGGGATGCATATATATACACAATACACTGTAAGTGCAGCTAACTGACTGACTGTTCTGCCTAATCTATCTAACTCAAATCAAATGACACTGTCTCTCTCTCTCTCTCTATCTCTCAGCACACCGGAACACACACTACACAGGGCCGCCGTGCAGGCGGCCTTATATAGTGTGGGGTGTGTACTAAATCCCCTGAGCCATAATTGGCCAAAGCCACCCTGGCTTTGGCCAATTACAGCTCTCTCTACTGACAGCGCTGTGATTGGCCAAGCATGCGGGTCATAGTGCATGCTTGGCCAATCATCAGCCAGCAATGCACTGCGATGCCGCAGTGAATTATGGGCCGTGACGCGCCACACGAATTTAGCGCGAACGGCCCATAACGTTCGCAATTCGGCGAACGATCGAACAGCCGATGTTCGAGTCGAACATGGGTTCGACTCGAACACGAAGCTCATCCCTAGTGGGGAATGAGCTGGTGGAAGTGGTAGGAGATTAGTTGGAGACGTGATAGGCTTTCCTGAAGAGATGAGTTTTCAGGGATCGCCTGAAGGTAGCAAGAGTAAGGGATAGCCGGATAGATGGAGGTAGCGAGTTCCAGAGGATGGGAAAGGCTCTGGAGAAATCCTGGAGGCGAGCATGGGAGGAGTAGATGAGAGAGCTTGAAAGCAGGAGGTCTTGAGAAGAGCGGAGAGGTCAATTTGGGTGATATTTGGAGACAAGATTAGTGATGTAGCTCGGGGGAGAGTTGTGTATGGCTTTGTATGTTGTGGTTAGTATTTTAAATTTAATTCGCTGGGTGATTGGGAGCCAGTGTAGGGATTGGAGTAGAGGGTTGGCAGACACTGAGCGGTTGGTAAGGTGGATAAGTCTGGCAGCAGCATTCATAATAGACTGAAGAGGGGATAGCCTATGGAGAGGTAAGCCAATGAGAAGGGAGTTGCAATAGTCAAGGCGAGAGATAACAAGGGAGTGAATGAGGAGCTTGGTGGTTTCATTTGTTAAAAAGGGGCGAATTTTAGAGATGTTACGGAGGTGAATTCTACAAACTTTTGACAACGATTGGATTTGAGGCTGAAATGACAAGTCAGAGTCTAGGATTACACCTAGTACCCTGGCGTGAGGGGAGGGACTGATGGTTGCATTGTTGATTTTGATGGAAAAGTCATGGAGGGGGGCACGGGCGGGGGGGGATATTAATAGCTCAGTTTTAGAGAGATTTAGTTTAAGGAAGTTTTGTGACATCCATGCTGATATGTCAGTTAGTAAGTTAGTAATGCGAGAGGAGACTGAAGGAGTCAGGTGAGTAGTAGACAGATAGATTTGGGTGTCATCAGGGTATAAGTGGTATTGGAAGCCATGGGCAGTTATTAAGTGACCAAGGGAGGAGGTGTAGATAGAGAAGAGAAGGGGTCCAAGAACCGAGCCTTGGGGGACCCCCACAGAAAGGGGCAATGGAGAGGAGGAGACAGAGTTGTAGGTGACACTGAAGGAGAGTAGATACATAATTCTCCATGCTCGAATATATGATAAATCTCTGGTGCTTGTCGGGATTTATATTAATTTTTGCATCAGCTTCGGCCCTCCGCTGGGTTAGAGAGGTGGGTATCATGGCTAGGGGTATATCCGACCACATATCACTGTGTTTAACTATTTCCCTCATTACCTACCCCCCCCCCCCCCCCCCCCCCGTGTTCTAGGCTGTGGCGTCTCTCCAGGTTATGGGCACTAGACGAGAGGTTGCAAGAGCTCTCACAGCTTCTTTGTATAACTACTGGGTCTCCAATGGGGGGACGGTGTCTCCCATCGTTATGTGGGATGCCTTTAAGACTTGGGTCAGAGGCAAATATATATCCAAGATATCTAGGTTACAGAGGGAGGCTACACTCTCGTTAGAGGAACTGGAGGCTGAGGCGGCTAGATTGGAGGCTGGGAATGTGGAATCCTCGGATCGGGATGTGTACGCTGCCTGGCGGAGGCAGCTCTCAATTTACAGAATAGAGCAAACCAAAAAGGCTCTCCTATATTCTTGTTTGGATCTTGGCTTGGCTGGCAAAGGGCCAGAGCCCCTCCACACATTACTGGAATTAGGGACCAGGGAGGATCCTTGCTCTGCTCTCCGGACCGTATCAATCAGCGCTTTGTTGAGCTCTTCCGGGCAGTGTATGCTTCTAAAACAAATTTTTCCCCTGCTGACCTGCTAGCTTACCTTGATTCTGTTCCTTTTCCCACGTTGACTGATACAGATAAAGAAAGGTCGGAGGTGGATATCTTGCTTGAGGAGGTCCAATTAGTGATTAGGAAGTTGCAGGGGGGAAAACTCTCGGGGTGGACGGTTTCCCAATGGAATTCTATTCCCAATTTGAAGAGGTTTTGGCCCCAAAACTCACAGCCCTCTTTAATGAGTCTAATACGTTGGCCTCCTTGCCAGATTCTATGGAGGAGGCAGTCATTGTTCTGATTCCCAAACCTGGCAAGGACCTGTTCGAGTCTGCGTCCTATCGACCCTTATCTCTATTAAATGTCGATGCAAAAATCTTTGCAAAAGGTCCTGGCTAGCCGTCTCTCCTCAGTGATTGAGGATTTAATCCATGTGGACCAGACCGGATTTATGCCGGGCAAGGTAACGGATATCAATGTCCGTCGCCTCTTTCTAAATCTGTCCCTGCCCCATGACAACCCTGGCACTAGGGATATCGCATCCCTTTGATGCAGAAAAGGTGTTCGACTCAGTTGAATGGGAAGTCCTAAAGAAATATGGGTTTTGTCTAAAGTTCCTGCATTGGCTTCAGCTGTTGTATAGGGTGCCTAGGGCACGGATCCGCACCAATGATTGGCTCTCTGAGGCCTTTCCCCTCTTTAGGGGTACACAGAAGGGATGTCTGCTGTCCCCATCTCTTTTTGCTCTGGCTCTGGAACCCCTGACCATTTTGATCAGGGGGTCACCTGAGGTACTGAGCTTGAGGGTGGGGACGCTGGAGGAGAAATTATCCTTATACATGGATGATGCCCTGCTATACCTTAACGATGTGGGCCTGTCTCTCCTGACAGTGCTGCGGATCTTTGACACGTTTGGCTCTTTTTTGGGGCATCAGGATTAACTGGACCAAATCCATCCTTTTCCCTATAGACACTCAGGCAGTGCGACTGGGGTCCCCTTCCCAGCTGGGTTGGGTGAAGGAATTTAGATACTTGGGGATACAGATTACTCGAAACACCGCAGGTTTCCATTAGGGATGCACCGATGCCACTTTTTTGACACCGAGTACGAGTACCGATACTTGACATCATGTACTCACCAATACCAATTACCGATACCTGATTTTGGTCATGTGACCTTTTTTTTTTTTTTTTAAATAATGAAAAATTACACATTTTCACCATAATATGAGGGGTTGAAACGCATGCAAGATTATGAAAGAAAGCATGTTTATTTGATGGTCACAAAGCTGTTAAAGCGCAAATTGCACAGAACATGTAATATAAAAAATAATGTCAATGTCATCAATGACATGTACATTGCAGTACAGTACCTCAGTCAACTCACAACACAAGACATTATTTATAAAATTTCAAAAAAACAAAAAAAAACACAACTTGTGATTGTTTCCAGTTCAACTTACACATGTGTAAGAGAAACACGTTTCACAGACAGAACATTCCAGGATGGCAAGGATGTGTGTTAGGTTGGCATGTAGGCTGCAGTAAGGCCTCATGCACAGCTCAAAGCAGCTGCTTCTCCAGGTGTTTTAGCTCTTTTGAGCTTTTTTTTTTTTCTACCCGTTACCTCTTCCCCTCCATGTTAGCCTATGTGTTCATTCATGGCCATTGGCCAAGGAACACTATGCGGTTTCAGAAGTGTAGTGGCAGGGCAGCTTACAGGCAGCAGGCAGAAAAAAAAAATCCAAAGAAATTGGAAATGGAAATCTTTGGATTTTTTTTCTGCCTGTAAACTCTCCTGCCACTAAACTGAAACTAGTGTGCAATGGGCTGACATGGAGGGGGGGCATTAACAGGCAGGAAAAAAACTTAAACTCCTTGAGGATCAGATGCTTTTACCTGCATTGTACAGGCATTATGCCTTGAAAATGAAAAGCTCAAATGTCACACAGAACATGAAATATCATCATTGTTGATGTCGCCACGTATAAAACAAAACATCACAAGTTCACGTCATCACATCAACCAACCCAAGTGCAATACAGTTAAATAATGTTAGGCCCGAGGAGGAGCAACTGGACAGTACCCCAAAACTAACTATATTTTGTAAACATTTTTTAAATAATAAAAAAAAAGCTCTAGCTTCTAGTTCAACCTCTTATGAAACTCGTGAAAAAACATTTTTCACAGACCAAAATTAGAGTCATTCCAGGATGGCAAGGCCAAGGAGCCAAGGACTTAGCAGCAGTAAGGCCACATGCACAATAAAGCTCAAAGTAGCTGCTCCTACAGCTCCCTGTTTTTGAGCCTTTCCTTTGCCTGTAGTGTTAACTCTATGCCGCTCCATATTAGGCTATGTGTCCCCCATGCATTGCACGTTGAATCACCTATGGTGTGCAATGTGCACACCATAGGTGATTCACTTTTTCGCTTAAGGAAAAAGGTTGTGGCATGGAGTTAAAAATGCTTTTTTTTTTTTTTTAAAGGCCAACATGGAGGGAAGTTAACAGGCAGAGGAAATGCTAAAGGAAAGACGCTCAAATGCCAGGTGGAGCAGTTGCTTTGAGCTGCAGCGTGCAACTGTGCATGATGCCTTATGCCCCGTACACACGGTCGGATTTTCCGATGGAAAATGTCCGATCGGAGCGTGTTGTCGGAAATTCCGACCATGTGTGGGCTCCATCGGACATTTTCCATCGGATTTTCCGACACACAAAGTTTGAGAGCAGGCTATAAAATTTTCCGACAACAAAATCCGTTGTCGGAAATTCCGATCGTGTGTACACAAATCCGACAGACAAAGTGCCACGCATGCTCAGAATAAATAAAGAGATGAAAGCTATTGGCCACTGCCCCGTTTATAGTCCCAACGTACGTGTTTTACGTCACCGCGTTTAGAACGATCGGATTTTCCGACAACTTTGTGTGACCGTGTGTATGCAAGACAAGTTTGAGCCAACATCCGTCTGAAAAAATCCTAGGATTTTGTTGTCGGAATGTCCGAACAAAGTCCGACCGTGTGTACGGGGCATTACAGTTGGACAGTAACAGGCGGTAGATTACTTTTCCAATTCAAACACAAGTGGCAAGTTTTTTTTTTGAGAAACAGAAGAATCTCTGCATGTTCAGTTAGAAGTCGGTTTCTGGTGTCAGTCAGAATGTGTGATGCTGCACTGAACAATCTCTCACTTTCTACACTACTGCAAGGAGCTGAAATATATTTTTGTGCCATTTGGGCTAGAGTGGGAAATCGCAGTTTATTGACTGCCCAATACTCAAGAGGTTTGTCCGAACGAGGCACAGTGACCTCTCCAAGATATGCTTCTAGTTGTATGGTAGCAGCTGTGGGAGCACTGTTCTCAAATGTAGATGAATAAGCAATTTCTTGAAAAACACTATCCACAGTACACCGGTACCTGGCTGTTGCTCAGTGCGAGGCCTTTTAGTAGCTGGTTTCTCAAGCACCTCAGGTGTAGCTGCCTGTGCCCTGTAGTACCTGTACAGAAGATATTTGTTGCATTTCCAGCAAGAACATCTCTTTGGCCTGCCTGCCAGCATCTGTATTTGAGAAGAACCGATCTTTATACCTAGAAGAAGAAAAATACAAGACATTAGACAACGTCATGCAAGCAAAGCAACAACTGTGGAAGCTTGCTGTGGGGGCACTGCTAGAAGGAAAGGTGATAGTGGGGCACACGGCAAAAACAGTTGTCTGGCCTGCTCTGTGCAAAAGCATTACACAGAGGCAGAGCAGGTAAGTGTGTTTGTCATTATCAATTTTGTTTTGTGTTTTTTATGAAGGTGAGATTTACTGTGTTATCACTTGCATTACAAAAATGCAAGCAAGTGATAATAACACTGTAAAATATCACCTTCATCCAAAAAACAAAAAAAAATCATATCATCAATATTCAAATAAAAACAATGCAAAATAGCAGCCAGCAATAATTGATTACCTTGGATCGAGTAAGGTAGCAATGCAGTAAAGTGGATTTTGCTCCATGTCAGAGAACCGTTTCTGCAAAGCACCAAGCAATATGTTCTTCATCGTTTTAACACCGTGGTCCTCATCCACTTCTTTAGATAATAATAGCTGTAGCACAGTCACTGCAGGAACTACATCCGAGGCAAAAGAATCTAAACAACTCACATGCCGAGTCAACTCTTCAAAGGGAGCCAAGATGTTGATCATCTTCTCCATGAGATTCCACTGATTTGCAGTGATCGTTGCAAGCAGCTCATGTTCTGACACATACTCCAATTGCCAGTTTTTGCTCTATCAGAGACTGCAGCATGTAAAAGTGCTGTTCCAGCGAGTCTGAACATCTTTTTGAAGTCTTTTAATGGGTTGACCAAGCTGGATCTGAATATCTTGCAGCCGAGAATATGCCAGGTTTGAATGTTTAAAGTGCCCAACTATTTTGCGCCCAGCTCCCACAGCCTCTGTAATGCTGCGCTGTGATAAAAGCCCCTCTGAGACAGCCAGATGCAGTGTACGTGCCACACATGAAAGACTCTGAAGACCAGCATCTTGTACGACTTTTATCATATTTCTGCCATTATCATGGACTACCACATGGACAGAACTTTTGGGAATCGCCCAAGTGTCAAGCATTTCTTCTAGTATGCTTCTTATAGCTTGGCCTGTGTGAGAGCCTTAAAATTTCTTTGCGTGCAGCATGACTTGGTGCAGAGTGAAATCGGCATCAATCCTCTGTGCAGTTAAGCTAATTACAGAAACAGCATTCACACTACTGCTCCAAATGTCCATGGTGAAACTGAAACTTTATGTCCTCCTGTAGCATGTTGGTAATGTGGTTTTTCACGGTGTTGTATAATTGTGGCAACATGACATCTGTGACATGACGGCGGCTGGGAATTTCGTACTTTGGTTTCAAAAGATTCATAAGTTGCTGAAAACCCACATTGTCAACTATTGATAGTGGCTGATCATCAAGAACGATGAATTGGGTAACTACTTCAGAAGTTTTTTTAGCCCTTGGGTTATCCATGGAAAAATTTTCACGTCTGGCAAGGGTTTGCTGCAGTGTCAGCTGCTGAGTGCAAGAGCTAGCGACAGCTGTAAATTCGCCATGCTCAGTCTTGTGTTTCATTTTGAGGTGTTTAATGAGATTACTGGTATTATAAGAACTAACTTTTGAACCTCCTCTGGATATTTTGGCAGAACAGAGTTTGCAGTCTGCAATGCGTTTGTTGGTTTCATCAATTTTAAAAAACTTCCAGACAGCTGACATTTTGCTGGTGGCAGTGGCATCCATTTGCATTGCACTTAAAGCCAGAAATAAGTAAGTCTCTCCACCTTAAGGGGGAAAATTGAGAAAAATGGGGGAAAAATTTTGAGCCCAAATTTTCTGTTTTCTGATTTTCCCTCCCCGTCCTTCAGGACAGCCACATTGAGAGACCCTGGCTCCTCCTCTTCCTTGGAAACACTGCACCAGCCCCCATAAATTTTCACCTCCCCACTGCCAGCCTCAGTTATTTGTGTTTCCCCCGGTGGGGAGACACTGCGCTAGGAACCAGGCCTAAGCAGTCAGGGAGACTGGGGGCTGTATTTTGGAAGTCCCTACCTAAGAGACGGGGGTTCTCTAGGGCAGCGGCAGGATACTTACCGACCGCATCTTGTCTGCCTCCCTTGCTTCACCAAGCGCTGGTGGAAGTCCGGGGGGGCCCTCTTTCACAGCCACAGGGCTGTTTGCAGGAGGCATCTCAGTCCCCCCTGTACAGTGTACAGGCCGCAGATGGAACCAGGAGGGCTGGACGGCGGGTGACGTCATTTCTGGCGGGGCGGCGGAGGTGTTTCCTTTGACCCACGACTTCCGGTTCTGGGTCACGCGGCGCTGATAGAGGGCCAGGCACAGGCTGGAGAGGAGTCGATACACAGCACAGGCGGTGAGAAGACTCCACAGGCCGCTCCACCAGCATGTCGGAAGCAGATGCTCAGACAGCGCTCAGCTATGCCAGCTCCAGCCATCCTAAGTTAAGGGCACCCTGGGAAAGGGTTCCCCCTCTACCTAGGTTTTCCCTCCCCCCTCATGGTTCCTGTAGTGTGGGAGAGGAAGGAACCCTTCTAGGTGGGTGGGGGGGAGGGGGAGACCAAGTCCCTCATTCTCTAGGAGGGACTTGGCTCTCTCTATGGTTGTATCTCTATGTGATGTCTTCTGGGGATATTGACTGGTGTTTGTTTTTTTTCCATGTATTTCAGAAATCTTGGATATAAAAGGTGTAGAAATTGCGCCAACTCCTAAAAATTATAGGGGGAAGCAGCCAACACAACAATCTGACCGTTGTAAATGTGAAAATAATAATAAAGTGTGGCGCTAACAGATAACAGAACACATGTTATTAATCAGATAACAGTGGTCTCTATCGAAGGGTATCAAATAAATACTGTATACTTACTGTCAAATACAGTATTTATTTATTATCTATATGTGTTTTTGCACACTTAAGTACTTATCACTGTGGGATATTTTTCACATTTTTTATATTTTTTTGCTTTGATTTTTTTGGTGTCCTGCAAAGACATCATCACTATTATAATAGACATACACCTCAGAATTTGATACCCTTCGATAGAGACCACTGTTATCTGATTAATAACATGTGTTCTGTTATCTGTTAGCACCACACTTTATTATTAATTTCAGAAATCTTCTAAGAAAAAAACCCCACATAGCTCTAAAAGAAAGTGTGCCTCCTGTAGGGATACTCTGGGGGAGGCTTGGAAAAAGGTCTTATGTAAGGACTGTATTGATGCACTAGTTAATGAAAGAGCATCTGAGCAGGAGTCGGGGTTAGCGGCATCAGTTAAGGAATTATCCTCAACTTTTCAATTATTTAAAACCCTGTTTGAGGGTTTACAGGTTCCCCTAAACCCTCACCTGCATCACAGAATACAATCCCGCTTTTAGCACAGGGCTCTGCATCTTCCCAACCTGGGGCCACTACTTCAGCAGAGGAAGTGGCGGGCGCTTCCAGAGGGGAAGCTAGGGAGGAACCAGACAGTGCTACCTCCGGTTCTCAGGATGATTCGGAGGGAGAGAATAGGGACGGGGAGTCCAGAAAACCCTCAAAGGTACAAGTTGTCCCTTGATGAGGAAGAGGACCTCCTGGGGGCTGTCTACACCACCCTGGCTATTCAGGAAGATAAAAAACCCTATCTCTCCATGACGAGATGTATAGGGGCTTAAAGGAACAGAAAAAGAAAGTCTTTCCTGTTCATGAGTTCCTAATAGAAACAGTCAAAAAGGAATGGCAGGATCCCGAACGGAAACCCTTCTTTTCTAGGGCCATGAAAAGAAGATTCCCATTTTCAGATGACCCTGCCTCAATCTGGAACAAGAACCCCAGATTGGACGCAGCATTCTCACAAGTGTCCAGACACACAGATCTGGCCTTCGAGGATCTAGGAGCTCTGACAGATACCATGTATACCAATTGATTGCCTGCTAAAAAAGACCTGGGAATCAACTCTAGGTAGTCTGAAACCAGAGATGGTGGTCACTGTGGTGGCCCGTAACCTCGAACACTGGCTTACACAAAAATTCAAGCTCACATCGAGGCAGGTACGGCTAAAGAGACCATTTTGTCATCCTTTCCGACTATTCTGCGAGGGGTTGCATACATAGCGGATGCTTCGGCTGAGTTGGTTCGCATGTCAGCCAGGACCGCTGCACTAGCCAACTCAGCCAGAAGAGCCCTCTGGCTCAAAACATGGCCAGGCAACAATGCCTCAAAAATAAAACTATGTGGCATTCCGCTGACCGGTGATCTTCTCTTTGGTCCAGGTCTAGAAACAGTATTAGACCGTATGGCCGATAAAAAGAAGGCATTCCCAGTGAAACGAAAACCCCCAAATCAACCCAAGAGGGGGTTTCGTCCACAAAAAAGAAATCCTCCAAAGCTTCCCAAGCCAGAAGAGAAAAAGACTTGGAGCCAAAGGGGTAAGGGCAAAGTAGGAGCGATTTTTTCGCCCTCCTGAGCAGCCCCGTAAGACCCAGTGACTCACTGGTCACAGTGGGAGGAAGATTGGGGGCCTTCCTTCCACAGTGATAAGTAATTTCCCCCAACCAATTTATCCTGGGGATCATACGAAGGGGGGTACTGTCTAGAATTTACAGAGCCCCCTCCACATCGAAGCTTAGTAATGTTTCTCCACAAATGTACGGAAAAAGCAGAAGCCCTCCTGGGAGCATTGAAGGAACTGGAGCAACAAAATGTGGTTTGCAGAGTTCCAAGAGAAGAAGAAAGGACGGGCTTTTATTCACATGTCTTCATGGTGAAAAAGCCCTCTGGAAGTTGCAGAATAATTCTAAATCTGAAACCCCTGAACAAAGTGATTGTCTACAAAAGGTTCTGGATGGAATCGATATTCACAGTCAGGGCCTTACTGCCCCAGAACTGTTACATGGTGTCATTGGATTTGAAAGACGCTTACCTCCACGTCCCCATTGCGGAAACCTTTCAAAATTTCCTGCGTCTGGCGGTAAAGATAGAAGAGAAAACCATTCACCTGCAGTTTCAGGCGCTGCCATTCGGCCTATCCTCGTCACCCCGAGTATTTACAAAGGTCATGGCAGAAGCCATGGCCTTTCTGGGAATCAGGGGTGTATCAATTATTGCATACCTAGATGATCTACTTCTATTCGCAGCATCCTCGGAGCAACTAATCAGGGATCTGGAACTAACAAAAACAACCCTGATAGGGTTAGGATGGCTGCTAAACCTGGAAAAATCCAGCCTAATTCCAGCTCAACAAATTTCCTATCTAGGATACCTGCTGGACTCTACTCAGCTGAGAGTTTTTCTCCCATCAGAAAAGATTCTGAAATTGGACCATGCAGTAGTGTCCCTTCAGAACAACCAGCAGGTATCAATACGGGCGGCCATGTCAACCATCGGCCTACTAACCTCTGCCATCCCGGCAGTCCAGTGGGCAGGCCTACACTTCCGTCCCCTGCAGGCCCTGGTTCTAAAGATGTGGACCACAACCAGAAGTCTTTAGACACTCTGCTTTCTGTTCCTCCTTGGGTCAAAATATCCCTTTGGTGGTGGAGGAAGCAGATAAATCTGTCACAAGGGCGCTTGTGGATCATTCCAGTGTCCAGAGTGATTACCACGGACACAAGCGGCAGAGGCTGGGGGGCACACCTGGGATCTCAGTTGGCGCAGGGGACGTGGAAAAAAGAGGAACTAAAGAGGTCGTCCAACTGGAAAGCAGTAGGACTGGCACTCAAAGCCTTCAGAGGGGACCTCCTGGGACAACATATCCAGGTGCGTTCGGACAACTCCTCGGTCATTGCTTATATAAACAAGCAAGGTGGCACGAGAAGCAGAGTCCTGTTAAACCTAGCATCCAAGATCCTAAGCTGGGTAAAAGCTAATGCTCTTTCTCTTTCAGCAGTGTTCCTGAGGGGGGAAGAGATGTAGTGGCCAATTTCCTCAACCCGAACGCAGCTGAGAGAGGCCGACTGGGTACTCAATCAGGAGGTTTTCAACCTCATAGTCAGGAGATGGGGCCTCCCAGAGGTGTACCTTTTTGCCTCAAGGTGCAATACACCATATTTTTTCTCCCTCAGCAGATGGGAAAACGCGCCAGGTGTAGACGCCCTGACACAAAGCTGGCGTTTCAAAGTTTTCTACGCCTTCTCACCTCCGGTGCTTCTGCCGGCAGTTCTAAGAAAATTTCAGCTAGAAATCACCACTCTGATTTTAGTGGCTCCATACTGGCCCAAAAGGGCTTGGTTCTCGATCCTCAGCATAGATGTGCGCACAGGGTGTGCCAGGTGTGCCTGGGCACACCCTAATCACCCTGTGTGGTGCAAATTCCCATTTTTTAAACCCCTGATATTTCACCAAAACCCCCTAGCAGTGCTCCCACAAAAAATTGTAAATAAAAAAAACAATAAAAAATGTATGTAAAATATAATAAAAACATAAAATAATAAAAATAAAAATTACTGACACCATGCACTGCCCTACTGACACTGTCCACTGCTCTACTGACACCATCAGTATACAGTATATACACATGCACACGGGTTTGAGCTTTGAGGTGCACACCCTAATGCAATAGGCTGTGCACACCTATGATCCTCGGGCAGTTGGCAGCGGAACCTCCCTGGCTCCTTCTGACCCAAAAGGATCTCCTATCACAGGGCCCAGTTCTCTGTCCCCAGGTAGGCCGCTGGAACTTAGCAGCCTGGCTTCTGAAGAGGAAATACTAAAAAGCAAAGGCCACCCTCCTTGATAGCAAAAAGGAGGAGACGCGCCGAATCTACCAAAAGGTTTGGGGGAGCTTTAGAGTATGGTGCCTAGAAAACTCTTAAGGTGCAGAGCCCTATAGCAGTCCTGGAGTTTCTGCAATGCGGGGCAGATAAGGGGCTAGCCATCAGTACCCTTAGGAGCCAAGTCTCAGCGCTTAGCGCGTACCTAGAAAAATCCCTGGCCACCAACCCCTGGGTGGTCAGATTTTTCAGAGCCCTTTCAAGACAGAGACCAGTGCAGGGTCCTTCCTTCCCTAAATGGGACCTTTCCCTGGTCTTGCAGGTTCTCACTGAACCCCCCTTAGAGTCTTTAGAAGATTGTGCCCTAAAGGACCTAACTTAAAAGGCTGTTTTTTTGGTGGCAGTGACCACTGCCAGGAGGGTCAGTGAAATAGAGGCTCTTTCAGTTAGACACCCCTTTTGTGTTGTTTTTTCGGATCGAGTCGTTTTTAAGACTGACCCGGCTTTTTTACCAAAGGTGGCTTCAAAATACCATAGAAGCCAAGAGGTAATCTTGCCAACTTTTTGCCCTAATCCCTCAAAACGAGAGGAAATTTAGGTTCTATACTTTGGACATCAGGAGATGTATCCTACGTTATTTAGAGCTGAAAAAAGTCTTAGGAAGTCAGACTCTCTCTTTCTTTTTGTGGAGCAAGAAAGGGACAGAAGGCGTCTAGACGCACCATTGCCAGATCGCTCAGGATAGCTATTAGTCAGGCCTACAAGCTAGCGGGTAGAGAGGCCCCCATGGGAATTAAAGCACACTCTACCAGAGCTATGGCAGCTTCTCAGGCGGAAAGAGCTGGAGCAATGCTAGAGCAGATTTGCAAGGCAGCAGTATGGTCCAGTTTCACCACATTTGTGAAACACTACAGAGTGGATCTGGTATCGGCAAGTGAACAGGCCTTTGGGCGAAAGGTGTTGCAAGCCGTTGTCCCGCCCTAAGTGGTAAGTGCTCGTCTATCCTCTCAATGTGGCTGTCCTGAAAGACGGGGAGGGAAAATTAGAGTTACACTTACTGGTAATGTCTTTTCCAGTAGTCTTTCAGGACAGCCCTAGTTACCCACCCAAATTTTTGGGGGGTCTTGAGGAAGACCTAAAAATGCAAGCACAATAGTAATATGTGATAGTATGTTAACGTGTTCTTGTGTCTCCCCAGCTAACCGGAGGTGCTCTAGAAAAAACTGAGGCTGGCAGGGGGAGGTGAAAATTTATGGGGGCTGGCGCAGTGTTTCCAAGGAAAAGAAGGAGCCAAGGTCTCTCAATGTGGCTGTCCTGAAAGACTACTGGAAAAGACGTTACTGGTAAGCGTAACTCTAATTTTTTCACACATGATGATACCTACTATTTTTTAGAATAATGAAGCTGCTCTCATCGGTGCTTGTTGTTTGTTCCTGCTACATCCAGCAACTTGGTATGGCCAAGTAAACCAGCGGGGATGATGACATCCATCTGTCGGGTACAACGGTCGGTATCTCTACAATACAAAAAGCAGAGGATGGTCTCAGAAAGGCACATGCAGGAAAATGTTGGGCAACAGACAATGATGATTTATGTAACAGCAGCAGTCATTTGCCGTCATGATGGACATGTTAGGCCACAGACATTACATACAAGTTATGTAACACACACAAAAACAGGCCGGCCGCTATGTTAGGCAAGAGAGAGAGAGACACAATGTGGGACAAACTAAGTATAACACAGGCCGTCCGCCATGTTAGGCAAGAGAGAGCGAGACAATGTGGGACACAAAACTAACTTAACCACTTCAGCCCCGGAAGGATTTACCCCCTTCCTGACCAGAGCACTTTTTACAATTTGGCACTGCGTCGCTTTAACTGCTAATTGCGCAGTCATGCAATGCTGTACCCAAACGCAATTTGCGTCCTTTTCTTCCCACAAATAGAGCTTTCTTTTGATGGTATTTGATCACCTCTGCGGTTTTTATTTTTTGTGCTATAAACGGAAAAAGACCGAAAATTTTGAAAAAAAAAGATATTTTCTACTTTTTGTTATAAAAAAAATCCAATAAACTCAATTTTAGTCATACATTTAGGCCAAAATGTATTCAGCCACATGTCTTTGGTAAAAAAAAATGTCAATAAGTGTATATTTATTGGTTTGCGCAAAAGTTATAGCGTCTACAAACTAGGGTACATTTTCTGGAATTTACACAGCTTTTAGTTTATGACTGTCATTTCTTGAGGTGCTAAAATGGCAGGGCAGTACAAACACCCCCCCCCCCCCAAATGACCCCATTTTGGAAAGTAGACACCCCAAGGAAATTGCTGAGAGGCATGTTGAGCCCATTGAATATTTATTTTTTTTTGTCCCAAGTGATTGAATAATGACAAAAAAAAAAAATTTACAAAAAGTTGTGACTAAATGATACATTGCTCACACAGGCCATGGGCATATGTGGAATTGCACCCCAAAATACATTCAGCTGCTTCTTCTGAGTACGGGGATACCACATATGTGGGACTTTTTGGGAAATTTTTGATTTCACTCCTCACTACCTATCACAGTTTTGAAGGCCATAAAATGCCCAGATGGCACAACCCCCCCCCCCCAAATGACCCCATTTTGGAAAGTAGACACCCCAAGCTATTTGCTGAGAGGCATGTTGAGTCCATGGAATATTTTATTTTTTGACACAAGTTGCGGGAAAGTGACACATTTTTTTTGTTTTTGCACAAAGTTGTCACTAAATGATATATTGCTCACACAGGCCATGGGCATATGTGGAATTGCACCCCAAAATACATTTAGCTGCTTCTCCTGAGTATGGGGATACCACATGTGTGGGACTTTTTGGGAGCCTAACCGCATACGGGGCCCCGAAAACCAAGCACCGCCTTCAGGATTTCTAAGGGCGTACATTTTTGATTTCACTCCTCACTACCTATCACAGTTTTGAAGGCCATAAAATGCCAAGATGGCACAACCCCCCCCCCCTCCCCCAAAATGACCCCATTTTGGAAAGTAGACACCCCAAGCTATTTGCTGAGAGGCATGGTGAGTGTTTTGCAGGTCTCATTTGTTTTTGAAAATGAAGAAAGACAAGAAAAATTTTTTTTTTTTTTCTTTTTTCAATTTTCAAAAGTTTGTGACAAAAGTGAGGTCTGCAAAATACTCACTATACCTCTCAGCAAATAGCTTGGGGTGTCTATTTTCCAAAATGGGGTCATTTGGGGGGGGGGGGGGTTGTGCCATCTGGGCATTCCATGGCCTCCGAAACTGTGATAGGCAGTGAAGAGTGAAATCAAAAATTGACGCCCTTAGAAAGCCTGAACTGAAGGCGGTGCTTGGTTTTCGGGGTCCCGTACGTGGCTAGGCTCCCAAAAAGTCTCACACATGTGGTATCCCCGTACTCAGGAGAAGCAACAGAGAATGTGTTTTGGGGTGTAATTTCACATATTCCCATGGCATGTTTGAGCAATATATCATTTAGTGACAACTTTGTGCAAAAAAAAAAAAAAAAAAATTGTCTTTTTCCCGCAACTTGTGTCACAATATAAAATATTCCATGGACTCGACATGCCTCTCAGCAAATAGCTTGGGGTGTCTACTTTCCAAAATGGGGTCATTTGGGGGGGTTTTGAACTGTCCTGGCATTTTATGCACAACATTTAGAAGCTTATGTCACACATCACCCTCTCTTCTAACCACTTGAAGACAAAGCCCTTTCTGACACATTTTGTTTACATGAAAAAATTATTTTTCTTTGCAAGAAAATTACTTTGAACCCCCAAACATTATATATTTTTTTAAAGCAAGTGCCCTACAGATTAAAATGGTGGGTGTTTAATTTTTTTTTTCACACAGTATTTGCGAAGCGATTTTTCAAACGCATTTTTTGGGGAAAAAAACATACTTTTTTAAAATTTTAATGCACTAAAACACACTATATTGCCCAAATGTTTGATGAAATAAAAAAGATGATCTTAGGCCGAGTACATGGATACCAAACATGACATGCTTTAAAATTGCGCACAAACGTGCAGTGGCGACAAACTAAAAACTACATTTTAAAAAGCCTTTAAAAGCCTTTACATGTTACCACTTTAGATTTACAGAGGAGGTCTACTTCTAAAATTACTGCCCTCGATCTGACCTTCGCGGTGATACCTCACATGCATGGTGCAATTGCTGTTTACATTTGACGCCAGACCGACGCTTGCGTTCGCCTTTGCACGAGAGCAGGAGGGGACAGGGGTGCTTTATTTTTTTTTTTTTTTTTTTTTATATTTTTGCTTTTTTATCTGATTTTTAAACTGTTCCTTTCATTTTTATTTTTTTTAATCATTTTTATTGTTATCTCAAGGAATGTAAATATCCCCTATGATAGCAATAGGTAGTGACAGGTACTCTTTTTTTGAAACCATTGGGGTCTATTAGACCCTAGATCTCTCCTCTGCCCTCAAAGCATCTGACCACACCAAGATCGGTGTGATAAAATGTTTTCCCAATTTCCCAATGGCGCTGTTTACATCCGGCGAAATCTAAGTCATGAAATGCTCGTAGCTTCCGGTTTCTTAGGCCATAGAGATGTTTGGAGTCCTTCTGGTCTCTGATCAGCTCTATGGTCAGCTGGCTGAATCACCGGCTGCATTTTCAGGTTCCCTTTTGGGACAGAAGAGCCAGAGAAAAACATGGAAGACGGTGGAGGGGGGGGCATTCCCTCCCACTGCTTGTAAAAGCAGTCTAGAGGCTAATTAGCCGCTAAGATTGCTTTTACATGAAAGCCGACCGCTGGCTGAAAAGAATGATACCAAGATGATACCTAAACCTGCAGGCATCATTCTGGTATAACCACTCAAACTCCAGCAACATACCAGTACGTTGCTGGTCCTTGTTGGGCATATATTGTAAACTTTTTTTCCATGCAGCCTGTGGGCTGAACAAAAAAAGATATTGATCGGTGGGTATGCCCACCATTAGAATACCTCCCTTCATCCACCCACTTCTAATGATGGGCATACATGCACCGTTTATATATGCCAAAGCATGGGGGCATCCTCCCGCAAAAGGCAGGAGAAAATCGCTCCTCCGCCCACTGCTGCCCCCACGCTCCGGCATATATGCTGAAGTATGTAACTGTGGTGGTGAAATCACCTCCGACAGCGCTGGAGTCACGGCTTTATTTATCGTGGGAGCAAACGCTGCTGCTGTCAAGATAAATAAATCCACGCTGCAGCTGAATGGCGTACCTGAAAACAAAAAAAGGTTAAAAACACAGTAAACTATAAAAAAAATTACATACCTGAAAAGCAAACATGATAAAACATAACAATAAAACATTGCAGAATAGAATACAGTAAAAAAGAGCAGAACAATAGAGAGAAAAGAGAGAGAGAGAAAAATAAAAGGACAACTATTATTGTTTTTTTTATTTAATATTTTTTTTGTGTATTTTTTTTTTTTTTTACATTTTTTTTAAAAAATGTAACTTTTAAAACTGTAACGGTTCCAGGTTTGGGTCTCTCAAAATGCGATGGCATCTTGGGAGACCCTGTGAAAGTGTGTCCTAGTCTGTGCAATGCTGTACCCTACGCTAAAACTCAACTAGTGTATGATAGCGCTCAAAACATTCACCAATGCAAAGACCAGGATTGCCAGGACAGGAGGGACAATAATACCGGGTGTCACGCCTATATCCGCGCTCTCTGCAGACACAACATTTTCCTTGGGGGGCTCGTTGGGTAGGGGTACTCGGGAGGACATAAGGAAAATGCCTCCCATGCAGCTGGCTTACTGCATCTGGTTGGGGAAGGTGAGCTGGAGCACCGTCTGGATACAGAAGGGCTCTGACGATCCCTTCCTCGAATTTAAGGAAGGATCCAGTCTGTCCTGAAGCTCTGTATAGCACATGAGCGTTCAGCAAAGCCAATTGAAATAAGTATACAGACACTTTTTTGTACCAGCGTCTGGCCTTACAGGCAACTAGGTACGGCGCCAACAACTGGTCGTTGAGGTCCACCCCTCCCATGTTAAGGTTATATTCGTGGACAGAGGGGTTTCTCCACAACACCAGTCGCCATAGTAATTTGGACCGTCGTGTCTGCATGAAGGGAGGTAGGAATGAAAACATTCTTATTGTCCCTCCACTTCATAGCGAGCAAGTTTTTACACTGCAAGCAGGCTCTCTCCCCCAGCCTAAGACGGGGATCTACAAGCCGCTGGGGATGGTACCCCTTTCCGAATAAGGGTGACACCAAGTCCCACACTATCTTGCCCTCGTAAACAATAAATCTACATGTATAGCCTGTGGCCCTGTCACAGAGCTTATACATCTTGACCCCGTATCTGGCACGCTTGCTGGGAAGGTACTGTTTGAATGACAAGCGGCCAGAAAATGTAATCAGGGACTCATCAACGCAGACAACTTGATGGGGAGTAAACAAGTCTGTAAAACGCTGGTTAAAGTGGTTTACGAGGGGCCGAATTTTGAAGAGCCGATCATATTCAGGGTCTCCACGAGGATGGCAGAGTTCATTGTCCATGAAGTGCATGAACCGCAAAATCTGCTCGTATCGTGCCCTGGCCATGGAAGCAGAGAACACGGGCATATGGTAAATTGGGTCAGTGGACCATATGACCGCAACTCACTCTTTTTATTTATGCCCATGTTGAGGGAAAGGCCCAGAAAGATCTTAAATTCGGAGACCGTAACTGGTCTCCAATCTCTGGCAAGGGAGGACTGGGGATTAGCGGCGATGTGTTGACCAGCGTATAAATTGCTTTGGTCCACAGTAGATCTATAGAGATCTTCGGTGAAAAACAGTGAATAAAACTCCAGTGGCGTAAAATCAACTGTTTTCACCTAAATTCCGGGTTGGCCAATGAATGGGGGAAGTACGGGTGCTGCAGAAGTGGTGGGTACCCAATTCGGATTGGCGAATGCAGCAGGAAGGGGATTATGGGCACAACGGGCCCGTGTTCGTTTTCTTGGTGGCAGCGGGACACTACTAGTGCTTGCCACCTCACCAGCTTGAACTGCACTTATGGGACTCGCCACGTCACCACGTGATACTGCAGTGCTGGATGTATGACCAGGGTGTACTAGGCCGCTGGTGCTTGCCAGTTCACCAGAAGGAATAGCGGCGCTAGTACTTCTCTGCTCCATACGAGGGACCTGCGGTTCTTGCACTTCAAGGACAGAAGAAGAAGTTCGGGGTCTGGTACGCCTGACCTTAGCAGGTACCACAACTCCGTCGTCAGAACTATCTGTCATGGAGCCACTGTCCTCTACAGGATCGTATTCTGAGCCTGAATCTGACAGATGAGTGACTTCCTCTTCGCTATCTGTCATGCTCAGAAACGTGTAGGCCTCTTCACTAGTGTACCTTCGATTTGCCATTTTGGGCTCTAAATTTAGGGGTACACTAGTGAGACTCACAGGCAAAAAAGCTCCTGACTGTCAGCGACTGTATCAAAACGCTACCAAAAAACTGTTAGCGATCGCAGGGATCAGGCCTGACTCTGTGAATGCTGCAGTTATGTGTGCTTAGTGTGTTGTAAGTGTCAGTGATCAATCTATACTGCACTTGGGTGGGCTGGGCTGGGACGGGCCGAGGGGCAAAACGCAGGTGCTAGCAGGTATCTGGGCTGATCCCGCTAACACTGCGTTTTTTTGGGGGACCCTAAACTGCTGGGGAGTATAGATCTGATCGGATCAGATATTGATCCGTTCAGATACTATAGCACTAAGGGAGGTGTATGCTGCGTGCGTGGGTTTTAGCATTACTGGCGCTAACCTGATGCTGCCTGGGGCGACACAGACCTTATCTGACCCTAAAAAAACTTAACTTATCTCACCGCCGGGCGACCAGGGGGTTAAACCTTTATAAAAGGTAATAAACGGCGGGTGCCCTAAAACTATAATAAACTGTAAAAAAAACTAACTAACCAGCGTCACCCGTAACAATTATATGGTGATCACTGGTGAAAGGGTTAACTAGGGGGCAATCAGGGGGTTAAAACCTTTAGTAGGTAGTATATAGGGGTCCCTGTCACTATAAAACACTGACGGCGAACCTATATACTTACCTCCCTAACTAGCGTCACCTGTGTCACTAATACAGCGATCAGAAAAACGACCGCTTAGTGACACTGGCGACGGGGGGTGATCACGTGGTTAAAACTTTATTAGGGGGGGTTAGGGGGGTACCCTAGACCTAAAGGGGGGTAACCCTAACTGCCCTAACACTTATAACTGTCACAAACTGACACCAATGCAATAATCAGAAAAAAAAAACTGCTTTTTGTGTCAGTGTGACAGGGAGTATGGGGGGGTGATCAGGGGGTGACTGGGGGTAATGGGGGGGTGACAAGTGTGCCTGCGTGTTCTACTGTTAGTGTAGTGTTGGTGCAAACTTCATTGGATGCCTTCTCTCCTCGGCGCCGGAACGAAAAGACCGGCGCGAGGAGAGATGACATCACTTCCTCTGCTTCTGTTTACATTACAGAAGCCGAGGAAGCATCTCATTCCCCAGGAGCGATCGCGAGGGGGGAGCCATGAATGAGTGGCCTCCCCCTCACCTTTGATCGCCCCTGACCTGAATCCGACCACCGCAGGCACCGGGGGGGGGGGGGTCCGATCCGATTACGTACCTGTAAGTCCTTTTGCCTGCCCGTGCCATTCTGCCGACGTACATTGTCGTGCGGCGGTCGGCAACTGGTTAAGTATAACACAGGCCGTCCGCCATGTTAGGCAAATGATGATGTAAGCTAGTAGTACTGTACAGCAATCACCGGCTGCGGTACACATAAGAAGAAAGCAAGCAACAGTTAGAAATAGAGAAGAGCACTCATCGGCCACCATGAGGGGACCTGGTGTAAGGAGGATGCTCGCCATGTGGGGCAGCCATGTAGCAGGCACAGCAGCAGCAGCAGCAAAACACATGTCTGTCATGAGGGAAACAGCACTCACCGCCGTGTGGAGAGGCCGGTTATCCGGTTCCCGAGCCCCGCCCAAGCTGACGTCACTTCCGGTATCGGTGAATTTTCACGAGTACCGATACCCCAAAAATGCCAAGTATCAGCACCGATACCGGTATCAGTGCATCCCTAGTTTCCATGACCGTAATCTCCTCCCCCTGTTATCTATGCTTAAGGAGAAATGCAAATCTTGGTCTAACCTTCCCCTGAATCTGTTAGGTAGGATAAACCTTGTGAAAATAATGCTCCTTCCTAAATTTAACTACATATTCCGGAACTGTCTGATTTTGGTCCCTAAGTCCTTCTTTCTTACAATAGAGCGCTGCGTGGGCTCCTTCATTTGGAACAGCGCCGTCCCCTGTCTAGCCAAATCCACTTTGTGTCTTCTTACCAGGTTGAGAGGGTTGGTGCTACTCAATTTTCAAGTCTATTTCTGGGCGGCGATGTTGGTGTCGGTATACTGGTGGTTTCAGGGTTCCAGGGCTAATGCGGCTACGTGTCTGGAGGCGGCCTTCCTGGGTTCCCTGTTCGATCTCAGGAACTTTATCTACCGGGAACCGAGGGCCTATAACCGTGTTCCGTCACCAACAAGTGCCACTTGGAGGGTGTGGGGAGCTGCTGTTCGCCACTTTAGTCTACCAAATCAGCTGTCACCGGCTCAACCCCCTAGGGGCAACCAGACGTTGCCTCACCTGCACACTGTCCCTGACCCTCAAGTGTGGGCACGCTTCGGAATTAAAACCTTACAAGATATTGTTCAAGCGGGCTCCCTAATGTCATATTCTCAACTGTCTTGGAGGTTTCATCTACCTGGTTGGATGGGGTTCCTTTCCCAATAGAGATCCTGCATGTCCTCGCTGTAAAGTATCCCCTGGTTCTTACCTTTACATGTTCTGGGAATGCCCCTATGTTGCAAAGTTCTGGGCGGAGGTATTTGAAGTACTGAATGTGAAATTACAGTTGGCACTCCCGATTACCCTGTCTCTCGCATTATTGGGTATCACAGATGATGAACAGAGATCACACAATACTAAGTTATTGATAGCCTATCTCCTCTATTATGCGAAAAAATAAATCTTGATGAAATGGCTGTCCCCATCTCCACCTGTACTTTCTTCCTGGGAGGCTGGTAGACGCTGGCATCCCTATGTATATTGTATAAAATGACGTATATTAACCGGGGTTGCCCATGGAAGTTTGAAAAGGTATGGTCCTCCTGGACATCTGATTAGCTGGCCAACATTGGTAGAAAGGGTGGGGGCGGATGGCCTGGTTGAGGGTTTTGGGACCTGATATATTCCTACATGGATGTGCCTCAGTGGTTATGCGTACATGCTCTGTGTGACGTTGAGCACTTTTCCTGAAGACAAATTTATTTTTTGTATTGTTCCTAGTTGATGTTGTAATGCATTGTGGATATTTTGACTATGTCCCTTCTGTATAACGGTATTGTAAAATAAAGCTAGTGTCTAGCTCGTCGGTGCAATACTCAGCTAGAATACCTGGTTCCTGGTGCCAGAGTGGAGGAAGCTGTATCTTAGCGGAAGCACCCAGGGGGGTGCCAGGCAGTCCATCACATTTGGTTGGCAGCGGTGAGATCTGCTTCCACCCTGCAGGCAGTCCAAACCACCACCGGGACCCAGTGGCAGATGATATCGAAGAGGTGTTCCAGGAGCTGGTTGCCATGGAAGCGGAGATCCAGTGATGAATGCAAGAGACGGTCCTCCCTACTTCCATGGATCAGCACTGGCTGCAGTTGGACTTGCGTATACTGCATAAACATTCCCAGGAGAGCAACCTTGGGAGGAATGGCTGACAGAGCTGGATAAGCTGGTCCAGATGAAAATGGTGCTGGACGATGGGTATCGGGTGCTGCAATGGTATGCTACCCAAGTGTGTCCGTGGCTGAAAAACAGTGATCCCATAGAAGGCTATGACTATGGCAGCCCCGGATCTATATTTGAGATGCTTCAGGAGAATCCACATTTCAGTAGTGCAGAGGAGTGGAAATGGGAAAACATCCAAGATTTTAGAGAGTTGGAACTTTCCAGTGAGCTCAGATTTGAAAAGTGACTTGGACTTTATAGTTACACAAGAATAGGAGCTGGAACAAGCATCTAAAAGACGAAGCTCAACAGTATGCCCCAGCACCCACTGGGCCCTAGGCCCTGGGCCCAAGGTCCGCCTGCCCGTGCCTTGGATTTTCAGCGATTTCAGAGACTGGGGATTTAATAGACTTTTCTGCTTAGGAGTAACAACACAGTGAGCCTCCAGCAGAAGAGCTGGCATCAGGGCAGAACATTGCTGAGCTCTGCCCTGCGCCTTCAGCAGCTCTGGGAAACCAAGGAGAGGAGATGGTGGACCTCTACCCCCCCCCCACCACCACCACCACCACCACCACCACCAGCTCCAAAGACTGGGGATTTTATAGAATTTTTTGCTGAGGAGGGACAATCCAGTGAGTCTCTAGCAGAGGAGCTGGCATCAAGGCAGAGTGCTGCTGACCTCTGCCTGCAACAATCGGTGGCCCTGGAGGATTTGTGAGAGGCCAACAAATTTTAATTTTGCTTACCAGCAGAAAAGCTGACATCAAAGCAGAGCACCACTGACCTTTGCCCAGCACCCACGGCACTTCACTCCCACTCAAAGGAGCCAGGGTGGATGGCCCCTCTCCCCAGCAACAGGCTGATGTAGTGAAGCTCCTACTCCCAGCTGAAGCGCTGGCAACAGGGCAGAGCACTGCTGGCCTCTGCATAGCACCTACAGTGTCTCCAGGGAGCTAGGGTAGTCGGCCCCTCCCCCCAAAAAGTTGATTAAACCAAAAGTCGAAAAAAGTTGTCCCTTCATCATTGAATGGCCAACCACACCAGCCAAAACATCCTGAAGAGCAAACTGATGGTTCCTTCAAACACTACGACTCATTCTCTCATGCTTTAAAACCCTACATTAAGGAATTCTAAGCCAATAGAGGATAGATGAATCAAAACAGGCCTGAAAAGACCTAGGAAAAAGAGTCACATACCTTCAGGTAGAGCCTGACGAGTAGAGGGAGACCTCTTGTACAGCCCTGGCTCAAGGACCATCCAAGTTACGACAGTGGCCGCGAGCGCAAGGCCAGGTAAGAGTGCCTGCAATATTCTCTGTTGGTAGCAGAGGTGAGTAGCTGGTGAGTAGCAGGACCGGACTGGGTCACTGAGCAGCAGATGACAGCAGGAACAGCAGATGCAGGTATGCTGTGGATGCAGCACAACGTCAGTGGAGCTACACAGAACTGGATGGCAGAAGACTGATGTAGGGGCAGACAAGCCAGGTCATACATGGAGGATCAGATATCATGTACCGGCAGGCAGAGAATGGTCAGTTTTCAGGCAACAGGAAATTTGGCAGATTAGCAGAAATAACAAGGTCAAGGCAAGCCAAAAGGTCAGAACTGGAGATAAGCAGCGTGGCCAGGAAGCTGGGTCAATATTAGATAAAATACAGCCACAGGAACAGAACACAAGGTAAAGTTGCAGATCAGACAGCACTGCACTAGTGCAGCTGCTGTCCTTATATAGGCCCATTGGTGCCAATGTAATGGCTAGTGCGCATCTGGCGAACATTCCCGCACAGGCGCGCATTTGCGCGCCCATCCCCAGCTCGACGAGCGCCCACAAGAGCGTACCCGCGCTAGTGCATCTGCCTAGTTACAGAGCGTTCCTGACAAAAAGCCTTTCAATTCATAATGTCTATACACAAAATCACCCTATGATGGCATATTTTTGGGAATGTTCACCAACTGGTGACCATAACATTCTAGGAATAATTTGTGAAAAAATGAGGCAAGAATGAGGGAACAAGAACTTAAGGAAAAATATATCATTCTTTATCTCAAGTAATAGATCCAGAATTCTTATTTTCCCAATACCACTCCTGACTGCTTGTAAAACAACAATATTTGGAGAAGGCCATTCACAATATAAATGCAAAATATGATCCTTAGGGTTCCTTAGGGTTTCTCCACTTTAGCCCTTGTGGGGAGATTAGCTTGTGGGGATCACCTTTTCTTGAAATGAAGGTCAGCATACAGGCAGTTTATTTAAAATCTGGAGGGTTGCCAGCTTTATTTACAGGTGGTTTGCAAAGTCATAAAAATAAACAAAACAGTAAAACAAATCCTTGCCGTCCGGTGCTAAACTAAACAGTACACTGCTCTCTATAAGGTGTGGGGCTGGTCCCCGACACCTACAAAACATGAGGTAAAGCAAATCTTTGTTTTCAATCAAAACAGAGAAAGAGTCTCAGGCCAGAGCACTTCTGTGCTCTCTTCCTGGTCATTTAAAGTCCACCTGAGCATGGACTCAAGTAGACTACAAGACCTGGACCCGAACCAAGCCTGTCTCAGAGGCTGGAAAAATCTGGGCCAAATTTCCAGTTCAGTCTCTGACAATAGAACGAATGCGAGGTGAAATATATTGATTATTCATGACCTCACCTCACATACGGTCACATATCCTCTACCTCTGCTCAAGCCCCTGTGGCTGAGCAATTGTCCCAAACATACAGTGCATGCGGGAGAGGGCATCTGAATTGTTTTGGCGCTTGCCCGGCCTATGCACTACTGTAAATTTAAAGGGCTGTAAAGCCAGGAACCACCTTGTCATGCAGCCATTTTTCTCTCTGTTGTCACACATCCACTTCAGCGGAGCATGGTCAGTGACCAGCCTAAATGACCTCCCCAACAAGTAATACTTCAGGGAGTCTAAGGCCCATTTAATAGAGAGGCACTCCTTTTTGACAATGGCATCGTTTTTTTCGTGCTTGTTCAGTTTCCGGCTCAGGTATGCAACCGGGTGTTCCTCACCATTTCTGTTCTGGGATAGTACAGCCCCTAGTCCCACCTCAGAGGCGTCCGTCTGTACCACAAACTCCTTTGTGAAGTCCGGGGTCACTAGTACCGGTAGTACACAAAGGGCTTGCTTTAATTTCTGGAACACCTCCTCGGCTTCAGGATTCCATTTAACCATGACCGACTCTCTACCCTTCGTCAGGTCGGTCAGAGGGGTGGCAATGGTGGCAAAGTTGGGTATAAACTGTAATACCCCGTAATGCCCAGGAAGGCCCGAAATTGTTTTTTGTTTACCGGTTGGGGCCATTTTTGAATTGCCTCAACCTTATTGGTCTGAGGCTTGACTAGTCCCCGGCCAATAATGTACCCAAGGTATTTGGCCTCCTTCAGGCCTATGGCACACTTTTTTGGGTTGGCCGTTTAGACCTGTTTTCCTAAGGGAATCTACCACTGCTTGTACTCGGGGCAGGTGCGATTCCCAATCTGGGCTGTGGATGACCACAACGTCCAAATAAGCAGCTGTATACGGGTGATGTGGTCTCAAAGGTTTGTCCATCATTTGCTGGAATGATGCAGAGGCTCCATGCAGGCCAAAAGGCATCCGCTTGTACTGAAACGAGCCCTCGGGAGTGGAAAAGGCAGTCTTCTCCTTGGCCGATTCAGTTAGCGGTATTTGCAATAGCCTTTCGTTAGGTCTAGGGTTGTTATGTGGTGGGCCTGTTCCAACCTGTCCACAAGTGCGTCGACCCGAGGCATCGGTATGCATTGAATTTAGACACGCTGTTGAGTTTCCTAAATTCGTTACAAAACCTGATGGTGCCATCAGGTTTTGGGACCAGCACTATGGGGCTCAACCACTCACTGTGGGATTCTTCTATCATGTCCAACTCTAACATATTTTTGATTTCCTTTGCGACTGCCTCTCACCTGGCCTCTGGGATTCTATATGGCTTTACATTTACACGAACCCCGGGTTCCGTCACTATGTCATGCTGGATCACGTTGGTCAGTCAGGGTAAGGGGGAAAAAATGTCTCTATTTTTGTACAAACGCCCTAACGTCACTTTGTTGTGCCACGGACAGGGAATCCGTTATGGGGACGTCAGGTGTCACCGGTGCCCGGTCTGAAGGAGGCAGGGATGCGGCCAATAAAGTCTCTCTGTCCTTCCAGGGCTTTAAGAGATTCAGATGATAAATTTGGTGTGGTTTCCTTTTCCCTGGCTGGTAGACTTTGTAGTTTACCTCCCCCACCCTTTCGACAACCTCAAAGGGACCCTGCCACTTGGCTAGGAACTTGCTTTCCACCGTGGGCACCAGTACCAACACTCTGCCCCCGGGGCTGAAAGTACGGACCTTGGCACCCCGATCATAGACCCTCCTCTGCACATCCTGGGCTCGCTCCATATGTTCTCGTACCTGGGGCAGGACACCTGCGATTCAATCCTGCAACGAGACATGCTCTATGATGCTTCTGTACGGGGTGGCCTCTCCTTCTCACGTTTCTTTGGCGAGTAGCCCCCTGGGATGTCTACCATACAAAAGCTCAAAGGGGGGGAATAGCCTGTGGATGCCTGAGGAACCTCACATATGTCAAACATGAAATAAGGTAGCAAAGAATCCCAGTTTCTCCCATCTTTGTCGACCACCTTTTTCAGCATACTTTTCAAAGTTTTATTAAATCTTTCGACAAGACCATCTGTTTGGGGGTGGTAGACAGAGGTACGGAGATGGGAGATTTTGTATAGCTTACACAGTTCCTTGGTAACCCTGGACATAAATGGGGTGCCCTGATCGGTTAAGAACCCATTTTAGGAGCCCCACTCGACTAAACACTCGGACTGGCTCCTTGGCGATAGCCTTAGCAGAGGTGTTACGCAAGGGAATGGCCTCAGGATAGCACGTCGCATAGTCCAGGATTACCAAAATATGCTGGTGACCCCAGGCAGACTTCACTACCGGCCCCACCAGGTCCATGCCAATTCTCTCAAACATGACCTCGATTATTGGTAGAGGAACAAGGGGACTGCGGAAATTTGGCGACAGTGCCGACATTTGGCACTCAGGGCATGATTCACAGTACTCCCTGACATCTACATACAACCTGGGCCAGAAAAATCTCTGGGCAATTCTCTCCTTGGTCTTTTTGATACCAAGATGTCCCCCCATTACATGACCATGGGCCAGGTCTAGCACCCTACGGAAGTGTTTGGAAACGAGTAGCTGTTCTACCACGTCCTTTGCCCGTTTCACCACCTGATACAGTAAATGTTTTTTTTAAGGGCCATGTAGGGGAGAGACACCCCCCAATTAGGATCCACTGGTACCCCATCCACCATCTTAATGTTTTTTCTGGCTCTCATGAGGGTGACATCTCGCAGTTGCTCGGTACAGAAATCCTCTCTCCTGACCTCTAAATCAGGTACCACATTCTGGCTACTCTCATTTTCAGGGTCAAAGGTGTCCTCCTGTTCATTACCCCCGGGCTGGCTTCCAGGTCCTCCGGCTCCCCAGCCATGACAGGGAAAGGAAGAGGATCTCCGGCTTCCTTGATCTCACCAACAGTATCCCCTTCTTTTTGGCAAAAAATTTCTGGTGAGAGTTCCCGTGCTTCCCCAGCAGGAAGGGCTTTATCTACCAGCCTCCCTTTGCTCTCCCATAAATTCCAAAAATGGGGAAAATCTCTCCCCACTAAAGCTTCATGAAGCAGCGAAGATACCACCCCCACTAAATGTGTTACACTTCCCCAGGGAGTATCAACCTCAACCACCGCGATCTGGTAGACCCGAGTGTCCCCGTGGATGGAGATTACCCCAATAGTACTGGGGTGTAGTTTTGTGGGGTTTACACAATCATCCCTGACTAGGGTCACCACACTACCAGAGTCTAGCAGGGCTGTGAGTGGCTTCCCATCCACTGAAATAACACACATTTGTTTTTCAATGCAAGTCTGACATGATGCAGTACATACGACCTGTGCAAACAGAGACATGAGTCTTTTCATATAAGCATAATTGCATTGCATAGGTTCATCATTTATAGGACAGTTTGCAGCAGTATGCCCTAAAGCATGGCAACAAAAACACCGTATATGCTCTACCCCCAGTCCTCTTAACAGTCCCAAAGACCTTCCTTGCTTCATTGGCCAGTCTCCAGGTCTAGGACCCACAGTCTCATCAGCTTTAACAGCAGTCTTATCTAACTTTTCCATGCTCTTGAACCCTAGAACAGTCTTACCAGAACGGCTGGGCGATCTTGTACCCCTAGACACACCGAAGTGGGGCGTAGACGGGTTCACCAAGTCCTCAGTAGCAATGTACCTCTCCACTAGGTCCACCAACTGGGTTGCAGTTTTTGGATCCCCCTGTCCGACCCACTTCCTCAGAGCAGCAGGGAGCGCACGCAGGTACTGGTCCATTACCACACGCTCCACGATCTGAGGGCCTGTCAAGGTCTCTGGCTGCAACCACTTCCTGGTGAGGTGGACCAGGTCAAACATTTGAGAACAGCGTGGCTGGTTGCTAGAGTAGGTCCACTGATGCACGCGCTGGGCCCAGACTGCCATAGTGACACCCAAGCGTGCGAGTATCTCTGTCTTCAGAGTCTCAAAGTCCTGGGCCTTATCCGGTTCCAGATCAAAATAGGCCTTTTGAGGTTCTCCTGTCAGAAATGGGGCCAACAGACTCGCCCACTGTTCTTTTGGCCATCCTTCGCGGACAGCAACTCTCTCAAAAGTCGCAAGGTATGCCTCGACATCATCAGCAGGTGTCATTTTCTGTAGGTGGTAGGAGACACGCACCATCTTTAGTTGCACTGGCACAGGAGGTGGGGACCCCTTTTTCAGTTCCACTAGAGCTTCTGCGAACTGCCAGTTCATCTCCTGCTGGGCCGCCTGTTGTGCTGCCGGCGACCACCTGTTGTGCTGCAGCGGCCTTTGCGACTTGGCGGTTCATCTCCTGCTGGGTGGCCTGTTGTGCTGCAGCGACCGCCTGTTGTGCTGCAGTGGCCTCTGCGACTTGGCAGTTGGTTTCCTGCTGAGCTGCATTGGCCTGTAGCAGGGCCTTTATCATTTACTCCATCTTCAGTAATTGCCCGCTGAATCCATCAAGTGTGGGGAGATTAGCTTGTGAGCATCACCTTTTCTTGAAATGAAGGTCAGCGTACAGGCAGTTTCTTTAAAATCTGGAGGGTTGCCAGCTTTATTTACAGGTGGTTTGCAAAGTCATAAAAATAAACAAAACAGTAAAGCAAACCCTTGCCGTCTGGCACTAAACTAAACAGTACATTGCTCTCTATACGGTGTGGCTGGTCCCCGTCCCCCACAAAACATGAGGTAAAGCAAACCTTCGTTTTCAATCCAAACAAACAGGGCTCCTCTCTCTCAGATTCTCTTCTGAGTCTCAGGCCAGAGCACTGCTGTGCTCTCTTCCTGGTCATTTAAAGTCCACCTGAGAGTGGACTCAAGTGGACCACAAGACCCGGACCGGAACCAAGCCTGCCACAGAGGCTGGAAAAATCCGGGCCGGATTTAGGTTCAGTCTCTGACAATAGAACAAATGCGAGGTGAAATATATACAGGACCTTGGCAAACCACTGATTCCAGAAAGGAAGAAAATGCCTCAGAGTAAAAGCATGATAAAGAGATTTCCTTGGCCATACATCTGTTAAAATAAAAGTTTCCATTAAAATGAAAACATAAAGAGTTGAATTGACCAGGAGAACACAACATTCTTATTTTATTTCAGATTTTGCTGAAAGAGAGCCTCTACTGAATTTCCTTAATACAAACTGTCATCAAATGAAGTATAAATTACTGGAGCTCTTGTCTGAAGTATCAAAGCTGCTTGTCGACTTCATCATTCAAGGACTTACCATTAGTATAGAAAAGGTGATATATTAGCTGGAAGGCCCAAGGTTACTTTTTTGGACCCACACCTATAGGGGACAAATAAAAAGGTGGGAAGCTAAAAGGTCCTGATATTCTGCCTAGTTCCAACTCTTTCTCAATTTTAACAAGTAGCACAAAGAAACCTTCTTCAAAACCCTCTAAAACTAGAGACACTATCTTGCTTTCTGGAAAATGTTTTAGCCAGAACTGCATTTCTGACAGCTTCACTGGTATCTACTCTTTTTGAATTAAAGTGATTAGAAGGCCTAAACATTTTTTACATTTCATGCATTCCTTACACTGAAGTAAAAAAGATTTAGGTAGTAGAATCTCTGCCTCACCCCCCCCCCCCCTTTCACTTACCCGAGCCCTCATTCGAGCCAGCGCTGTTCCCATTTGCAGCGGTTCTCTCCCCTCACTTTCTGGTCTAGTAGACTTTGCTGAGGCAGCAGGAGCTATTGGCTCCCATTGCTGTCAATCAAAGCCAGTGATGAGGGGGCAGGGTCAAGTCCCACTGTTTGTGTCAATAGAGAGGCTCGGGAGCGAGTATGCATTAGTTCCCCCATAGGGAGCGGCTTCTTATGGGGCACCCGCCAAAGAGCAGGAGCCAGAAGCCCTGGCAGGAGACCAGAGAAGAGGACCACTCTGTGCAATTCCATTGCACAGAGCAGGTAAGTATAAACCTGTATGTTATGTATCAAAAAAAATGTTTGCATTTACAATCACTTTAAATGCTTTGGAAGGGAATTGTTTGGAAAAGGCAGCTTTCTTAGAGTAATGGAATTCTGCATGTCTGTATTTAAAATTGGAAGAGAATTTGCCCTGGGCTTCATTGAAAGCACAGCAGACTCCTTTATGAAAAGAAGTCTGACTGCTGGTTTCTGGCATTATTTGGGGGGGGGGGTTAAAGGTTGGGGCAACATTAATTTTATCCATAGCCCAACGTCCTTGGCATCCTATTTTAGATGGATGATGGATAAATAGTAAAGCTTTTCACAAAAAGGTGCAAAAATGGTGTTATTCCTTCGGTACAAAATCTGTATGTTGAAACATGCCACTGCGTTATTCAAGGAACCTTGCTCCATTACTGCTGAATATATGCAAAGATCAGAAGTAAATAATTGTAAATGTATTATTGTTTTGAAAAGAGAGAGAGAGCTGGAAGTCAGAGACACCTGAGGTGATGCCTGTGATGCCTTCCCTTGTGGGCCACCTACCTAAGCATTGGTGGTCCCAGGAGGAGTAAGCTAAAAAAAAACTGCTGTATAATCATAGACACCATACCCTTAAATCTAAAACCATACTTTCATTAGTGAATGGATTTTTTGGGAGCCAAATATACATTCCACAGTTCTATTTTATTCAAATGGAAAAAACAAAACAAAATGAATCCAATCTGTAAAACCCACATAATATTAATTATATAAAATCAAGATCACAAAGTAAATTGCAGTTATCCCTGGTAGCTTGCCTGTGAGATTCTGAATTTGCTGGGTTTGGGGCGCATGCCAGGATCTGGCTGTGCTGTCACTGGCTCCAGCACATGCCGATCAGCGGATCCCAGCCAATGATTCATGAGATCAGAAAAGCAGGGAACAAAAACCATCACATCTCTTAGTAAAAGCAGCACACAGTCAACACATATTATTAGCACTGATCGCTGTATTAGTATGTGTCAGTTAGTCCTCTGCACTATCACAGTCCCACTATAAATCGCTGATCACCATTACTAGTATTTAAAAAAAAAAATCCAGTATCTATACCATTGTTTGTAGATGCTTAAAGTTTCACGCAAACCAATTAATATACACTTATTGGGATTTTTTTTATACCAAAGACATGTAGCGGAATACATTTTGGCCTAAATTTAAGACATTTTTATTTTTAATTTTATTTTGGATATGTTTTATAGCTGAAAGTAAAAAATATTGTTTTTTGGGGTTTTTAAGTTTTTATGTCTTTTTTCATTTTATATAGCAAAACATTTTTAAACCCAGTGGTGATCAAATGCCACCAAAAGAAAGCTCTTTTTGTGTGAAAAAAATGATATAAATTTTGTTAGCATACAGCATTGCATGGCCACGCAATCGCCAGTTAAAGTAGCACAGTGCCGAACTGCAAAAAATGGCCTGGTCATGAAAGGGGTAAAATCTTAAGCTTAAGTGGTTAATCAGCTGCTTCAAAACATTGTTGTTATATGTTGAGAAAATCTCCTAAAAGATAAACAATCGTTTTTTACATCATTTGTATACACTGCTTACATAGCGATACTACCATGATGACAGCTGTATTGATGCATTTCATGGTTAGCTTCTTTAAAATACAAGGAAACAGAATAATCTACGATGTAAATATAACACGTTAATTTAGTAATACTTTAAAAACTTGAGTCAAAACAAAATAGTTTGCAATCAGTTTTTACTCACATATTTGATAAAACTACCATGTGTTTTTATTAGGTTACAGAGGAAGCGGAGAGAATCTATATGTGGGTCACAAAGGCAGGATATCGTCAACAGCCCTACTAAGTAATAATACTAACGGAAGATTCACTTTTAAATATACATTGATTCCCCAGACAGGTATATTCCCTAACTGTAATATTAAAAGTTACCTGTAGGTGGCAGCTGTGGTGTAACTTTCTGCCTTCATCCAGCATAGGGTAAGATTGCAGCACAATCACTTTATATACTGAAAGTAGCTAAGCTGTTTTAGTAAGGAGAATAATAATAATATTATTGGGGAGGTCACCCAATCAAAAGCCCTCCATATTAAGGTGACCAGATTTTTAAAAAATGAAATCCAAGGACTTTCTTTTTCTTTTTTCTAGTAATGGTGGCGATCAGCGACTTATAGCGGGACTGAGATATTATTTTGTGGGAACCAGTGACACTAATACAGTGATCAGTGCTAAAAATATGCACTGTCACTGTATTAATGACACTGACTGGGAAGGAGTTAACATCTAGGGCGATCAAAGGGTTAAATGTGTGCCTCACTGTGGGGGACGTGATTTTACTAGGGGAAGCCATAGATCCCTGTCCCTGCTTTGCAGGAACACAGGATCAATGTCTTCCATACTGACAGAAGGGTGATCTGCCTTGTTTACTTAGGCAGACCGCCGTTCTGCCTCTGTACAGAATGATTGGCTCTGATACGTGATCCTGCATTTCTCTGTATATCTACAAATGATCCTGCGCAGCGCGACCGCAGTGTAGCAGTAGATGTGCTATGAGACGGTCAGCAACTGGTTAAGATCATCAGCATTATGATAACTCACAGGCAGCAGGCACTCTATTATGGCTCTGGCTAGCAGTGCACTGTCACACTGTGTCACATAACATGGCTGCTGGGTGCTGATTTTGTTATGTGACACAGTGTGACAGTGCAGTGCCAGCTAGAGCCATGATAGAGTGCCTGTGAGCTATGATACCATCCATTATGCCACACAGACAGACACAGTGCAATGTAGTCTATTCAGAGACACCCCCAAAGCACACCTGTGTTGAAGCTTTGAAGGCACTGGCAGCCCCATGATCAGATCTGCTTCCGTTCTGTTCTTGCTGCTGGACACTGTCAGCTGAGCTCAGCTGCCTCTCTCTGCCTGCATAGTTGCCAACATTGTAAAAAAAAAATGTGGGACACTTTTGTGGCTGTAGGCGGAGCTGTCCAATAATTAGGGGGCGGGGCATTCACCAGCAGGCGTGGCCTATCAAAAACAGACAAGTGCGGCGCGCGAAGCGCGTCGCGCCGAAAAATGGGCGTGGTTTACGCGAAATTGTGGGCGTGGCTTAAATGGGCGTGGCTCTAGAGGGTGTGGTTAGAGTCTGAAATGAATGAGGGATGGAGAGGGGGGGAGAGGGGGAGAGAGAGGGAAATGACGGGACAGCAGCCCCAGATCCTACACAATAAAAATATGTGTATTCTAGAAAGTTTAACAATCAGCAGATAAAGATACTCCAAACACCTGGTGTTAATGCTTCAATCATCCCGGCACCATGGTTGTTATGGTGTCAGGATGATTGAAGCGCATTATTTCTATTATTACATTGTAATATAAAATGAAATCATTCAACTCACCATAATGCAGAATCAGTGGGATCCCTGAGCGTGTCACCTGCCACGTCGCCTGCCACCAGCCGTCCGTCCTTGCTTCAGATGTCCGAGCAGAGTCCGTCCTTGCATCAGGTGCCCCCAGCGGAGCCCCCCTCACACCAGGAGTCCCCGGCGGAGCCCCCCTCACATCAGGAGTCCCCGGCGGAGCCCCCCTCACATCAGGAGTCCCCGGCGGAGCCCCCCTCACATCAGAAGTCCCCAGCGGAGCCCCCCTCACATCAGGAGTCCCCGGCGGAGCCCCCCTCACATCAGGTGTCCCCGGCTGAGCCCCCCCTCACATCAGAAGTCCCCAGTGGAGCCCCCCTCACATCAGAAGTCCCCAGTGGAGCCCCCCTCACATCAGAAGTCCCCAGCGGAGCCCCCCTCACACCAGGAGTCCCCGGCGGAGCCCCCCCTCACATCAGGAGTCCCCGGCGGAGCCCCCCCTCACACCAGGAGTCCCCGGCGGAGCCCCCCCTCACATCAGGAGTCCCCGGCGGAGCCCCCCCTCACATCAGGAGTCCCCGACGGAGCCCCCCCTCACATCAGGAGTCCCCGGCGGAGCTCCCCCTCACATCAGGTGTCCCCAGTGCCCCCGCCTCACATCAGGAGTCCCCAGTGCCCCCCCACTCACATCAGGTGTCCCCAGTGCCCCCCCACTCACATCAGGTGTCCCCAGTGCCCCCCCCTCACATCAGGTGTCCCCAGTGCCCCCCCCACTCACATCAGGTGTCCCCCCCTCACATCAGGTGTCCCCCACTCACATCAGGTGTCCCCCACTCACATCAGGTGTCCCCAGTGCCCCCCCCCACTCACATCAGGTGTCCCCAGTGCCCCCCCCACTCACATCAGGTGTCCCCCCTCACATCAGGTGTCCCCAGTGCCCCCCCCCCCTCACATCAGGTGTCCCCCCCTCACATCAGGTGTCCCCAGTGCCCCCCCCCTCACATCACAGGTGTCCCCAGTGCCCCCCCCACTCACATCAGGTGTCCCCAGTGCCCCCCCCCTCACATCAGGTGTCCCCCCCTCACATCAGGTGTCCCCAGTGCCCCCCCCTCACATCAGGTGTCCCCAGTGCCCCCCCACTCACATCAGGTGTCCCCAGTGCCCCCCCACTCACATCAGGTGTCCCCAGTGCCCCCCCCCTCACATCAGGTGTCCCCCCCTCACATCAGGTGTCCCCAGTGCCCCCCCCACTCACATCAGGTGTCCCCCCCTCACATCAGGTGTCCCCCACTCACATCAGGTGTCCCCCACTCACATCAGGTGTCCCCAGTGCCCCCCCCACTCACATCAGGTGTCCCCCCTCACATCAGGTGTCCCCAGTGCCCCCCCCCTCACATCAGGTGTCCCCCCCTCACATCAGGTGTCCCCAGTGCCCCGCCCCCTCACATCTCAGGTGTCCCCAGTGCCCCCCCCCACTCACATCAGGTGTCCCCAGTGCCCCCCCCTCACATCAGGTGTCCCCCCCTCACATCAGGTGTCCCCAGTGCCCCCCCCACTCACATCAGGTGTCCCCCCCTCACATCAGGTGTCCCCCACTCACATCAGGTGTCCCCCACTCACATCAGGTGTCCCCAGTGCCCCCCCCCACTCACATCAGGTGTCCCCAGTGCCCCCCCCACTCACATCAGGTGTCCCCCCTCACATCAGGTGTCCCCAGTGCCCCCCCCCCCTCACATCAGGTGTCCCCCCCTCACATCAGGTGTCCCCAGTGCTCCCCCCCTCACATCAGGTGTCCCCAGTGCCCCCCCCCCTCACATCACAGGTGTCCCCTGTGCCCCCCCACTCACATCGTGTCCCACAGCGGTGCGCGCGCTCACCCCCCACCTAGAACCCCCGCCCCTTTCCATATCAGACTGGCAGCGGGGCGGGGGGTAGGCGGGGCGAGGCGGAGCGGGGCGGGCCGAGGCGAGGCGGGGCGAGGCGGAGCGGAGCGGGGGGTGGGCGGCGACGCAGAAGCTTCGTCTAGCCCCCCCCCCCCAGCCGTCTTCCTGAACTCCAACAAAATGGCGGCCGGCGGAGACAATGTCTCCGCCGGCCGCCGACCTCTAGCGGCGGCGGCAGCGGCGGCGGTTTCAAAAACCGGAACCGAATTTTTGCCGGGACGCCACAAATCCGGGAATGAAGTCCAAGTCCCGGGAATGTCCCGGGAAATTCGGGACAGTTGGCAGCTATGTGCCTGTCTCCACCAGCAGAGCTGAGCGGAAGAATATCACTCTGCTGGGGAAGGCAACGAGATAGGCAGGCGGCTGGCCAGGACTTGAGCCAATGCAGAAGAACATGCGAGCGGGAGCGAAATGGAAATGCGCCAGAAATAGTCCCTCCGCTCTGATCAGCACATTATCATCAGAAAGGGGCACAGATAATGGAAAAAATACACCTCCCTAAGCTAGTAGGAGCAGCGGAGCGGGGGGGGGGTGTAATTCAGATTTTTTTTTAAATTCTGCACTGACTGTCTTTGAATATGCCTGGGCCCCTGTTCAAACCCAATCCGGGGGACAAAACCGGGGACAGACTTGGTCCAGGCACAGTGTCCTCAGTCCGGGGCCTGTCCCCAGCAACAGGGGATGTCTGGTCACCCTACTCTATGTCCCCAAGACAATTTACTAATACATTTAATTTAATAAAGGCCTTGTGCTTCCTTACCTTACATGAGGCTTGTTTCCTGCAACCTTTACAATAGATTCCATCACTGGCTGACAGTGGCTACATTGAGCTTCTGGGCTATCTAAATATCCCCCTCCCCTATCGCCACCAGCCACACCGCCTTGTACTGCGCAAGTGTGGAGCGCCTGTTGCCATCTTGCTACATCTGCACATGTGCAGTAATCCTCCTGTCATTTTGGTCCACCCAGAGGTAGGTAGAGGGCAGCAAACCTCCTGGTCCACTTACTGGGGCCTCTCAGGTCACACCTAAAGACCCTCTAAACCTGCTCAACCCCCTATCCTCTTAAGCATATGTTAGGGGAAAATTAAGCTGCCAAAATGATAGTCCACCTGACCTACATCCCCCAAATAGGGGAGATCCCTAGTGGCCAGATAAAAAACTGCACCAGAGGTGCAGGGGTCATACATTTTTGGTAATCCTGCATTTTTGACCATCTGGTGGAGGTCTCTTAGTTTGCTTTGGCACTCATTTCAGCACTCTTGGTGGAACATTTCCATTATCCAAATACCTACACATAGGGGGTTATTTATGAAAGGCAAATCCACTTAGCACTTGGAAGTGCAGCCGCTGTAAATCTGAGGGGTAGATCTGAAATGAGGGGAAGCTCTGCTGATTTTATCATCCAATCATGTGCAAGCTAATATGCTGTTTTTTATACTCCTTGCATGTCCCCCTCGGATTTACAGCGATTGCACTTCCAAATAACCCCCATAGTGTGGACTTTTGCACTATTACTTTTGTGTTCTTTTGTTTTGTATTTTTTATGTTAAAGCGGGGGTCCACCTACATCAACCTAAAAAAAAATATTAAAAGCCAGCAGCTACAAATACTGCAGCTGCTGACTTTTAATACATGGCCACTTACCTGTCCCAGGGTGCAGCGATGTCGGCAGCAGACGGCGATAACCTGCTCGGTTCTTGGCAGCTGCCACCGCCATCCTAGGTGAGGGAATCAGGAAGTGAAGCGTTGCGGCTTCACTTCCCGGTTCCCTACTGCGCATGCGCGAGTCGCGCTGCGCATCGTAACTGGTCCCCGCTATCTCCTGGGACCTGTGTGTTTCCCAGGAGACAGTGCGGAGGGACAGGAAGAGGCATAGACTCCCGTGGGAGTCTATGCCGGAAGTGGATGCAAATACCTGTCTTAGACAGGTATCTGCACCCCCCTCCCCCCTGAAAGGTGCCAAATGTGACACCGGAGGGGGGGAGGGTTTCGAAAAGCGAAAGTTCCATTTTTGTGTGGAACTCCGCTTTAAATTGTATAATTTATTGATTAGCGCAACACAGTTGGTGTATAAAGTTTTTGATGTTAAATATCACACCCGATAGTCCTATAGCCCTTTTAACATCTTAATTAATACTTTGAATACACATATTGGATGTGGGACCTAAAGCATGCTATAGATGAGTCAAAAACCGAACGGAAATTCTTGGTTGTTAGTTTTTTGCATCACTAGTGTGCCAGCTGTGAGACTTGACTTTGAAGCCACAATCTAAAATGCCTGATCCAATATGCTGGGTTTTGTTTAAAAAAACAAAACAAATGATGATACGTTCGTATGCATCACTTTTCGATCGACAGAACGTTCAGTTCTTGACTCGTTTATGTCCGGCCTAAGGGTAGGGATTACCTTTATGTCCGGCCTAAAAATGCAGGATTACCAAAAATTTATGACCCCTGCACCTCTGGTGCAGTTTTTTATCTGGCCACTAGGGATCTCCCCTATTTTGGGGATGTAGGTCAGGTGGACTATCATTTTGGCAGCTTAATTTTCCCCTAACATATGCTTAAGATTTCTCTTTTCCTCCTTGTTCCATTCTGATTTTTTCTGGAGGATAGGGGGTTGAGCAGGTTTAGAGGGTCTTTAGGTGAGAGCCTGGGAAAGAAACAGCATGGGCGAACACCCAGATTATTGGCGAACCCCCACACCCTAGACGTCCATACAACTCACATATTTCAGAGATCACAGTCTGATCATTATATCTACCCTTAGGCCGGACATAAACGAGTCAAGAACTGAACGTTCTGTCGATCGAAAAGTGATGCATACGAACGTGACATCATTTGTTTTGTTTTTTTAAACAAAACCCAGCATATTGGATCAGGCATTTTAGATTGTGGCTTCAAAGTCAAGTCTCACAGCTGGCACACTAGTGATACAAAAAACTAACAACCAAGAATTTCCGTTCGGTTTTTGACTCATCTATAGCACGCTTTAGGTCCCACATCCAATATGTGTATTCAAAGTATTAATCAGATGTTAAAAGGGCTACAGGACTATCGGGTGTGATATTTAACATCAAAAACTTTATACACCAACTGTGTTGCGCTAATCAATAAATTATACAATTTAACCTAAAAAATACAAAACAAAAGAACACAAAAGTAATAGTGCAAAAGTCCACACTATGGGGGTTATTTACGAAAGGCAAATCCACTTTGCACTACAAGTGCACTTGAAAGTGCACTTGGAAGTGCAATCGCTGTAAATCCGAGAGGGACATGCAAGGAGTATAAAAAACAGCATATTAGCTTGCACATGATTGGATGATAAAATCAGCAGAGCTTCCCCTCATTTCAGATCTACCCCTCAGATTTACAGCGGCTGCACTTCCAAGTGGTAAGTGGATTTGCCTTTCGTAAATAACCCCCTATGTGTAGGTATTTGGATAATGGAAATGTTCCACCAAGAGTGCTGAAATGAGTGCCACAGCAAACTAAGAGACCTCCACCAGATGGTCAAAAATGCAGGATTACCAAAAATGTATGACCCCTAACAAAGTCATAAACAGCATATAGTACAAGAATCCACGTCAGCCTGGTCTCCCCCATTCCTCCACAGCTCCACAGGATTACACGGTGGCTCGATTGTTCATACAGCGCTTCCCTTTCCAGCCTCCAGCCACATATGCTCAAAGGGAGACAAAAAAGCAAACACTCCATATAGTGTAAAATCACCATAAAAAACTTTTATTTACAAGTATATATTTCACTTACTGTATAAGCATCACTGGGTAATTGCGCACTTCTATTGTCTATAGAACCTAGATTGCTTCAGTAAAGAGAGAAGGTTGGCAAAAACAATCCCTACTTGTATTTCTAGATCATTAGTATTGTTCCATCATAAAATAACTGTAAATAAATAATCTAATCAGTGCATACATATAATCTAATCATCTACTGCATACAAAAATCTCATTAAACATTGTAATTATATACAGTATGAACATTGGGACAGCTATGTTTGCGCATTACATATTCAAGCTCTGCTTCCTGCTTTGCAATGCTACACAAAGATAGACTTGCATTGAGAGAAGAATAAGTGAAACTCAATGAGTCACTTTTTTTAATACGATTACAAATACCAGCATGTAAAAATCTGAACTTTAGGGTGAATATTATTCATTGTAATAACTCTAAATACATCAGGTAAAATAAGTATTGAACATGTCACCATTTTCCTAGGTAAATATATTTCTAAAGGTGCTACTGACATGATATTTTCACCACATGTAAAACAAATAAGTTCAGAAACTAAGTTATGTGTAATAAAAATGAATGACACAGGGAAAAAGTATTGAACACATGCAGGGCCATCTTTAATATTGATTGGACCCTGGGCAAAAATTTTCTTGCCCCCCCCCATGCAATTTCGCTCTCCACCTGCTCTGAGACATACAATAAATAGCAACTGGACTCAAAATCAGTTTACTGTATCAGATCAGGGAGCAATTGCGATTGGTTGCCAGAGGTTACAGTATATCATTACAGCTTACTGACTGGTTGCTAGAGGTTACAGCACACATATGGCTCACTGATTAGTTGCTAGAGGTTACAACACATGATTTCTGCTTGTTGATTGGTTACTAGAGATTACTGTACAGTAATACTGCTCACTGATTGGTTGCTAGAGGTTACAGCACACCATCTCCTCACTGCCTGCACACTATGGACTGGGAGGTGAGGGGACCCATCAATAGACAGAAAACTCCAAGGGATCCTAGAACTCCGGGGATCAGTGGCAGTGCTGGGGGGGAAGGGAGTGTGAGATCAATGGCAATGCTAATTCTTTTTACTGACTACCAATATAAAGAGGAGTTTCAACACTGGCCACCAATGTAATAGGGGTTTACACTGACCACTAATGTAATAGAAGCATTAACAGTAACCACAAATGTAAGGAGGGATTTACACTGACCACTAATGTAAGGGGAGCATTCACACTGGCCACTAGTGTGAAAGAAAGAATTCTACACCAAGCCCCAATGTAATGAGAAGATTTACAGTGACCACCAATGTAACTGAGACGTGTAGCCTGCGTTCACATGTGTGTGCTGTGAACACATGCAAAATCACTGTCCTGACACCACAGAAATGTGCTGCCCTTTAGCAGATACACAGCAGTGCCTCTGCACCCCCAAACCTCCCCCATCCTCTCCACTCCCACCCTCCCCTTTAACTCTACCTGCCACCCACCTTCCTTACCTCCATACATCCACTCCTTGCTCACCTGTGCACCCCAAACTGTAATTCCTTCTCTGCCTACCCCTGCACACCCCACACTACCCCCCCCCCCCCCCCCCACCACCACCACCAATTTGCTTACCTTTGCAGAACAGGCTGATGGTAGGCTTAATGACCACAGTTGCAGGCAGGACTTTCAACCATGCCCCTCCCCAGTGGGCAGCATTCAGTATAGGTGATGGTGGGTTTGACCTCAGGGGGGCATGATATGCATAAGAATGTCACCTTTTTTTACATATCAATGCTGCCGAACGCTTCTATTTACATATAAATGCAGCCGCTATTTACATATGAATGCCGGTTATTTACATGTGAACACAGGGTCTGCAGGTGAGTCATCCGTACACAACAATAGGGCAGAGCTGGGCAGCATTAGTAGCAGCAGTTCACACTGAGATAACAGGACACAGCACAGGACTAAAACTTCAAGGGACAAGGGAATTTAAACCAGGATAGTTGGCAAGTATGAGGCAGCTGCTTTGGGCCCCACAACAATGCAGGGCCCAGGGCAGCTGCCCCTTTTGCCCTGCTTTAAAGACGGCCCTGAACACATGGAGAAAGGGAGGTGCAAAAAGGCATGGAAAGCCAAGAGACCAGCTGAAATCTATCAGTAATTAGAAAGCAATCCTGCCCCCTGTCAGTGGAAATTAATATCAGTTGGTTCAGTCTCAACTGATCATGGGGCTGTTTTTCAGCATAGGGTACTGGCAAACTTCATATCATTGAAGGATGAATGGAAAAATGTACCAAGATATTCTTAATAAGTGTGAGTGCAATGCATGTCAAGCAGAGCACTCCAGATGATCCAACATTGTAATGTGAGTGTAATGCTTGACAAGCAGAGAACTACATGCGATCCAACATTGTAGTGTGTAACACAAATACCGCGTACACACGATTAGAAATTCAGCCAGCAAAAGACAGATGAAAGCTTTTGGTCGTTAAATGCGACCATGTGTATGCTCCATCGGACTTTTGCTGGCGGAATTCCAGGCAGCAAAAGATTGAGAGCAGGTTCTCAACTTTTCGGCCAGAGAAAGTTCCTATCCGAAAATGCGATCGTCTGTGCAAATTCCGACACGCAAAATTCCTACACATGCTCGGAAACAATTCTACACATGCTCAGAAGCATTGAACTACATTTTTTTGGCCCGTCGTAGTGTTGTACGTCACCGCGTTCTTGACGGTCGAAAGTTCAGAGAACTTTTGTGTGACCGTGTGTATGCAAGGCAAGCTTGAGCGGAATTCCGTCGGAAAACCATCCAAGTTTGACATATGACAATGACATATTTAACATACTAATCATGGGCAAATTTTCAGTTTTGACTGGAATTCCATCTTAAAGTGGTTTTGATGTGGTCATTGTAGATGACAAATATACACTCACATTGGAACATGATAGCAAGTGAGTTCAGTTACAAATATAAAAATAATTAGAGGAGGCTAATCTCCACTCTTGGGGTGTTGATATGAAGAATCTTAGCCTTGCTACTAATAATTTTCACAGGTAATTACATTCAGAATTGTTCGTATGTTTTGCATTAATTGAGTCAATTCTTCACTCTGGTGATCTTCATCCGTCAGGTTGTTTTGTAAGAGAGTAAGGATGTGAAGAACCCATGCCTTGGGGTATCGCTTCCATTTGTAAGATTGAAGATTTCCAAAATTATCCTGCACAAAGGAGAAGAATTCTTCATCCTCTGTAAATTTCATGACAACGGTCAGGTTTTTCTTTGTGTTCATTAATTCTGCGATGTTCTTCATTCCATGTTCAGTGAACGCATTCATGCATAATCTAGAGACAAACACCAAAATATTAATAATATTCTAATATTGGGTTACTGCTATAAAAAGGGTTAGGTCACCTTTACTGACTGTTGCCACAAGACTCCCTCTGTATTACCATGTTCTCTGCAAGACAGAGAGGGGAGGGCAATGGAATGGAAGGAGCAGCTGAAAGAGTAAGCATTCTTTTCCAAAACAGTACTGCATGGTAATGTTTTGAGGACGCTGTATTGCACAGACAGGTTTGTGGTAAAAGTCAGTAAGGGTGAACTAACCCTTTCAGATATTTTTTAGCTCAGGATTTCTCAACAGATGCTAAGACAAAGGCACAACCCAATACAGATAGAATAAACAGCAATGAAATTAGAAAAGTACCTAAAAATTGATGGGTATTAAACTTGTCCCACTAGTTTGTTTTAATTTTTCAGTGGAATTGGTAGAATTCTATGGAGTTAGTGGTGTTTTATTTAAATTTAAATTTAAAAAATAAACATTTTATATATTGCAGCTTAAATCGGAGTTCCACCGAAAAAAAAAAAATCAAAGTCAGCAGCTACAAATACTGTAGCTGCTAATTTTTAAAATTATTATTATTATTATTATATAATATTTTATAGCGCCAACAGTTTGCGCAGGGCTTTACAACACGAGGGCAGACATTACACCTGCAATACAGATCAATACAGGAGGGATCAGGGGGCCTTGCTCATTAGAGCTTACAATCTAGAAGGGAGGGTCAATTGGAACAAAAGTTAATAACTGTGGGGAGTAAGCTTATGGAGAAAATGAAAATACAGTTGTTAGGTGTGGGTAGGCTTCTCTGAAGAGAAGGGTTTTCAGGGATCCTCTAAAAGCTAATAGAGTAGGAGATAATTGGACAGGTTGGGGTAAGGCATTCCATAGGATTGGAGAGGCTTTGGAAAAGTCCTGGAGGCGAGCATAGGAGGAGGTGACGAGGGAGCTAGAGAGCAGAAGGTCTTGAGAGGAATGAAGAGAACGAGTGGGTTGGTACAGTGGGAATGGAAAGTATTCAGACCCCCTTAAATTTTTCACTCTTTGTTATATTGCAGCCATTTGCTAAAATCATTTAAGTTCATTTTTTTCCTCATTAATGTACACATAGCACCCCATATTGACAGAAAAACACAGAATTGTTGACATTTTTGCAGATTTATTATAAAAGAAAAACTGAAATATCACATGGTCCTAAGTATTCAGACCCTTTGCTGTGACACTCATATTTAACTCAGGTGCTGTCCATTTCTTCTGATCATCCTTGAGATGGTTCTACACCTTCATTTGAGTCCAGCTGTGTTTGATTATACTGATTGGACTTGATTAGGAAAGCCACACACCTGTCTATGTAAGACCTTACAGCTCACAGTGCATGTCAGAGCAAATGAGAATCATGAGGTCTGAAACTGCAATATATTACATTTATTTTTTAGGGTTGGGATATTCTTTAGTAAAGGCCCCTTTCACACTTGTATGACCTGAAGGTAGCTCGACTTTGACACAACTTTGACATGACTTGAAGCAATGCCTGTGTAATCTTGAGGTCTATGGAGCTTAAGTCGCATCAAAGTCGGACCAAAGTAGTTCAGGGACTACTTTGAAGTCGCTGTGACTTGAAGTCGCACAGATATAAATGGTACTCATTAGAAATCATGGGGTACTTGTCATGTGACTTTGCAGTCCCAAGTCACAGGACAAGTCGCACAAGTGTGAAAGTGGCCTAAATGCGTTGTGTTTCTTACCTTAGATTATGCCTATAATAAGGCTTATCTGTAGATAAAGTGAATATCTCCTAAATGTGCACCATGTAGCAGCCGGTGATGTCCATTGAGAGAGCTGTGCCACGGCCATGACTCCCGTGCACATGCGCAGGAGTGACATCATCACAGATCGCTCATTCAAACGGTCAGAACCTGTGAAACCGGCAGGAAGACTGGATGAAGATAGAATAGCTGTCAGTGGTGACAGCACACCACTGGAGGGATCAATTTTTTAGGTAAGTCTGTCATATTATGCTAGTATGCTAGTAACACACCTCCTGTATTAGAGTGCCTCCAATCTGAATGAAGGAGCACAGGGACACCTTTGGCATTGTCAGTTTTGTGGGGGGAGTGCCATAATTGTGGTCTGGTCATTCAAATGTCTGGAAACCCGGAAGGAAGACCAGGTGATGGAAACAACGGGAGTGGTGTCAGCATGCCACTGGAGGGCTTCGTTTGTGAGATAAGTCTGTCATAATGTGCTAGCATGTGGGGCATACTAGCATATTATGGCATTAACCTGCAGAGGGACATTTTTTTTTCTTAAAGTGGTTGTAAACCTCAGAAATTAAATGTTTACAAAGTATATCCCTCTATATTGTGCACTTTTCTCAATTAAGAGCACTAAGTTTCAATTCTGTCTGCTCCCTCATTCCTCTGCTATCAGCTTGAATCACTTCTGACAAATTTTCCTGACACCAAGAAAAAATAGGTGACAGGGGAGGGACCTCCAGCTGATTGACATAGAGACTAGGGTGGTGACACGAACTTTATGGAAGGAGACCACCAGCCCACATCCCTATATTCATATACACTAGAAGATTTTTCCTCTTAAGTGGGATTTTAAAGGGCGGAGGTCTCAGAAAAGTATAACAGAAAATATAAAAAATATCAAAATTTTATTGTATCAAAGATGTAAAAGTATGACATATACTAAGGCACATAAGTAAAAACAAATATGGATGCCACAATTTACAAGTATTGATAATACAACCAGGATATACACGCCAAGTCGACAGAGCTACACATAACCCCACAGAGGCTGTATCAGCAAGGAGCTAATTGACAGTGCAGGCCCAACGCGTTTCGAGGTTGCTACCTCTTCTTCAGGTGCTGGAGGTGAGGTGTATATCTGTCATGCTATTACGAGATCGGCATCATATGGCATCCAGTTTAGGCGAGGGGGAGGGAGAGAGTGGTTAGCCACCGGGGTCCAGACCTGAGTGACAGCACCGCTGCCATGAAACCAAGACCGCCAGCAGATCAAGACCGGACACAAAGGGCGTCACGTCCGTCAGCTAAGTTGTAAGTTCTCTAGTCAGCTATTGTCGTATGGAGACTAGGGTTGTCTGTAAACTAACTCCTAGAGCAGGTATCCAGCACCTGACAACACCCCAGATATAGGGACTATAAAGGGTACTATTGGTGCGTAATGAAAGGTTGGTCCCTGTGCTGACTCGCATACAGGTGTTGTCTGTAGTGGCTGGTTGATCTTAAATACCACAATTCAGGAGAAATTAGCAGAGGAGCGCCTATGTTCAGCAGCTTAAACAAGTCAGAGCGGCTGCACCTTGGGTTCTGTGTCTTCCCAGTGTGTGGAAGCATTCTGAAGCACAAAAGTTCATGCATGCTCGGAATCAAGCAGAAGAGCCACACTGGCTATTGAACTTAATTTTTCTCGGCTTGTCGTATGTGTTGTACGTCACCGCGTTCTTGACGTTCGTAATTTCCGATAACATTTGTGTGTTCGTGTCTATGCAAGACAAGTTTGAGCCAACATCCGTAGGAAAAAAAATCCACAGTTTGGTTGTGGGAAATTCCGGTCGTCTGTACGCATTAAAATATGAGGGAGCAGACCTTCAAATCTTTACAGATCTATGCCAAACTTTGGATAGAAGAAGACGCTTAAAACCTCTATTGGAATAAATGCGAATAAAGAATATTAAATATAGTTGGGGCTTCATAGTCCAGAAGGAAGGAAGATCATTGAGACTAAGGTTCCCAGAAGACTTACACAAATTTTGTAATTGGACATTCAAGTCCCGGCCATCCCAGGATGGTCAGAAGAAGGAAAAACTACACAGAACGAAGATGAACAATGACAGAAATCGCAAAGAGTTGCAAGAAGAAGTTAGAATAAAAGATAACAAAGAGACTGCTTAGCAATAGGCCAAGGGAGACTGAGATAAGATAAAGAAGCCAAAGCTGAGCAGATTGGAGAGGGGAGAGAAAGGGTAGAGAGTTTCGGGGGGAGGGGAGGCGGGTGGACAGAGAATTGGAAAAGAAGTAAGTAAAGGTGAATTGGTAGAATTGTCGATGAAGGAGGTTGGAGAACTGTGACACTCGGGCTGCCTGCGCGCCCCCGGTCCGTCCGTCCCCCTTCAATGGATTGGGGGGGTCGGAGGGAGGGGCATGGTCCGAGCCTCACCCCAGGATAAGAGAATCATTGGGTGGTAATGGATTGTTGTTCCACCTATGATTCTGGGGCTAAAATGGGGCCATGGGGGGTAGGGAGGGTGGAGGGGGGGATGGGGGGAAGGGGGGGAGGCACCTCGCAGGAAAGAGCAGAAGCAATCCGTGGTAAAACTGGGACCCCCTACAGGTAATATCAACCTCTAGTGGACAATCCTCACTTTAACCAGAGTATTCCTAGATGACAAATAATAGAGACGAGGTGTCTAGAGAAGGGGGCGGGGAGTTTGGAGAATAAATGATAACAGTAATTTTGTTGACATATAACGTCCAAGGGTTAAATACACTGACAAAAAGACATAAAATCTTAGAAGAGATTAAACAATATAGAGACGCATATTTCCCAGGAAACAAACATGAAGCTATAGTCAAAACATTTTCCAACATGGTATTATGGGGACTCTACAATAAGAAGGGCAAAGGGCGTAGCAATCAGAGTAGCTAGAGGTGTTCGGTTCATATTGGAGGAAAGGATGATCCACCCCGAAGGACGATATCTCTAATGCCCCATACACACGGTCGGACATTGATCGGACATTCCGATAACAAAATCCTAGGATTTTTTCCGACGGATGTTGGCTCAAACTTGTCTTGCATACACACGGTCACACAAAGTTGTTGGAAAATCCGATCGCTCTGAACGTGGTGACGTAAAACATGTACGTTGGGACTATAAATGGAGCAGTAGCCAATAGCTTTCATCTCTTTATTTATTCTGAGCATGCATGGCACTTTGTGCGTCGGATTTATGTACACACGATCGGAAATTCCGACAACGGATTTTGTTGTCGGAAAATTTTATAGCCTGCTCTCAAACTTTGTGTGTCGGAAAATCCAATGGAAAATGTGTGATGGAGCCTACACACGGTCTGAATTTCCGACAACAAGGTCCTATCACACATTTTCCGTCAGAAAATCCGACCGTGTGTACGGGGCATTAGTTAGGGGTAGACTGTGCGAAATGGAATGCACATTGGCAAATATATATTTTGCCCCAATAGGAACCCAACAAATTACCTAAAGGAGGTCATGGGTAAATTAATGGATTTTAAAGCAGGAAAGGTGATAATGACCAGAGACCTGAACTTTTGAATGGAACCTTGATTAGATAGTACGTCCTGTGCACAGGGGACTAGGAATGCCCAATTGAAAATGATAAAGCAGAAACTACATCAGTGTCAAATGATGGATGTATGGAGAATGCAACATCTTAGAACACAAGATTATACATTTTACTCCCCTGTGCATGGGTCGTACTCTAGGATTGATTATATAATGGACGAACACAGGCTATTAGATCTGATAGTTGAAACAAATCTAGAAATAACAACATTGTCAGACCAGTGACGATGAAGATGAAGGTACCAGAAGCTCAAAGACGGCCCTACTCATGGAGATTAAATGAGGAATTAATGCAAGATAAGAAAGAGGAATAAATAATAAAAAAAAAAATAGAACAATATTTTATAATAAATGACACAAAGAAGATATTGGATGAAGCCTACATCAGGGGGATCCTGATTTCTATAGGAGCAAGGAAAAAAAAGGAAAGAATAAAAAATATGGAGAAATTAATAAAGGAAATATACGATTTAGAGCAAAGACACGAAAAATATAGAGGGCGAGATCAAGAGCTGTATCAGGCATTAGTACTAAAAAGAGATGAATTAAAGGACCTAATGGAACAAGAGACAAGAAGGGTATTTAGTAGAATTTCAAAAGAAAGATACCAGTGGGGAAATAAAGTGAGTAAACATCTAGCAAGAATGCTGAAGAAAAAAATCAGTAAATTACATAGAAAAAATCCAAAACAAAAAAGGGGAAATGGTATATGCGACAAAAGAAATAGCAAAAGTGTTCCAGAATTACTATGGGATGTTATACTCAGTAAACCAAAAGGGGCAACAGGAAACAGGAAAAATAGAAAAGATAAAAGAATACCTAAAAAAGCTAAATTAACCCAAATAATAGAGAGTAGAGTATCTTCCCTAGAGACACCTGTAGCAGAGGAGGAGATAAACATGGCGTTAAAAGAATCGGCCTCGGGAAAAAGCCCGGGTCTAGATGGGTTCACGACTTACTATCTAAAAAAATTCAAAGAAATCTTAACACCAAAACTATGCCTATATATGAATGGTTTGGGAACAAGGTATGAGATGACTAGGGAAGCCTTACTGGCCTCGATAACTATCATTTCGAAGGAGGGGAAAGATAGTACTTTATGTTCAAGTTACAGACCAATATCTCTGTTGAACGCAGATACAAAATTATTCGAGAAAGTTTTGGCCACAAGGATGAAAGACCTAATGACCGACCTGGTCCACGCTGACCAGGCGGGTTTTATCCCAGGAAGAGAAGGGAGAGACAACAGTGTGAGAACGTTGCTCTTACTTCAGAAAATCAGAAAGGGAACTACCCCAGGTCTACTTCTGTCGACAGACGCCAAAAAGGCATTCGACAGAGTAGACTGGGGCATTATGATGAATACGTTGGAAAATATGGAAATAGGCCCAAGGATGATTCGATTCAGTGGATCAAAGTACTATATAAACATCCTACAGCAACCATAAACATCAATGGAATTGCTTCCCTACCCAAATTACCAACATAGTAATACCCGAAGAGCCGTGGACGTGTCTGTTCCTCTGTTCCACGGGCTGGAAATTCCAATAAGGCAATATAGAAACTCAGTGATACCTCATATGATGAATGCTGCTAAAAGTTTGATACCTAGAAAGTGGCAAGAAATAGAAAGCCCCAAAATAAGGGATTGGATCAGTAGAGTGGAGGAGACATACAACATGGAATATTTGAGATACAGTGGGGAAAAAGATATGGAGGGATTTACAAATAAATGGAAAAATTGGAAGATGTTCAAGAAAACGCAGAGATATGTCAAGGCGACAAACTGCTAGGTGAGGGGCTACCGGGTGAAATGAAACAAAAAGAAAATGAGAGAAAAAAAAAGTTAAAGGAAGACGAGAGGGTAACGAGGTAGCGGGGTTGGGGGGGGGGGTTGAGAATGTATTTAAATAATATTCTTATTTTTTCTGAATGTTCTGAATGTTCTGAAAGGAAAATTCTGTATGTCGATATTTTGATTAAAAAATAAATAAATAAATAATAATAATTTTAAAAAAATATTAAACCAAATACTCACATGAGTTTTTTAAGAGTCTTGTTCTGTGCCAAGCTGGAAATCATATTTTCAGTTCCAGGATCTTGTATATAATTGTCACGTAAGTTTAATGTTTCCACTGATGTGTTCTTTTCAAAAGCCACCCAAATTTGCTGCACACCATTTGGACCAAGTTCGTTTTTCTGCTGCTCACCAAGTTGGTTTATTGGTAGACTGAAAGTCCAAAAGCAGATTTTGTAAGTTTTTTTTAATTAAATCTGTGGTTACAAAGAGGACAAACTGAATACATTGTCCCATGATTACTCATTTGTTTATGGATTTTTGCGCATAACAATTAGTCAGGAAAGTTTAAAAAATGAAAAAGAAAATATGTTAATAACATAATTACAGCTTATATATAGGTGTATGTGGCACTCACTCAATGAGCAATAACATCAAATGAATCTTCAATTAATCATAAAGTGCAAAATATAAAAGTGGCAGTGCTGTAAATAAACATCCAATAACGTAATCTTCACGCACCATAAAAGTGCCACAGTATTTAAAGTGAAAATGAAATATATAAATAAAGTGCTCAATCAGAAAAAGTTCATAAATGAAGGTGCTTGTGTGAACAAAGGTAGAATTCAATATATTCAGATCATATACAACTTCCACCATTCGTAATGCACCAGTGGTTTGCCCCAGCCTCTCGCCTCAGATAAAGACCCCTACAGGTCTAGTTAAGCTTGTATGTAATGTGTGACTCCACGATCCAAGCAATGAATTCCTACTCCTGGGACCTCCAATCAGACAGGTGAAAGATTTCCACGGATACCAGTGATATCTTAGACAGGTCCTCACTTCCCTCCATATAACATTCACATGCACACAATTACTGCTTAACCCCTTCCCTTTCAGGCCCTGCACTCGACTTTTAAACTTAAGTGGCCAGATTATTTTTGTAATTTTTCCATTTTTTTTTTTTATTTTTTCCTTACAGCTTTCAGATTTTGTAAAAGACTCTCTAAACCAGTGGTCATCAACCCTGTCCTCAGGGCCAGGTGTTATGTATTACCTTGGAGAGATGCAGACTAGAATACTGCAATCACTGAGCAGCAAATAATATCACCTGTGATGTATTTCAGTTATCTTGCAAACCTGGCCTGTTAGTGGGCCCTGAGGTCAGAGTTGATGACCACTGCTCTAAACCATATATTTTCTGAAAGCACATTACCAGTAGATGTAAAAAGAAGGTTCTACTGATTCTACTGATTTTTAACATTTTGCGCAAATGTTTATTTTTTTTAAATAACAGACATATTATACTTACCTCCTCTGTGCAGTTGGTTTTGCACAGAGCAGCCCGGATCAACTCTATATTTTTGCTACAAACACACTAAAATCATTATTAGCAGATACAAACACAGCAAATTTTACAAAATTCCTACTAAATATAAAAGGTTAACCAGTATTGATTGAAATAATGACAAATATTTGTCCATTTTAAATTGCGCCTTTTTGGGAAATGGTAAAAAGCTAACCTACGCAAAAATGAAAATAAACAAATGTCTCCAAAAATCTGGAGGTTTCATTTTTCTCCTACAGCTTTCGGAGTTTGTAAAAGACCCCCCAAACCATATATTTTCTGAAAGCACATGACCAGTAGAATAAAAAGAAGGTGCTAGTGATTTTTAAGGCCCAGCGATATTTGCGCAAATGTTTATCAAATTGATATTTTTGCTAAAAACACGCTAAAAGCTTACCCTGTATTGAGTTAATAAATAACAAATATTTGTCAATCTTAAATTGCACCTGTTTGTGAAATGATGAAAACTGAACGTATGCAAAAATGTAAATGACCAAATTTCTCTAAAAATCTGGAGGTTTTAATTTTTCACTTACAGCTTTCAGAGCTTTCTCTTCAGCCTGCACTGCACTGTAAATTAATGAATAGGAGTCTGCAAAGAGGCTCCTATTCATTCATAAAATGAAACCTAGTACATAGTGTTTACTATGTTTCATTCAAAAACTGAAACATAGTAAACACAGTATACTATGTGTCAGTGATTAATGAATACAGAAGCAATCTGTCCTGATCACTTACTGCATTCCTTAAGGAAAGGAAGGGGGCTGGTAAAACACATGTTTACCAGCCCCCTCCCTCTCTCTCCATCCTGACAGCAACCAGATAGCATCTGCAGCTGGCGGGAGGGGGAAGAGGGAGAGCTAGCCAGCAGCTGCAGGGAGGGGGGCTCGTCCATAAGTTAGGTGGGGGCACTGAAGGGGGAGTCGGAGCAGCAGGGGGGATCTATTTCAACAAGTAGATCCCTCATGTCTCATCTGCAGCACTGAAAGTCAATGGGAGGGCAGAAGAGGGAAGTTGACAGCTGCAGGGTAGCCACACAGGGGTTTGGGTTTTAAGATGGGGGATCAGTTCTGGAGGGGGGGGCAGGGCAGTGGGGGTAAAGTGGTAGGGTAAGGAATAATTAGAGTGGGGGTAGAGAGCATTTTAGATGTCAGGTGGAGCAGTGAGAGTGCAGAGATGCAGGGGCAGGGATGGGGGGGTCAAATTTTCAGTAAATAACTCTGACCAGGGGCTTATCAGCCACTGATCGGAGCTATCGTTTTGTTCAGCGGTGTCTGCTGAACAATTCTACTATAAGTGCATGGTCACTTAAAGCGGGGGTCCACCTATCTATCGTTTTTTTTTTTTTTTAGTTCATTCACAAACTTTTCTTCTCGGCATTACATACTCACATATTGTGTGTAATATGTTCGCCTGTGTCAGATTTCGTCGGAAAGAATAACTTATATTATTCACTGCAGGCAGTTTCCATCTTCATTGTGGGCATTTGAAGCCCACAAGCATTTATTTCCTGGATGCGGTGAATGCTGTGCTCCCAGCATTCACCGCTCATTCCCGCACATGCTCAGTGGCATCCTGGGAAGCCTGAGACTAGCTCCCAGGAGTCTGTGCGGAGTCTGGGAGAGGCTAGAAACACGCCTACTCCCACAGGAGGAGAACCAGGAAGTGCAAAGAAGAATAGAAAAATAAAAGGTAATTACGGCGATTTAAATTTTTTTAAACGGCATGTCAGCATCTAGGCAAGGAAGAGAATACATACAGATATTGTTCAAAATTTGGGTGGAACCCCGCTTTAAGTGACCATGAGCTTATAGTACAAGGCGGAATGCAGGTCCACATGACATATGGACCTGGCCAGTTGGAAGTAGTGCTGTAGGTCTGTATGCCTTACAGCTCTGGTAGAGAAAGGGTTAAAGTGATTGTAAAGTCTTGTTTTTAAAAAAAAAATAACAAACATGTTATACTTATGTAGCGCTGGTAGATTTCTAATCTACTGCTGATAGGTAAATCTAGTGGGTTGTTAGGTGAAGTTAGATTTGCCTCTGTTCCAGCTTGGCTGAGTTGCGTGTAGTTCCACACTGTGCCAGTGGGTGTTGTTGTCACCATGGACTGGTGTTGGAAAGGCAACGTGTTGAAGCGTATGAGAGCTCCTCTGTCCCGGAGACAACTCGGTGGAGGTGGTCCTCCGAGTTGCATTCTGGGAGAGGGTATTTATGGGACAGACGCCATGTTTAGGGGTTCGTTTTCAGCCACCTGCTGGCCCTCCTGGCCGACAGGTATGCGTTAGGAGTACTACCTCGTGGTCCTCCAATCCAGAGGCCCACGTCGCTGCAGCGTGTGGGTGGGCCCAGAAGCCTGTCTGGGGCCTACCACAGCGGCAGAGGAATGGTCCTGGGCTGTCTATCTTGTGTGAAGAAGCTGGACAACTGAGGAGATCCCAGGGGAGGACCCATCATGGAAGGATCACGCAGAGTGCTGGTCTGGAGAGGGGCCTGGTGACTCAGTTGGAGGACGTATCCTGAAGTAATCTTACTGCATAGTACTGCCGGGTTGGCTTAAAGGTTCAAGTGCTGTGTCTGATATTCACCATAAACCATTACATCCTGTGGCAGAGGATCGTACAGGTTTTGCTCTAAACAAGTCTGTGGCAGAGACTTTTGTTCGTGCTACGTACTGGCTGCTAGGCGAGTGAGAGAAACCTATCCAGACAGGCAAAGATTGAATCCAACAAGGGGAGTATATTTAGTTACAAGCGTTCAATTCCTAAGGATGTACCAAAGAATACTAAGAAAAGGTATTTGAGCTTCCCTGCAACTTTCCTTCTACCTCTTTCCTGCTACTTCCTTTATTACCTGTTCATTAAAGCATTGGAAAAGATACTCAAGTGTCTGGTGCCTACATTGTCCAGAGGTAAACTCAACGGGACCCTAGACCCGGTGCCGGTGAAATAGAGGTGGCGAAAGTGAAGGCGACAGCCCGTTTTAAACCAGCAGCTCCACCGTGAGTTATTGCTACACTTACCTCCTCTATGCAGTTGATTTTGCAATGAGCAGCCCGGATCCTCCTCTTCTTGGGTCCCTCTTTGCTTCTCTTGGCCCCTCCCTCCTATTGAGTGCCCCAGTCAGCAGCTTCCTATGGGGGCACTGGAGTAGAGTCACAGCTCCGTGTGTCCATTCGGACACAGAGCCCCGACCTGGCCCTGCCCCCTCTCTCCTCTGATTGGCTGACTGACTTTGATTGACAGCCACAGGAGCCAGGAACGCCGCTGCTGTGTCTCAGACAATCAACAGGAGTGTCTTGGACGGCTTAGACATTTGTGGATATCGCTGGAGAGAGATGGGACTCAGGTAAGTAATAAGGGGGGTGCTGGGGTTGCTGCTACACACAAAAGGTGTGCATTAAGATAAAAAACCTTTAACTCCTTTAAAGGGTAACTCCACTTTCATGAAAAAAAAATATAGCAAATAAAAAAATGCTCATATAGCATATACAATTGCTACACAAGCCATTTTGTAATTTATGCTGCTTTCAAACTGCCATGGTACAGTTTAGCTAAAGTGCTGCTGCAGCGCAGTGTACCCGCAGTTTTCATGCAGGTTACCCACAGTTTCCCTTAGACTTTTTATTACATCCTGCAATTTTGGTGCATTTTCCGAAACCACACCAAAGATGCAGCATGCAGGACTTTTGGGGAAAGCGGTCTTAATATTATTAAAAATTACCTTTCCTTTTAAAACTGCAACTGTTGCGGGAATTACTTCCCCTTTTGTTTTCGGCAGGCGTAGCATCCGCTGAGCACAAGCCATTCAAGCGAATGCATGCAATGCACATGGTTGTGGAGCACTACTGCAGCGTTCAAGGAGTTAAAGCAGACCATAAGGACATGAAATAACGCCTCCTCAATGCCTGTAAAATTCTCCTTGAAGAGCAATCTGAACACGGATTGCTCTTCGGAGACCAAAGCAAATGTGAACGGGCCCTAATTTTCATGTAAATCACGACCTCTGTGTTCACATGAGAATAAACTATAAATAAATAAGCTTAAGGTAGTACAAAAATCAAAACTTAAAAAAAAAAATTGGATAGAGTAAGGGAGGGTTACAACCACTGTCAGGTTTGCCCTCTGTTCCATTGTGGAAATTTCCCTTCACATTCTGTCCAATAGCTAAAACAGAAAGTGAGAGGAAATCCCTCCAAAGTGAGGGTCATCAGAACTAGCTTCCCATTGGAAGCTATTCCCTCTATTAGGATGGAGATGTCAACTCAAAATTTGGGATTTTCTTTTACTGTCACTTTCAAAGATATTGGTAAACAGGACTAATAGACACGGTGAATCTCCCTAATGGGGGCACAGCCAGCAATAAAAACTGGACTGATGTTCTAGTCCCTCTACACTCTATCCAAAATGATTTAAAAATTTAGTTTAGTTTACTTTAAGGCCCCTTTTGCATGGGTGATCCAATCAGGTCTGCTTGTCAGATCACCACTAAGGAACAAGGATTTTATATATAGAACTTGCATTTGTTTCTCCTGTTATATTATAAGTTGCTACAAGGATAATTGAAAAAGGTATCAATAAACATATTAGAAAACAACTTGAAATGTCAATAAACTTTGATTATTACATTATTAATAGATGAGGGAAAAGTGTTACTTACAAAAGTTCTTTTATGGCACATTCTGGATGTTCGAGAATATTCCTTATGGCTTTTCCCGATTTTGAAGTAAGCATATTTGAGGTTAGACTAAGATAACCAAAAAAGGCCATTTAAATTTTTTAAAATAGAATAAAGGCATAAATACACAATCACTCAGCATTTTTTATATAGAACAAAAGGTGAGATGGGCTTAAAAGTAAACAGACTCCAAAAGTGTTCCAGCTTATAGTGTTACAGCACATTTAAACAATATCATTTTCAAGGTACAGACTCTGCCATACTATAGGACAGAACAGTAACTGGAGGAGTAATCTGTAAAAGCCAGGAAAAACTTCCAGAGCTGGAGGGTGGGAGATAGGAGGGGCTGCCATGCATATTTATGAGGGCCTCGGCCAATCCCCAGCAAAGGGCTGGCAGAGGGCAGATTCACCTCATAAATAGACATGGGCCATGCCAGCAGGGGCAGTCAGGTGGAAGATGGAGATGGAGTGCTGAGGAGGCTGTTGGCGGCCCTAGAAGGTGCACCGTAGTCTTGGGGGGGGGTGCCTGGGGCTTGGGGCTGGAAGGACCCTACCAAAACCCATGGAGGGAGCTCTTCCTGGAGGCACGGGAGCAAGGAGAGGACAGCGGGAGCAGGGCAGCACATCTAGGAGATCTCCTGAGAATCACCCAGGTGAGTGTCAGTCTGGATGACTGTGATAAGAAATTAGGATGGAGGGCTAGTGAAAGGGGCATCTGCAGCCAGGCGAGTTGGTAGTGCCTCAAGAGGTGGTGCTGGGATCAGTAGCCACAGGAGTAATGCAAGCTGGACACCGAAATTCTGCTACACACCAAAGGGCTTTGGGTTCCTGCCTGTAGTGGGCCATTGCTTCCATCTGACTAAGTGACTGTCAGGTATTCACGGTGTACCAGCTGAGTTCTGCAAACAAGTGTGAACTGGAGGAAGAAGAGTAGCTGTATATAGAGACAGTATATAGGAAGAATTGTCCCTGAAGTTATAACTGAAGTCAAATGGGCATCCCATAACCTCCCATCCCTATCCAAGTTGTTACCCTCAATAAATAGAAAAAAAATAAAATAAAGTCACAAACTCTTCTCTGATTCAAGAGTGCCTGCGAAAATTCGGTGTGGGGGATCCTAGTTTGTTGCGGCTCCTTAGGGGGTGCACTACACTTCATAAGTTTGTTTTTGACTAAAGGGAGGGATTATAATGTTTTCAGTATGACAAGATAGTGTCAACCAAGGCAGAATAGTGTTTAATGAGGCAGATTTAGTATAGGATTGCAGCTTTAACCGTTTTCCGGCCGCTGGCCGTCAAATGATATCATATGACGGCCTCCCAGAACGACTGCTCTCATGCGTCCGTGGGGGCGCGCATCATGGCGATTGGTGGCGCGGTGTGTCAGTCAGACACACCGCTACACTGATCTCGGTAAAGAGCTTCTGACAGAGGCTCTTTACCACGTGATCAGCTGTGTCCAATCACGGCTGATCACGATGTAAACAGGAGTGGCTGTTGATCGGCTTTTCCTCACTCGCGTCTGACAGATGCAAGTGGAGGAGAGCCGATCGGCTGCTCTCCTGACAGGGGGGATCTGTGCTGATTGTTTATCAGCTCAGCCACCCCTCGGATGCCCACCCAGGACTACCAGGATGCCGCTAGGACCACCAGGGGTTGGCACTACCCTGAACCATCAGGTATGCCACCCTAGACCACCAGGGAAATGCCAATCAGTGCCTAGGCAGCTGCCAATCAGTGCCCATCCCCAATGCCTGCCAGTGCCATCAGTGATGCCTATCAATGCCATCTATCAGTGCTGCATATCAGTGCCACGTAGCAGTGCCCAGCAGTGCCGCCTATCAGTGCCCATCAGTGCACAGCAGTGCCGCCTATCAGTGCCACCCATAAGTACCCATCAGTGTAGCCTTTCTGTGCCCATTAGTGTAACCTATCAGTGCCCACCAGTGCCACCCATGAGTGCCCACCAGTGCCACCCATGAGTGCCGCCTATCAATGCCCATCAGTGCTCCATATCAGTTCCACCCATCAGTGCCGCCTACCAGTGCCCATCAGTGCCGCCTATCAGTGCCCATCGTCAGCGCCCATCAGTGCCACCTCATCGGTGCCTACTTATCAGTGCCCGCCAGTGCCACCTTATCAGTGCCCATCAGTGAAGGAGAAAACTTACTTTTTTACAAAATTTTATAACAGAAACAAAAGAAATATTTTTTTTCAAAATTTTAGGTCTTTTTTTTATTTGTTTAGCAAAAAATAAAAAGCGCAGGGGTGATCAAATGCCACCAAAAGAAAGCTCTATTTGTGGGAACAAAATGATAAAAATTCTGTTTGGGTACAGTTTAGCATGACTGTGCAATTGTCATTTAAACAGCAACAGTGCTGCAAGCTGAAAATTGGCTTTTGCAGGAAGGGGGTGTAAGTGCCTGGTATTGAGGTAGTTAAAGTGTATTTCCACTTTTGCAGTAAAATTTAAAGAAAACAGCACTCTATGTTTATTATGTGTTCCCATTCACACAGCATGCCTACAATTTTTTTCTGCATTTTTTTTTACCTTTCTCATTTAGCTGTCATGGCTGACTGCAAGGTTTTTTGAACAATGTCAGGATGAGCCTGTCCCTGTAACATACAGTGGGGCAAAAAAGTATTTAGTCAGCCACCAATTGTGCAAGTTCTCCCATTTAAAACAATGAGAGAGGCCTGTAATTGTCATCATAGGTATACCTCAACTATGAGAGACAAAATGTGGAAACAAATCCAGACAATCACATTGTCTGATTTTTGAAAGAATTTATTTTCAAATTATGGTGGAAAATAAGTATTTGGTCACCTACAAACAAGCAAGATTTCTGGCTCTCACAGACCGGTATCTTCTCCTTTAAGAAGCTCCTCTGTCCTCCACTCATTACATGTATTAATAGCACCTGTTTGAACTTATTATCGGTATAAAAGACACCTGTCCACAACCTCGAACAGTCACACTCCAAACTCCACTATGGTGAAGACCAAAGAGCTGTCGAAGGACACCAGAAACAACATTGTAGACCTGCACCAGGCTGGGAAGACTGAATCTGCAATAGGCAAGCAGCTTGGTGTGAAGAAATCAACTGTTGGAGCAATAATTAGAAAATGGAAGACATACAAGACCACTGATAATCTCCCTCGATCTGGGGCTCCATGCAGGATCTCACCCTGTGGGGTCAAAATGATCACAAGAACGGTGAGCAAAAATTCCAGAACCACACGGGGGGAATGACCTGCAGAGAGCTGGGACCAACGTAACAAAGGCTACCATCAGTAACACACTACGCCGCCAGGGACTCAGATCCTGCAGTGCCAGACGTGTCCCCCTGCTTAAGCCAGTACATGTCTAGGCTCGTCTGAGGTTTGCTAGAGAGCATTTGGATGATCCAGAAGAGGATTGGGAGAATGTCATATGGTCAGATGAAACCAAAGTAGAACTGTTTGGTAGAAACACAACTCATCGTGTTTGGAGGAGAGAGAATGCTGAGTTGCAACCAAAGAACACCATACCTACTGTGACGCATGGGGGTGGCAACATCATGCTTTGGGGCTGTTTCTCTGCAAAGGGAACAGGACGACTTATCCATGTACATGAAAGAATGAATGGGGCCATGTATCGTGAGATTTTGAGTGCAAACTTCCTCCCATCAGCAAGGGCATTGAAGATGAAACGTGGCTGGGTCTTTCAGCATGACATTGATCCCAAACACACCGTCCGAGCAACGAAGGAGTGGCTTCGTAAGAAGCATTTCAAGGTCCTGGAGTGGCCTAGCCAGTCTCCAGATCTCAACCCCATAGAAAACCTTTGGAAGGAGTTGAAAGTCCGTGTTGCCCAGCGACAGCCCCAAAACATCACAGCTCTAGAAGAGATCTGCATGGAGGAATGGGCCAACATACCAGCAACAGTGTGTGACAACCTTGTGAAGACTTACAGAAAACGTTTGACCTCTGTCATTGCCAACAAAGGATATATAACAAAGTATTGAGATGAACTTTTGGATATTGACCAAATACTTATTTTCCACCATAATTTGCAAATAAATTCTTTCAAAAATCAGACAATGTGATTGTCTGGATTTGTTTCCACATTTTGTCTCTCATAATTGAGGTATACCTATGATGACAATTACAGGCCTCATTCATCTTTTTAAGTGGGAGAACTTGCACAATTGGTGGCTGACTAAATACTTTTTTGCCCCACTGTACAATGCAATAAGTCCAGCCTCCACACTTTTAACCCCTTGTTAGGACAGACAGTGTTCAAATCTAGTTACAATTCACAATAAAGATCTGCCTGCACAGTAAATATAGTGTTAATTGTGGCAAACACAACTGCCTACCCCCCTCCTCATAAGCAAAGAGATGTAACTAGGATTTTTCCTTGCTGGAGGGTCCAGGTGGAGGGCAAGTGGAAATACACTTTAAGTATATCTCCAGGCAAAAAGCAAAAATCATATAGTTGTAATACATGTGTTAAATGTTTTTTTTTTACTTCTGTTCAGCCACTTTTAAGATTCTCATGCCTTTTCCAGCTTCAGTATAGCAGCTTCTTCTCTTTTTAAAACCTGATGACTGGACATTTAACCAGTTCTGGACCTTGGGTGTACCTGGAATGCCCTGATATTTCACTACTTCACCAGCAGCCAGGTGACCCAAGTAGCAGTATAGCTGGACCATACAGAATGGTAGCAGCAAGATCTTCCTGGCTGTGCAATGTGGCAGATGGGTATACATAACTAGACTGATCAAATTGACTAAAACATTAAACATATATTTTTTTTATCCGTTCATTTAACTTTTCAGGAGTTCTGTTATAATCTTCCCTTCACTTCCCCCGGCCAGCATTGGGCGCCTCCGACCAACTATTTCTCTTTCCTATGGGGTTCCTACATCTTTTTTTCACTTTTTGGGCGTATATGCCATACTGCACTACTGTTAAGAAGTTTGCTTGTCTAGATCTTATGTTGCTGTTCATGTGGATCCTAGCTGGACCTCTTTACTCATTTGTTTACACCTGTTAGGTTTAGCCTTTGTTGTTGCTTCCTATTTTCTTGCCTCTATATAAGGCTTTGTATTTATCGCTACAATTAATTTAAGCCCCTGCGTGAGCAGATTTGATGTGCCTATTTATGTTAATTGAATAAAAATTATTGAACCAGAAGTAATTCTACACCAGTATAAAATATGGCTTGGCCCACTTTTCACAATTGTGTCTGTAAAAAGTGTTGCAATTGCATGATAAAACCATCACAGATGCTTACAAACTTTTTACAGTCAGGTGGCAGGACTGTAGGCAGGGATCACAAATAAGAATCAAGTTTTATTGTAAATGACATCCAGTTACAATTGCAAGGCAAGTTTGAATCTGCTGGACAATTGATGATAACTTGTTTGAATGAAAGTTAACTCTCAAATGCCCTCTTTCAAAGTCCCTCTGCACTGGAGTCTAGCCCAAACTAGTACTAACTAATAATAAACATAATACAATATAAAAATTTAGCTTACTTTACATTTTGATGATTTGTAATCCATATACTTACAGGACCTGGGTTGAATTCCTGATGATGTCCTCTAAACGCTGAAGGTTTTCATCTCGGAGGTCACACAAGGATAAGTTAAGTTTCTCTAACCTGCACTTCTCCAAACTGTATTGTATTGCTCTAATATCCAGAGCATTTAGTGGTGTATCAAATAAATCCACAATTGTAAACATGTTGGAAAGATGTTGAGTAACTGAATCATTGTGTATTTCAGAAATACAATGGAAAAGTTTTAGCAGCTCTGCCCCAGTAGGCTCTTTTCTAAGCCAGTTTTCAAAATAAGTTTGTAAAATAAGTACTTCATAGCCATTTAATTCTCTTTTTTCCTTAGTGAGGCTGTCAATGTCTTTGTAATTCATAAAACCCATGAAAAAACTGATGAAGTTGTGAAATTCAGCACTGTGTTTTGAAGGAATGATCTGCAAAACAGAGATGGTACTTTGTTCACTAGGAAGAGTTCCTGAGACCCAAAAATCTAAGCAATCCACACATTCCTTTGCCCCTCCAGTGTTATGGACTTCCCAAACACAATGTAATGCAGCAAACATATCCCTGATGCTAGCATGCCTATACTGAAGAACATCACCGATAGGTAACCTCTTGAAAAAAAACACACATAATTCCTGCAGTAGTTGTTGGGTATGCACACAGGACACACACAGATGCTGGACCCAAATTTCTTCTCTGCCATTAACAAGGTTGTTATAGGACAGGAAAGCTACTTTCTTAACAACGTCTCTTAATCTGTCAGGAACATTTAGTCCTGGGGCACAACATGGCTCCTCAAGGTGACATGACAGGACCTTTTGTAGGCATAGCTTAAGAAGTGACACCATCATCTCACTGCGAGTGCTCAATTTTTCTTTATAATATGATAAACCACGGTTTTTTGACAGTTCACACAATGCACCGCTGAGAAGAGGGATGGAAGCCAGACTGGACAAGTTGTGTTCTTCTATAAACTGGCAAATAAGTTGGGAGATATCATCCCCTGAACAAGATTTCTGGCAAAATTCTTTGATTTCTTCATCTGAAAATTCTTTTATTATAAATGTTCTTTCAAAATACTCCTTTATGATGGGCAGATTTACACTAGTTAAGCGTGAAGTGACCAAGATATCTGTGTTAGGTAGAAGAACTTTGGATAAAATACTCAAAATTAGATCTTCTATTGGAAGTTGAGAGTCAATGTTGATGCTGGCCCCAGGGAACATAGTTTCTTCTTTTATTTTAAATTCATCCATTCCATCAAATATAATAAGAAGCCTCCCTGGTTCAAAAAGTTGTTGTAGAACAGGCATCACCTCTTTACATTTATAAATCAGAAGCTGTCGCAGGCTTATTGGCGTTGTGATTGACTTGAGCTCAGCAAAAGTGAAATAGATCACACAATCATAGATAATTTCCTGGTGCCTCAGAGCCCATTTTTTCTGAAGACCTTCAGAGAAGCTGCTCTTCCCTATTCCTGCTTCTCCTGCCAGGAGCATTCTCCTGGAGTTGAGTTTCTTGGAGTCCTTGGTGAACAACTGTTCAGATGATATTGCGTCGGATTCCTTAGCATTTGTTATTGTACATTTTGGTGTTAGGTGCTGTGTCCTCCATTCTGGAATCAAAAGGGTTCTGCGTATACAACTGCTTAGTGGTTCAGAAGACAAGTATAATTCCTTCATTCTTTGTCTGTAATGCTCAATAAAATCTGTAAAAAAAAAAAAACACAGTCAATCAGTAATAGCCAGAAAACTTGGGATTTTGTTTATTCTGAAGGCCAGTTTAATAATGGTCAAGAGCACCAATGCCAGAAAAGAACCTTATTTTATCTTTTGCTCAACTCACAATAATACTTTATTCAGTCGTGGAGCCAGGTATCATTTACATATCTAGGCAAAAACCTATTTGCTTTGAAGTAGTCAATAGCTGCATGTACATATTTCACCCCCAGCATCCCCTTCGGCTAGTGTCATATGGCACAGCCAAACATATAATGTCACATTATTTAATTAATTGGCTATGCACATTGCTGTATAAAAATATTTATTAAAACAATATTCAATTATTAAATGATTTGCATTTACCTACTAGTGAAAGGCATATTCCACTATTTTGAGGTTAAGTCTCTGCAGATGGATAAGTAGATATGACAGGCAATATACATGTGTCTGCTAAGTCATGCTTCCACCTGATGTGGCATGTAAAGTTTTATGTACAGATGCCATTAATGGCTACTTATTTAATATGTTTGACTTGAAAGTCAACTGAAATGTATGTGAATGGTCTCAAATAGGCGCTCAATCTACACAATCCATTCCAAGTCTTTGCTACTAGAAGATATTACTTGTTGGCAGTCACCTCGCAGCTCACTGTAATCAGTGTGCTCCTAAGTCAGTAACCAGTTAAGCTGAAGAGATCTAATTGCCTAGGTAACTATAGACTTAAAGTGGTTAAAAACCCTTACATAAACCCAGGGACGTGACTAGACTCAGGTTACACACAGATATGAAACAAGTCCTGTTACATAAGTTGTATCTGTTTATCTGCAGTCATCTTTCCTGTACAGCGTTCTAAAACACACATTTTACACATGATTTCTCAGCTCTGAAAAGCAGGGGGTGGGGGATCTGAAGTCTCACACTGCAGAAGTCAGCGTGGAGAGCTCTTGAGCCTTGACAAAGCCCCCCCCCCCCCCCCGTCCCCCTCCGCACAGTATACAGGGAACGTGCACAGCTGTGTGCTGGAGTTCTCCACCCCCGTTACTAATTATCTAGTGGAGTCAGGAAAAGCTGTCAGAAGCAACTCATGCATACAACAGAGGAATGAGGCAGCAGAAAGAAATCACACTCAGTGCTTTTCACAGAGACAAGTATGCAGTATAGAAGGGTGTGCTTTGTTCATATTTCATGTCTGAGGTTTACAACCACTTTAAAGTAAACTTGTTACAGACTTTGGGATTTCAAGATTTGCAGCTAATGCAAAATTTTAGTCCTATAGCTTTACTTGCCCAACCACTCCACACCTTCTAAAAGCCCCTGTTTGTCTTTAATAACTTTGTAGGTGGACTCAGTGACCAACAGAAAGGAATCCAAGGAGGTAGGCAAAGGTGAAATTTGCCTATATCTCTATTGTCTGGCTTGTAACATATGGTTATCATTCAAAATAACTTCTGCAGTTTTCAAGAAAAGTTATCTCTGCTCAAAGCTTATTTAATATATTGGATTGCACATGACTGTAGCATGTTTGCTTAAAGTAGAAGTCCACCCTAACACTAAAATCCCTGCATCTACAGACATCCACCATCTAACGCTAACCTATCTAACCCTGTAAAGAAGAAATCAGTATACATACCTTCTTTTAAGCCAAGCTGACCCGATCCCACACTAAGCTGTCAGCTGCGGCTTCGCTGTGGAGGTGCAGAGGACACAGCCGACAACCAAAGCCCCATAGTAAGTCTATGGGTGACATCACTCCCCATTCATTTCACAGCCGTTGTCAGTTGTGTCCTCTGCAGAGCTTCCGCCGCTGGAGACCGGATCGGATCGGCTTCAAAGAAGGTATGTATACTGATTTCTACTTTACAGGGCTAGATAGGTTAGTGTTAGATCGTTGATGTGTGTAAATGCAGGGATTTTAGTGTTAAGGTGGACTTACACTTTAAATCTATTAACACCAGTGTGCTGCCAAAGCATGTAACGCACTTTGGTGTACTGTGCTGTCAATGAATTCAGAATGAAATCTCAGTGCATTCAAATGAACAACATATAGTAGGTGTGGTGTAGGCATAGGTGTTTAAGTGTGATGCAGCAAGCATTACCATGTGTGCATTAAGGACACAGCAGTAGACCAGGTTGGCGTGTATATGTTGTTCTTCAGCTGCTCTTTCACTGCATTTGTTGTTGTCAAATGTAGGAATCAAGCTACTGATTTTAAAATGCCCAATGTGCACACTTAGCAATACTCGGCTTTCTTTTTCCTAATAATTCCTAACAGCTAGGTATAAATCACATAGTCAGAGGTACATGTGTAGAAATGTGTAAAGACTAAAATAAAATACAATATTCTTACCAAATAGCGATCCTGTGGGCAGTAAAGGCTCAACATCTGTGAAAAGAAAGCATTTTCTGTATGTAAAATATGTTCATATGTTGGTAAATTCTTTTTCAAGTGAAAAGTTAAAGACAACCAATATTGGAAAATAGTGGACCTTGCCATTTACTGATATGTAAAAGGATAAATATTTTACAATTAGAAAAAACAGATTGGATAGTCAAGGAGAAACCGTCTATAACGATAATCCAATGGGAGGGGAGTGTATCAATATCTAAACAGAAGTAATAATAGTATAGACACTCTACCCACCCAGGTGCAAGGGGTCTATTGTTTATAGCCCGGGTAATTGTATAATAATAAGGCTATTAAAACAAGTTCCTCTGAATCAACCCAACAATATAAACAAAAATCCGGGAAAGGGAAGAGAGCAGGAAAGAAGCCCAAAGGGCTGGAAAAGGATTCTTCAGAGAAGAACACCCATATAATATTATAAACAGAATTCTTTATTTAGAAAAAACAAAAAATACACCCACAATAAATATAATGGAATATCTCACTAATCTTACAATTAGTTATGGGTATGTTGTTGAACTCCTGAACTCCAGGCAAATTGCTAAATTTAGAGTTGGAATACACAAATGGGAACTGTTCTACATGCCAAATGATTTGTAATTTTCTCCATCCAGTTGTAAGATTTACATAGGCCTCGTTGTTGAGCCATACAGCCAGACACATTGACCTTATATTTCTCTACTGCTGGTAATGCAACTAGCTCACCTCCTTGTCCTCAGTCTGTGATTGGATGGTGAAGGAGCAGCAGTAGACTCATAAACTCATTTCTCTGTACACCTTGGTTTTCTGAAAGCATATTCCCTACTAGCATATATGTATTGAAAAATGGCTTCTAGTTCTGCCCCTCCCTCTCACAGCCTGGGTGCTGCTGTGCAGGAGATAAAAAAAAGCATTGCAATCAAGAGACATTCAGGTACCTATACTGGTAGCCTTCAAAAATAATTGTAACTATTTTTAACAGATAACTCCATGGTGCTTTTAATATCCACATGGAGTTCAACTTTAAGCACTTGTTCACACCTGCAGCACTCTCTACCACCCCTCTGAGAAGTTATCTGTAGTAAATCGCTTTTCAGAGGTCCATAGAGAATCTGCTGCTTGGCATTTAGGAGGTATTACTGCCCCTTCCTGAATGATTTTTTTTTGACAGGCGATCAAGGATTTCCTATGTAAATAGGGAGATGCAACCTCAAGCCAAGCAATTGGCTCATGTTCGCAGCACAGCCCTATTCATTTGAACGGGTTGCGTCTTGCAGTAGCACTGCCCAATGAACACTACATGGAGTATAATTTTATTCGCAACTGCAATGCCTTGCTTTGCATATGTAAGACCCTGAGTGGCTGCATGATGTCTTTTTGGTGGGTAGTTGGGAGGTAAAATGCGGCTCAATCAATTGTTTTTACCCCAATATGAACGAAACTAAAGGCCTAAACACAATGTACATAGTTTAAAAAAATCAAGCAATAATCATATTTATGCATAGAAACAGTATTTTAATAATAATATTAACATCTGAGATAGAATTCATGGTAGCATTTTTAATATGTCATGTATGAAATGTACAGAAGATTTCCCAAGTCAGCATAAGTCATGTTTACCTCTGCTTTCCTTATTTCTGTAGCCAGGTGCTGAACTATAGAAACATGTTGAGACAGCTTTACAATCAGTTTACTTTCACTTTCTGCTGTTATGCTGAATGTTGTGTTGCACTATCCCCTCCAGTCAGCAGAGGGAGAATTATAGCTAGAAAAACATTTGGATTTCTATGCAGAACAAAGAGGATCATAGGAATTGTAGTCTGAGACATCAATCACTGAATAGGACTTATGGACCTTTACAATATAGTTCCCATGGGACATTGAGGAGGAAGGGGAGTGGTGGAGCAGCTTTTGCCAGACTGCACTGGAACTCTCTTCCTCTTTGCAGTGCAGGAGCCGGGTTGTGCACTTTGGTCCTAGTGCACGCAGTTCATCCATGGGGTGAGTGACCAGAGACTGACCTGGGGGAGGAGACATCCAGGGCAGCACAGCACAGACCACAGCAATCACATCTGCACTGTTGCTGCAGGGGGAACAGAGCATCCTCTCACCTTCTACTTCCCACTGCTGATCACCAGAGGTATTCTGTGGAGAGCCTGAGGGGTCCTCTTCTACAGCAAGAGTTCACAGCTGCCCCACAAGGACTGGTGAGACTGCTCAAAGCACTTCTAGCAGGGATTGAGTTACTCAAGGCATGACATTACGTATACCGCACCTTTACTGCATTTTCACTGCACCTTTACTGCATCTGTACTACAATTGTACCGCACCTATATGGGTTGTTTACTGTATCTATACTGCATGGTAGTTTACTAAAACTGTCTTTAGGTGCACCAACGTTTCTTAAATGGCCCCAAAGATAGCCAGCAGAAGAACAATATAAAGATTGCCCATCCAGTAAAACCATCCTGGAAGCCCCCTTTGTCCCCTTCTCCCCTTTCCTTCATTTCTATAGACAATGCACATCCAGTGCAGGCCTAGGTCTATCACAGTCACCATTAATGCACTTTGGCAGTATAGTTCCTGTGTTCAATAAATCAGGCTTTATTACTGCCCACTGCTGAACTTTGAACTGTAAAAAGGTGACCTTTCTACAGTTTATGCTGATGTGGATGTCAAGTGTCATCTTATGCCTAGTCCTTAATACTAATCAACCTGTATGCTAAATTGTGTTATTACCATTGTTAATCCATTTCTATGCCTACTTCAACCATATCATGTGACAATATATTAAGTTTGCCTTTACTAACTGGTTTGGTGCTTATTTTCTTTAATGTAGTACTACTACTAGGTACTAAGTATTTCTTTCAGTGATGTTCTGTGATATTGAATGCTCTGTACACTCAACCTAGTGTCAGAATGGCCAAAGGTCTTAAAGAGGTTGAGGCAAAGAACAGAGGAGCCTTTCTAACTAGCGGCTTGTACGGGGGTATACTATTACTAGCGTTATACGGTGGCACTTTGAAGTGGAATACTGCTGTTATGACAGTAGCTAGCTGTCATAACCCCAGTATCCACTTCTTCAGCGGGCGGTCCGCTTTCAGATAAAAGTGGTCTCAGCGGCGGATTCACAGCGAGATCACTTTTATCGGTGGCGGGAGAGGCCCCCTCCCACTGCTCTCCGGTGCCCTACATCGCTTACCGGAGCTGACAGCGATCGTGTCCTCTCCCCTGCTTGACATGGAGCTGAGTGCGGGGAAGATGGTGCCCGCTCGGCTCCATACAATTGCAGGGCTGTAGCGACGTCAAAAGCTCTTAAAGGGACATTTTTTTTTCCAAACAACTTTTTTTTTTTAAAGGGACACCATAGCTCTTAAAGGGACATTTTTTATTCCCAAACAACTTTTTTTTTTTAATTATTGCATTTTAGTGTAAATATGAGATCTGAGGTCTTTTTGATCCCAGATCTCATATTTAAGAGGTCCTGTCATGCTTTTTTTCATTTACAAGGGATGTTTACATTTCTTGTAATAGGAATAAAAGTGACACAATATATTTTTTTAAAAAGAACAGTGTAAAAATAAAAAGTAAAAGAAAAAAGAAAAAAAGAAAAAATTTTAACGCGCCCCGTCACGCTGAGCTCGCGTGCAGAAGCGAACGCATACGTACATATGAAAACGGTGTTCAAACCACACGTGAGGTATCACCACGATTGTTAGTGTGGGAGCAATAATTCTAGCCCCAGACCTCCTCTGTAACTCAAAACATGAAAACATAAACGTTGCATATGGAGATTTTTAAGGATAAAAATTTGTCGCCATTTAACGAGCAGGCACAATTTTGAAGCGTGACATGTTGGGTATCAATTTACTCGGCGCAACATCATCTTTCACAATATAAAAAAAAAGGGGCTAACTTTACTGTTGTCTTATTTTTTAATTTTAAAAAGTGTATTTTTTCCAAAAAAAGTGTGCTTGTAAGACCGCTGCGCAAATACGGTGTGACAGAAGATATTGCAACAACCACCATTTTATTCTCTAGGGTGTTAGAAAAAAATATATAATGTTTGGGGGTTCTAAGTAATTTTCTAGCAAAAAAAATGATTTTAACTTGTATACAACAAGTCTGAAAAATAGGCCCGGTCTTAAAGTGGTTAAATGAGAAATGGCAGTAGAAAGAAACTGTGGCCTTCCAGAGAGACCAGCGGTCTCTAAGCCTTTGGTGAAACAAATTGTTGCAACTGGGGAGCCAAAAGGAAATTCACCTGCTTATATGTACTGACACCCTATTACTGGCGTCTGGATTGCCAAGCTTCAGCTCTGGTACTGTTGTCTTTCTGTATTGTCCTACAGCAGTAGCTCTAATGCTTGATATAGTTTAAATGGACTGTGCCAAAATCCTCCCTCTTCCCCATGGCCTTTAGTAGGGCCTTGTGTGCTCAGAGATCTAATATGTTGGATTTCACAAGAACTCCAAAATCATACTCATGCTCTGTCTTCCGCACTGCCAAAATGCCCTGTTGTTATAATGATGCTTACATTTACCCTTCCCATTCCTTCCCACCTTCCTCCACAGACAACATTTTACTTGGATTGACAAAGCAGCTCTTTATCCACCTTTAAGTTGTCTAACTAAATAGACTGGTATATGACACATAAGGAGAAAAAAAGACAGGGCACTGTCAGTACTGGGGTATTGTAACTGGGGCACCGTGAGTACTGAGGTACTGTAACTGGGGCACCGTGAGTACTGAGGTACTGTAACTGGGGCACTGTGGATACTGAAGTATTGTAACTGGCACACCATGAGTGCTGAGATGATGTAACTGGGGCACTGTGAGTACTGAGATATTGTAAATTGAGCACTGTGAGTAGTGAAGTAGTGAGACACCGGGGGCTGTGTGATCAGTGAGCAGGAGCAAGAGGAGAGGACACAGAGGGTCATGTGAGCAGGAGGAGAGGATGCCAGGGGCCATGTGGTCAGTGAGAGGGAGCAGAGGACACCGGAGACCATGTTTTTAGAATGTAGGATATCCCAAACAGTTAAGAAAACAACTGGTGCTCAGACTAGGATAAATGTAAGAAAGAAGTTTAACAACAAATTATATAAAATACAGTAATTCTACTTTTATTTTCTTGGATTATTGCCAGTACATTAGTGGGTAAAATGCCCAAGTGGTGATGCAACCCAGTGCACATCTTGCTCTATGTATATGTTCCTTAACCACCTCAATACTGGGCATTTTCGTCCCCTTCCTGCCCAAGCCATTTTTCAGCTTTCAGCGCTGTCACACTTTGAATGACAATTGCGCGGTCATACAACACTGTACTCAAATGAAATTGTTATCATTTTTTCCCCACAAATAGAGCTTTCTTTTGGTGGTATTTGATCACCTCTGCGTTTTTTATTTTTTGCGCTATAAACAAAAGAAGAGTGACAAGTTTTAAAAAAAACACAATCATTTTTACCTTTTGCGATAATAAATATCCAATTTTTTTTTCTTTAAAACAAATTTTTTCTCAGTTTAGGCCGATATGTATTCTTGTACATATTTTTGGTAAAAAAAAAAATCGCAATAAGCGTATATAGATTGGTTTGCGCAAAAGTTATAGCGTCTACAAAATAGGGGATAGTTTTATAACATTTTTATTTTTTTTAATTTTTTTACTAGTAATGGCGGCGATCTGCAATTTTTATCGTGACTGCGATATTGCGGCGGACACATCGGACACTTTTGACACATATTTGGGACCATTCACATCTATACAGCGATCCGTGCTATAAAAATGCATTGATTACTGTATAAATGTGACTGGCAGTGAAGGGGTTAACACTAGGTGGTGATTGAGGGGTTAACTGTGTTGCTAGGGAGTGATTCTAACTGTAGGGGGCGGGGACTCACTAGGGGAGGAGACCGATCGGTGTTCCGCTGTACTGGGAACATACCATCGGTCTCCTCTCCTCTGACAGGACCGTGGATCTGTGTGTTTACACACACAGATCCACGGTCCTGCTGTGTTACCGGTAATCGCGGGTGCCCGGCGGACATCGCGGCCGCTGGGCACGCGCACCGGGTGCCTAGTGACACGGCGGGCCGCCGCCGGCGATAGCGCGCGCCCCCTGGTGGCCTAGGAAAGCGAGGACGTCATATGACACCCACCCGCAACGAGAGCTGCGCTGCCTGGCCGTCAATTGACGGCCGGCGGTCGGCAGGCGGTTAAACAGCCGTTCCAGGATGAATGCTGCTGTGCTAGATGTAGGCAAGTTGTTTGTTTGGAAGCCCAGATCCTGGATCTAAAGAATTAACTGGCAACATTGCAAAGCATCAACAACCTGAAAAGAAGTTTGGACTTTACCCATCAGATACTGGCTTTGGCCAATATAAGTAGTTAAGGAGGTGCAGACGTAGGTAGCTGGGTTAGATTTGGAAGGAGGGGTAGAGTCAAGAGTGTTAGAGAGGCTAGTCCTGAGTTGGTACATCCCAATAAATATGCCAAATTGCATGATTTTGCAGATATTAGCTCAGGAGTAGCATTGCTGGAGTGGACTACCTCCCCTAGGTTCCAGGGGAATGACTACTCCAGTGAAGATGGAGGCAAGGATACAGGCAAGGATAGACAGATACTCGTGGTAGGGGACTCAATTTTTAGAAGCACAGACAGGGCAATCTGTCACAAAGACCGTGATCGCTGAACAGTATATTGTTTACCAGGTGCTTGGGTTTGGCATATCTTGGATTGGATGGACAGATTGGAGTGGACCCAGCTGTCATGGTACATATTGAGAGGCAGCAGGAGCTTAGGGAACTTAAAGTGGAGCTCCATCAAAAAGGGGAAGCTCTGCTTGTCGGCCTCCTTCTCCCTGCTGCCACATTTGCCACCTTTTGGGGGGGAAGGAGGAGTGAGTACCTGGTTTGATAGGTACCCACTCCCACTTCCGGCTAAGTTCGATGCGGCAAACTCAGCTGGAAGTTCGGCCCCCCTCCTCCTTCCCCCCGCAGCCGGCCCATTCACAGAGTGCATCGCGCTTTGCGCATGCACAGTAGGGTACCGCCTGTGAAGCCACAAGACTTTACTGCCGGTTTCACTTAGTGGATATAACAGTGGCAGCACCCGATAGGCTATTGAAAAATCGGCTCAGATGAGGACACCGCTGGATTTCTGGACAGGTATAATATTACATTTAATAATAAAGTCAGCAGCTACTGTATTTGTAGCTGCTGACTTTTATTTTTTTTTTCTGGAGGAGCCTGGAGCTCCTCTTTAACAAGTGGCTGAGGAACTGGTGCAAAAAGGAGGGGTTTGGGTTTCCTGGAGAAATGGGCTGACTGTTTGGCTGGTCACCAACACTATAGCATGGACAGACTGCACCAAAATGGGGAGGGTGCAGCTCTGTTGCTGGAGAAGATGACCAAAATGTTGGAGGAACTTATAAACTAGGAGATGGGGGGATGTATCAGAGGAAGCTATTCAAGGCAGTGAGCAAGTGCTACTGTGGTCAATGTTGTAACTGGAGTACCTAAGACTAATGGATGTACGCTGCCAGAATTCTACTGCAGCCTCAGACCAATCACAAATAAGATAATAAGCTTGTACAAAATTAAAATACATGTTCACAAATGCCAGGAATTTGGTGAATAAAATGGAAGATCTGGAACTACAGATACATAGGATTTCAACTTCACGGGAGTATCAGAAACCTGGCCTGACAGCACACATGCCTGGCTTGTGACTGTCCAGGGGTATTCACTACCACTACGAGAGAAAAGGGGTAGGATTGTGCATGTATGTCAAGAGTGATTTGATCGTGAACACAAAGAATGACATTGCTAATGGGGCAAAGGAGAAGGTAGAATCCTAATGGCTGAAGCATTAAAGGGAAGAAACAAAAGGGAAATTAATAGTGTATGCTACAGGCCCCTGAACCTGAAAGATGATGAGGAGACCGATCTGTTAGGCCCCTTTCACACTGGGGCGGTGGGGGCGTCGGCGGTACAACAGCGCTATTTTTAGCGCTGCTGTACCGTCGTTCTTGCAGCGGTATTCGGCCGCTAGCGGTCCGGTTTTAACCCCCGCTGGCAGCCGAAAAAGGGTTAAAATCCCTCGTACAGCGCGGCTATAGCCGCGGTATTGCCGCGGTATAGCCGCGCTGTCCCATTGATTTCAATGGGCAGGAGCGGTTTAGGAGCGGTGAATACACCGCTCCTTCACTGCTCCAAAGAAGCGGTTTGCAGGACTTTTTTCACCGTCCTGCCAGCGCACCGCTTCAGTGTGAAAGCCCTCGGGCTTTCACACTGAACAAACAGCGGAGGCTGTTTAGGGGCGGTTTGCAGGCGATATTTTTAGCGCAATACCGCCTGCAAACCGCCTCAGTGTGAAAGGGGCCTAAGAAATGGCAGTGAGGCAGGGCAATGGTATTATCATGGGGTACTTCAATTATCCAGATATTTACTGAGCAGGTGGAACTGCTCACTCATTTATGGCTCATCATTTTCTGAATGTCTTATGTAGCCAGGTGCTGGGCAAGCTGCTCTCTATACTCTCACCGAACTGAGCTGACACATGATACTTAGTAACATGACCTGCCTCCCAAAAGCAGGGAGAGCAGATAAGCCAAAGGAGCTCCTTAGACTGGTATGCGGCCACATTGGACTCGAATTGAAGTTTGAAATCGTGCTGTAGAATCCAATGGACCATTGAATTACTGTACCCACAAGGAGACAGCGTGGGGAGGGGAAAGGAGCTGCAATTTGAATAGTGTGGTCTTTGCCACAGGGAACCAGAGTGAGCACATCTTCCTGTCTGGGCTTGCACCCGCTACACACAAGCCAGTGGCCTGAGTGGAGAACAAGGCCTTACGCAGCTGGGAGCCAGAGGGTGAGAGGGAGAACAGACCAAGGTGCACAGAGACTGAGGACTGAGTCACTGCAGGATACAATTTCTTGCTCCACAGGAGCTGGAGCATTGTAGTCTGGTGAACTAAAGACTGGAGTCGCACTGGGTCAAACCAGAAGGCACCTGCACAGCGGGACTTTCATGGCTGTATAGCTGGATTGGTGAGAGGGCTGTGCAGCCATAACCTGTTTGCTGCTATCAGAGACTAAGCTTCTAAGGATTAGAATCTTAACCAACAGTTTATACCACTGCATGCAGATTTCCACTGGGACAATAGTCATGTACACCATTGTCAAGATGGGCCTCAGCAGTAGCTGGCACAATATCTAGGGCATAGGACTGTCTCTTTAGATAAACCACTCTACAAGGACTCCGGTCATTGCCTGCAGATGTAGGGACACCGCTGCAGTAGATCTGGGTTATATTCTAGTCACCCCTAGAGTGCACTGTAGTAAGATAGCATACTGGTAGCAGAAAAGTTCTGCCAAAACTGATTACCATTACTGTTGTTGTGGTTTGTGCCTTTGCTTAACATTGATTTGCCATTTACCAGATATAGAGCCATCTAACTGCTGTGATCATTACTTTAAACTGCTACCATAAAGAAAATTTTTTGCCTGGAGAGCTGTATTAGACCTACATTCTATACGTGCAAATATTGCCACTTCCTTCAAATCATTACAATATAACATAATTCATTATTCCTAACCAGACTGATGTTTATCTTCAGATATTGAGCTATATCTGTGTGTTGAGTACATATCCTTTTGCTCTCTGCACTGCAGCAACTGCTGTCCACTTAACCTGGCGTGTCAAAAGGGCTGAGGTCATTCATTGAGTCTAGACAAAGAACAGAGGACCCAAGCTACCAAGCAGATCCTTCAGGTGTAGTGCTACACTTGTATGACAATTTCATGTGTCAATTGGTGAATGTCCCTACTAGAAACAAGGCTGTACTTGAACTACTAAGTATAAACAACATATAGCTGACTGTGGCTGTGGTAGTAAGGGATAACAAGGGAAAGAGCAATTGGGGTAAGTCATAGGAAAAGAAGACACAAGGTTGGGACAAGAACATTAAATTTCAAGAGAGACAACTTTGCTAAGCCTCATGCCCACTGGACATTTGGGCATCTCTCTGATGCCCCGTACACACGATCGGAAATGCTGCCAGCAAAACTCCGATGTGTATGCTCCATCGGCCTTTGCTGGCAGCATTCCAGCCAGCAAAAGATTGGGGGCAGGTTCTCTATTTTCCGGTCGGAAAAAGTTCCTATCCGAAAATGCGTTCATCTGTATGCAATTCCGACGCGCAAAAAATCACGCATGCTCGGAAACAATTCGATGCATGCTTGGAAGCATTGAACTTCATTTTCTCGGCTCGTCGTAGTGTTGTACGTCACCGCGTTCTTGACGGCCGAAAGTTCAGGGAACTTTTGTGTGACCGTGTGCATGCAAGGCAAGCTTGAGCAGAATTTCGTCGGAAAAACCATCCAAGATTTTTCCGAAGGAAATTCCACTTGTGTGTACAGGGCATTAGATGCCTTTCCTCATTTCTCCTAGGAACCTTTTCTCCTGGCAGCAGCTTGATGCATGTAAACACGAATAACACAGTTTAGGCGTGTCAAGCACTTGGGCCCTTACTCATTTCATTGGCCAGAATAATAATTTATACTGACCATTGAAATTAATTAATACTCAAGCCCTAGACGCACCTATTGATAATGTGCGTTTAAACCAATCAAGCATTTTTTTCTGCCAAAACGCTGCTGCTTCTGGACACGCTGGCAGTGGGGGTTTTTTTTCCATCTAAACACTCCTGCCTCTAAATGTACATGGACACATAGGCTAACATGCAGGGGTATTTAGAGGCAGAAAAAAACCACCTAAAAGCAGTGTTAAAAACGTCCAATGTGCATGAGGCCTTGTTAAACTACACACCATACTGCACGACATTAAATGAGAAGATATTCTAGAAACAAAAAACAAAAAGTGGAGCCAGTGTATTTCAATAGGCAGCACATATAAAAGAACTAAAGTTAAATCTGGGTGATTTGAGCATAAAAAGGCATATTAAAGAGAAAAAAATGTCCTTTAAAAAATATAAGGCCAAGGGGATGCTGTCAGCATTACAACACTACCCAGAATGCAGTAAGAAATGTAAGAGTGTGATCAGGGCAGTGAAAATAGACCAAGAGACACTTAGCAGAGGAGAATAAAAAAAAAGAATCCCAAAAATGGTTTAAATGTTCTAATAGTAAAAATGCAGAGTCAAAGCAAATTGGCCCCATAAAGGATAATCAGGGGAAGTTATGCCGCGTACACACAGCCGGACTTTTCGACCGGACTTGTCCGACGGACGCCGACGGACCAAATCCGGCGGACAATCCGATCGTGTGTGGGCTTCACCGGACCTTCAGCGGACCTTCAGCGGACTTTTCCAGTCGCAAATCTGATGGACTTTAGATTTGGAACATGCTTCAAATCTTTACGTCGTAACTCCGCTGGACCCAGAAATCCGCTCTTCTGTATGCTAGTCCGACGGACAAAAACCCACGCTAGGGCAGCTATTGGCTACTGGCTATCAACTTCCTTATTTTAGTCCGGTGCACGTCATCACATACGAATCCGTCGGACTTTGGTGTGATCGTGTGTAGGCAAGTCCGGTCGTTAGAAAGTCTGTTTAAAGTCCGCCAAAAGTCCGTCGAAAGTCTGTCGAAAGTCTGTCGGTCTTTTGTAGCTGGAAAGTCGGACCGTGTGTACGCGGCATTAGTTACAAGTGAAGGCAACTGTGTTAAATACATTCTTCTACTAATTTTACTATGGAGAAGGAGGGGAATAGAACATGCTAAAAGGCTAAAAGACAGTATTGTTAGCAACACAGCACAGATTATACCCTTGTGGCTCACAGAAACCAGTGTTCCAAAAAGACTTGAAAAGGTTATTGCGAACAAATCACCAGGAGCAGATGATTTACGCCTGGGAGTCCTCAAAGAACTTAGCCAGGTCATTGCTAAACTGTTATTGCTAATGTTTAAGGACAGCTAACTGACCGGAATGGTACCAGCTGATTGCAAAAAGCTAATGTAGTACCAATATTCCAAAAAGTGTCAAGATACATACTTGGAAACTACAGGCCAGTCAGCCTAACATCAATAGTTTGTAAACAATTGGAGGGGATGATAAGGGAATATATCCTAGAATTTAGCGATGAAAATAGTATCATTAGTGGTAAACAACATGGATTTATAAAGAACCATGCAATGCCAAGCTGCAGCAGGCAAGGCAAGTTGATTATTAGCATGCATTAAACATGGTATTTACTCAAGAGATAAAACTATAATTCTACCACTCTACAAAACTCTGGTTCAGCCAGTAGAGACACTTACGAGGAGATATGATCACTATATACAAATATCTAAAAGGTGATTCTATGATTCTAGCATAGGGAAAAAATTATTCAGTCTCATGTCGCTTAAGAAGACACATGGCCACTCAATGAAGTTGGACGAGAAGCAGTTTAACTGCGTAGGGGATTCTTACTGTTAGAGCAGTAAGGATGTGGAACTCCCTTCAACAATTAATGGTGTCAGCGGGAAGTGATGATAATTAGAAAAAAAACATTAGTTGGACATCCTAAAAAACACAATATACAGGGATATGGGAAGTGATAAAAACTTAAATATGTACACACACCCACACAGGTTGAACTGGATGGACTGGTGTTTTCATTCAACCTTACCAACTATATAACTATGTAGATGAAAAACAGCAGCCCTTGCAGTTTATGCACATTTATCTTACCATCTAATAGTCTTGTTCTTGACTTCTTTCTGTTACAGAGGATCCAAATAAATGTCATCAGTGGTATCAGTGCTGCTCCCATTGTCCAGAAGTATAGTCTTTTAATTTTTTGTTTGTCTATAGAAAAGAAAAAATAAATCAGACTCTTTATACCGAGTCTAGATGCATAAAAATAAAAGTGTGTTTTTATTTCTGATAAGGCATTTGGCTGATGATTTGATGCTGTTTATACACATGTACACACACTCAAATACCCAAAATCATACATTGTTCAAGTTATCTAGGAAAGACGTACCTTGAATAATAAGTTCAACCCATGTCGTTTGTATATTGTTTAAATCTACATAGCACACATATTTCCCAGCATCAGATTTATGTAATCTCTTTAATAAGAGAGACAAATTTCCTTTGTAGAATTCCTCTGGAAACATTTGTGTTCGCTCTTTGAATTCAGTTGCCTGATATTTTGGTTGGTCTTTTTCATAGTGAAAGCTGTGAACCACAGCTTCGTTCTCTGTCTGCCAGTTCACAATCAGATTTTTTAGATGAAATGTATCCTTATAATTAACAATACAGGGTAGAAGCACGTCTTCTCCAACAGTCCCGGTCATCACCACAAATGAACTGTACCCTGGGTAAAGCAAACATGAATTAAAAGAATTGGACTTATGGATACCTGACTCTGATTTCTATTTATTTTGCTTTTATAATGAAATTTCTGTAGGGCCTGTTCAAACCACAACGCGGTACGGGAAAGGCACATTTCTCACACTGCACAGGACTGAGCTGCATTTGCTAGACGTGCATGGATGCTATCAATTTTTAATGGCACCCTAAAAACAAAACACTTAGCAAATGCTTCATGTTTGCCGACACCAAACAGCATGGTGCCACAGTACCATGCGGTTTGGTGTGGCTTTATTTTTAAAAGTCATCAATGTCCTACTTTTTTGTGTGTTCCTGTGCATTTGGCAGCCCATTGAAATAAATTGGGCTGTGAAAATTGGAACGTGCAAAAATGGTCCTTACCTCAGATGCAGGATAAAAAAATGGAAAACAAAGCTAAATATTTAGTGAGAATTTGACATATCCTTTTCTGACAATACCACGTCTCATTTTGACAAGAAAGCACTGTAGACTTTAACCACTTCACCTCTGGAAGGTTTTACCCTCTTCCTGACCAGAGCATTTTTTGCTATTCACCACTGTCCTACATTAAATGGCAATTGCGTGGTCTTACAACACTGTACACAAATGAATTTATATCATTTTTTTTCACACAATTAGAGCTTTCTTTTGGTGGCATTTGATCACCACTGTGTTTTTGATTTTTTAATTATATAAATGAAAAAAGACCGAAAAGTTTTATAAAAAAATTATATTTTCAACTTGCTGTTATAAATCATATCCAATACAAAAATAAAAAAAATCAGATTTCTTCATAAATTTAGGCCAAATTGTATTCTGCTACATACCTTTTGGTTTAAAAAAAAAAAAAAACAATAAGTGTATATTAATTGGTTTGTGTGAAAGTTAAAGCGTCTACAAACTATGGTATATATACTGGAATTTACGCAGCTGTGATGCTATACTGGTAATGTCAGTGACTTATAGTGGAACTGTGATAGTGTGGCTGGAAATCTGGTGCTAATAGACCCTCGCTGGGAGGTACACTAACAGACACTGAAATCACTGGTGACACTAATACAGTGATCAGTGATAATACTATACACTGTCACTGTACTAATGACTGGGAAGGGGTTAACATCTAGGGGTAATCAAGGGGTTAACTGTGTGCCTAACACATAGGCGTGCGCAGGCGGTGTGTCGGCAGGAAGACTTGTGTGTGTGTGTATGTGTGTGTATGTATATATATATATACAGTATATATATATACACACATGAGCACTTGTGTGTTTGAGCTTTGGGGTGTACTCCGTAATGCAATAGGCTGCGCACACCTATGGCCTAATAAGCGTAATATGTACTGCTTTTATTAACAAATCTGGCTGTTTTTTCTCCCTGATTTGCAGGGAGAAGAAACAGCCAGATCAGTGCTCTGTGTACAGAGCCCTATGTGTTTGAACACAGAGGACTCTGCTGTGGTTGGACGCAGCCCATCAGCAGGTCTCAGCCATAAATCATTGGCCAGGACCTGCTGACAAAATCTCACTGTTTCTCACTGTTTCTGTTTCTGTGTTTTTTAATAAAAATGATTTATTTTATTTTATATATGTATATTAGACTGTAAGCTCCTGAAGAAGCGCAAGTAAGGGCACGTAACATGTAGAGTCTTCTTTACTACGTCTCTACCACCAACCAGCTTTTCCTTCTACTGATATCACTCCATCTGAATCATTTGATCGATCTGTTTCACTGTGGTAATAGTTGGTTGTGTTAGGTGGTGTGAGCGTTGTTTAGACCAAACACCATGTTTTGTTTTTAACATGTCATGTCAACAATGTGAATTTTGAACATAAATAAAAGTTTATTTTCTACTTCAATGCTATGGATGTGCCTTTAAAGTCCATGTCCCCTTCTCTTGAATAAATTCTGCAAAATCTCACTGTCTCCAACCACAGCACGAGTCATTATGCACACCCTAAACCCGGAAGTAAGCCAGTAACTATTACTTATGTTGCCGAGCCTGCAGCTGCCACTTGTTCACAGTAAATTTACTGTGACCGAGCAGCAAGTAGTTAAAATAATAAAGTACATGTATTGCAAAATGGTATTCCACAAAATGTATAGAAGGCAAGTACATTGTAAAGGGATGTGCAATGTGGTCCCCTGTACATCACCTCTCATTCTCACTGCTACCTCAGCTAAGGCATCATTTTCTTTTATTCTGTCCATTGTTTTTGAAATACACTTTTGGGTGTGTTAGATTAAATTCTTGGATACACTTTTTCCAGTCCCCTTATTTTATTTTCAAACTCTCAAATTACTTGGTTTCAAAAGGATGGCACATAGAAGTTCTAAAGAAATTAAGAAATAATGTATTAAGCTGAAATGCCATGTTACAGTTCTGTAATTAGGCAGCACCTACTATATACACTATATTGCCAAAGGAAACCTGCCTTTACATGCACATGAACTTTCATGGCATCCCAGTCTTAGTCCGTAGGGTTCAATGTTGAGTTGGCCTACCTTTTGCAGTTATAACAGCTTCAACTCTTCTGGAAAGGCTGTCCACAAGGTTTAGGAGTGTGTCTATAGGAATATTTGACCATTTTTCCAGAAGCGCATTTGTGAGGTCAGGCACTGATTTTGGACGAGATTTCCTGGCTAGCTTTCTCCGCTCTAATTCATCCCAAAGGTGTTTTATCGGGTTGAGGTCAGGATTCTGTGCAAGCCAATCAAGTTCCTCCACCCCAAGCTCGCTTCACCCAAAAAAAAATGTTTTTAATTTCTTTGTTTTCCAAAAAATTGTGACAAAAAATTACAACTTCAAAAAACTCACCATGCCTCTTACTAAATACTTTGGACGGTCTACTTTCCAAAAAAGGGGTATTTGCACTGTCCTGGCATTTTTGGGCCTCAAGAAATGAGATAGGCTATCAGTACATCAGGATTGATCAATTTTCAGATATATATACCATAGGAACTTTCCTACAGACTAGTAACAATAAGACTAGAATAATAAACACTGATTTGTGTTGTGTTGTTTTCACCAAAGAAATGTAGCAGAATACATTTTGTCCTACATTTATGAAGAAAGATTATTTATTTGCAAAATTTGTTAACGGAAATTAAAGTGGGGTTTGTTTTTTGTTTATTTAGGAAAATAATAAAAAAAACAAGTAGTGATTATTTATCACCAAAAGAAAGCTTTATCTGTGGGAAAAAAATGATGAAAATTTCATATGAGTACTGTGTTGCATGACCATGCAATTGTCATTCAAAATGTGACAGTGCTAAAAGCTAAAAATTAGCCTGGACAGGAAGGGGGTGAAAGTGCCCGATACTGAAGTGTGACAATTGTCACAAAAAAATTGAGGCGGCCCTGCTACATGGACACTCTAGTGATATAACTTCTAGTGGGTGGAACAATAGCATGAAGAAGGAAAGTATAGGTATTGGACGTTCTCAGAAGTGTCAGATGTTGAAGATTTCAGTGATGGATGTAGCTCAGCAAAAGAGAAAAAAGTGGAGCCACCAGTGCAGAGGCTTTTAAGTTTTATTGTTCTTTTTTGAGCTGGCTTTTTTTGGTAACAGATTAAATCTCATATACCTTCCATCTTTCTGAGATGTGAAAGCAGGACACCCTTTACCACAAACTATGTAGATAAAGGACACAACCTCACGTCCTCATTGAATTAATATGCAAACAATTACTAAACATTGTGGAAACCCCCTATTCAAATCCTATTAGTATCATAGCAAGCTGCCACTTCTCTGTGAAAATACTTTATTTAAAGCAGTATTAAACTCATAAGCAAATATTTAATAATAACAATAATATTGCAGCTTACCAATTCTTAGATGTGATGGCTGCATTTGTTTCCTTAAAAGCTCTCTTGCAGTTACAGGCATGGGACAAATCATTGAACACTGGCAGGGGTGCTTAAAATTATCAGCTTTTTTTTTATTTATGTAAAACCTTTATCCCAAAAGGAAAAAAAACTGCTGCTGTAACTGATTATGATGTGTATTTTAATCTGATAGCACATCTAACACTCCCCCCCCCCCAGACTGACAATGCTGCTGTCCAAATCTGCCCCCTGTGCTCATTCATCCAGAGTGGAGAGTGGTGTCTGTATAATACGGAGGTGAGTTATTGGCCAGATCACCAGGTGAAGCCTAAAAAAAGAAAACAATGCAGCCACCACATCTTAGGATTGGTAAGCTGAAATATTTTACATTTTTGGGTTTAATACCGCTTTAAAACAAATTACATTATACAGTGCATCTTATCGTGTGCATTAAGAAGATATGCCTCTGATACTAGCATTGAGTGTAAGCACCATTGATACTATATCTTAAAACGTGCCTCCTACCTCTTCCTATGTGCGTGATGACATCACTTTGACTCCAGAGATTTTGTCATGGGCTCAGAGTCTAGTAATGTCTCGCCCACACTTGTGTACAGGGCTGCTGATAGGGGGGGACCACAGGTCCTCTTGTAGGGGGCCCGAACAGGGAGGCGGATTGGTGCGGTGGGACAATTACAGAAACAATGCACTGTGTGTCTCTCCATTCAGCAGCTGAAAGCCAGTTTATCTCCCTCTCCCTCCTGTTGGCTTTCAGCTGCTGGATGAAGCTGAAAGCTGAAAGCAGTGCTGCCTGTTTTCCTCTCCTGGAAAACAGAGGAATGTGTCAGGACACTGAGAGCGGGGGAAGGGGCTGGTGAATATGTAATTTACCGGTCCCTTCCTGGGGCTCTCCTAAAGCACAGGCACGTCTGAGAACTACCCAGGGATCCTTGGTGCATGGGGGGCCCTAGAAGTTTCCTCCCAGTAGTATTCTGGCAACAGTTCCCCTCCCTTTGGGCGGCTCTTTTGTTACAGGTCAGTTCCGTTATCTACCTCATGTCCAGCTGTCTTAATGCCTCTCTCCCTTCCCGGCATCTTCCTCCCTCCCTCAGCCACTATCCCATCCTGCTGCCTCTGACAGGCAGAGATAGACCTGATCCTCACACAGGTCTATCTCTGCCTGTCACACTGCCTCTCCCAGATCTTTGTTATCTCTTGCTCCCTTCTACCAGCCGGTTTGCAAACATCTAACAGCCTTGCTAATTTACAGCCTCTTCTTCAGCTGTCCGGAAATTATTTTCCTGACACTTCCCCAACAATAGTCCCTCACTAGTTCCCTCACTCCCCTCCCCCTCCCAGTCTTCTTCTCTGCAGACACTTCACCTTCACACAGGTGTGTTCTCCCCCCTATACACAAACACTGCAAATGGCTGGAATCCCCCATCCTGCACACCCCCTCAACACTTTATCTTTACTATTTGCTTTTATTATACCATGGCTATTCCTCACCAGCTGACAGTATTCTCCATGCCCATCCCTGACCATCCCTATCCAGTCCCCTTGGCACCCATCTATATGCCTCTCCTCCCATTCCCTCATGCCAGCACAAATCCTGCATCTTTTTTTTTTTTTTATTCCTATACAGACCAGGATTCCCCCAGTCTCACTCCAGTTCTCTACACATCCCCCATCTCCTGCCCACCTCTGCTCCCCCCCCCTTCCTTTTTCTCCCGTACCCTATGGTTCCCATCTCCATCTACCCCCCCCCCCCCCCCCCCCATTTTTTTCAGGGGCTATGGAAGAACCCTGAGGTGGAACATTTTATTACTGCTGCTGCTTGTGTGGGCGGGATGTGTACTGCACCAATCCCTGCTGACCGTCCTCTTCTATTCATCCCATATGATTGGCGCAGTACACATTCCACCCACACAAGCAGCAGCAGTAGTAACATGCTGCGCCTCCGGGTTCTTCCTTTACCCCTGCAAAGTACCAGAAGAGAGACAGAAACTCTGGAGGGGAAGGTAGAGGGGTAGTTGTCATTCCATTTGTAGATTTATCCCAGTGCCATCTTGCCCCCCCCCCATACTGTGGCCTCCTGCCCCCCCTGTACTATGCCATCCTGCCCCCCCCCCTTACTGTACCCTCCTGTTCCCGTACAGGTGCGTTTTATTCCATTTAGTTTTCTCACTTTGAACTGGTAATTTCATTCTATGTGGATGCTTGATGTTCACATATTTAAGGTTCTTTATAACAAGCGAGCATGCTCTACACTTATTCAGAATGGGGGTCATACAATGTATCCTTGGGTCTATTAAAACCTAAATAATCTGGGAACACACTCTTTCCAATGTAAGTGAATACTTGTGTTTGTGTCTATTATGCTTTGTAGGTAGAGTGGTGGGCTCCCACTTGAGGGGTCCCTCTCAAATTCTGTTACCCTCCATTCTTTACCTATGATAGGAGTGCTCAGAGTGAGCCATAGAGAGAAAGGACCATTGAATATGTGAGCCCATAGTTTTCTTTATCTTTTGGTAAGGTACCGATTGATATAAATGAATGATTTGGGGTGGGATATTCCTACCTTAAATTCAACATTTATTTCAAGGTGATGATGGTTTTTATACTTTTTATGAATGGTCAAATATTCTTCTATCTATTTATTATTCTTTTTCCTGTTTGTATATGGTTTAGTATTTATACATTAGAATAATCAATTTCTGTGAGATTATGAACAATATATATCATTTTTTCTTGATGTCCTGGAATGTTGACACAAGATGGCACTCATGAGTAACCATATATGTGGACATGATGGATAGTGGAATTATATATTGTACCAGTAGATGGCAATATTTCCACCTACATAAATAGTTCTGTGTTGATAGTTTCTCTAATTGTATATGGCTTTAACTGACCTAGATTTGAGCTCGTGGTGGGACGTGGAGGCATTACATGCCCCGTTGACCAAACCCCTCCGTTTGCCCTGATGGTGCAATGGGGGGATGACTTTGGTACAATGTCAGGCTTCAACTGTACGTCCCGCCATTACCACCCATGTGCAAAAATTTGGTGCATGTACGGTAGCATATTTGGCAGCGCCAGCTCCACAGCTGAATCAGCTGAGTGCTGGCATCACAGGAGGGCAATTTTGGCGCTATTCTCACACTATTTAAAGGAGGTTTTGAGTGCTGTCAGATGTGGATGTTTGGGGGCACTTTTCTATGACATAGTCAGGTTTTCATTTGGAACAGAACAAAAGGAATATGTTTGCAGGAAAACAAGGTATGTTTTATGGCATTTGTTGTTTCATTAAGCTGATATGGTTAAACCGGTTATCCTGGAATTTAAATAAGTATATCTCTTTATGTTATTCCAGATCTGTATACCGTGCTTATCATCCTGGTCATGGAAGTTTACCTTAGCCTGGTATCCTTAGATTGAACTGACACTGCTTGCAGGGCCGTCTTTAATATTGATTGGACCCCGGGCAAACATTTTCTTTGGGCCCCCCAATGCAATTTTGCTCTCCACCTGCTTTGAAACATACAGTAAATAGCAGCTAAACTCCAAATCAGTTTAGTGCAGCAGATCAGGCAGCAATTGTGATTGGTTGCCAGAGGTTAAAGCATATCATTACTGCTCACTGATTAGTTGCTAGAGGTTACAGCACATACTTTCTGCTTGCTGATTGGTTTTGGTTGCTAGAGGTTACTGCACATCATTACCGCTCACTCATTGGTTGCTGGGGCTGGGGGGGGAGGCAGTGGTGGTGGTGAGTGGTCGATTGGTATAAGTGGCATGGGGAGGGGGAGAATGGAGGGTGTGATCGGTGTAAGTGGGGGGTTAGAGAGAGAGAGAGGGTGAGCTGGGTAAGAGAGAAGGGCAAAAGGGGGGGTGGGTGAAAAAGAGGGGATGAGAGAGAGGGGGTGAGAGAGATAGAGAGGGGTGTGGGAGAAAGATGGGGTTGCTGATTTAACCTGGGGATTTTCTCTGGTTTTGTGAGAGGGGGAGTAGGAGAGAGGTAGAGAGAGAGAGAGAATTGGGTATATGAGAGAGGGGGGGTTGGGGATGAGAGAGATCGGGGGGATTTGGGATGAGAGAGAGGGGGGATTGGGGAATCAGATATGGGGGGGTTGGGGAATCAGAGAGAGAGGGGGTTGGGGGATGAGAAAGAGGGGGGGTTGGTGATGAGAGAGAGAGGGGGGATTGGGGATGAGAGAGATAGGGGGGTTGGGGATGAGAGAGAAAGGGGGGGGTTGGGGATGAGAGAGAGGGGATGAGAGAGATGGGGGGTTGGGGATGAGAGAGGGGGGATTGGGGATGAGAGAGAGGGGGGGTTGGGGATGAGAGAGGGGATTGGGGATGAGAGAGAGAGAGGGGGTGGGGATAAGAGAGGTGGGATTGGGGATGAGAGAGAGGGGGGGATGAGAGAGATAGGGGGGTTGGGGATGAGAGAGGAGGGATTGGGGATGAGAGGGGGGGTTTGGGGATGAGAGAGAAAGAGAGAGGGGATTGGGGGATAAGAGAGGGGGCCTGAGAGAGGGGATCGGGGATTAGAGAGGGGGGATTGGGGATGAGAAAGAGGGGATTGGGGATGAGAAAAAGAGGGAGGTTGAGAATGAGAGAGGGGTGAGAGGGGAGGATGAGAGAGAGGGGGCTTTAGACCTGGCTGCAGTCCCATTCTGTGCACCCCCTGTCACAGTCTGTGTATTGGTGTGTATGATGTCTGGTACCTCCTTCCAGAGAGGTAGAGAGAGAGAGAGAGAGAGAATTGGGTATATGAGAGAGGGGGGTTGGGGATGAGAGAGAGAGGGGGGATTGGGGGTGAGAGAGAGGGGGGATTGGGGAATCAGAGATGGGGGGGTTGGGGAATCCGAGAGAGGGGGGGTTGGGGAATCCGAGAGAGAGGGGGTTGGGGGATGAGAGAGAGGGGGGGGGTGATGAGAGAGAGGGGGGATTGGGGATGAGAGAGATAGGGGGGTTGGTGATGAGAGAGATAGGGGGGTTGGTGATGAGAGAGATAGGGGGGTTGGGGATGAGAGAGATAGGGGGGGTTGGGGATGAGAGAGATAGGGGGGGTTGGGGATGAGAGAGATAGGGGGGGTTGGGGATGAGAGAGGGGGGATTGGGGATGAGAGAGAGGGGGGGTTGGGGATGAGAGAGGGGATTGGGGATGAGAGAGAGAGGGGGGTTGGGGATGAGAGAGGTGGGATTGGGGATGAGAGAGAGGGGGGATGAGAGAGATAGGGGGGTTGGGGATGAGAGGGGAGGGATTGGGGATGAGAGGGGGGGATTGGGGATGAGAGAGAAAGAGAGAGGGGATTGGGGGATAAGAGAGGGGGCCTGAGAGAGGGGATTGGGGATAAGAGAGGGGGGATTGGGGATGAGAAAGAGGGGATTGGGGATGAGAAAGAGAGGGAGGTTGAGAATGAGAGAGGGGTGAGAGGGGAGGATGAGAGAGAGGGGGCTTTAGACCTGGCTGCAGTCCCATTCTGTGCACCCCCTTTCACAGTCTGTGTATTGGTGTGTATGATGTCTGATACCTCCTTCCATAGGACGTTCACGCTGGCCAGCAGCGGGCAGGGCCCTTCTCCTTCTGGGTGCTGAAGATGGGGGTGCTCTGCTCCTTCCAGCGGATACTTCCCAGACCGCGGACTGTCCCGTGTAGCACAAGCAGTCCCTGGCTGCATGCACCCCCCGCCGGTCCCCGAGGGGCCCGATTCGCCTGTCCTCTGAGCCATTGTCCGAGCTTGGAGAGGAGGTTGGAGGAATCCAGTCCCTGGGTGGCGCCACTGCATCGGGGTTGTGCCTGCCGCTCCTCACCTTCTGGTGGTCGGGAAGCTCTTTTTCCTACCGGGCTCTCGCTTCTCCTTGCTCCCGGTCCAGGACCACCCATGCCAAGGGGCTCAAGGAGCTGTTGCTTTGGGCCCTCAACAATGACAGGGCCCTGGGCAGCTGCCCCCTTTGCCCCGCGTTAAAGACGGCCCTGACTGCTTGTTAGGTATGTTTGGCTTATAAGTTTGCCCAGTGGCTTTCCTGCTATCTTTATGGAACAAAGAATATTATGGTGGTTCATTTCACTTTCATTCTATATTTTTTTTCTTTTTAGTGCCTGTTCTTGAATATTGAATAGCATTTGAAAATGTGTCTTTCCTTATGCATTGGACCTCCTCTTGGCTCATTTTGGTGAGGGTCTCCCCTCATTTGGGTTGATCTGCCTGCCCGTTTGCTGTTGGATGGACACCTGATTCACAGATAGTGCCTTGGTGAAAGTGCGTTATGCCCCTTTTTTGGGGGGTACCCCAGAATCAGTATATATTAAATGTAATGCCGCGTACACACGGGCGGACTTTTCGACCGGACTGATCCGACAGACTTTCCAACGGACTTTTAACGGACTTTTGAAGGACATCCGACGGACTTTTGAACGAACGGACTTGCCTACACACGATCACACCAAAGTCCAACGGATTCGTACGTGATGACGTACGACCAGGCTAAAATAAGGAAGTTGATAGCCAGTAGCCAATAGCTACCCTAGTATGGGTTTTCATCGGACTAGCATACAGACGAGCGGATTTTTCGACCAGACTCGAGTCCGTCGGACAAATTTGAAACATGTTCCAAATCTAAAGTCTGTCAGATTTTCGACCGAAAAAGACCGCTGCAGGTCCGATGGAGCCCACACAAGGTCAGATTGTCCGCCGTATTCGGTCCGTCGGACCAGTCCGGTCGAAAAGTCCGCCTGTTTATACACGGCATATGTGTTTATATCAAATGCATGCCATGATTTTCAATAAATAAATTTGTATATCTATGAATGTATATTATGTTTGTCTAGTTCTTTTACAGTATCTCTACTTACCCATCTGCCTTCCAAAAAAAAACCTGAAGAAGCCGAAAAGGTGAAATGTATTGGGTTGAGGTTGTCTCCTTGGTTCCATTTCCTCTGACTGATTCAATTTTGATATCCATGTTATATCTGATCAGATACCAAAGTGTTCATTCCTTTTGGAGACTAGGGGGAATGTATGGGTCTAGTAGTTAGATGCTGTTACATTATGTTATAACTAAGTGTCTTATGTTTCTTGAGACACATTTTAACAAATTCAATAAAGGTATGTTATAATTTTACATGGTATATAACTAGTTAGGGAGGTTTTCAGCACCTTTAAAGTCTCAACATTTTTTCACTTTGTGCATATTTCTACCCCGGTATGTGGTGGTGAGTTTTCAACTGTCAGAAGGTGGGGTACTCACTGAGGCCGACATGCAGAGAGCGGTTCACTCTCAACTGAGCGCACTTCACCCCCTGGAGATGGTACAGAGGGTGAATGGCGCAAAGAGGCATGAGCTACCAGCAGGCTGGCAGGACTTGCGTGAGGATCAGCGTGGGACTTGGTAGCTGTGCAGGAACAGGTAACTGGAGCTGGAGAGGCGAAGTCAGAACAGGTTGAGGGTCAAATACCAGAAGACAGTCTGTAAGCAGGCTGGAAGCCAAGGTAAATCCAGGATCACAGGCAGAGGGTCAAGGCACAGGAGACTGAAGGCAATCCAGGTCACAGGCAGAGGGTCAAGGCACAGGAGACTGAAGGTAATCCGGGTCACAGGCTGAGGGTCAAACACCAGAGAAGCAAGCAAAGTCCATTAAATAGGCCAGAGGTCAGGTCCATGAGAAGATCAAGGCAGGTTGAGGTCAATCCGGGTCACAACAGGTAATCAGCAAAACAGGAAGCAGGAGAAGGTACACAGGAAGCTGAAGACAAACCAGCAATTTGCCTGAGGGAGGAGGCAGCTTTTATAGGCAGCAAGGAGGTCACGTTATGCGTGTACTAGTGCGCATGTGCGTGCGCTGTTCATTGGGACAACGAACGTGTGTGCGCTGAAACGATGTTTCACCACAAATGCGCATGCGCCAAAGCTTTGTTCCGCCACGCAAGCATGCAGGGAAACAAAGGGACTGTCAGGATGGGTTCAGATTCCTTCTCTGACAGTGCCCCCCCCCCCCGAGGGGCGGCCTCCGGACGCCCAAACTGGACATTAACTACGGGTGTTCCTGATGGAAGGCTGGAGTCAAGCGTGGGGCGTGTAAGTTACCTTAGGGTTCCCAGGAATTGTCTTCAGGGGGATACCCCTTCCATTTGATTAGGTACTGGAGTTGTCTACCCCTCTTCCTGCAACTTAGTATGGATTCTACCTCAAACTCGCTTTCCCCATCAGTCTTGACTGGAGGAGGAGGAAGTTCCTCTCTTCCTGAGAAAGGACTGGGGACTACTGGTTTTAGCAGAGATGCGTGAAAAACTGGATATATCCTGTAGGAGTTGGGTAAGGCTAGTTCAAAGGCCACAGGGTTCACCATCCTTTTAATTTTGAAAGGCCCTATGAACTTTGGGCCCAGTTTTCGTGAAGGGAAAGATAACCTGAGGTTAGTGGTGGAAAGCCAGACCTCCTCGCCAATCTTGAAATCAGGGTTCTCCTTTCTTCCTTTATTATAATACTTCTTGTAGTTATCCTGTGCATAGTTTCCTGGATCTTCCAGATATTTAACTGGATAGATTTTACCCGGTCCTGGACAGTAGGGACTGAAATTTTCGGGAGTGGAATTCGGGAGAAAAGAAGGGTGAAATCTGAAATTTGCCCAAAAAGGTGTTTGATTGGTGGGTGAGTGTAAAGAATTGTTGTATGCAAATTCTGCATAGGGCAGGAGGGAGGACCAGTCATCTTGAGAACCGGAACAGAAACAGCGGAGATATTGCCCTAAGGTTTGGTTCGTCCTCTCCGTCTGGCCGTTGCTTTGGGGATGATATGCAGAGGAGAGACAAACCTTGATTTCCAATGCTTTACAGAGCTCCTTTCAAAACTTAGAGGTAAATTGGACACCTCTATCTGAGACGATGCAGTCAGGTACCCTATGGAGCCTTGTTATCTCTTTGATGAAGATATTGGTTGTATCTAGAGCGGAAGGAGTGCCTACCATGGGCAAAAAGTGTGCCATCTTTGAGAGACGGTCCACGATGACCAGGATAGTAGTGAAACCTCCCGAGGGTGGTAAGTCAACAATAAAGTCCATCGAAACCTCTGCCCATGGTCGTTTCGGGACGGGCAAAGGCCTCAGCAGCCCCCAGAATTTAGTATTAGATGTAATTCTTACAGTCCCACCTCCAACCTGGTCACCAAAAAGAACGGGAAATCAACTCGGAGGTCTTTTGCATCCCGAAATGACATGCCAGTTTGTGGTCTTGGAAGGTTTTCAAAGTTAGAGGTCCTATTTCCCTTGGGACAAAAATTTTATTCTGGGCCCGTATCAGATCATCTGCGTCAGTACAGTGACTAGATGCCAATTTGATAGTCATCAGATTTGAGTGAGCAACAAAAAATTTTGAGGGGGTAAAATGGTACCAGGTTCCGTTGACTGAGGAGATTCAGGGAGCATCTGGGAGTGTGCGTTTGCTTTCCCATTCTTGGAACCAGGTCTGTATGTAATGTGGAAATTGAATCAGGACAAAAAAAGTGCCCACGAGCTTGTCTGGGTCTTAAGCGCTTAGCTGTCCTGAGGTATTCCAGATTTTTGTGGTCGGTGAAGATCATGACAGAATGGGACGCACCACCTCCAGCAGATATCTCCACTCCTCCAGGGCGAACTTAATGGCCAACAACTCCTGGTCTCCTACGTCGTAGTTCCTTTCTGGGAGACTTAGTTTCAGGGAAACAAAGGCTACGGAATGAAGGAGGGCCTTGGGACCCCGTCTTTGGGAGAGAATGGCTCCAGTAGCTGTCTCTGATGCATCCACCTCCAGCACAAATGGCAGAGCTGGGTCTGGATGCTGTAAGATTGGTGCGGAGATTAAAAGGGCCTTTAATTTGATAAATGCGTCCTGTGCCTCTGGGGACCACTGGAAACGGTTGTGCTGATAGGTTAGCTGGGTAATGGGTGCGACAATGGAAGAGAAGCCAGTGATAAATCTTTTGTAAAAGTTAGCGAAACTGGTGAATTGCTGCACTCCCTTCTTATCCACCGAGGCTGGCCACTCCTGGATCGCCTTGACCCTTTGTGGGTTCATCACGACCCCTTTGGTGGAGATGATGAATCCCAAGAATTGAATAACAGTTTTTTCCAATTCACATTTCTCGGCTTTAAGATATAGCTTGTGTTTCCTGAGAATTGAGAGGACTTTTTTCACGTGGACCTGGTGCAGTTCAATGGTGGCAGAGAAGATAAGGATGTTATCTAGGTAGACCACTAAGAAGTCATCGAGATATTGTTACTAGATGTTGAAAAAGTGGCCGTGGCATTGCACAGCCCAAATGGCATCACTAGATACTCATAGTGTCCAAACCTGGATCTGAAGGCGGTCTTCCATTCGTCCCCGGCTCGGATTCGAATGAGGTTATAGGCACCTCGTAGGTCTAGTTTAGAGAAGATCCGGGCTGTGCGGAAACGCTGAAATAATTCTGGAATGAGTGGAAGTGGATAACGGTTTTTAATGGTTATTTTGTTAAGTTCTCTGTAATCGATGAAAGGCCTTAGAGACCCATCTTTTTTTTCCACAAAGAAGATACCGGCTCCAGCCGGTGAAGAAGATGGACGAATAAAACCTTTCTCCAGGTTTTCATCAATGTACGTTTTAAGGGCCTTTAACTCAGTCTCGGACAAGGGAAATATTCGGTCATAGGGAATCTCTAAGCCAGGTAACAGATCGATGGGGCAGTCATAGGACTGGAGAGGAGGCAAACAGTCAACTTTTTTCTTGTCAAAGATGTCTTTGAACTCGAGGTACACTGGAGGAACATGCTGAAGGTTATCAGGTACTGGTGCTATGGTTAGGCAGGGGGCTGGAGCTGGAACTAAGCAGTGCTGGGAGCAGTATATGGAGGAGAAGGAGATCTCTTTCTTACTCCAGTCGATTTGAGGATCATGAGCCTGCAGCCACAGGAGTCCCAAGATGATGGGGAACATAGGGGAACAGATGATGTTGAAGCGTAGGAACCCCTGGTGGCCGGAGTCCGTGATGGTAAGAATGGGTCCTGTTTACTGTGAGACAGGTCCGGAACAAGGAAGGGACCCATCAGCCAGAAGGACTTGAAGATTTAGTTTTTTTAGGCAGGAGTGGAATGAGCAGTCTTTGAGCAAGTGCAGAGTCCAAAAAACAGCTACAGGCCCCGGAGCCAATTATGGCCGGTAGGCGGATTTCCTTTTCCGCTAGCTGTAGGGAGACAAAGAGCGTGACCTAAGTCTGAGATAAATCTGCGTTTTGAAAGTTCGTAATAAATCGTGAACCAGACTTACTGGGCCTCACGGGGCAGTTGCGGAGGAAATGACCTGTTCCCCCACAATATAAACATAGATTGGCTTGGCGTCTTTGTTGTCTCTCTTCAGAGGTGAGAGGAGAACGGACTAGTCCAAGCTGCATTGGTTCAGCTTCTGGAACAGGGATGCCTGAGGGAGCCAGAAGTGGTGGATGGATGGGAGAAGGTTTTGGGAGCATCCAACTGGGTCGAGGAGCCTGGAAGCGCTCAGTATGTTGCTCCCGCATGCGTCTGTCCCACTTAGTGGCCGTTTGAATTAAGTCCTCCAAGGTGGCTGGGGTCTCAATCCGGACCAGCTCGTCTTTAAGAGCTTCCGACAAACCCTAGCGATAATGGTATTTAAGAGCAGGTTCGTTCCAACCAGTGTCTGCTGACCATTTGCGAAATTCAACTGTGTAGTCCTCCGCCAGCCTTCTCCCCTGGGGCAAGGTATGGAGAATGGCTTCGGCTGTAGCAGTGCATTGTGGATCATCATATAATTGAGCCATGGCTTCAAAAAAAGTGTCCATAGAGTTTAGCAAAGGACTTCTCTGCTCCATTAGGCTATGGGCCCAGGCTTGCGGTTCTTCGGCCAATGAGGAGATTATGAATCCAACTTTCACAATGTCGGTAGAAAAAGTCCTAGGAATTCATTGAGTAGTTGTTAATGATTCTTACTCTGAATGGTCTAAGGTTATTAGTGGTGTACCCCAAGGTTCAGTGCTGGGACCCTTACTTTTTAATATCTTTATAAATGCAATGCCAAGCATGCAATGCCAAGCTGCGGTTTCCAAAGCGAGCAAAGTCCTTTCTTGTATTAAGAGAGGCATGGACTCCAGAGAGAGAGAGATAATTTTGCCCCCAAATCATTAGTAAGACCTCATCTGGAATATGCAGTACAGTTTTGAGCACCAGTTCTCAAAAAGGATATCGGGAACTGGAGAAAGTGCAGAGAAGGGCAACCAAACTGATAAGAGTCATGGAGGAGCTCAGCTATGAGGAAAGATTAGAGGAACTGAATTTATTCACTCTTGAGAAGAGGAGAATAAGGGGGGATATGTCAACATGTTCAAATATATAACGGGTCCATATAGTGAACTTGGTGTTGAGATATTCTCTTTATGGTCAACACAGAGGACACGGGGGCACTCTTTACATCTAGAGGAAAAGAGATTTCATCTCCAAATACGGAAAGGTTTCTTCACAGTAAGAGCTGTGAAAATGTGGAATAGACTCCCGCCAGAGGTGGTTCTGGCCAGTTAAGTAGATTGCTTTAAGAAAGGCCTGGATACTTTCCTAAATGTACATAATATAACTGGGTACTAACATTTATAGGTAAAGTTGATCCAGGGAAAATCCGATTTCCTCTTGGGGAATCAGGAAGGAATTTTTTCCCCCGATGTATGTAAATTGAAGCATGCTCTGCTGGGGTTTTTTGCCTTCCTCTGGATCAACTGTGGGTATAGAATTGGGTATATTGGATTGTACGATATTTTTTATTTTATTTTATTTTATTTTTTTTTAATGGTTGAACTGGATGGACTTGTGTCTTTTTGCAACCTGACTAACTATGTAACTATATAATAAAAGGTATCCCATAAGGGATTTCATCCCCTGTAACACGGGGGGGGGGGTGATATACATACTGCAGTGCCCTTGTGGCCTGCAATATGTAGGATGAACAACCTGAACCCTAGTAAAAAAGACTACAATATTAATTTACAATATTAAGATCTTTAGCCAATAGACAGCCTTCTATTGGCCATAGAATCTGCCCACTGAAGGGGAGAGTGGACCTTGTTGTGGAACTAGTACTTCAGCTTCCCCATCAGGCTTCACCGGCTGCAGCATCACTAGTTGCTAGGAGGTCAATAGCCTCAATAATAACCACTGAAAAGAAAGAAGGTAGTGGCGACAAATATGCCGCTCTGCTACAATGCGTACAGGAACAGGGCACTTTGCCTGTCTCTGTATACCAAGTTAGATTTGGTCTTAATTACCTACAGTTTTGTAATCCACAAACTGGAGGTAATTTTTTTACCTTAAGTGCATTAATAGTGGCAGAAAACTGTCACAAGTGCTTTATTGAACACCCTGAATGTGTCCTAATTTTTCTCAATGTATTAAAACAAAGATCCAACAGGTCTACAATTTAGAAAGACAGCAAAAATATTGGACAAGAGAACAGATATGATTTAAATTGTGTAATTTTAATTATGATATTGATATTAGGATGTTCTGTATAGAGCTTTTTAATTACTGTGACCAATATTAGTAACACTTTCCAATACAGATACTCTTGTTTAACTTGTTTAATGACTTACCTGTTTAACGACCGCTCTGACTTATGACCAGCTCTCCCCACCCAAACGACGTGCTGTACATCATTGTATTGTACAGTATAGTACAGAAATTTTCGTTTGTGTTCTGTACTTATGCAAATTACGACCTGATCATTGGAACAGAACCTTGTCTTTAAGTGAGGAAAGCCTGTACACATAAACACAATAGGTATGGCCGAAGCATCACTAGAGTGTGGGCCTTTGACAAAAGTCTATGAGTGCAACACATAGGTTATAGTCAAAGTGACATCATCACACATGTAGGATGAGGTAGGACGTGTGTTTGAAGACACAGTAGCAACATCACCTAAACTCAGTGCTAGTATGAGAGGCAGGATAAGGAGCACTGTATAATGAGATTGGTTTTAATTATTTTTACGTTTTTAAATAAACTATCACATGATGGAAAGCACTGTGGATCTACTTGTTGTGTCTGGGAGGTGGATTTTGGGCACAAGAGTATATTTAGACCTTCTTATTTTTTTTTCCATCCAAGAAGGTGAGCATAATATTTGGTTGTTTTAAGCACACATATGTATACACTGTGGAATTGCATAAAGTGTATCATAGAAGGTTGGAGTTACCAAGGACAGAGTGATGTGCGTTGGAGTGGATTATATATTGTGGCAAAAAAAGCACTACTGCAATTAAAGGATTGCACAACAAGGGGCATTATTGCACTTTCAGCTGGAGTATTTGCATAGTCAATTTAGAGCAATTTAATGTGTACATTTAAGGTTTATTTTTGCAAATATTATTAATGGGGTGATTATTGAGTTTATTTAGAGAAATTGGATGGGTTTCTAGAGCTGCACCTAACAAGAGCATACGATATGCAAACAATGGTTGGTTAAATCCATAAGTGCTTTTTCACAAATTCCCTTTATACTTACTTTGCAAATAACAAATGCAGTCAGTTAGAAGTTGGAGGAGATATTTAGTATAGTGCCATGCATTTGGTAGTTCAATTTTATATTTTTATATCAGTCTGTACATCAGATCAAAAAAGTGGGACAACTAAAGGGGAGCAGTGGGATTTGATGGTGGTGTGAACCTACCCTCAGCCTGGATTTCATTTGCAACACTCCACAGAAACTGCCCTCCTAAAACTTACTAACAACTTACAAACTCCTAAAACCAGTGGTCACTACTCTGCACACTTACTCATAGACCTCTTTACTACATTTGATACAGTTGACCACCCCCTCCTCCTCAAAAACTCTGTTCCCTTGGCCTTCATGACTCTGCTGTTTGTTATGGGGCGTACACACGGTCGGACTTTTCGGCTACAAAAGTCCGACAGCCCGTCCGACAAACTTTCGACGGACTTTTGGCGGACTTGCGGCGGACTTTCTAACGAATGGACTTGCCTACATATGATCACACAAAAGTCAGACGGATTCGTACATGATGACGTACACCGGACTAAAATAAGGAAGTTGATAGCCAGTAGCCAATAGCTGCCCTAGCGTGGGTTTTTGTCCGTTGGACTAGCATACAGACGAGCGGATTTCTGGGTCCGGCGGAGTTACGACGTAAAGATTTGAAGCAAGTTCCAAATCTAAAGTCCGTCAGATTTGCGACTGGAAAAGTCCGCTGAAAGTCCGCTGAAGCCCACACACGATCGGATTGTCCGCCAGATTTGGTCCATCGGCGTCGGTCGGACTTTTGTAGCCGAAAAGTCCGACCGTGTGTACGCCCCATTAGTCTTCCTCTTACTTATCTCACTGCACCTATACCACACTTACAACTTTACCTCTTCTTCTCCTCTTCCTCTTTCTGTCAGGGGCCCCCAAGGTTCCATCCTTGGATCTCTTCTATACTCTATCTACCCCACCTCCTTGGGTCAGCTGATAGCCTTCCATGGCTTCTGATATTATTATTATACAGGATTTATACAGCGCTGACAGTTTAGACAGCACTTTACAACTTGAGGGTAACAACTTGATATCATTTTGATGCTGACCACACCCAAACCTATCTTTCTACACCTCAGCCCACCTCATCAGTCTCTTTGCACATCACTAATATACTAATGGACCTACTGGTATGGAGGTTTTAACATTTCCTCAAACTCAATCTTTCCAAAACTGAGCTCATAATATCCCCCCCAGCCCCCCTCCAAGCCCCCTCCCCACCCACCGTGCTCCCTCCCCTGACTTCTCCATAAAAATAAATAATACAACTATGAATCCATCATCCCTGCATGGTGGGATGCTAGTGTATTCCCTGATTATGAATTCTCCTCTTGACCCCACATCCAATCACTATCCAAATCTTGCTGCCTCAACGTTCATAACATCTCCATGATTTTCTCCTTCTTAGCCAATGATACCACAAAGTTACTAATTCACTCCCTGGTTATCTCCTGCCTCAACAATTGCAATCTCTTCCTTGTTGGCCTACCTTTACATAGTCTATCCCCCCTTCAGTACATCATAAATGCTGCTGTCAGACTCATCCACCTTACCAACCGCTTGGTGTCTGCTATTCCTGTCTGTCATTGGTTTCTGCTCACTCAGCTAATAAAATTCAAGACACCAATGGCAAACTACAAAGTCACCCATAACTCTACCTTAAGTTACACCAACCTCGTCTCAAAATACCAACCAAACCATTCTCTTCACCTCTCCCAAGACCTTCTGCTTTCTAGCTCTCTTGTCAGCGCCTCAAAAAAAGTAAAATGAAAATCAGATAACATTAAAAGAACATACCTGGCACTGTTATACATATTATACAGAGGACCACTGAATTCCAATGTCCAATATGTGTGGAAAACATCTTAAATATCACCTGAGGATGAAAGATGCATGAAATTCAATATAATTACAGTTACCCTATAGCAATAGAGTCACCAAACTTATTTTTAAGAAAATATGTTTTCAAGTAAGAACAACACTGATTAAGGTGAAAAAAAAATAACAATGATCTTGTTAACTATGTAACTAGAAGGAGCAGCCCTGCGATAAGGGTTGGTGTTTTGTTGTTGCTTCACTGAAATAAATATGTTCACATTTACAACACATAATTGGTTAAATGTTTTGCATAATGAAACTAAAAATGGCAATAAATCAAAGTTCACAGCAATAACTCATGTTACACTTTGTTCTTTACACTATGCCTGTGGTAAATATATTATAAAACCATGTAATTTTCAGTTTCAGTGAATACTCTGAACAGATTTTTTTAAGGAATAATTCTTGTAAGCAACTTTGGTAGCTATTATTTTCTACTTATATGGTCCGCTTCCAGAGTGAATGTGCTAATAGTGACCTTTCTTTTGTTTGTGTAGCAGAGATGTGTTGTTATACCACTGGTTAGGGCTGTATATTTAGTATTGGATTTATTGTGTGGGGGTGTACAGACATTATGTTGCTGGCAATATAAAGGTATCAACACTGCCTCGGAAATTGTTAGAGTATAGGTCAGTCCTGATAGGCTGACTGAAGCTAGACATAGGTGGATTGAAATTCAGCATGTTCAACAGGGACCAGACAAATTTTAGTTCGTATGTGGCTGCTCCCACTTTGCAGAAGCTGATTTAACGATTGACTTCTGTTGAACAGGTTTGTTGGAAAAAATTTCTCGATCAGCAGCTTGTTGCTAGGTGCATAGCTCCCAACTGTCCCTGATTTTGAGGGACTGTCCCTGATTTGGAGCAATGTCCCTCTGTCCCTCATTCCTCCTCATTTGTCCCTCATTTTGGTCTGATCTATATAGTTGTATATAAAATGCACTGTTTATCTTTCAAAAAGTGTCTCCCAGTGCTAAACCTTTCATCCAATTTATAAATGGCTGCATCTGTAAATTTCAAAAGCCAATATAAAAGAATAGTAGTGGTAAAAAAAAACACAAGTGGGTTTTAATTATCCTTTTTTGGGGTTAATTCTCCTTAAAGGGGGCGTGGCATGGGGGTGTGTCCTATGCCTACATACTATTGCTAGTAGGTGTCCATCATTCCCATCTCAAAAAGTTGCAAGGTATGCAGGTGTAGTTTATGCTCCAGTCTATAGGTGGCAGTGTGTTATTGCACCACTGAGCAGAGGAATATTTTTCTTCCGCAGACTCTGTAGGGGTCCCCAGGGAAGCAGTGGTCTGATTGGACACTGTGGGGGTCATTTACTATAGCGCTATGGCGCTAATTCGCGCAAATTGCCGCAAATTAGCGCTAATTCGCGGCAATTTAGCGCGAATTAGCGCTAATAGTGCTAATTCGCGCTAAAACGGTATTCACTATAGCACTGGTGAGAAATTTCTCCCAAAATCTAATTTACTATAGCTCCCTGAATCTAAATAGTGCCCAAACCCTTACTCTGCTAAAACCTAGAGAATTGCACATGGAAATAATGTTTAGAACATGATATAATTGTCTAAATGGTATTGAAATATGCAGTATATTATTTAAAGATTATCTGCTTTTAAACTGTGTGAAAAAGTGATTTCTACACTGAAATATCTTTAAAAGTCTGAAAAGTGAAAAATTCCCCGTTTTGGACAACTAGGTGCCAACACAACTGAGCATGCTCAGACCTGAAAATAACTCTCATTTTATCTCCAGTGTCTTTTTTACCTGGAGCTATAGTAAATACCAAAATGAGAGCTAATTAGAGAACATTTTTTGGGAGTTAAAATCTGCTCTAATTTAGTCCAAATGAAGTTTCAGTCACTGATTCTAAATGGAACAATTCTAACTTTCACAAAAAAACCTTTTAATGTTGAGATGAAATGTATCTTTCTGTGAAATAAATATTCCTTTGCAACATTATTGCTTCTACTTAAAATATTTTGATTTCAAGAATGCTACAATGTGGAATGTTTTGATAAAATATATTTTTCTCTGTCACTTTCACTTGTTAGGCTCGGTTCACACTGGAGCGACTTGGGATCCGACTTGTACGCCCTCAAGTCGCCCCAAGTCGCCCCAGAAATAGTTTCAATGGGAGTGAACGCTAGCGTCTTAATAGACGCTACTGAAGTCGCTCCGACTTCAGAGCGTACTCCCTGTACTACTTTGATCCGACTTGGTAGGCGACCTGTACCATAGAAATCAATGGAAGTCGCCTCCAAGTCGGATCTCTCTGTAAAGTCAAGCGACTTTGCAGGGAAAACCCCTCCCTCCCCCCCTCCCTCCAGAGAGCTGATTGGCCACAGGCGAAGTCGCCTGTCATGAAGGCAACTTCAAGTCGCCTTGTAATTTGCTGAAGTCGCGCTGAAGCCGCGTTGAAGACGCGGTACAAAGTCGCGCTGAAGTCGTGTTGCCCCAGTGTGAACCGACCCTTACTCTTCATCTCACAACAATCTTTACCCCAAGCTCACACAGGTGTCTTTATAATCCACAAACAATACCATTGCTGATGCAAATTTAAAATGAATCACATTTTTTTGTGCTTTTTATTATTTCCAAATATTCATAATTTGAGCCCAAAAAATGTGATATGTGTACCAACATCAGAAAGCAAAATGTAATTCCCAAAAATTTGAGGGTAATATTTTACTCTCACCCACAAAAAAACACCAAATATCACAGAATAAATCAAGAAGAATAACTCTTGAGTAATGTAATTCCATCACTTGTATGTCCAAAGAAATGCAGTATTTATGTGTAGTTATGTGTAGTGTGGTCTCACACGTGGCAGCTCCGTGGCTTAGAGGTTAGAACTTCTGCTTAGTATCCCTGAGGGTATGGGTTCAAATCCCAACCATGTTACTGCATGTGGAGAAGTTGTCTCATCTCCCAGGTCCTATAATTATGTCTAAATGTAGTAGTTATGTGTAGGAGGGTTCCACCACCATTGTAAGTCTTTTCCAGATACACTATGTAGCCAAAAGTATTGGGACACCTGCCTTTACACACACATGAACTTTAATGGCAGCCCAGTCTTAGTCCGTAGGGTTAAAATTTGATTTGGTCCACTCTTTGCAGCTAGAACAGCTTCTGGGAAGGCTGTCCACAAGGTTTAGTGTGCCTATGGGAATGTTTGATCATTCTTCCAGAAGTGCATTTGTGAGGCCAGGCACTGATGTTGGATGAGAAGGCCTGGCTCGCAGTCTCTACTCTAATTCAGCCAAAGGGTGTTCTATCGGGTTGAGGCCAGGACTCTGTGCAGGCCAGTCAAGTTTCCCCACCCCAAACTTGCTCATCCATGTCTTTATGGACCTTGCTTTGTGCACTGGTGTGCAAACATGTTGGAACAGGAAGGGGCTTTCCCCAAACTGTTCACACAAAGTTGGGAGCATGAAATTGTCCAAAATATCTTGGTATGCTGATGCCTTAAGAGTTCACTTAACTGGAACTAAGAGGCCAAGCCCAACCCCTGAAAAACAACCCCACATCATAATTACCCCTTCACCAAATCATTTGGACCAGTGCACAAAGCAAGGTCCATAAAGACATGGATGAGTGATTTTGGGGTGGAGGAACTTGACTGGCCTGCACAGAGTCCTGACCTCAACACAACAGAACACCTTGGGGATGAATTAGAGAGGAGACTGTAGGTCAGGCCTTCTCGTCCAACATCAGTGCCTGCCCTCACAAATGCACTTGGAAGAATGGTCAAACATTTCCATAGACACACTCCTAAACCTTGTGGACAAAAAGAGTTGAAGCTGTTATAGCTGCAAAGGGTGGGCCAAATGAGTTTTGAACCCAATACTAATACTGGGATGCCATTACAGTTCATGTGCGTTTAAAGGCAGGCATCCCAATACTTAGGCCAATATATTGTATATTGCTTGTGACACTGAGCATGGCTATGGACTTAGGGCTGGTTCACACCACAGAGATGCAGAGAACATGTGTGGGGCTGCCTGGTGGGTAAGTGGGTAGCAGTTCTGTCTAGCAGCACCTGGGATGTTGGTGCAATTCCCCAACATGCTAATCCTTGTGTTGAAGTTTATATGTTATCCCTGTGTGGGTTTCTCACCACAATCCAAAGACATGCTGGCATGTTATTTGTCTCCTGTCGAAATAGGTTCTAATGTAAGAATATTAATTTTGGACTTTATATTAGAAGCTCATTGCAGCCAGGGACTGATGTTAATGTTTATTAGCACTAATCATGCTCAGGGACTTGGACAATTCAAATTTTAGGGTTTACACTGCACGGGTACATATGCTTAGAAAACTGTTGCTTTGTTTATGTGGATGCAAATGGACTTCTTTGTCCTGTAGTTGGAGATTTGATGCACATAGCCAAGGGCTAACAGAGTTGCGAACACTATTATGTGTTCCTGCCCATCAGGTGCAATCACTTTAGACATACATGAAGAGACAGATTGAAAGATACTGGTGGGCGTGTACTTCTATTGGGTGTGTCAGTGTGCTAACAATACAACCTCTCTTATATAAAGGCCTGCAGTAGGGGGTTCATTTGGCCTGAGAAGGTCAGGTTTTTTGCTGTGATTTGTGGGGGAGAAGGAATGAAATTGGGAGATTTGATGAAATTCTTGTGCATTTTTTCAATCAAAAGTGGGTTTATGTGGCCATGCTGTCAATGTTGTGTGTGTATTGTTCCTGTCTGATCATGCAAACATCATTTGGAAGCATCTGCTGACCTACTCTTTTTTTTTTTTATCTCGTTTAATCGTGTACACCGAAATGCAGCTTCCAGCAGAACATGGTCACCAATGTATGTATGTGTGGATTGTGGGCTGGTGGTGGGTGTTTTGAATAAGTCTTTTGTAATATTATGTGGGAATGCTTTGTAAGAATGACTGTTAAGTATGTTTCTATAAACTTGCAGATAACAATGTGATGTGTTGCCCATTATACACAGAAATTAAAGCTGTGTCCACTCTAAGGTTTTGTCTAATTTTAGATTGTAAGCTCCTATGAGCAGGGCCCTTAAAATCCCATTGCTAAATGTAGCACCATATATCCTGTCCAAAATGTTTTTGAAGCTAGTAAATTAATGTAATTTTTTTGTTTTTCTGCTGGTAAAATAAAAGTACGTTATTGAGCCTTGTTGTGGTTTTGGTTTTTTTTTTCTTCTACTTTCTTCTCTTTAGTTTGTGGGTGGTGGTTTTGGGAAAGTGCAATATCTCTTATATTTTATTTCAATATGTATTTGTGCACCAAAAAACTAATCTCTTTGCCCTGGTTCACATTGATGCTACTTTGAAATCGCGCTACTTCACTTGAAGTAGCACGATTTCAAAGTAGCAAGGTCAGTGTGATTTTAGGTGCTACTTGATAGACATCCATGTGGCTTCATACACAAATGTCTATTGAAGTCGCACCAGAAATCTGCAAAAGTAGTGCAGGAACTACTTTAGCAAATTGGTGCGGTGCCACAAAAAAATGATGCATCAATTGGAACAGTGCCATTGCTGCCAATAGTCATGCGATTTGATCTCTCAAATTGCATGAAAAATTGCTCCAATGTAAACCTAGGCTTCTGCACACCTGCAAGTAAATGATAAAGGTAGAATCTTTATATATAACAGCTGTGGAGAATTGCAGGTAATGAATTCAGCTGGTGGATAGGCAGTGTTTGTGTCAGCTTTAGTTCACATTGGTGCGATTTGACATGTCAAAGCGGTGACAATTGCACTGTTTTAATTGGTGTGACTTTGGGGTGCGATTTGTATTGATATCAGTGCAGAAACCTGCACAGATGTCTCTGAAATTGCCCCTGCAGTCAGGACTGACATGCGGGAATGAAAGTGTGTGATTTCAGCTGAACGATTTCCTCCTGCTGCTAACCCAGGGACACCATTTCTTATCGAATGCCTTTAAATATCATAAGTAGAAATACAAATTTGCATATCTGAAAATAAACAAAAATAATAAAATTCTAATAGTTCACCTAGAAGTCCCTGTGCTGGTCAATAGGGATGAGCCGAACACCCCCCGGTTCGGTTCGCACCAGAACCCGCGAACGGACCGAAAGTTCGCACGAACGTTAGAACCCCATTGACGTCTATGGGACTCGAACGTTCGAAATCAAAAGTGCTCATTTTAAAGGCTAATTTGCATGGTATTGTCCTAAAAAGGGTTTGGGGACCCGGGTCCTACCCCAGGGGACATGTATCAATGCAAAAAAAACTTTTAAAAACGGCCGTTTTTTCGGGAGCAGTGATTTTAATGATGCTTAAAGTAAAAAAAAAAAAGTGAAATATTCCTTTAAATATCGTACCTGGGGGGTGTCTATAGTATGCCTGTAAAGTGACGCGTGTTTCCCATGTTTAGAACAGTCCCTGCACCAAATGTCATTTTTAAAGGAAAAAATCTCATTTAAAACTGCTTGCGGGTTTAATGTCATGTCGGGTCATGGCAATATGGATGAAAATCAGTGAGACAAACGGCATGGGTACCCCCCAGTCCATTACCAGGCCCTTTGGGTCTTGTATGGATATTAAGGGGAACCCCGCACCCAAATTAAAATAAGGAAAGGTGTGGGGCCACCAGGCCCTATATACTCTGAACAGCAGTATACAGGCGGTGCAAACAAGACAGGGACTGTAGGTTTGTTGTTAAGTAGAATCTGTTTGTAATTTTGAACATTTTTAACGTGTTTAGCTCCAGCCAAAAAATCTTTTCTAAGCTTTTTGGAAAACATAGGGAAGGGTTATCACCCCTGTGACATTTGTTTTGCTGTCTTTCCTCCTCTTCAGAAGATTTCACCTCACTTTTTTGTCCCAATGAAAAATGTTTTTTGAAAATTTGGGTTTTTTTGTGGAACAAGGATTGGAAAGCATCAGTGGAAAGGAGAAATTGTTTTCCCATATTAACTCTTACAGGAGAGAATTTCCCTTCCTAGGGGTAGATTTCATCTCACTTCCTGTTGTCTCCTTCCGTTTGCAAGTAGGAGTCGTTTGTAAGTTAGATGTTTGAAAGTAGGGTCCTGCCCTATATACTCAGCAGAAATTTGGGCCTTAGGTGTTGCTGTGGCCACAACACTGTAAGCCCTCACAGGGCCCTGCTGTGAAATATTAGATCAAGAATTGTAATTACATGCCCCTGTTGAACAGGAGCTGAAAAATTAGGCCTTAGGCACTGGTGCTGGTGCCACAACACTGCAACCCCTCACAGACACTCTAGTTGGAACGCAGGAACGAGCCCTGCTGCAAATTATTGCTTCAAAAATTGTAATTACACGCCCCTGTTAGACAGGGGCAGAAAAATTGGGCCTTAGGCACTGGTGCTGGTGCCACAACACTGCAACCCCTCACAGACACTCTAGTTGGAACGCAGGAACGAGCCCTGCTGCAAAGTATTGCATCAAAAATTGTAATTACACGCCCCTGTTAGACAGGGGCAGAAAAATTGGGCCTTAGGCACTGGTGCTGGTGCCACAACACTGCAACCCCTCACAGACACTCTAGTTGGAACGCAGGAACGAGCCCTGCTGCAAAGTATTGCATCAAAAATTGTAATTACACGCCCCTGTTAGACAGGGGCAGAAAAATTGGGCCCTAGGCACTGGTGCTGGTGCCACAACACTGCAACCCCTCACAGACACTCTAGTTGGAATGCAGGAACGAGCCCTGCTGCAAAGTATTACATCAAAAATTGTAATTACACGCCCCTGTTAAACAGGGGCTGAAAAATTGTGCCTTAGGCACTGGTGGTGGCGCCCAGAACCAAAAATGTTCTTACAAGCTATCAGCGTGATGATTGAGGAGGAAGAGTTTAATTACTCAGGGATAGTCACTCAGCATCAGCATAGGCAGTCTTTGAAGGGATCTGAGATTTCAAAAAAAATTATTCGGTTACATCAGCATCAGGTGCTTGGTAGCTGGTGGTGATCCAAGACTCATTCATTTTTATGAAGGTCAGCCGATCGACCGAGTCGGTGGACAGACGCACCCTGTGATCGGTTACCACGCCTCCAGCAGCACTGAATGTGCGTTCCGAAAGAACGCTGGATGCAGGACAGGCCAGTAGCTCAATTGCATACTGTGCAAGCTCTGGCCAGTGATCCATCCTCAAGACCCAGTAACCCAGAGGATTTTCGGTGGGAAAGGTGTCCAAGTCTGATCTTGCCCCTAGGTATTCCTGCACCATGTAAAACAGACGCTGGCGATGGTTGCTGGAACCGATCATACCTTGGGGCTGCGGACCAAAAAATTGTCTGAACGCATCGGTCAGACGGCCACCTTCTCCACCGCTCCTTCTTTGACTGACCGAAGCCTCAGCAACACGTTGTCCAGAAACAGGAGTTTGTAACCTCCCAGTCTCTGGGAACGCGTTGCACAGACCTTTCTGCAAGGCCTCCCGAAGATGTTTCATCCTCTGCTCCCTCTGCGATGGCAAGATAAGGTCTGCAACCTTACCCTTGTAACGTGGATCAAGGAGGGTTGCCAGCCAGTATTGGTCCTTCTCCTTGATACCACGAATACGAGGATCCTTACGCAGGCTTTGCAGGATCAGGGAGGCCATGCAGCGTAGGTTTGCTGAGGCATTCGGTCCGGAGTCCTCTGGGTCACTAAGAACGACATGGTCCGCAGCCACCTCCTCCCAGCCACGTACAAGTCCATGTGTTTCTTGGGACTGATCCCTTAAAGACTGCTGCTGATGCTGAGTGCCAGGCTCCACCTCCATACTGACACAATCTTCCTCCTCCTCCTCTTCCTCCTCGTCCTCTTCCTGTGTGATCGGCGGGCACGCAGGAACACTGTCTGGATAAAGGGGTCCTTGAGAGCTAAGGAAGTCCTCCTCTTCCTGCCTCTTTTCTGCCTCAAGTGCCCTGTCCATTATTCCACGCAGCGTGTGCTCCAACAGTGGACAAGGGGGACAGTGTCACTGATGCATGCACTGTCACTGCTCACCATCCTCGTGGCCTCCTCGAATGGTGACAGGACAGTGCATGCATCCCTGATCATGGCCCACTGGCGTGGGGAAAAAAAACCAAGCTCCCCTGACCCTGTCCTGGTGCCATAGTCGCACAGGTACTCATTGATGGCCCTCTGCTGCGTGTGCAGCCGCTGCAGCATGGCCAACGTTGAGTTCCACCTGGTGGGCATGTCACAGATTAGGCGGTTCTTGGGCAGGTTAAACTCCTTTTGGAGGTCCGTCAGCCGAGCACTGGCATTATATGACCGGCGGAAATGCACACAGACTTTCCTGGCCTGCCTCAGGACATCCTGTAAGCCCGGGTACCTGCCCAAGAACCGCTGCACCACCAAGTTAAGGACGTGAGCCAAACATGGCACATTGGTCATTTGTCCCTGTCGGAGGGCAGAGAGGAGGTTGGTGCCATTGTCGCAAACCACCATTCCTGCCTTAAGTTGGCGTGGCGTCAACCACCTCTGAACCTGCCCCTGCAGAGCTGACAGAACCTCTGCCCCAGTGTGGCTCCTGTCCCCCAAGCACACCAGCTCAAGCACCGCATGGCATCTTTTGGCCTGCGTACTTGCGTAGCCCCTTGAACGCCTACGGAGCACCGCTGGTTCCGAGGAAGAGGCCATGGAGGAAGAAGAAGAGGAGGGGGTGGAGGAGAGAGGTGTGTCACAATCAGCATTTTGGAGGCGTGGTGGCGGAACAACCTCCAACACTACTGCACCTTGTCCTGCATCCTTCCCAGCTGCCAGCAGAGTCACCCAATGCGCCGTGAAACTTAGGTAATGTCCCTGTCCATGCCTGCTGGACCATGAGTCAGCGGTAATATGCACCTTACCGCTGACCGCCCTGTCCAGCGAGGCATGGACATTGCCTTCCACATGCCGGTAGAGAGCCGGAATCGCCTTCCGTGAGAAAAAGTGGCGTTTGGGTACCTGCCACTGAGGAACCGCACATTCCACAAACTCACGGAAGGGGGCAGAGTCTACCAACTGAAAAGGCAGCAGTTGAAGTGCTAGCAATTTTGCCAAGCTAGCATTCAACCGCTGGGCATGTGGATGGCTGGGAGCAAACTTCTTTCGGCGGTGCAGCAGCTGGGGCAGGGAAATTTGCCTGGTACAATCTGACGTCGGTGTACCAAAAGCAGATTGCCCACAAGTACTTGGCTGTGACACACCTAATTTTACACCTTCATTCCTCTCACTGCAGGTCTCAGAGAGGACTGAAGGTCTAGTGGGGTTGGAAATCTCAGCTGATGAGGAGCAAGGAGAGATCCTCTTTGTTCTTTGGTGTGGGTCTTTTAGATACGCTTGCCAACGAACTGCATGGCAGGTCAACATATGTCTGGTCAAGCATGTGGTACCCAAGCGGGAGATATTTTGGCCACGCGAGATACGCTTGAGACATATGTTGCAAATAGCAGCGGTGCGATCTGATGCACTCGTCTCAAAAAAGGCCCACACCAAAGAACTTTTTGAATAACGCGCAGAGACTGCAGCGCCCTGCACATGTGGAGCTTTGGGGTGTGATGCAGTCAATGTGCTGCCCTTAGGCTGGCCCCTGGAGGGCATCCTGCCTCGTTGGTGATGTGCTGCCGCCTCCTCCTCCTCCTCCTCCTCCTCTCTCCTATCAGGCACCCACGTTGAGTCAGTGACCTCATCATCCCCTCCCTCCTCATCACTGGAGCAAACCTGGCAGTATGCTGCAGCAGGGGGAGCATGACTGCCAGATTGCTGTCCTTCTTGGGCACCCCCTCTGTCCGCGCTCATGTTACTGCCTTCATCGAGCTCAGTATCGTCATCAGAGCCTTCCAAACGCTGGGCATCCTCCTGGAGCATGTACCCAACACTGTGGTCAAACAGTTCGAGGGAATCCTCATGAGGACATGGTGGAGCTAGGGAAGGAGTCACTGATGACATTGAGCTGAGGGAAGAGGCCGCTGCTTTGCCAGACAAAGCACCCTGGGCATGGGTGAGAGAGGATGAGGAGGATGAGGACGGCTTGGTCATCCACTCGACCAAGTCTTCCGCATGTTGCGGCTCAACATGGCCAGCTGCCGAAAAAAAGGCCAAGCGTGTCCCATGGCCACGTGCTGATGAGGATGCACCGTCTCCACGACCAGCACTAGACACAGAGCCTGCTTGCCCTCTCTTATTGGCTTGTGACTGTCTGCCTCTCCTTCTTGGCCTTCCAGACATACTAATGGCCTGTAGCTGCACTAAGCTGGGATAGAACACCTGTAATTTTCTTCAAGTAGCTTTATATACTGTAACCAGACAAGCCTGCCTGTCAGTAGGAAGATAACAGGAACGGATCTAGCTGAACACTGTGAGCAGGACGCACTGTACTAAATGTAAATAGTCTAGCTGCCTGACCGTGGTACTAATAGGATCAAATAGAACACCTGTAATTTTCTTCAGGTAGCTTTATATACTGTAACCAGACAAGCCTGCCGGTCAGTAGGAATTTAACAGGAACGGATCTAGCTGAACACTGTGAGCAGGACGCACTGCACTAAATGTAAATAGCAGGAACGGATCTAGCTGAACACTGTGAGCAGGACGCACTGCACTAAATGTAAATAGTCTAGAAGATAACAGGAACGGATCTAGCTGAACACTGTGAGCAGGACGCACTGCACTAAATGTAAATAGTCTAGAAGATAACAGGAACGGATCTAGCTGAACACTGTGAGCAGGACGCACTGCACTAAATGTAAATAGCAGGAACGGATCTAGCTGAACACTGTGAGCAGGACGCACTGCACTAAATGTAAATAGTCTAGAAGATAACAGGAACGGATCTAGCTGAACACTGTGAGCAGGACGCACTGCACTAAATGTAAATAGCAGGAACGGCTCTAGCTGAACACTGTGCGCAGGACGCACTGCACTAAATGTAAATAGCAGGAACGGATCTAGCTGAACACTGTGAGCAGGACGCACTGCACTAAATGTAAATAGCAGGAACGGATCTAGCTGAACACTGTGAGCAGGACGCACTGCACTAAATGTAAATAGCAGGAATGGATCTAGCTGAACACTGTGAGCAGGACGCACTGCACTAAATGTAAATAGCAGGAACGGATCTAGCTGAACACTGTGAGCAGGACGCACTGCACTAAATGTAAATTGCAGGAACGGATCTAGCTGAACACTGTGAGCAGGACGCACTGCACTAAATGTAAATAGTCTAGAAGATAACAGGAACGGATCTAGCTGAACACTGTGAGCAGGACGCACTGCACTAAATGTAAATAGCAGGAACGGATCTAGCTGAACACTGTGAGCAGGACGCACTGCACTAAATGTAAATAGCAGGAACGGATCTAGCTGAACACTGTGAGCAGGACGCACTGCACTAAATGTAAATAGCAGGAACGGATCTAGCTGAACACTGTGAGCAGGACGCACTGCACTAAATGTAAATTGCAGGAACGGATCTAGCTGAACACTGTGAGCAGGACGCACTGCACTAAATGTAAATAGTCTAGAAGATAACAGGAACGGATCTAGCTGAACACTGTGAGCAGGACGCACTGCACTAAATGTAAATAGCAGGAACGGATCTAGCTGAACACTGTGAGCAGGACGCACTGCATTAAATGTAAATAGTCTAGATAGAAGATAACAGGAACGGATCTAGCTAAACTGAATACAGTGTATATATATATATGCAACACCTGGGATGCATATATATACACAATACACTGTAAGTGCAGCTAACTGACTGACTGTTCTGCCTAATCTATCTAACTCAAATCAAATGACACTCTCTCTCTCTCTCTCTATCTCTCAGCACACCGGAACACACACTACACAGGGCCGCCGTGCAGGCGGCCTTATATAGTGTGGGGTGTGTACTAAATCCCCTGAGCCATAATTGGCCAAAGCCACCCTGGATTTGGCCAATTACAGCTCTCTCTACTGACGGCGCTGTGATTGGCCAAGCATGCGGGTCATAGTGCATGCTTGGCCAATCATCAGCCAGCAATGCACTGCGATGCCGCAGTGAATTATGGGCCATGACGCGCCACACGAATTTAGCGCGAACGGCCCATAACGTTCGCAATTCGGCGAACGATCGAACAGCCGATGTTCGAGTCGAACATGGGTTCGACTCGAACACGAAGCTCATCCCTACTGGTCAAGATCTCCATCTAGGTGGACATGGCGAGGTCTCTCTTTAGCAAAGAGGAGGTGCGGCTCATTTTCCGGATAAGGGTATGATATGTACTTGTGCTTAATCAATGCGGGGGTGGATTTGGTAGTTAGATTTGGTGTGGGTGGGGTTCATTGATTTGTTTGGCATCCCCACACATTTTGCTTCTGGCCCATGTGCACACATCACTTCCTGCATTTGTTCTGCTGATGTAAATGCAAGTATAAATGAGAGCTCCTTTCTATTAAAATATATATGACTTGTTTCACAGTTGGGCGACTTTGGACTTCCGAGTTGCTTGACAAGTTGTACCCCCATGATTCTTAATGAGAACTAGGGATGGGCCGAACATCCCCCCTGTTCGGTTCGCAGCAGAACATGCGAACAGACAAATAAATTTGTGCGAACACCATTAAAACCGCTTCCCGCCCGCCATACGCCAAATGATGTCCTCGGCTTTGAGCGGGGATATCTGAGTGATGGTGTACAGTAGGGGGCGCTAGAGACCTGAAAACATATGTATCTGCCAATAGATACACGCACTAACTATATCAACCACAGTGGATTAAATAGTGCTGTTTGTGCTAAACTGAAATTATATCAAATACATAGTTTATAATAAAAATAAATATAAAGAATGAAGTGAAAAGTGATATTAAAATCAACAAAATTCTTAGTGCAAGTGTGATAAATGAAATCGTGATGTTTGATTGTCCCAATCCATTGAAAAGATCAGAGCAAACACTTGAAACCAACATCAAAGCAGACACATGGATCCTCAAAGATGCAACAATTCTTGCGATGATATAAAGATTCCGTCACCCAAGAGGAAAAAACACCTGAAGATAATAGATATCTGCTTACCAGATACCAATGACTTCTTTAACTAAAAAGAAAGTCATTAGTGCTTGTACAGGATTGTGCCTGTTCACATGAAGGCTGGAAGGCTGGATGGTACTTTAGGCATAGATCCCTCCCGTCCCATTCATTCAGGATAGGAAATATGAGAAACAAAAGGGAATCTCCATAGCGTAAAACCGTTTAATGTATAAAAATAGAGAACAAAACAATAGCCAATTGGCCTCTTACATTGATCGGTGCCTACCCGGCACTGGGACTGCTCGCATGTCAGGGTGAATGGAGTCAGGAACCCTTCGCATCACATCGCACATGCGGCGTGCGTTCCACCCCGTGCGTCTAGCTAACCAGATGATCCGGAAGTAGGTGGGACGATTCTGGACATGTGACCACGTACCGCTCCGACGTACGTTTCGTTTGTGAACGTCTTCAGGGAAGCCTGTAGCTACAGACATCATCCAGATATCGACTTTTAGAGCCTGCGAATCTGCACACCATAAGAATGATCATAGTGGCTGTTCCACTGCTTGATCATTCTAACAGGAGGCGAGAGGGGACGTCCCCCCCTCCCGCCACCCTCTGGTGCTTGTACCGACTTACCGCTACGATCGGTGAGTCGGTCACAGGATCCGCCAGCCCCGGATGTTTAGCATAGAGATTTCTGGTGGACCAGATGGTCGCCGGAATCTCTATGATCGTTCGGAGGCCGGGCGTGATGTTATGACGTCACGCCCGGCCTCTGTATTAAAAAAAAACGGCGCCGCTTCGGCTGGGAAGCAGAGATCTTTTTTTTTTTTTTTTATTTCAGGCTTCTAAGCCTAGAGGTGAGATGTGGGGTCTTATTTACCCCACATCTCACTATAAAGAGCACCTGTCATGCTTATTCCTATTACAAGGGATGTTTACATTCCTTGTAATAGAAACAAAAGTGATCAAAAAAATTTTTTGGGGAAAAAAAGTGTCAAGCTAAAATAAAAAAGTAAAATTAACAATAAAAAAAAAAAAAACCTTTTAAAGTGCCCCTGTCCCTGTGAGCTCGCATGCAGAAGCGAACGCATACATAAGTCCCGCCCACATATGAAAATGTTGTTCAAACCACACATGTGAGGTGTCGCCGTGAACGTTAGAGTGAGAGCAATAATTTTGGTCCTGGACCTCCTCTGTAACTCAAAACATGTAACCAGTAAAAATTTTTAAAGTGTCGCCTAAGGGGATTTTCAAATAGCGAAGTTTGGCGCCATTCCACGAGCGTGTGCAATTTTGAAGCGTGACATGTTGGGTATCTATTTACTTGGCGTAACTTCATCTTTCACATTATGCAAAAACATTGGGCTAACTTTCTTGTTTTTTTTTTTAAAGCCCAAAACTGTTTTTTTTCCCAAAAAAACGCATTCGAAAAATTGCTGCGCAAATAGCGTGCTAGATAAAAAGTTGCAATGACCGCCATTGTATTCTCTAGGGTCTCTGCTAAATTTGGGGGTTCTATGTAATTTTCTAGCCAAAAAATTATGATTTTTACGTAAGAGAGAAATGTCAGAATTGGCCTGGTAGGCAAGTGGTTAAAGTCTATGGGACACGAACATGAATAATCAAAAGTGCTAATTTTAAAGGCTTATATGCATGGTATTGTCATAAAAAGTGTTTAGGGACCTGGGTCCTGCCCCAGAGGACATGTATCAATGCAAAAAAGTTTTAAAAATGGCTGTTTTTTCGGGAGCAGTGATTTTAATAATGCTTAAAGTGAAACAATAAAAGTGTAATATTCCTTTAAATTTCGTACCTGGGGGGTGTCTATAGTATGCCTGTAAAGGGGCGCATGTTTCCCGTGTTTAGTACAGTCTGACAGAAAAATGACATTTCAAAGGAAAAAAGTAATTTAAAACTACTCGCGGCTATACTGAATCACCGGTGTCTTGCCGAGAAAGTTCCCTCGGCAGATAAGGTCCCCCCTGTACTGCACAAGTGCTGCGCTTGCGCAGTACCAACGACTAGCAGCCGCCGAAAATAGCCAAAGATGAAAATCTTCAATCATCTGTACACGGCGCCTGCGCCCTGGGTCCAGGCTGAAGCCCCACCATCCAAGTGGACCTAGAGGGGGAATAAAAAAGTGCCGAGCAAAGCGAGGCCGTGCCCGAAGCGTGGCGAGCGAAGCGTGCCCGCGGGGGACCCTCTTACAGGCGCCGTGTACAGCTGATTTCTTCTCTATTTCGCTTTGGCTATTTCCGCCGGCTCCTACTGCGCAGGCACTGCGCCTGCGCAGTAGAGGGGGATCCTTATCCGCCGAGAGGAACTTTCTCGGCAGAACACCGGCCCGACAATACACATAAAAGTTCATTGATAAAAACGGCATGGGAATTCCCCACAGGGGAACCCCGAACCAAAATTTAAAAAAAATGACGTGGGGGTCCCCCTAAATTCCATACCAGGCCCTTCAGGTCTGGTATGGATATTAAGGGGAACCCCGGCCAAAATTAAAAAAAAAAAATTGGCGTGGGGTCCCCCTCAAAATCGATACCAGACCCTTCACGTCTGGTATGAATTTTAAGGGGAACTCCACGCCAAAATAAAAAAAAAAAAAATGGCGTGGGGTACCCCCAAAAATCCATACCAGACCCTTATCCGAGCATGCAACCTGGCAGGCTGCAGGAAAAGAGGGGGGGACAAGAGAGCGCCCCCCCTCTCCTGAACCGTACCAGGCCACATGCCCTCAACATTGGGAGGGTGCTTTGGGGGTAGCCCCCCAAAGCACCTTGTCCCCATGTTGATGAGGACAAGGGCCTCATCCCCACAACCCTGGCCCGGTGGTTGTGGGGGTCTGCGGGCAGAGGGCTTATCGGAATCTGGAAACCCCCTTTAACAAGGGGGCCCCCAGATCCCGGCCCTCCCCCCTGTGTGAAATGGTAAGGGGATACAAAAGTACCCCTACCATTTCACAAAAAAAATTTCAAAAATGTTAAAAATGACAAGAGACAGTTTTTGACAATTCCTTTATTTAAATGCTTCTTCTTTCTTCTATCTTCCTTCGGTTTCTTCCTCCATCTTCTTGTTCTTCTGGTTCTTCTTGTTCTTCTGGTTCTTCATCCAGTCTTCTCGTCCGGCATCTTCCTCAGCGGCGCCGTGTTCACTTCATCTTCTTTCCTCGGGCCACTCCGCATCCACGATTGGATGGGAGGCTCCCGCTGTGTGACGCTTCTCCTCTTCTGACAGTTCTTAAATAACGGAGGGCGGGTGACCCCGCCCCCCTCTGACGCAGGGCGGGTGACCCCGCCCCCTCTGATGCACGAGGACTTCCCTGTGGCATTCCCCGTGACGTCAGAGGGGGGCGGGGTCACCCGCCCTGTGTCAGAGGGGGCGGGGTCACCCGCCCTCCGCTGAGGAAGATGCCGGACGAGAAGACCGGATGAAGAACCAGAAGAACAAGAAGAACCAGAAGAACAAGAAGAACCAGAAGAACAAGAACCAGAAGAAGAAGAAGATGGAGGAAGAAACCGAAGGAAGATAGAAAATAGAAGAAAGAAGAAGCATTTAAATAAAGGAATTGTCAAAAACTGTCTCTTGTCATTTTTAACATTTTTGACATTTTTTTGGTGAAATGGTAGGGGTACTTTTGTATCCCCTTACCATTGCACACAGGGGGGAGGGCAGGGATCTGGGGGTCCCCTTGTTAAAGGGGGCTTCCAGATTCCGAAAAGCCCCCTGCCCGCAGACCCCCACAACCACCGGGCCAGGGTTGTGGGGATGAGGCCCTTGTCCTCATCAACATGGGGACAAGGTGCTTTGGGGGGCTACCCCCAAAGCACCCTCCCAATGTTGAGGGCATGTGGCCTGGTACGGTTCAGGAGGGGGGGCGCTCTCTCACCCCCCCCTCTTTTCCTGCGGCCTGCCAGGTTGCTCGGATAAGGGTCTGGTATGGATTTTTGGGGGTACCCCACGCCATTTTTTTTTAAAATTTTGGCGCGGGGTTCCCCTTAAAACCCATACCAGACCTGAAGGGTCTGGTATAGATTTTGAGGGGGACCCCACGCCAATTTTTTTTTTTTAATTTTGGCCGGGGTTCCCCTTAATATCCATACCAGACCTGAAGGGCCTGGTATGGAATTTAGGGGGACCCCCACGTCATTTTTTTTTTTATTTTGGTTCGGGGTTCCCCTTTGGGGAATTCCCATGCAGTTTTTATCAATGAACTTTTATGTGTATTGTCGAGCCGGCAATTCAGTATAGCCGCGAGTAGTTTTAAATAACTTTTTTTCCTTTCAAATGTCATTTTGCTGTCAGACTGTTCTAAACACGGGAAACATGCGCCCCTTTACAGGCATACTATAGACACACCCCAGGTACTAAATTTAAAGGAATATTACACTTTTATTGTTTCACTCAAAGCATTATTAAAATCACTGCTCCCGAAAAAACGTCCGTTTTTAAAAAAAAAATTGGCATTGATCGATGTCCCCTGGGGCAGAACCCGGGTCTCCAAACACTTTTTATGGCAAAGAACTTGCATATAAGCCTTCAGTGAGAACTTTGGATTTTGCAGGTTCGAGCCCCACTTACTTCCACTATTCCAGCATATGTGATCTGACAGGCATTATTGCCGCAATAGCGCTGCTTTCCATTTGCATTAGCGCTGACTTTCTGAGAGTTGAAGTCTTCCTGGCCTTTTTTGAGAGTTATTTTTTGGTACTGCAGGAGAATTTTTTGGCGCTATAGTAAATGACCCCCTGTAACACTGAGTAACTTTTCCCCATTCTTCTGGACCCTATTTTATGACCTATTCCCGGAAATCAAGGGAATGGTCCTGATCGGGGGAGGGACTCCAGTGTTTTCTCAAGATAGGAACCATTTTCCCAAGATAGGAACCAAGTTACCAAAAATGTTTTATCATCATGACCTAGTAAATATCTGGAGAAAACTGAATGCATCCAAAAAAGATTGTACCCACTATTCAAATGCCCATGGGGCCTATTCCCATATTGACCACCTCTTCACCACCTTCTTCAGTGTTCCAGTATTCTGATTTAGTACAATTGTGAACTTTGCCTGGTCTGACCATTCATTTCTACTGGCAATTTGCACCTCTCTCTTCAAGCACACAGGGCCCTTCTCATTAAAATCGAAATTAATCTCTATTTAGTAACCCTTCCATGTGTTTTGATGTTGGCCTGGTCATTAAGAGGGTAAAACCTTCCAGGGCTGAAGTGGTTAATCTGTAACATATGTTGACATACCCAAAGATGCAAAAACAGCACTCCTGAATGAGCCAATAACAGATATCCCCAGACACACTCAGACCTTAATATTCTTCATGTTTTTGGCAGCAAAAATAAGGGTTGCTAAAACCTTGGAAATCTCCAGTTGTTCAAATAGTGGCTCCCAAAAACAAACTTTCCTGGATTATGCTTTATGAGAAGCTGGTTAGCAAGACCTTTTGTCAGGGGTATTTATATAGGAGAATTTATGTTTCGGCATAAAATGAATGGTGCAGCACTCAGGTGTACAAGTATTCAGGCAGAGACTGAATTGTCACTGTCAATAAATGGAATAGAGGGAGGTATGGTCTAGCCTCCATTTCAACCTATAATGCTCCACAAAAGATGCAATATCCCTTTCCCCACACAATAGGCTTGTTGAGCTGGTAGCAGAAACTTGCTTGATCATAGAATGGTCTCCTAGTATAGGCCAGGTCAGGCCTGTTCACAATCCTTCAGATAAGGGGAAAAAAGTGTGCTGGGTAATATCCCTTGCTCCCTGTCCTGTATGTGGGGATCTGTGGAGCACGCCGTCCGCCCTGGCAAGTAGGTAGACACTGCCAGGGCGGACGGCGCGCCCCACGGATCCCCACATACAGGACAGGGAGCAAGGGATATTACCCAGCACACTTATAATTACACCACAACACATTTTCTGCTACTCCTCCCGAGTATATGGATACCAACACGTGTAGGACATTTTCACAGCCTACAAGCATAGAGGGGTCCAAAATCCAAGGGTTTTCAAGGAGAATAAATTATGCATCTAATTTCCTGACTATCTCATAATATTTCTTGAGCCCCTGAAGTGCCAGAACAGGAGAAACACTCACAAATTACCACATTTTGGAAAGCAACCACCTCAAGGTATCTTGTGAGAGACATGGTAAGTCTTTTTTAAGCCACAAGTTTTTGAAAAATGCGGAATAAAAATGAAAATGTATTTTTTTACACAAGGTCGACAATTACTAAGATATTTCTAACACACATCATAAGCATACTTAGAATTACACCCCAAAAACACACCCTATTCCTTCTGAGTATGTTGATACCACATTTTTCACAGCCTAACCACACAAAGAGGTCCAAAATCCAAGGAAACCTTAAAGCTTTCTAGGAGCTAAAATTATGCATCTAATCTTCTGATTACCTAACCTTTGGAGGCTCTGGAGCACCAGGACAGTAGAAACACCCACAAAATGACCACATTTTAAAGTAAACACTCCAAGGTATTTTTAAGAGGCATGAGGAGTCTTTTGAAGACTTCATTTTTCTCTCACAATTTTTTGGAAAATGCGACTGGAAAAGTCCGCTGAAAGTCCGCTGAAGCCCACACATGATCGGATTGTCCGCCGGATTTGGTCCATCGGTGTCGGTCGGACTTTTGTAGCCGAAAAGTCCGACCGTGTGTACGCCCCATTAGTCTTCCTCTTACTTATCTCACTGCACCTATACCACACTTACAACTTTACCTCTTCTTCTCCTCTTCCCCTTTCTGTCAGGGGCCCCCAAGGTTCCATCCTTGGATCTCTTCTATACTCTATCTACACCACCTCCTTGGGTCAGCTGATAGCCTTCCATGGCTTCTGATATTATTATTATACAGGATTTATAGAGCGCTGACAGTTTAGACAGCACTTTACAACTTGAGGGTAACAACTTGATATCATTTTGATGCTGACCACACCCAAACCTATCTTTCTACACCTCAGCCCACCTCATCAGTCTCTTCGCACATCACTAATATACTAATGGACCTACTGGTATAGAGGTTTTAACACTTCCTCAAACTCAATCTTTCCAAAACTGAGCTCATAATATCCCCCCCCCAGCCCCCCCCCCAAGTCCCCTCCCCACCCACCGTGCCCCCTCCCCTGACTTCTCCATAAAAATAAATAATACAACTATGAATCCATCATCCCTGCATGGTGGGATGCTAGTGTATTCCCTGATTATGAATTCTCCTCTTGACCCCACATCCAATCACTATCCAAATCTTGCTGCCTCAAGTTCATAACATCTCCATGATTTGCTCCTTCTTAGCCAATGATACCACAAAGTTACTAATTCACTCCCTGGTTATCTCCTGCCTCAACAATTGCAATCTCTTCCTTGTTGGCCTACCTTTACATAGTCTATCCCCCTTCAGTACATCATAAATGCTGCTGTCAGACTCATCCACCTTACCAACCGCTTGGTGTCTGCTATTCCTGTCTGTCATTGGTTTCTGCTCACCCAACTAATAAAATTCAAAATACCAATGGCAAATTACCTAACCTTTGGAGGCTCTGGAGCACCAGGACAGTAGAAACACCCACAAAATGACCACATTTTAAAGTAAACACTCCAAGGTATTTTTAAGAGGCATGAGGAGTCTTTTGAGGACTTCATTTTTCTCTCACAATTTTTTGGAAAATGCTGAAAGAAAATGAAAAGTATTTTTTACATTGTTGACGTATCTTGTGCATCACAAAAATCAACCATTTGTATCCAAAACAGTGTACTATAATTGTCGATTTTGTACGAGTGGTGAGGGAATATAGCGTCAAATATAGCAGTCCCTGTTCCTATAAGCCAAGCAAGCCTAGTCCACTGATACGTGGCTGCCTCCAGGAATGCCATGTTCACCAGTCAGGTGAAGTACAGGAGGCTGAAGAAAGAAAGAACAAAAGAGTTCCTGTGGTTCCAGGAGTGCAGGCAATAGATGAGACTCACGTCTCACAGGAATCTAGTGAGTGCGACATACAAATGGGTAATTTCTGGCTACAAGCAGAGACATGATCAGCAAACAGGCAAAGGATTGGTCCAGACAGCAGACAAAAACATGGTCAATAAACAGGCCAAGGTCAGTACAGGTGGCAGGCACTGCACTAGTGTGGCCGTAATCAAGAACACTGTTACTGGTTGAACTGGCACTGGTGACACTGTACTGATGTGGTGTCAATCAGGGACATTGTTGGTGGCTGCACTGGCTCTGGTGACACTGGTATTGGTGTGGCTAGCTATCAGGAACACTGTGGATGGCTGGCCTGACTATGGTGACACTGGGATTGGCATGGCTAGCTATCAGGAACACTATTGATGCCTGAACTAGTCTGGTAACACTGGCACTGGTGTGGTAGTGATCATGAACACTGTTGCTGGCTTACACTGGTCTGACAACATTAGGACTGGTGTAGCAGCAATCAGGAACACTGTTGCTGGCTTACACTGGTCTGGTGACACTGGGACTTGTGTCGTGGCAATAAAGAACACTGTTGTTGACATACACTGGTCTGATAACACTGGCACTAGAATACTTTTTTTTTAAACTAAAAGAATTTTCCATAGGACAAAATAATGTTTTTGTTTTTTGCTGTTAGAGAGATGTCACCTCACTTCCTGTCCTGTTGACAACATTGTTATCAAAACAGAAAGTAAAGGAATATCTTCCCATTATTGCCAGTGACCGCAATAAAAACCTGACAGATTCCAACCTTCCCTGGCACTAACTCTATTAAAGAAAAAAAAAAGTTTGAGCTAGATAAAGGCAAAATTGGTGCCCTACTGACATTTTACAGTTTGCTTTCATAATCCTGTGACCACCTTAGCAGGTGGATTTATCAACTGTGCATGAGCATAGGAAAACAAGTCACACTTTGTGATCACGCTATCTGCTACTAGGATTTGTCTGTATATAAAATAAAATATGGACCATGTATGAACCACTTCCCACCCAGCCACTGCATATATACAGCCGGGCAGGACAAGCATCGTTCTTGGAGGATGTACCCATACGTCCCCCCAGAACGGACACTCGTACGCGGCCTTATAGGGCGTACACACGGTCGGACTTTGTTCGGACATTCCGACAACAAAATCCTAGGATTTTTTCCGTCGGATGTTGGCTCAAACTTGTCTTGCATACACACGGTCACACAAAGTTGTCGGAAAATCCGATTGTTCTGAACGCGGTGACGTAAAACACGTACGTCGGGACTATAAACGGGGCAGTGGCCAATAGCTTTCATCTCTTTATTTATTCTGAGCATGCGTGGCACTTTGTCCGTCGGATTTGTGTACACACGATCGGAATTTCCGACAACGGATTTTGTTGTCGGAAAATTTTATCTCCTGCTCTCCAACTTTGTGTGTCGGAAAATCCGATGGAAAATGTCCGATGGAGCCCACACACGGTCGGAATTTCCGACAACACGCTCCGATCGGACATTTTCCATCGGAAAATCCGACCGTGTGTACGGGGCATTAGACAGTCACAGATAACGCCGCTGTATGGCTCCGAGGTCAAACAATATGTACTAGTATGTGCTCCCAGAAGAACACTTGTCCTGCTTGGTTGTATATAGCTAAGTAAAGGGCCACTGTGTTTGGCCCAAAACCATGTGATTGCTGTGATCAATCACTGCAATCAGAGTCAGCAATAGTAAACAAAGCTGTCATTCGCCGTTAACTACTGTGTAATCTCTGTGAATGGTCACAGCGATCACATGGTATGGTACCAATCACAGCGGCCCTGTATCATGTGATACCTGCCAATCATAGCTATCACAGTAGTGGAAAAAATGGCATTGAATTGAATGATGGCAAACACATTAAGAAATTATCACAAAAAACACTTCTTATGCACCGAATCCGGCGGACAATACTACCGTGTGTGGGCTTCATCGGACTTCTGATGTACCTTTTCGGTTGAAAATCCGCCGGACTTTAGATTTGAAACATGCTTCAAATCTTTCCGCCGGAACTCCACCGGACCCAGTTCCTATCGGGAAGCCCGTTCGTCTGTATACTGGTCCGACGAACCAAATACGACGCAAGGGCAGCTACAGCACCTGCCCGCTAGAATGTTTCCAGCGCGATCCTATTCATCGGCGACAGGGTATAATTTCGCACTCGCTGCAATAGGAAAAACACATTTTCCTATTGCAGCGAGCGCGAGAAAGAGGCGACAATGTCGTCTGGTGTGGATTTTAAGGGGAACCCCCTACGCTGTTTTTTCGCCCCCCAAAATCCATACCAGACCCTTATCCGAGCACGCGCCCGGCCGGTCAGTAAGGGGGTGGGGACGAGCGAGCGCCCCCCTCCTGAACCGTACCAGGCCGCATGCCCTCAACATGGGGGGGTGGGTGCTTTGGGAAAGGGGGCGGCCTGCGGCCCCCTCACCCTAAAGCACCTTGTCCCCATGTTGATGAGGACAAGGGCCTCTTCTCGACAACCCTGGCCGTTGGTTGTCGGGGTCTGTGGGCAGGGGGCTTATCGGAATCTGGGAGCCCCCTTTAAAAGAGGGCCCCCAGATCCTGGGCCCCCCGCCCTATGTGAATGAGTATGGGGTACACTACACAGGTTTTTAAAGTAGTTTATTATGCAGCTCCGGGGGTCTTCGTCTGACTTCGGGGGGGGTCTCTTCCGACTTCTCCGCTCTCTCCGGCCTCTTCTCCCAGTGTCCGGTTCTTCTCCCACTCTCCGGCCTCTTCTCCCAGTGTCTGGTTCTTCTCCCGCTCTCCGGTTCTTCTGCCGGGCTCCTCCGCTATCTTCTGCTCTTTTGCTAGCGGTAGCCCGGTCTTCCCTGTCGTCTTGTTCTCTCTTCTCTTCTTCAGATGTTGACACAACGCTCTCTCCCACTGTAATGCTGTGCGAGCGGTGTGCAATGGCTTATTTAGGCATGGGGCGTGGTCACCGGGTGATATTAGATGTTTAATTTATGTTTCATTTATGGCCAGGAATGCCTAAAGATGCTCCTTGGATTTTGAACCCCTCTGTGTGGTTGTCTCACACAGTGGTATCCCCATACTCATAGCAGAATGTATTATGGGGTTATATTGTAAGTATGCCTATGCTGTGTTTGAGAAATAACGTGTTAAAATTACAACAAATTTTTTTATTTAAATACTTCATATTCCAAAAAATTGTAACAAAAAAATTGCAACTTCAAAAAACTCTCCATGCCTCTTACTAAATATCTTGGACTGTCTACCGTCCAAAAATGGGTTATTTGGGGCCCATTTGTACTGTCCTGGCATTTTAAGGCCTCAAGAAATGAGTCAGTACATTAGGACTGATCAATCTTCAAATATAAATGCAGACACAATAGCTTTCAAATAAACTAAATATTAAACAATGATTTGCATTAATGGGGTGGGCAACTACATGGCAAATGAGGTTTAATGTAGAAAAAGGTAAAATAATGCATTTAGGTGGCAAAAACATAAATGCAATCTACTCACTAGGGGGAGAACCTCTGAGGGAATCTAGGATGGGAAAGGACCTGGGGGTCCTAGTAGATGACAGGCTCAGCAACGGCATGCAATGCCAAGCTGCTGCAAGCAAAGCCAATAGAATATTGGCATGCATTAAAAAGGAAATTAACTAACAGAGATAAAACGATAATTCTCCCACTCTACAAGAATTTGATCCGGCCGCACCTGGAGTATGCTGTCCAGTTCTGGGCATCAGTCCTCAGGAAGGATATACTGGTGGAAATGGAGCGAGTACAGAGAAGGGCAACAAAGCTAATAGGGACTGGAGGACATTAGTTATGAGGAAAGATTACTAGCCCTGAACTTATTCTCTCTGGAGAAGAGATGCTTGAGAGGGGATATGATTTCAGTGTATACCATACTGGTGACCCCACAATAGGGATAAAACTTTTCCATGAAAGGGCATTTAAAAAGACTCGCGGCCATTCACTAAAATTAGAGGAAAAGTGATTTAACCAGAAACTGCATAGAGGGTTCTTTACGGTAAGAGCGGTAAGAATGTGGAATTCTCTTCCACAAGCAGTAGTTTCAGCAGGGAGCATAGATAATTTCAAAAAACAATTAGATAGGCACCTGAACGACCACAACATACAGGGATATACAATGTAATACTGACATTGTATATCCCTGTACAATGTAATACTGACATAAATGAGCACACACACACACAGGTTGGACTTGATGTACTTGTGTCTTTTTTCAACCTTACCAACTATGTAACTATGTAACTATGGATTATTTTACCAAAGAAATATAGAATAATACATTTTGACCTAAATTTATGAAAAACGATTATTTATTTGCAAAGTTTTATAAGAAAAACTAAGAAAAACATTTTGTTTTTCGTTTATAAAGCAAAAAACAAAAAACCAAGTGGTCATTGAATAACACCAAAAGAAAGTTCTATTTGTCTCAAGAATGATAAAAATTTCATTTGGGTACAGTGTTGCATGACAGAGTAACTGTCATTCAAAAAGTAACAGTGCTTAAACCTGAAAATGGCCTGGGCAGGAAAAGGGTCAAACAGTCCGGTCTTGAGGTGGTTAAAGGATTTTATGAAAAAAAAAAATAAACATCCATACTCATATATCTGCTACCAACTGACTCTGGGTCACAGGTCCTGTTACTTACAAGAGAAGCACAGCCAAAAAAGCTTTAGCCATACTTCTCTTTTAATCATACTCGTATTTGCAATTTCCAGAGATAATTCACATATTGCCAATCTCCCTTCTTTATGGCCAAGAAAAAATGTTTGTGACTGTGATAAATACAGTAGTGAAACAGAGTTATGACTGTGTGGACTCCTTTAAACTGCACTCTTAGTACACAATGCAAAACTGCCTGATATTTTATACACTTTTTGCACAATGCTTTCTACGTATCTAAGCTATAGTGACTGTTATTTGCCATAACAACCATTATTATCAGCAGTCAAACAACACTCACGTCTTTTGAAAATAGTGTTGCTATGCTAAATAACGCATGAAATATGGTTTAATAAACTGAGTCTATTGCCTTTGCACTGCCCCAGTATATCAGCAAAGGGCAGATGCTGTGGCACTACTCCACACCTACCCTACCTTGGCATATTCAAAATTTCAGATGACAATTCAAAAATGTGTCAGTGAGCTGTAAATACCACCCTTGTTTTGCTAAATCTCCTTTTTTATCACAATGTGTTAGGGATGTATTTAGAAAGGCTGCAGTTCCCCCTTAAATTTCATGTAAGAAACGTATAAAAACTGAGATTTCTATGGTGTAATAATTGTATTTATGTACCAAAGTACTGCTCACAAACTTGATTACACACACTAACAAACCATGCGGGGGGGGGGATTTACTAAAACTAGAGCACACAGAATATGGTGCAGCTGTACATAGTAACCAATCAACTTCTAACTTCAGCTTGTTCAATTAAGCTTTGACAATAAGCACCCTTTCACAACGGCATGATTTGACATGTAATTTGACATGTCAAATTGCATGCCAAATCGCAGCTTATTGCCGGCAGAGGCACTGTCCCAATTGGTGCGACGCAGACTTTGCGGCGCTGCACCGATTTCCAAAAGTACTTCTTGCACTACTTTTGGTGAGTTCGGGGGCAATTTCAATAGACATCTGTGCATGAACCCACACAAATGTCTTTAAAATTTCCCCCAAACTCGCACTGAAATGTGGGTTTGAAACGATTTCAAACCCGCGTTCAGTGTGAACAAGGGCTAAAACCTAGAAGCTGATCGGTTACTATGCACAGCTACACCAGATTCTGTGTTCTCCAGTTTTAGTAAATCCCACCTATTGCATGTGAAATAAACCAATTGATTCAAAACGTTTTCGTTTATAACTGTAAATGGGGATATTCTATAAAAGTGAAAGATAAAAACCAATTAGTTTCTTCTTGATAGTTTCACAACTGATGCAAAATATACACTTTGATTGTGATTGGTTATTTTGTAGAGCATCAGAATATTACATTTTTCCTTGTTTACAGAATATTCCTTTTTCTACAGAAGCAGACAATGTTCACCATTGTGTTTGTGCAGGAAAAAAAAAAAGTTAACAATTATAAATTGCAAACACAGATAGATGTTAGGAACAATGAGTATCTGCAGGGGCTGATCTACTGAAAATATATATATATATATTCGGGTTCACTTTAAATACACAATCGGGTTTGTGGGAATTTAAAAACATAATAGGAGGTTCTTCCAAATTGGACATTTGAAGCAAGCATAGGATCCTAGGTCTGAAAAGAATTCCTGTAGTTTATCAGCCTAATACTAAGAAATAATACTAAGAAATAAAGAAATTATCTTTTAATTAAGCACAGTCTCTACTTCCTCAAAACAACCTTTGCCTAAAATATGGCCAACTACATACAGAAACAACATGCAACAAAGTTTACTCTAATTTTCTTGTACTTACTTACAGCACCTCCTTGTTAGATCAGATCCAGAAATGTCCTGACTATATGAGAAGGAAGTCAAGTTGTTTATTATGAAGAAGAAACACCAGTGAAAATCCTTTAACCATAAACCAAAGTTCACATAGATTTTATGAAGTACTTCCTTCTTTTAAACCAAGTCTGTAACAAGGATGAGATTAACATTAACCGATGAAGAATTCGTGGCGAATTTCCAGGATTCAAACAAGACAACATTTAGATGAATTTACAGTGGACAAATTTTGGCACCCACCCATAATACCCTATGGACCCTTTTAGCCTGGTCAGCAGACCCAAACAGGCAGTAATGGGAGGCTGGATATCTTTTCCTATAAATGGGAGGACTGAGGGCAGCCAATAGTGTCAGTGTGTGTAAAAGAACTACTGTATATGTCAGCAACAAATTGTATTGTTAGCTCTTGGGCAATCACCCCTTTTGCTGCTTGTTTTTGTTCTTATTGATGGGGGGCTGTTTTCATTTAACCACTTCCAGTCCAGGGCAAATCTGCCCACATGTAAAGATACATAATTTTTTTGCTAGAAAACAAATTAGAACCCCCAAATATTGTATTTTTTTATAGAATACAATGGTGCGGATTGTATATTTATATGTCACACGATATTTGCACAGCGTTTTTTCAAATGCAATTTTTTTATTTAAAAATACACTTTTGAAATCCAGCGGCTTGTTAGCTCCTCTGATTACGTATTATTTTTACTTTGTGCAGAATCGCTGGCACAACAGAATTATTTCTCGATCATTGCTGCAGCTGCAACGATGACCAAGATATCACCCTTCCCCGCCGAGGACATTTACAAACGGCGGACGGGAAGTGGTTCAACTTTAGTCTGTGTGCGATTTAAAGCAGTATTAAACCCAAAACCAAATATATATATATATATATATATATATATATATATATATATATATATATATATTATATTGAAGCTTACTAATCATTAGATGTGGTAACTACATCAGTTTTAATTTATTTGGCTTTTTCCCCTCTTTTTTTTACTTGGTGATCTGGCCAGTAACACACCTCCTGTATTAGTGAAACACAACTCTGGTGGAATGAGAAGAGGAGCCACAGCAGAGAGCAGCATTGTCAGTCTGGGGGTGAGGGGAGTGCAGTGGCGGATGGTGAAGTTTTAGGATGGGGTGGCAAAAATGGGCATGGTTTCAGCAAAATAGTGGGCGTGGCTCTAAGGTGGTGTGGTTAGCGTCTGAGATGAATGAGGGGTGGAGGGAGAGGGAGGGAGAGAGGGAGGGACAGCAGGCCCAGATCCTACATAACAATAGAAATATGTGTATTCTAGAAAGTTTAACAATCAGCAGATAAAGATACTCCAAACACCTGGTGTTAGCACTTCAATCATCCCGGCACCATGATTGTTATGGTGTCAGGATGATTGAAGCGCATTATTTCAATTATTACATTATAATATAAAATGAAATCATTCAACTCACCATAATGCAGAATCACTGGGAGCCCTGAGTGTGTCACCTGCCACATCGCCTGCCAACAGATGCCATCAGGTGTCCCCTGTGGAGTCCGCCCTTACATCAGGTGCACCCAATGTAGTCCGTCCTTACATCAGGTGCCCCCAGCGGAGTCCGTCCTTACATCAGGTGCCCCAGCGGAGTCCATCGTTACATCAGGTGCCCCCAGCGGAGTCCGTCCTTACATCAGGTGCCCCCAGCGGACTCCGTCCTTACATCAGGTGCCCCCAGCGGAGTCCGTCCTTACATCAGGTGCCCCCAGCAGAGTCCCTCCTTACATCAGGTGCCCCCAGCAGAGTCCCTCCTTACATCAGGTGCCCCCAGCGGAGTCCCTCCTTACATCAGGTGCCCCTAGCGGAGTCCCTCCTTACATCAGGTGCCCCCAGCGGAGCCCCTCCTTACATCTGTGTCCCCATCAGCAGAGCCCCTCCTTACATCTCTGTCCCCAGCTGAGTTCCTCCTTACATCTGTGTCCCCATCAGCGGAGCCCCTCCTTACATCTGTGTCCCTGTCAGCAGAGCAGCAGGGTCCTCCTCACATCTATGCCCCCGGCAGCACAGCCCTCCATCAAGCAGTGTCTGTCTCTCCCCAGCCAGTTCCTGGCTTTCTTCGTGTGTTCAGTGGAAAGGGGAGGGGCTTCCCCTCTCTACTGAACACAAGGAGATTAGTCTTCATGGCAGCCATCTTTTTGTAGCCCGCCGGAAGTGACTTTGTTCTCACACTGAGAACAAAGCACCCACCCGGGCGGATACTGCTTGGCACGATGGATTGCGCCGCAAAGCAGCTCCAAACCCTGCCAATGAAGCGCCGTGTCTGCAATCTCGTTATTGCATAGACGTGGCGCTTCCCATAGTGCACTGTGTCCGGCGCCCAAACAAAAACTTTTTTTCTTTTTTTTTTTAAAGGGCCATGTATAATTTTTTTTTTTGTGACTGTCTGGGGGGGGGGGGGCTTTTGGATGGGCTGCCACTGGGGGAGTGTTAAATGCATCAGTAGATTTACAAACACTAACATGTAAACTCTTCAGTGAAAGAACATAAAATTATCAGTATATGTATAAAGGAGGAATACATTTGGCAAAGTATTACATTCATAGCAATGAAGAAATCTTGGTCCAAATTCTCATTGAGTTACCAGTCTACATAGTGGAAATAGCAGATAGTGGGTATTAGAAGGCGCAGGTCTTCTCTCTACCCTAAGAGCTGTAATCTCCAAAGAGTCTGTACATGACTATAGCAGTATGTTCTAGTGTAAGGCCAGCCAAGAGATATTTTCTCAAACCCTTGAGTCCTACCTCCTACCTGGAACTTTAGTTGGAAAATTAAGTCCTGCTAGATGACTTCAGGCTGGCCCCTTTTGCAGGTAAAGCTATGCAAAACATTTAAAAAAAAGTGTCTATACTGTTTAAATGCAGTAATACACTGTCTCAGCCTGCTCTACACATGCTCAGTTGCTCTCCATTTTTAGGCACTGCTGAGTTTGTTGAGGCCGATCTGCTAACAGCCTCCTATTTTTTATAGCCAAGGAAGCTGCTTTTGTTTGATCTGCAACTGCCATGGTGCTGCACATGCAATAAGTTATGACACCAGTCATTTGATGGTTTGACAGTTTGGTTGAGGACACAAGCAAATTTGACAGTTAGCAATTCCTGCATTTCAGGAATGTAACTGATTTTTGAACCCCTTAAATTGATGGCTTTAGTTCCGCTTCCGCTGGGATTCAGCAAAATGGCAGACTCACGCAAGAAGAAACAGGAGCAACGCTGAAGGCAATTTACAGCACACACTAGTTTTGGTTGCATAATTATTAACGTGAAATGTATGTTCCTTGCTAAAGAAAGTTTTTTTTTTATCACGTTTTTGTGGGTAAAGTTCTGGTTTAACTACTTTCCGCCCGCGCTATAGCTGAAAGACAGCTACAACGCGGGCCTTAATTGCCGAGAAAGCGTCCATGGACATCCTCCCGTGCATGAGCTGTCTGGGCATCCCTGCGGGCACTGTGATCACCGATCCTGGCCCCTTACCACGTGATCAGCTGTCAGCCAATGACAGCTGATCACGTGATGTAAACAGAAGATCAGTAATCTGTATTTTTTTTCCCCTCACGCTATCAGCGTGAGGGAAGAAAAAGCCAATCATCGGCTTCTGTCAGAGGGACATCAGTCCCTCACACAGAGAGCCGCGGCTGCCTCATCTGTGCCTACCAGTGCCAGCTGCCAGTGCCCACCGTGCCACCTACCTTTGCCCACCAGTGCTACCCATTAATGCCCAGCAGTGGTGCCAATCAATGCCCATCAGTGCCCCATAATCAGTGTCATCGATCAGTGATGCTTATCAGTGTCACCCACTAGTGCCCATCAGTGCCACCCATCAGTGACACCTATCAGTGCCACTTATCAGTGCCGCCTATCAGTGCCCTTCAGTGCCACCTATCAGTGCCCTTCAGTGCCGCTCATCAGTGCCAACCATCAGTGCCACCCATCAGTGCCACCTCTCAGTGTCACCTATCAGTGCTGCCTCATCAGTGTTTATCAGTGCCACCTATCAGTGCCCTACAGTGCTGACCATCGGTGCCACCCATCAGTGCCACCCAGCAGTGCCACCCATCAGTGCCACCTATCAGTGCCGCCTCATCAGCGCTTATTAGTGCCACCTATCAATGCCCATTAGTGCCGCCTTATCAGTGCCACCTATCAGTGCCCATCATTCCCGCCTATCAGTGCCCATCAGTGCAGCATCATCAGCGCACATCAATGAAGGAGAAAAATGACCTTTTTTCAAAATGTTATAACAAACTATGAAACTGTTTTTTTTTCAAAATTTTCAGTCTTTTTTCATTTTTTTTTTTGCAAAAAAAAAAAAAAAACAGCAGTGATTAAATACCACCAAAAGAAAGCCCTATTTGTGTGAAAATTTTGATGAATTATTTGAATGATAAAAATTTTATTTGGGTACAGTGTTGCATGACTGCGCAATTGTCATTCAAAGTGCGACAGTGGCGAAAGCTGAAATTTGGTCTGGCAGGAAGGGGGTTTAAGTGCACAGTAAGCAAGTGGTTAAACTGACTAAACGTAAGATAGAGTTTATCTTACTTATACAGTGGTGGGTTGTGGGAATTGGGGAAATAGCACTCTGATTGACTTCAATAAAATTTGCTATGAATTTTTTTATCTATTTTCCAAACTCTGAAAGAAACTAATTTCAGCTAATTTGCTCATTACGAACTGTGGAAAACTTTGCATTTCATTTGGGGATCAAGGTCCAAGAGTCTGGAGTAAGAGTGGAGAGGCATGGAATCCAAGTCGCATGAGGTCCAGTGTGAATTTTCCACAGTCAGTGATGATTTGGGCAGCCATGTCATCTGCTAGTGTTGGTTCACTGTGTTTTATCAAGTCCAAAGTTAGCGCAGTCCTCTACCAGGAAATTATAGAGCATTTCATGCTTCCCTCTGCTGACCAGCTTTATGGAGATGCTGATTTCATTTTACAGCAGGTCTTGGCACCTGCCAACTCTGCCAAAAGTACCAATACATGGTTTAATGATCATGGTATCATTGTGCATCGAAATGATTGAAATAGTAACGGCGTGGGACTTTTAAGGCGCAGCATATTTTTGGTAAAATTAAAATTTATTCAAATTTGCTAAAATTCGAAAGTTCAATCCATATAACAACAATTTGCAATAAAATACAATTGTATATAAAACCAATCGATTTTGATACTGTGGTGATTGCGCATAGTAGTCTACAGCTGGTATCACTGTGCTTGATTGGCCAGCAAACTCGCCTGACCTAAACCCCATAGAAAATCTGTGGTGTATTGTCAAGAGGAAGATGAGAAACACCAGACCCAACAATGCAGATGAGCTGAAGGCCACTATCAAAGCAACCTAGGCTTCCATAACACCTCAGCAGTGCCACAGACTGATCACCTCCAAGCCATGCCACATTGATGCAGTGATTTATGCAAAAGGAGCCCCGATCAAGTATTGAGTGCATACTATACTGTACATGGACATACTTTTCAGTAAGCCAACATTTCTGTATTACAAATTCGTTTTTTTATTGGTCTTATATAATATTCTAATTTTCTGAGATACTGAATTGTGGGTTTTCACTAGCTGTAAGCCAAAATTATCAAAATTATAAGAAAGAAATGCTTGAAATATATCACTCTGTGTGTAACGCATCTATATAAAATATATAAGTTTCACTTTTTGAATTTACAATAGTGAAATAAATTAACTTTTTGATGATATTCTAATTTTATGAGATGCACCTGTATATAGTGTGTTTTAACTAATGTTTAAAATTGGCAGGCTGATCACTTCCCTTTTTTTTTAGTATTTTCTTATAACCGCTTATGAATTTATTAGCTTGTATTAATTTATTATTGCTATTACTAAGTATTATGTTTAATTACTAGACATGTGCAATTAGTTTTGGTCCGAATACAAATTCGGATGAATTTTTGGTTATTTGGAGGTTCGCATGTACTGTACTTTGAAGGAAATTAATTTCTAATCAAATTTTATAGAATGGATTTTACATGGAAAGAGTGTTAAAAAAAAAACTTTGTTTGCCTTTCTCTCTTTTTTTTACAATTGGACTTTTTGCTTTCACACTGTGGCGTTTAACCCTCGCTAGCGGCCGAAAAAGGGTTAAAAACGCCCGAAAAGTGCCACTGCATTGGCGCTTTCCCGGCGGTTCGGCGGCACTTCCCCATTGATTTCTATGGGCAGGGGCGCTTTAGGAGTGGTGTATACATCGCTTCTACAGCGCTGCAAGGATGCTGCTTGCAGGACTTTTTTTACCATCCTGCAAGCGCACCGCTCCAGTGTGAAAGCCCTCGGGCTTTCACACTGGAGAGACAGGAGAGGCTCTTTACAAGCACTATGCATTTTAGCACTGTAGTGCCTGTAAAGCGACTCAGTGTGAAAGCAGTCTTATGCCCTGTACACACGGTCGGACTTTGTTCGGACATTCCGACAACAAAATCCTAGGATTTTTTCCGACGGATGTTGGCTCAAACTTGTCTTGCATACACATGGTCACACAAAGTTGTCGGAAAATCCGATCGTTCTAAACGCGGTGACGTAAAACACGTACGTCGGGACTATAAACGGGGAAGTGGCCAATAGCTTTCATCTCTTTATTTATTCTGAGCATGTGTGGCACTTTGTCCGTCGGATTTGTGTACACACGATCGGAATTTCCGACAACGGATTTTGTTGTTGGAAAATTTTATAGCCTGCTCTCAAACTTTGTGTGTCGGAAAATCCGATGGAAAATGTGTGATGGAGCCTACACACAGTCGGAATTTCCGACAACAAGGTCCTATCACACATTTTCCGTCGGAAAATCCGATCGTGTGTACGGGGCATTAGTGTTATTCATCTATCATCTGTATTTGATCACTTGGTTGTAGGGTGATATATTTGTATATTTTTTTTGCATTTCACTTGATGTTTTAAATGTTTAGAATTTTTACTTTACCTATTGTTTTATTATTCTTTATTAGCGCTGCTTTTTGGTTTATATTATCAAAGAATGTTACTGCATTTTTAACACTGGAAACCCATGATGCAATAATATAAGTATAAATTTTGAGTTATAAAACAGTACAAACAAAATATAATAAAAAAGTATAGTGAAATGTAAATAGAAATTACAATACAAACAATAAAGTAGGTAAAAAAAAAAGCTAAATCCTAATTTCATGAAGGCATCACTGCAGTCCAGACAGTGCTGGGACAAGGTCCACCACTGCCCAGGGTGAAGATGCCAAACTGCATCCCCTGGATGGAGCTAGTAGCAGCACATGTAGTGCATCAAAACAAATGTAACTGTTGGGGTATGCAGCAGTCTAATGCCCCATACACACGGTCGGATTTTCCGATGGACAATGTCCGATCGGAGCGTGTTGTCGGAAATTCCGACCGTGTGTGGGCGCCATCGGACATTTTCCATCGGATTTTCCGACACACAAAGTTGGACAGCAGGAGATAAAATTTTCCGACAACAAAATCCGATCGCGTCAATTCCGACCGTGTGTGGCCTGTTCCGACGCACAAAGTGCCACGCATGCTCAGAAAAAATTCCGACACGGGACAGCTCGTTCTGGTAAACTTAGCGTTCGCAATGGATACAGCACTTTCGTCACGCTGCAATGTAAAAAATGGTTTAATACAGCGCACTCTCTTCTTCTTTATAATGTCACAAGAATTAAGTAGTTTTGCTGCTCATATTCACACACACTTCTCACAAAGTTTTATTTGTGTTTTTTTAGTGGGATTCCCTGAATATATTGTTATTAGTTGTCACATCTGACAGTTTTATATTTTTTATGGTTTTTTTTTTTTATTTTAAGCCTTTTTTTTTCTTTAATGTTTGGATTTTTTCCAAGGCTGATCTTTGTTCAATGTTATTTTTATTTTTACTCCAAAATATTTTTGTGTGTGTTTTGTGTGTCAAGTTACCCCAACACCATTGATATCTTTTATTATTTAATCTCCAGGAGATTGTTTGTTGTTGGTGTCCCTTGTTCATTTCACATTGTATATTTGAAATGTACCTGAATCCTCACAAACAAACTGTCATTTTTGAAGTAAAACACATAGGAGAGTATAATTCAAAACAAAAATTCCTTTATTAAGGGATCAGAACCAAACAAAGAGGAAGGCAACACTGGATCAACAGGAGAAATTAGCGAAGCCTGGGACCCCCACGGCAGACATCAATTCTTCAACATCAAAATTGGTGGCCTGAGGAGTCCATATGTAAGGGAGGGCAGTCTGGTCCGGGATTCACAGAGACTCGGATAGCAGCAGATGACATCTGTGTCCGCAGGCTGTGGTACCACAAGAGGCTGCATCTTTTGGCCGACCAGACTGGATCCAGGGCAATCACTCTCTGGTCTTCCTTTCACACTTCCTTCCGGGCTGTGGCTGTGCAGTTGGAGATGTGGCAGGAGGAGGAGTAGGACCTGGAGGAGGAGGAGGAGGAGGACTGGGAGGACCTGGAGGAGGACTGGGAGGACCTGGAGGAGAGGGAGGAGGAGGAGGAGGACCTGCAGGAGGAGGAGGAGGACCATCCCAAAGCTGTGTGTGAGGTGTAAATTGGCCCCTCACACCTTTCTCCAGAGCCTCTGATATGAGGGCCTGACACATGGCTTTTTGGCCCTCCTCCATCCTCTGCATTTTATAGGCAATGAATGCAGCAATGTTCTCCTGCCTGGTGTGGGGTGCTCCCAGGACCTCTGTAGCCCTCCAAAAGAATCTGATAGCTGCCTCCTCTAGGGCACTCGTCCTACTGCCACTTTCTGTTTTCAGGGGGGGTGGAGGGACCTTGATATCAGCCAGCCGGCTCGGCCCGGCCACCTCCTGGCTGAGACTTCCCTGTGTATGAAAAAGGGACATGGTTTTAGTTTTTGCATCATCAATCACAATCCTAAATTAGTACTCCCAACTAACATCTAGGTAACATCATTGATTGGACAAGCAGAAATATTTAGAGGAATACTATACCTGGCTCAATCTGGGCTCCTCCACATATGGCCTGGAAGGCCCAGGTTGGGCGTCAGAAGCCTCAGCCGGGGGGGAAGGAAGCGTGGAAGGAAGACTGGAGAGGGATGGCCTGGGTTCATTCTGGCCTGCCAGAAAGTGCAGCCTGTCGTAGTACAACATCCTGGGGACATAGATGTCATCTGCTGCTCCGGATCTCTGTGAATCCTGGACTTTCTTGCGCTCCCTCAGATATGTGCTCCTCAGGCCACCAATGAAAATCTTTAAATAAGTGATGTCTGCCGTGGGGATCACCTGCTTCACAATTTCACACAATTGCTCCAGTGCTGCCTTCCTCTTTGCTTGGTTCTTGAAATGGGGGTGGGTAATCTCCCACAGACAGGGCAGCTCCCTTAGCATATCAATGAATAGTGACATGAAGTCAGTGTCTCTCATTAAGATATCCATGTTCACTGCAAGACACAACACAAGACAAAGCCTAATGTCAGACAAAACTCTCCTAATCTTGTTACAATATAGGCCTCAATCTAGAAGCAGTATAGGCCCAAGTTTGTCTCTTACCTTCGTTCTTACGATCGGCGCGTCCAATGCTCCTTCCTCCGCTCACAGATCGTACGTAATACGCACACGTGTTACGCTTTATACACACTGCGCATGCGTGTAACTCCGCCCGCCCCTGACGTTCTTTCTAGTCTATTCCCTGCCCCTTTTCGTTCGGTGCAGTGGGGGAAGAGCATGATGGCGGAGTTACAACAGGTGCGTGATAATTCTAACAACGAGGAGGAGGAGGAGGAAAGCCCGGATCCAGGCACGTCCCGATCCAGAAGGAGACGTTTTAAGGCCACAAATATGCCGTTTGGGGAGATGTTGGAGATGGTCGACATCATGAGGAAGTCCGACTATGACGGAAAATATGGGCCTTACCCCAACCCGAACATCCGAAAGGCCAAAATCATTGGTAAAGTGGTCCGGAGTCTGGAGAGGAATTTCGGGGTACGAAGATCTAAAGATCAGCTCAGGAAGCGGTGGTCGGACCTGAAGTTGAGAGAGCCAGAGCAGTACCGAAAGATCCGGAGAGTGCTGCAAAAAAGTAAGTAGTTGTGCTGTGTTCATATTCTTTCTGTCTTTATTCCGTTCGTTCTGCTCCATATGCTTTTAGTAATTGTAACGTTTAAAAAGGTCAACTTTAATGTTCATGGGCCCATTATTCGTTCGTATCAAACATTTTTCTTTCGGCCTCTAGAACACCATTGTTTAGGCCATATGCATTTTCCCACATTTTTTTTGGGCCTACTTGGATGCCAAATATTTGTTTGTGTAGATGGGTTTGTTACTAGAATGAAATGCCAACTAGATTGTGTGTAAGGAGAGGACACTGAGCAGCTGTTTTCACATCTGGATACTGGAGCACTGGTGTGGGACACAAGAACACCATTTTTATTAGGGGGGGCACACAGGTGCTCCAGTGTATACTATAGGGGGGCTACATCTGTGAAGCTTGTACCAAACAGGTAAAGTATTGCAGCTTGACAAAGGGCAATAAAAAATATACATCTTGGAACTCGGCTAAAATAGACAATTGTACCCCACTTCCAAGCAATGTTTCCTATTTCTAGTTCTGCCATCAAATATCTGTGTGCTAATTATACCATTTTTGTTTTACATAGGGGAGAAAAGACTCGGAGGACACCCCTCATCCCAGGAGACCAGAGCCCCCCCCCCTCTGGAAGAAGGGGAAATACCAACCCAAGAAGCTTAGCAGGAGGAAGAAGAAGACGTGGTGGAGATTGGCACCACAACAGGTGAGTGTCTGCAACCACAGGCTCAGGTAAAAGAGATGGATGTTGGCAGATTTTTGAGACCTGTTTTTTTTGTTCTTTATCTCTTTTTAGGTGATCGGGATCCAGAACGCTTTACATCTGAAAGTGCCCAGATACTGATCGGGGAGATCATGGGGTGTAATCTCCAATTGCAAAACATCCAGCAACAAATCAGTGATGTTATTAAAAAAAATAATAACATCATTGATGTTTTGGGGCGAATTTAAACCCCACAAAATCACCTGTTTTATCTTACTAACATTTTTACAATGTTTAGAAAAGCCAAATTTAGAGGATGCACACAGTGTGCCAACATGTGCTATCTGCCATCACGGGAGATCAATGGACGCGTTTTGGGGGTGCAACCCCTTACTCAATTATAAAGTAGCGTTGTGGAAGGGCTTGCTCCCCCAAAACACGTCCCTTGATCCCCCCTGATGGCAGATAGCACATGTTGACATTCGTAAATTGGTGTGCATCTTCCAAATTTGGCTTTTCCAGGGGTGATTTCCCCCCATCTGAACGCTATATCAAACCCAGTTCCTAAATACTCATGTCTGATATAGCCTTCAGGTTTGACCTAATGTGAACTTTGTAAGTTCAAGTTTTTTGGCTTTCTTGTTGGTTTTACACAGGCCTGTTTTATCTGAAATGGATATTTCGATTTTTGATAATGCCCCCCCCAAAAATTGTTATACAATTTAAAAACAATTTAAAAACCTTTGGGAAATGCACATGTGATTGTGCAGGTATAAAAAAGTGCCTTACTCAAGAATGTGTGGATTATTGTCTCAACACTACAACACTTTTGGGGTGATGTAATAGCTGTTTTATGCAAAAATGGGGGTTATTTCCTAAGGGCAAATACACTTTGCACTACAAGTGCAGGTTCAGTGCAGTTGCAAGTGCACTTGTAGTGAAATGTGTTTTTGCATTTAGGAAGTACCAGCCAACACTATTCTTTATAAGGTTACCCAATCACGACATTTTCTGCACTCAACACATTTCTGTCAGGGTCAGCTCAAACAAACACAAGCAGTAAATGTCCACCAAGAATTGCTTTTGGTTGTTTTTTTATTTGAAAAAGGTGTCACAGATTGTCTGGCATATTGATAGCCCCCCTACCCGCAAAGAACTCCAGGTATCGTAACCGGACATCACGGGCACTCAGGGAGGGCAAGCCAGGACGGCCGCTTTCAAGCGCCGTCATTGTTGATGTATTTGGTATTCCGGCCTCAGGCCCAACTGAGCCAGCATAGTTGGCTGAATGTTTTCTTAAAAAATTATGGAGAACACAGCACGCCAGTATAATATGGTTCAGTTTATACTCCGCCATATGGATGGGTGTAAGAAATAGTCGGAACCGGCTGGCCAGGATTCCAAATGTGTTCTCCACCACTCTTCGGGCTCTGGCCAGCCGGTAATTAAAAACCCTCTGTTCCGGGGTGAGGGTCCTCATCGGGAATGGCCGCATCAGGTGGTCCCCCAGCGCAAACGCTTCATCAGCAACGAACACAAATGGGAGACCTTCAACATTGTCCTCTGGAGGTGGCAAATCCAAGCTGCCATTCTGGAGACGCCTGTAGAACTCCGTCTGGGCGATCACTCCACCATCGGACATCCGGCCATTCTTCCCCACGTCCACATACAAGAAGTCGTAATTAGCCGACACCACCGCCAACATCACTATACTATTAAACCCCTTGTAATTATAATAGTACGACCCCGAGTTGGGTGGTGGGACGATGTGGACGTGTTTCCCATCAATTGCCCCTCCGCAGTTAGGAAAGTCCCACCGCTGGGCAAAGTGGGAGGCCACAGTCTGCCATTCCTGTGGCGTGGAAGGAAACTGTTGAGGAAAAAACAATAAACATTACTATTTTTTCACAGAAACATGGCAAGCAGATTAGACACAAATATTATGGGTCAACCTCCAGATAGCATTTATTAAGGGGAATTTAACAACAACAAAGTATAAGGTACACCTATCATATTCCCCCTCCCCCCCCTCTCATGGGCCATTTCTAACATTATAGGGGGGGGGGACTCTTGGACAGGTAACCCTCTTCACTTCATTGAGAGATGAATGCCTAAATACAGGGTATTACTTGGAACAGCCCCTCCTTAGTTACACTATTGGCAGACCACTGGACAGGTAAGAAGTGTCTGAATACAAAGATATAAATACACACTGTACACATTTGAGGACATTTGAACATTCTGCTATTACCTATCAAGATCATAATAGGATACAAAAACTTTAAACAGTACCATTGGAAAGTATACAGGCAGGCCCTTGCACTACATGCTTTGGGGAATTCATCCATAAATCTGAGCACTAAAGAGATGGGTATAGTGTGTATGGGTTTGGCAAAGTCAGCAGATAGATGATTGAGGATAGAGAATTGGGATCAGCTGACTTAGCAGTTGGGGGAGGGAGGGTTACAAAAAATTTGGGGACACCACAAAAAAAAGCCTCTGGCCCTCTGCCTGAATTTAAATAAAAAATAACATTTCCAAACATTTTAGGGGGTGTTTGGGGTAAAGCACTACTATGGAGCAGATAAAATACATTGTTAAGTGACTACATGAGGTGAATATAGGCCAGGAGACACCATGCTGGGGAAGTTATTGAAGGGCAAATATGTATGAAGGACATAAAATAATAATTATATAAAACTCCAGCATGCATGAGGACAAAGGGGACATTCACAGCATATTACAATCATGGTAATTAGGGAATGAGGAAAGAAATACAATATATTATCAAACATTCAATACAATAAAATGTGATATAAAAGGATAAAAATCTTACCTTCATATACTCCTTCTGCAGGACCTGGATGATGGCAGAACAGGTCTCTGGGATAATGATCCCCAGAGCCTGGGGGGAGATGCCTGTCGAGAACTTCAAGTCCTGCAGACTTCTCCCTGTGGCCAAATACCGCAAGGTAGCGACCAACCTCTGCTCCGGAGTGATGGCTTGCCTCATGCAGGTATCCTGCCTGCTGATATAGGGGGTCAGCGAAGCCAACAAACGGTGAAACACGGGGTCCGTCATCCTGAGAAAGTTCCTGAAATCATCAGGATTATTCTCACGGATCTCACAGAGCAAAGGCATATGAGAGAACTGGTCACGCTGAAGCAACCAATTCTTGGTCCATGAACTCCTCTCTGTTCATGGACTGGACTTGTGTCAAGGTCAGGACCCCAACACCAAGCCCCCGCACAGCACGAACTCTACGAGGAGTACGCATACGAAACATGGCTAGAAAACGGTCGGCTGCTCAGAACGAAGTAACAGAACGCACTGAAGAACAGCAAGGCCTGTGAAGAGCGACCTGAAAAACAGCAACGAGCAGGCAAGATCACACAGAAAACTCCGATACGAACTGACTGCACGCACTGAAGAGCAGATACAAACCCACAAGCACAAACTGAACGTCAGAAAACGATCTGAAAGCCACGAGTCTGAAAAAGCGCGAATCGTCTCTCACCAAACTTTTACTAACACGAGATTAGCAAAAGGAGCCCAAAGGGTGCCGCGCTTGGTTCTGAACCGGCCTTTTCTAGTCTCGTCGTACGTGGTGTACGTCACCGCGTTCTTGGCGATTGGAAATTCCGACAACTTTGTGCGACCGTGTGTAGGCAAAACAAGTTTGAGCCAACATCCGTCGGAAAAAATCCTAGGATTTTGTTGTCGGAATGTCCGAACAAAGTCCGACCGTGTGTACGGGGCATTAGGGTCATTGTATACGGTACTGATGTATGAACACACATCACTCTCATGGCAGAAAATTTGTGCATAAAAAGCAAGGATGAGCTGTGTAGTTAATGCTTGTATTCAGGCGCTTTTGCACATATGCTTACATGTGCTTAAAAGTTCTTATAGCTTTATTTTATTCATATTTGTGCATATACGTGTGTAAAATGGTGTCCAGCAAAGCAGATTTTTGTATTCTTTTACTGAGTTATATGCACGTTTACATTGCATTGCATTTAGATAAGTAAAAAAAACGCCTCAATGCCTCAATGTTTTTAGGTGTCTGTGTGCAAGGGGTCTTAGGTCTCTTGCGCATTGGAGTAAAAAAAAGCAAAATTTTGAAGCCTGCTGTCGACTGATGTCACAGGAAGAGCCAACCTGAGTGTAGTATATTAGAGATGATTTATTAGCAACTATTGGGATAAGTACTAAGGGAGTGGTTGTTGATTTTAAGCACCTAAATTTGCTGGGGGCAATCTTACTTTTGATGTTGCGGGCTTTGTGGTAGGCTACTTTGGGAAGAGTAGCTAAACTGTTCTTGAGGTGAGGCTCCTCGAGAAGTATGGGCCAGTGAGTGATTAGCGACCACATGACCATCAGGTGTGCTGGAGCCTGTTGTCCTACAACCAGCCCAGACATACAGTATCTCACAAAAGTGGGTACACCCCTCACATTTTTGTAAATATTTTATTATATCTTTTCATGTGACAACACTGAAGAAATGACACTTTGCTACAATGTAAAGTAGTGTACAGTTTATATAACAGTGTCAATTTGCTGTCCCCTCAAAAAAACTCAACACACAGCCATTATTGTCTAAACCGTTGGCAACAAAAGTGAGTATACCCCTAAGTGAAAATGTCCAAATTGGGCCCAATTAGCCATTTTCCCTCCCCGGTATCATGTGACTCATTTGTGTTACAAGGTCTCAGATGTGAATGGAGAGCAGGTGTGTTAAATTTGGTGTTATGGCTCTCAATCTCTCATACTGGTCACTGGTTCAACATGGCACCTCATGGCAAAGAACTCTCTGAGGATCTGAAAAAAAGAATTGTTGCTCTACACAAAGATGGCCTAGGCTATAAGAAGATTGCCAAGACCCTGAAACTGAGCTGCAGCACGATGGCCAAGACCATACAGCGGTTTAACAGGAGGGGTTCCACTCAGAACAGGCCTCGCCATGGTCGACCAAAGAAGTTACATGCATGTGCTCAGCGTCATATTCAGAGGTTATCTTTGGAAAATAGATGTATGAGTGCTGCCGGCATTGCTGCAGAGGTTGAAGGTGTAGGGGGTCAGCCTGTCAGTGCTCAGACCATACGCCACACACTGCATCAAATTGGTCTGCATGGCTGTCATTCCAGAAGGAAGCCTCTTCTAAAGATGATGCACAAGAAAGCCCGCAGTTTGCTGAAGACAAGCAGACTAAGGACATGGATTACTGGAACCATGTCCTGTGGTCTGATGAGACCAAGATAAACTTATTTGGTTCAGATGGTATCAAGCGTGTGTGGTGGCAACCAGGTAAGGAGTACAAAGACAAGTGTGTCTTGCCTACAGTCAAGCATGGTGGTGGGATTGTCAAGGTCTGGGGCTGCATGAGTGCTGCCGCCACTGGTGAGCTACAGTTCATTGAGGGAACCATGAATGCCAACATGTGCTGTGACATACTGAAGCAGAGCATGATCCCCTCCCTGCGGAGACTGGGCCGCAGGGCAATATTCCAACATGATAACGACCCCAAACACACCTCCAAGAGGACCACTGCCCTGCTAAGGAAGCTGAGGGTAAAGGTGATGGACTTGCCAAGCATGTCTTCAGGCATAAATCCTATTGAGCATCTGTGGGGCATCCGCAAACGGAAGGTGGAGAAGTGCAAGGTCTCTAAAATCCACCAGCTCAGTGATGTCGTCATGGAGGAGTGGAAGAGGACTCCAGTGGCAACCTGTGAAGCTCTGGTGAACTCCATGTCCAAGAGGGTTAAGGCATTGCTGGAAAATAATGGCCCAATTTGGACATTTTCACTTAGGGGTGTACTCACAAAGCGGTTTAGACATTAATGGCTGTGTGTTGAGTTATTTTGAGAGGACAGCAAATTTACACTGTTATACAAGTTGTACACTCACTACTTTATATTGTAGCAAAGTGTCATTTCTTCAGTGTTGTCACATGAAAAGATATGATAAAATATTTACAATAAATATGAGGGGTGTACTCACTTTTGTGAGATACTGTATAAATACCACGATTCCAGCAATTCCCCCCTAGGCCTGTAGAAGGAGCTGATGCTCCGAGCGCTTAGCCTCTTTTATTCAGTTGTCTCTCCCCTGATGTCTCTCTGCTTCCTGGTGACATCATCTCTCTGTGCTCCACGGTGGCCCAGATCGACTTCCTGGTGGCCACAGGACAGATTGAGGCTCCCCCAGTCATTTGCCAGATCCGTGGATGCTCGTTTTGGATGCTGATCCACACCTGCAGACAACACCATTTACAGATGAGCCTGTTTTTATGTTATTTCCTGTAAGTGCATTACTTACTTTGCTAATAAATCGTATCTAATATACTACACTCAGGTTGGCGCTACCCCTTGTCTCTCCCCCTTCCTCAATCTGTTTACTGGCTTTTCTCTGAGGACAGCTGCCTCCTGCCACCTCACCTTAAGAACTGTTGCTGTATGGACTATTGAGCCGTTATTGCTCTCATATTACCTGCTATATTACTTCATGTACACAAATATTTGCGCTTACAGGTTTTTTCTAGTCTCGTCCTACGTGGTGTACGTCACCGCGTTCTTGGCGATTGGAAATTCCGACAACTTTGTGCGACCGTGTGTAGGCAAAACAAGTTTGAGCCAACATCCGTCGGAAAAAATCCTAGGATTTTGTTGTCGGAATGTCCGAACAAAGTCCGACCGTGTGTACGGGGCATTAGGGTCATTGTATACGGTACTGATGTATGAACACACATCACACTCATGGCAGAAAATTTGTGCATAAAAAGCAAGGATGAGCTGTGTAGTTAATGCTTGTATTCAGGCGCTTTTGCACATATGCTTACATGTGCTTAAAAGTTCTTATAGCTTTATTTTATTCATATTTGTGCATATACTTGTGTAAAATGGTGTCCAGCAAAGCAGATTTTTGTATTTTTTTACTGAGTTATATGCACGTTTACATTGCATTGCATTTAGATAAGTAAAAAAAACGCCTCAATGCCTCAATGTTTTTAGGTGTCTGTGTGCAAGGGGTCTTAGGTCTCTTGCGCATTGGAGTAAAAAAAAGCAAAATTTTGAAGCCTGCTGTCGACTGATGTCACAGGAAGCGCCAACCTGAGTGTAGTATATTAGAGATGATTTATTAGCAACTATTGGGATAAGTACTAAGGGAGTGGTTGTTGATTTTAAGCACCTAAATTTGCTGGGGGCAATCTTACTTTTGATGTTGCGGGCTTTGTGGTAGGCTACTTTGGGAAGAGTAGCTAAACTGTTCTTGAGGTGAGGCTCCTCGAGAAGTATGGGCCAGTGAGTGATTAGCGACCACATGACCATCAGGTGTGCTGGAGCCTGTTGTCCTACAACCAGCCCAGACATACAGTATCTCACAAAAGTGGGTACACCCCTCACATTTTTGTAAATATTTTATTATATCTTTTCATGTGACAACACTGAAGAAATGACACTTTGCTACAATGTAAAGTAGTGTACAGTTTGTATAACAGTGTCAATTTGCTGTCCCCTCAAAAAAACTCAACACACAGCCATTATTGTCTAAACCGTTGGCAACAAAAGTGAGTATACCCCTAAGTGAAAATGTCCAAATTGGGCCCAATTAGCCATTTTCCCTCCCCGGTATCATGTGACTCATTTGTGTTACAAGGTCTCAGATGTGAATGGAGAGCAGGTGTGTTAAATTTGGTGTTATGGCTCTCAATCTCTCATACTGGTCACTGGTTCAACATGGCACCTCATGGCAAAGAACTTTCTGAGGATCTGAAAAAAAGAATTGTTGCTCTACACAAAGATGGCCTAGGCTATAAGAAGATTGCCAAGACCCTGAAACTGAGCTGCAGCACGATGGCCAAGACCATACAGCGGTTTAACAGGAGGGGTTCCACTCAGAACAGGCCTCGCCATGGTCGACCAAAGAAGTTACATGCATGTGCTCAGCGTCATATTCAGAGGTTATCTTTGGAAAATAGATGTATGAGTGCTGCCGGCATTGCTGCAGAGGTTGAAGGTGTAGGGGGTCAGCCTGTCAGTGCTCAGACCATACGCCACACACTGCATCAAATTGGTCTGCATGGCTGTCATTCCAGAAGGAAGCCTCTTCTAAAGATGATGCACAAGAAAGCCCGCAGTTTGCTGAAGACAAGCAGACTAAGGACATGGATTACTGGAACCATGTCCTGTGGTCTGATGAGACCAAGATAAACTTATTTGGTTCAGATGGTATCAAGCGTGTGTGGTGGCAACCAGGTAAGGAGTACAAAGACAAGTGTGTCTTGCCTACAGTCAAGCATGGTGGTGGGATTGTCAAGGTCTGGGGCTGCATGAGTGCTGCCACCACTGGTGAGCTACAGTTCATTGAGGGAACCATGAATGCCAACATGTGCTGTGACATACTGAAGCAGAGCATGATCCCCTCCCTGCGGAGACTGGGCCGCAGGGCAGTATTCCAACATGATAACGACCCCAAACACACCTCCAAGAGGACCACTGCCCTGCTAAGGAAGCTGAGGGTAAAGGTGATGGACTTGCCAAGCATGTCTTCAGGCATAAATCCTATTGAGCATCTGTGGGGCATCCGCAAACGGAAGGTGGAGAAGTGCAAGGTCTCTAAAATCCACCAGCTCAGTGATGTCGTCATGGAGGAGTGGAAGAGGACTCCAGTGGCAACCTGTGAAGCTCTGGTGAACTCCATGTCCAAGAGGGTTAAGGCATTGCTGGAAAATAATGGCCCAATTTGGACATTTTCACTTAGGGGTGTACTCACAAAGCGGTTTAGACATTAATGGCTGTGTGTTGAGTTATTTTGAGAGGACAGCAAATTTACACTGTTATACAAGTTGTACACTCACTACTTTATATTGTAGCAAAGTGTCATTTCTTCAGTGTTGTCACATGAAAAGATATGATAAAATATTTACAATAAATATGAGGGGTGTACTCACTTTTGTGAGATACTGTATAAATACCACGATTCCAGCAATTCCCCCCTAGGCCTGTAGAAGGAGCTGATGCTCCGAGCGCTTAGCCTCTTTTATTCAGTTGTCTCTCCCCTGATGTCTCTCTGCTTCCTGGTGACATCATCTCTCTGTGCTCCACGGTGGCCCAGATCGACTTCCTGGTGGCCACAGGACAGATTGAGGCTCCCCCAGTCATTTGCCAGATCCGTGGATGCTCGTTTTGGATGCTGATCCACACCTGCAGACAACACCATTTACAGATGAGCCTGTTTTTATGTTATTTCCTGTAAGTGCATTACTTACTTTGCTAATAAATCGTATCTAATATACTACACTCAGGTTGGCGCTACCCCTTGTCTCTCCCCCTTCCTCAATCTGTTTACTGGCTTTTCTCTGAGGACAGCTGCCTCCTGCCACCTCACCTTAAGAACTGTTGCTGTATGGACTATTGAGCCGTTATTGCTCTCATATTACCTGCTATTTTACTTCATGTACACAAATATTTGCGCTTACAGTTTTTTCTTTTGATCGACTGATGTCACAGAACTGCTCCAGGCTCTGGAAGGATCCTGACTATATTTTGAGGATCCAACCAGATCCTAATTGGCAGCTGGCTCAGCCTCTCAGTAAGCTTTTGAGAGCCAGCTGCGCCCACCCGCTCCCCAGTCTGGCACTGACACTCCATTGAGCAATCAAGAGGCAGAGCAGAGACCGGTGACTGACAATCCCTGCTCTCCAAGCACACTGAGAACCGAGTGATCAGCGGTCATGTGATCACTCATTTCTTGGCCTTTTGCCCCCTTCATTTAGCACTGTGCTCCTTTTAACTGGCAATTGTGTCATCATGCAATACTGTACTCAAACTATAACTATATCATTTTTTCACATAAATAGAGCTATTTTGTTGCTATTTGATCACCACTGGGTTTTTTTATTTTTTGCGATATAAGCGAAAAAAGCCCACATATTGAAAAAAAAAAATGGACGCTTATTTTCGTCAACAGTGACAAAATTTGAAGGAGCAGGATGGAAATTTTTTTAGAATTACCATTTTTCTCACAGAGTATATGATTTTTCGATCGGGAAATTAGATTCATTCCAAAATTGAATGTTAAGAGCAAGTGAAATTTCAAATGACATTCATCAAACTGTCTAATGTACCGAGAGTATTCGCACAGATATTGGTACAAATTTCCGTTTGGAAATTTACTAGTGTATTACTCAGCCTTTAACCTTTAATCCTTTTAGTAAATCAGCTTTACAGACTGGACAGTATTGACTGTGCTAATGTCTCCAAAGCTCTGTGCACACGGGCAGAATGTCGGGAGAAACTTGCCGGTACAAACAATACTGGCCAACATTCTGCCCGTGTGTATTTCGGACGTGCATGCTGGAAAACCAGCAGCCGACCGTCTCCCAATCATCGCTCCCAGCCAATGGCTGAGAGAGCTGATCAGAGTGTTCTTGCGGGGGGGGCTCTCCCCCTATCAGAACACAACAGCTCAATGGGGGAGATCGCTGGACTAACCTCGCATGGTTAGTACAGTGGCTCCCGACTGGAGCTGTAGTGTGTACCCGGCCTAAGACAGGCCAAAATTTTACTCCTGTAAAAGTATAATGGGAATCTAATAAGCAATAGTGTGGCATAGAACTGTATACCGCCCAACTTTCTGAGATGGGAATGAAGTACACCTATGAGCAAAAGTATGTAGGTATATGACACACCTAGGAAAATTATACAAAAAAAAAAAAGAATGGTTAAACCCACAAATGCTTTTCTTTTACCACTACTATGCCCTTATATTGGCTTTTAAAATTTACAAATGCAGCAATTTAATAACGGGATGAAAGATTTAGCGCTGGGAAACACTTTTTGATAGGTATGTAGTGCATTTTATATACAACTATATAGATCAGACCAAAATTGATGACACAACACAGACATCTTTCTTTCATCTAGTGTTCATATAGACCTAAACTGACAACTAATAGGTCTATCCTAATATAAAAATATTTGCTTTGCGAATGGTCACTTTGCACGTTTCACTTCTCTGTGGCCTACTTTTACATGCTTTTTTGACCATGGTTAACCTACTTAAGACTAAGAATATGTACAAACCGGAATCACTCATTTATTAAAATGATATGACCTATATATATATGTGTGTGAACTTGCTGTGTGGATTTGGTGGTAATGTGAGCTAATATAGAATCTCACAAAAGTGAGTACACCCCTTACATTTTTGGAAGTATTTTATTATATCTTTTCATGTGACAACACTGAAGAAATGACACTTTGCTACAATGTAAAGTAGTGAGTGTACAGCTTGTATAACAGTGTAAATTTGCTGTCCCCTCAAACTAACTCAACACACAGCCATTAATGTGTAAACCGCTGGCAACAAAAGTGAGTACACCCCTACGTGAAAATGTCCAAGTTGAGCCCAAAGTGTCAATAATTTGTGTGGCCACCATTATTTTCCAGCACTGCCTTAACCCTCTTGGGCATGGAGTTCACCAGAGCTTCACAGGTTGCCACTGGAGTCCTCTTCCACTCCTCCATGACAACATCACCGAACTGGTGGATGTTAGAGACCTTGCGCTCCTCCACCTTCCGTTTTGAGGTTCCCCCACAGATGCTCAATAGGGTGTAGGTCTGGAGACATGCTTGGCCAGTCCATCACCTTTACTCTCAGCTTCTTTAGCAAGGTAGTGGTCGTCTTGGAGCTGTGTTTGGGGTCGTTATCATGTTGGAATACTGCCCTGCAGCCCAGTCTCCAAAGGGAGGAGATCATGCTCTGCTTCAGTATGTCACAGTACATGTTTGCATTCATGGTTCCTTCAATGAACTGTAACTCCCCAGTGCTGGCAGCACTCATGCAGCCCCAGACCATGACACTCCGACCACCATGCTTGACTGTGGGCAAGACACACTTGTCTTTACTCCTCACCTGGTTGCCGCCACGCACGCTTGACACCATCTGAATCAAATAAGTTTATCTTGGTCTCATCAGACCACAGGACATGGTTCCAGTAATCCCATGTCCTTAGTCTGCTTATCTTCAGCAAACTGTTTGCAGGTTTTCTTGTGCATCATCTTTAGAAGAGGCTTCCTTCTGGGATGACAGCGATGCAAACCAATTTGATGAAGTGTGCGGCGTATGGTGTGAGCACTGACAAGCTGACCCCCCACCCCTTTAACCTCTGCAGCAATGCTGGCAGCACTCATACGTTTAATTCCCAAATACAACCTCTGGATATGACGCTGAGCACGTGCACTCAACTTCTTTGGTCGACCATGGCGAGGCCTGTTCTGAGTGGAACCTGTCCTGTTAAACCACTGTTTGGTCTTGGCCACTGTGCTGTCGATCAACAATTCTTTTTTTCAGATCCTCAGAGAGTTCTTTGTCATGAGGTGCCATGTTAAACTTCCAGTGACCAGTATGAGAGAGTGAGAGCGATAACACCAAATTTAACACACCTGCTCCCCATTCACACCTGAGACCTTGTAACACTAACGAGTCACATGACACCGGGGAGGGAAAATGGCTAATTGGGCCCAATTTGAACATTTTTACTTAGGGGTGTACTCACATTTGTTGCCAGCGGTTTAGACATTAATGGCTGTGTGTTGAGTTATTTTGAGGGGACAGCAAATTTACACTGTTATACAAGCTGTACACTCACTACTTTACATTGTAGCAAAGTGTCATTTCTTCAGTGTTATCACATGAAAAGATATAATAAAATATTTATAAAAATGTGAGGGGTGTACTCACTTTTGTGAGATACTGTATATGCAATCCAGTCAAAACAGCAGCAGTCTGTTGTCTATTAAAGTTAAAAAAAAACAGTGACCGACGTGTGATCTCACAGCTGTTCTTGATGATATAGATATGTTATGTTCATTAGGAAAAGATTATAGACAAAAAAATTTGAAGTAGAAAGTGTGAGTTCAAGGCCATGCACCCGCACCCACACAGATGTCAAATTGGGAGCAGCGGCTGTGTCCGTGTAGAAAAGGAGTTGACATGAATGGAAATGAAGAAAATGTAGGTGATTATGGTATGACTAAAGGGGCATAATCGAGATGCTAAAAAAGCCTTATATAGAGAGATCACAAACCCGGAAGTCAAAGTAAAAGAGGAAATAGAAAATGGGCGTTTAACGGTGGTCTCTAGATATATGTAATCTCATCAAATATACACAAATGTATCAAAATAGACAATTTTTATTAGTACAAAAAAGTTGCTTAAAACAGGAAATAACATCCATAGGGCATCAACAAGCCCACATATATCAAATCAAATGTAAGAAGAGCCATCAGATTTAGCGTAGAGCTTGCCTACATGTTTTGCGGTATAAACCTCTTCTTCAGGGCTTCAATCTCCACATCTGACTGGACATACCTTTTGGGTACATCGGGTGCATTCAGGCTAAGGGGAGGCCATAAACGACAACCTAGCTTCATGACATGCACTTATTCATATGAAAAAAAAGCTGATAGTGACACCAGATATATACAGTACATTCTTTTTATCATTAGATGCCAGAATAATGATAAAGTAATGCTCACTCCAGGGATTTCAAAGAACCAGTAAGGACCAAAACGAGTATCACATTCAAACAGAAAGTCTGGAGATGAAAGAGGCAATGATAATCCCATACATGGGTGTCCAAACCCCACCAAAGTAAGGTCTGCAGACGTCCAGCAAGGTGTCTGGGCTCCAGCAAACAAACCCACCACAGCCTGTCCTCTAAATAGCAAAAGGGGGCTGGCTGGTGGAAAGCTGGGCAGGCTCTCTCTCTAGTGGCATAAACAAACATTAGAAGATGGTCGATGGATAACACCGGCTGTGTCCTTGTGGAATGTAAATGACTGCACACGGACACATGGAACACCTGTGCATCCCATGCAGGCAAACACGGCCCTCACATGAGTGAACACTTAAAGTGATTGTAAAATCTCGTTTTTTTTTTTTCTATTAAAATAACAAACATGTCATACTTACCTGCTCTTTGCAGTGGTTTTTCCCAGGGCAGCACCGATCCGCCTCTTCTCTGGTCCCTGGCTGGAGCTGCTGGCCCCTTTCTCCTGTTGAGTGCCCCCACAGCAAGCAGCTTGTTATGGGGGCACCCAAGCAGAGCTGCAGCTCTGTGTATTCATTCAGACACGGAGCTGTGGTTCGGCCCTGCCCCCTCTCTCTCCTGATTGGCTAACTGAGTTTTATTGACAGCAGCGGGAGCCAATGGTGTCGCTGCTGTGTCTCAGCCAATCAGGAGGAGAGTCCTAGACGACCGAGGCACTTGTGGACATTGCTGGATGGAGATGGGGCTTGGACAAGTATTGGGGGGCTGAGGGGGGCTCATTCACACAGAAGAATTTTTATCTTAATGCATATGCATTAAGATAAAAAACTTTCTGCCTTTACAACCACTATAACTACACCTGTGTGAACAAGGGTTTTAGTGTAACACATACAGGTATTTATAACTTCTCACATGTAAATCCAGCCATTTCAACTTCATACAAAGTCCAGCGCTAGTCTTCTGTAGTAGAAAGCCAAGAAGTCTCTGTTTCCAGGTAGTCCAGTGCAAAGCAAAAGGATGCTGGCACATGCTCCAATCCTCTTAAATATCCTTTGTTTAAGGCTTGATTCACATCTATGCATGGTGCTTTTGAGCGTTTCTGCAGTGCTTTTTGCGGTGCTTGCCGCATTTTTGAACATGCGTTTTTGCCGCGTTTTGCAGTTTTTTGTTTTTTTTTTTTTACAGTTTTTTTTTTTTACACTGTAGTTGCTTAGCAACCAGCTATATTCAGTGTAAAAAAAAGAAATGAAAAAACACAAAATGCAAAAACGCAGCAAAAACGCAGTAAAAACGTGGTAAAAACGCGGTACTTGCGTTTTGGATGTGGGTCCATTGAATTCTACTACATGCAAAATGTTGCATTTTGCATGAAAAAGAGTCCTCGACCTTTTCCAAAAATGCAGAGGCACAAAAATGCATTGATGTGAACATGTTCCACAGGAACCCATGTTAAAAAATTTCAATACATTTATGCAAAATGCATCAAAAAACACATTAGGCTGGATTCACACCTATGCATTTTCAGTGCTTTTTGCATTTTTCAGATTTGCACTACAGAACGTGTTCCATAGGAAACCATGGTGGATGGACTGTAGTGCAAATCTGCAAAAAGCACTAAAAATGCATAGGTGTGAATCCAGCCTTAGGCCTGATTAACGCCTGATTCACACTTGTGCAGGTTGCAGTTTGCATATTGAAGGTGCATTTTGCATTTTTTAATACATACTTTTCCTCAATTGAGGCCTGATTCACCCCTATGCCTGGTTCACCCCTATGCATTTTTAGCGCTTTTTGCATTTTGCAGATTTGCACTACAGATCGTGTTCCATAGGAAATCATGTTAAATGGACTATAGTGCAAATCTGCAAAATGCAAAAAGCACTAAAAATGCATAGGTGTGAATAAGGCCTGAAGTCTATAGAACCAAAAACCAGAAAAAAGTCCCTGCCCCTTTCCATAAAATGCACAGATGTGAACTACATCCATAGGAAACCATGTAAAATGGACTGTAATGTGTTTCTGCAAAACTGAAAACGCGCAAAAAAATGCATAGGTGTGAACCAGGCCTAACCCTACGTTCACACCTATGCATTTTTAGTGCGTTTTGCAGTTTGCAGAAACACATTACAGTCCATTTAACACGGTTTTCTTTGGTACCAGTTCACATCTATGCGTTTTGTGGCCTGTCTGTTTTTGGAAAGGGTCGGGGACTTTTTTTCCTGTGATTTGTGGCTAATAGGAGCTGCATCAGAAATGCAAGTGGTGCGTTTGTGATGCGATTTTTGATGTGTTTTTCCTTTAGCGGTTCTTATTTTACCACTGTATATAGCTGGTTGCTAAGCAGGGGGCCTGAAAGCCGGCCGCCTCGTCCTTAGCAACCAATGAGTCATCAGCTTTCAGTGGGGTTCCCCGCTGAAAGCTGAATGTAAAAAAAAAAAAAAATTTGCTGGCAAAAAAATTTGCCAAAGAAACGGTGTGTGGTTTCCCCCCAGGTCCATACCAGGCCCTATCGGTCTAATATGGATTCGGGGGAGACCCCCCACGCCAAAATTAAAAAAAAAAAATGGCATGGGGGAACCCTTATCCAAGCATGCCTCCCAGCAGGTTAGGAAAGGGAGGGGACAAGCGAGCGCGCCCCCCCTCCTAAACCATACCAGGCCGCATGCCCTCAACATAGGGGGGTACGGGTGCTTTGGGGGTGGGGGGCTGAGCCCCCCATCCCATAGCACCTTGCCCCCATGTTGATGAGAACAAGGGCCGCTTCCCAACAACCCTTATCAGAATCTGGAAGCCCCCTTTAACAAGGGGACCCCCAGATCCCGGCCCCCCACCCTATGTGAACGGGTATCGGGAACATCGTACCCCTACCTATTCACCAAAAAAGCAGTGAAAAGTTGAAAAAAAACAAGGGCCAGTTTTTGACAATTCCTTTATTAGTCGCCGCTGTCTCTCCCGGTGTCGTCTCTCCCGATGTCGTCTCTCCCGATGTCTTCTCTCCCAGTTAAATAGAAAGAATAGAAAAAATGTATACCGCGCTAGTGACACATAAAAAACTAAAAAGTTAACTAAAAGCAGCAACTAAAAGTGAGATACACACACAGAATTAATGGAAAAAATGTAGCAGCGCTAGAAAAAAACGTGAATGGGTAAAACAAATATTAGAGGGGAAGGGGGGAAAATACTGGGCTAAGACCCACAAAATATGTGAAAAAAAGGAAAGAAAATGATAAGCTGCTAACACTCAAACAAACCAAGTCCAAATAGTGAGATCAGACATATAATGTAGCGCTAAAAGACAACTAAATCACTTCAAAACAAATAAAGTGAAATAAAACAAAACCTGTGAACATAAATTACTGTGAAATAATAACTATGGACTAGAATAATCCAATGACCAAATGTCCACATGTATAGTGTCCAATGAAATGTTCTCTCCAATCTTCAATTATAACAGGAGATGCGTGGTCACAATGGATCAAAACTGTACCGGAAAGCATATAAAAGCATTCAGATGAGAGTGTGGGTACTCTTACAGTTTTGATCCATTGTGACCACGCATCTCCTGTTATAATTGAAGATTGGAGAGAACATTTCATTGGACACTATACATGTGGACATTTGGTCATTGGATTATTCTAGTCCATAGTTATTATTTCACAGTAATTTATGTTCACAGGTTTTGTTTTATTCCACTTTATTTGTTTTGAAGTGATTTAGTTGTCTTTTAGCGCTACATTATATGTTTGATCTTAAAACAAATATTAACTAAGGCCCCTTTCACACTGGGGGCGTCGGCGGTACAACAGCGCTATTTTTAGCGCTGCTGTACCGTCGTTCTTGCAGCTGTATTTGGCCGCTAGCTAGCGGTGCGGTTTTAACCCCCGCTGGCGGCCGAAAAAGGTTTAAAATCCCTCGTAAAGCGCGGCTACTCAACCCAAAACCAAGCAGTGATTATTGATTAGTGAATAACATATTTACCAATTATAAGACGAAATGCGCGTCGGGAGGAGCTGACGTTATCGCATGTTGCAGTCTAAGCGGACGGGCGTTCGTACAAGCCGGCCAGCTGTTTGTTGATGTTTTAAAACTTGGATATTGTAAGTGTTATTCTACTTTTTTTATAAATGATGGTCCATCAGAATTATGCTATGGTTAGTTCCTTTTTCGTTTTGAGCAACATCTGAGCTCTCTGCTGGAACCTTCTGGCCTGGGGGATTTCTGCTGTTTGCAGACTATACCCTTTGGATCCTATTGAGGCACCGTTTTCCTTATCTGGATAAAGGCCCTGGAAGGGTAATTGGCCGCAAGCGTACTTAGCTTCCCTTATGGTAAGCGCGCACACTATGTGGTGTTGACACTCTGTTTGCGGTGGAGGATCTGTCATTATTATTTCCACGTATTCACGTGGAAAGCCCCCCTGCCCCAAAGCACCCGTACCCCCCATGTTGAGGGCATGCGTCCTGGTATGGTTCAGGAGGGGAGGGCTCGCTCGTCCCCTCCCTTTCCTGGCCTGCCGGGCGGCATGCTCGGGCAAGAGTCTGGTATAGATTTTATGGGGACCCCCACACCTTTTTTTTATATTGGTGTGGGGGGGGTCCCCTCCGAATCCATACTAGACCCAAAGGGCCTGGTATGGAACTGGGGGGGAACCCCACGTCGTTTTTTTCGCAATCTTTTTGCAGGCAATTTATTTTAATTTTTTCAAATTAAGCTTTCAGCGGGAAGCCCGCTGACAGCTGATGACTTATCGGTTCTTAGGGGACGCGGTCGTCGGCTTCCTGGCCCCCTAGTGTATTGTTTTAAAACATAGCTGCCCCTTTAAGAAAGTGTAAACATTGAACCAAATAAAAAATGTATTGTAAAGGTGTTGGGGCTAAAAACATACAAAATGAATGTGAACAATATTAAGAAAAAGCATATGGTGATTGAAAAAGCAAATAAATATATAAAGTCCAAAGTGACAATCCCAACACCATAAATAAATGAAATCTTCTGGTTTGATGTTCCTTCAAATAAAAGCTTCACCACAAGGGCCCATGAGGTAGATGGCAACTCACCAAAGGTGTCTGACCACTTTTTACAGTAGGTCAAAATGCACTTAGGTTGAATGGACCAGAGGAATCCTAGGTATGCATCTCTCCACTGAATGACCCCCTCCAGATGGCAGCTGAGGATAAGGGAACAGACTCCACCAAGGATACACAAAAAGATTTCTTATGGTGTAATAAGTTTTATTAAAAAATGTTTAAAAAGGTAACAAAAGATTTTGGACTCACATGTGACTGTGCTATGCCCAGCACTAAGGTGTCTACATCATGTGCGGGTGGATATATCAGAATCGCGGCAGCGTGTGATCCACGCCTCGTTCTGGATATACCAAAAGAATGTCACATAGAGGACCAGGACTCGGAAGAGTCCGCACTTCTATGTACCCTTCACCGTACTGGCGTCATCAGGAAGACCACTTCCTGATGACGACAGTGTGGTGAAACGTACGTAGAAGACCACGTCCTGATGACGCCAGTACTGTAGGTTCTGTAGATTTGTTCTTGAGTTGATTTTGTATGTAAGTTGGAACAGGTACGTTTTTTAAGTTTAACTCCAGCCCAAAAATTATGGCCACCTGGCGGTTTCCAGGACCAGTGTGACATCCCACTGCCTCCGTTCTTAAGTATGAATCGTGTGTAAGTCAGATGTTTGTAACTTGGGGACTGCCTGTACTGGATCATGTATAAAGAAAAAAAAGCAGAATACCCAGCAATGAAGTCCATAACAACTACTGGAGTGGTCAAAATATCATATTTAATACAACGCATTTAATGCAAATCTGACCATTTTTTAATAATTTATAAAACACATTTATTCTAACTATATACTTCTTATAGCAAATAGTTGGATAATAGGCTCCCCTGATTAGGAAAATATACCCCCCCCCCCTTAAAGTATCAGACACATATAACAATATGGTACAGTGCAAACATACATACTGATGTGCAAACAGAAACTACATAGTTAGGCATAACCACATCAAGCAAATACAGCAATCAAGGAAAAAAAACCTGAGTCCCGGTTCACACAGGGGTGACTTGTCAGGCGACTTAGCCGCCTGACAAGTCGCGCAACATAAAGTGCAATGGAACCGTTCTAATAGGAGCGAATCAAGTCGCTCTGACTTAGAAAAAGGTTCCTGCACTACTTTGGGGTGACTTCAGAACGGCTTGCATTGACTTCTATTACAGAAGTCATTTACAAGACGTGTTGAGGTCGCACTGTTTGAGGCGGCTTCATAGTCGGACGACTTTGAAGCCGCCCCTGTGTGAACTGGCTCTTGGAAGGAGAAAAAACATAGCTGCAAATAAACCATATGCATGTGAATATTACCCATAGCTATGTTATTTCCTTAAAAAAATAATAATACGAGAGATGACCACCTATGTAACTAAGGGCAAAATAGAGACAATATAAGGAAAAGAAAGGGGTAAAATTGTAAAATTGTTAAGTGCAGAAAAGGATGAACAGCAAAAAGGGCAAGTGTGCCCATATGTGAACCAAGCAACTAGCATTTTTATTGGAAGGTCAGTAATTGCAGCCCTCATATTTCACTCACTTTTTAGGTTTACTTAAAAAAAAGAAAAAAAAAAGCAGTTACAACTGGGCTTTTTGTAAGAATCTACTGTAAACATTTAGGCTGGGTTCACACTTCAGACGAATGTGGCTTGCAGTAGTGGTCCGATGCGTCCCTGTTCTCCATTTCAGGAACGAATCAGGGACAAATTTTTGCCTGAATTCAGCCCTGAAACTGATCCAAAGACACACAGCACTCCTGTGCAAGTCGCTCCATAAAGGGCCGGTCACAATCTCCTGTCATGCGAATTGGATGCAGGGAAAGCCGCATCCAATTCACACTAGTGTGAACCCAGCCTTTGTCTTAAATTATTATTATTATTATGTAAGGCCCCCCGTTCTTATTATGTAAGGCCCCCGTTTTTGCATGACACACAGAAACAAATCTAAATTACGCTTTTAAAATCACAAGCAGGAAAGCTCATTCCTGCTGGAGTTCTTGTCTGCTGGAGTACAGGACATCTCCTCTTCTCTTCAATGTCTGCCTAATGGATTAGTCTACTCAACTTTAGAGTTCAGATCTACTTTAACCGGAATCTAATTATTTGATATGGATTACTGCACTTTCCATAAGACATTGACCTGTGCAGTGCTTAACTGAATAAGCTTGTATACATATTTTTTCTCCGATATTAATGTTTTTAAATCAACAACATGAAGCGGAAAACAATTAGAACAATGAAAAGTAATTTAAAATACACGTAAATTGGTGGCACTATTTATACATTTCTGGAACTAAAGCAAGTATAACAATTTCTGGAAATACAAATGCACAAGGTTTACTATTGTAAATGTAAGAAACCAGTTTTCGGAACAGTATCTTCCATAGACTTGATGCCTGGAATGTCTATAATTTATCGTGCAATCCAAATGTGAGCTGTAGAGAAAAAAAAACTGGCTTTACCTAATTATTATGTAATAAAATCATCAGAAACGAATTGCCCGAATATTGGTCCAAATTTATCAAGCAACAATATCACATGTAATCCTGATAAATTAATAAAAATAAATCAAACAAAAGAGAAACAATGAAAACAGTAAAGAAAATATTTAACCTAGACTGCCCTGGCGCACATTGGTACAATTTGACAAACCGCATGTCAAATCGGCGGCAATTGCCGGCAATGGCACCGTCCTAATCAATGCGATGCTGCATTTGCAGCGCTGCAGCGATTTCAAAAAGTAATTTCTGTACTACTTTTTGCAATTTCGGCCTGCGATTTACATTGACATCTGTGCAGAAACCTGCACAGATGTCTCTAAAATCGCGTCCGAATGGCTTCATTCCCACAGCTCAGTGTGAACCTGGGCTTAAAAAATTAACCTGAGAAGAGATCGGAGGAGGAGCAGCTCCAAAGTACAAGATATATTAAACAACAGATGGAGGCCAGGTACGGAAGGAAGAATGGTGGAGGCAGGGCTGTGTGGTGAGACAATGTCTGAAGTATAGAATACTAAAAACCACCTCTTCCAAAGCTATTAGAATATTTTATTCACAGTCCTGGATCTAACCTTAGTGGAAGGAGAAACAGGGTGTGCAGTACAGGGTCATAGTGACTAGATTGTCAAAAGTAGATTTTGTTGTCTTTAAATGTTTTTATTGCTGTGAAATAGAGCTGAACGATTTTGGCTAAAATGAGAATCACGATTCTTTTTGCTCAGAATAAAGATCACGATTCACGCAGTGTAACATCATCTTTCACGTTATACAAAAAAATAGGACTAACTTTATTGTTTCGTTTTTTTTTTTTTTTTAAATTAACGTGCATTTTTTTAAAAAGAAATTGCGTTTGAAGTCTGCTGCGCAAATACAATGTGACACAAAATTTTGCAACAACCACCGTTTTATTCTCTAGGGTCTCTGCTAAAATATATATATATATATATATATATATATATATATATATATATAAAATGTTTGGGGGTTCTGAGTAATTTTCTAGCAATAAATATTGATTTTAACTTGTAAGCAGCACGTGCCAGAAAAAAGGTTTGTGTCCCTTTCACACGGGACGGATCCGTGTTGATCCGCCCCGTGTTTATCCGCTGCTCAGCGGGGATAGCTCCGTTTTCCCCAGCTGAGCAGGCAGATGACAGGGCGGGACCCGCACACTGTGCAGGGACCGCCCTGTCAGATCTCCGCTCTCCCCTATGGGGGATCGGAGGAACACGGACATCCTATCCGCTCTGCAGACGGATAGAAAAATAGGATTTTCTTCCGTCCACAGAATCGGACGAGAGCGGAGCCGGACAACATCGGGTGTTAGCGGATGTACATCCGCTGACACCCGTTATCCCATAGGGATGCATGTATGTCCGTATTTCATCCGAAAACGGATGGATGAAATACGGACATACTGTCCGCATGTGTGAAAGGGGCCTCAGGGATCATTTTCAAGTTCAGCTGGACTTTAATAAGTGTTTAAGTGGGTAAACGTTCCTCACCTACACACAGAAGTTAATTCCTTTGATCTAAGAAGAAAAGTTTCTTTGTTTACTTATCCAGGATGTTGTGATAAAACTTGGCAGGCTGCCTGGATTTTTTTTCTCAGCCGTGGGAACTCTCTGTTAGAAAAAATCGTGACATGCTGTTTTGAAGATCGGGAAGGGAAAAGAATCGCGATTTCGATTCTTAACGATTAATTGTGCAGCTCTACTGTTAAAGAGCTTGTAGCATTGTCATAATAAATAAAAAATATATACTACTGCCCTACTACATGTAACATTGCAATACTAAATTAAAATCTTTTATATACTTGAGAATAAAAAATGTTTGCAGTTGTTCTAATTAGGTTGGTTTTATTGCTTGTTTAGTTAGCAATTTAAATGTTCTGGGTTGAAGAAAACCCCAAATTATCTTGTGCAGTGCTGCTGGCTATCCTTTCCCTGTTACTGTGCAGTAGGCATTGAAGTATATCTAAACCCAAAACCTAAAATGTAATGTATTGCAGCTAGTAGTTTTTGGTGTACTGGCTGCATTCAATTTTTTTTCTTTTTTCAAACTACTTTTGCTTTATTTTCCCCTGGTAATCCTGCAAATAACATGCTTCCTGTCACTACGCCATTCTTCCACTGTATCTATGGAGGAAGTTTACAGAAGATAGATAGGAAGGAAGATATTCTTGGGTGCAGCTCATAGGAAGTAACAAAGATAAAGCATTTCTGACAGAATCAACAGGTATTTGCTGTATTTGCTTATAATGTTCTTGAAAAAAGAAAACACATTTAAGGACTGTAAATTGCAATATATTGCATTTTTTGTTCCAGTGTTTAGTTATCCTTTAAAGTAAGTCTGAATCCACTTTCTAAACCAAAGGCAGCCATATAAAGGAATCACCTAAAGATGCCTGTGCTATTGTCACATGCTTTGTTAAGCACCCTGGGAACTACGAAGCTTAGAAACTTCATTATATGCAAATGATGACCACTTCCCAAGTCACACTTGAACAAATACTATCCTGTCTACTTTGTCTCATTTTTTGTCATTGAGTCCATCCATCATAAGAATGGATCCTCACTGAGGTCCTGAAGGAAACAAGGGCTTAATCACTTTAGCTCTCATACCTTTTATCCCCTTATGGACCAAAGCAATGCCTTCATTTTCAGTATGGGCCTATTTATTCAGCAATAACCAGTCGTTACTACTTAAGAACAAAATATATATACATGGTTTTTGGGGACAACCTTGGCTTTCTTTTGGCAATATTTTTATGCAACTCTAAACAAATAACAAAACGTAAATATTAAAAAAAATGTAAAAAATTAATTTAAAACAATAGCTAAGGGAAGAAGTGGAGAAAGGCATTCACTATGCCCGGTACACACGATCAGAAAATTGTACGAAAAATACCGCTTTCGAAGTGATCGTAAGATAATCGTATCGTTAGTACAGATCTTTTGAGAGTCGATCAGGACAGTTCATCTGATATTATTTGATTGGACATGCACAAAATGTTATTTTCATTTAACCACTTGCTTACAGGGCACTTACACCCCCTTCCTGCCCAGGCCATTTTTCAGCTTTCAGCTCTGTTGCACTTTCAATGACAATTGCGCGGTCATGCTACACTGTACCCAAACACATTTTTTATCATTTTCTTCACACAAATAGAGCTTTCTTTTGGTGGTCATTAATCACTGCTGGGTTTTTTATTTTTTACTAAAAAAAAAAAAAAAAATACCAAAAATTTTGAAGAAAATTTTTTTTTTACTTAGTTTCTGTCAGTAAATTCTGTAACTAAGTAATTTCTCTCCTTCACTGATGTGCGCTGATGAGGCGGCACTGATGGGCACTAATAGGCTGAACTGGTGGGCATTGATGAGGTGGCACTTATGGGCACTGATGAGGCGGCACTTATGGGCACTGATTAGGTGGCACTGATGAGGAGGCACTAATATGCCGCACTTATGGGCACTGATAGGTGGCACTGATATGTGGCACTGATGAACACTGATAGGCAGCACTGATGGGCACTGTTAAGTGGCACTAATGGGCACTAATAGGTGGCACTGGTGGGCACTGATAGGCGGCATGGATAGGCGGTACTGATGGGCACTGATGGGTGGCACTGATGGGTGACACTGATGGGTGGCACTGATGGGCAGCACTAATGGGCAACACTGATGGGCATTGATCGACAGCAGTGATGGGCATTGATGGGCAGCACTGATAGGCCGTACTGATAGCCAGCAATGACTGTCATCTCTGTCAGTGTGAGGCGAGCAGCGCTGATTACCGGCTTCTCTATGTTTACATGTGACCGGCTGTGATTGGACACAGTCGATCACATGTTTACAGAGATCGGGGTCGCGCGGTGCCCCCGCAGGCACGCGAGAGCGGCCGTTCTGGGATGCCGTCATATGACAGCATCCCAGAACGAGAGCTGTACCACTGTCATTTGACGGCGGGGCGGGCAGCAACTAGTTAATCAGTACAGATGTCTTTCGAAAATGCAATACAAATGTATTACAACACATGACATCACTTTCTAATTTTTATTCTGTCGTATGAGAATTTTCATGACTTTAGTGAACTCTTCAGATTTGATCTGAGATTAGCATGCAAAAAAAAAAACTTACGATCATTCGTCTGATAATCTCATCGTGTGTTCTGAGCTTTAGGGTAAATAGGAATACAATTTGAGATTTATTTACCTGTGTTCATATAAAGACCAGTTCACACCTTTTCTACTTATGAATAAAATAGTAAAAACAATGTATCAATATATTGTTACACTGTAGTATTCAAGAACACTTGCAGACTATATATATTTTACACAGGAGCAGCTGTATTTTGAAAGTTGCTTTTGATATATAATACATAGCAATTCCCGGCTGTTATTTTGACAGTCGATAATTGCAAGTAATAATAATAACAGCGGAGGAGAAGAAATGACAAGGGAAAACATTTAGCTATCGGCTGAATCTGGGACACAGGAGGGCAGAACTAAGTGCACTCCTGTGACCCACAGGAAAAGTATGACCAAAAGAGCTTTGGCCATGTTTCTTCTTGAGTTTTATACCCTCTAACTGTAAACACAGTCAAAAAAAGGTAAATTAGAAACAAAAGTGTCAATACTTACTAAATGTAATAGCTGCCACAAAAACTATGAAAACAAGAATCATCAATGAGGATTTTATTATCAGTATAGCGGTTTGGGAGATACCTGTAGAAGTAAACAGAGAACTTGAATTCGTCATGAATGCAATTATGCTGACGGAAAAGCTGGTAGTGTCTAACAATAGAACAGAGGCCGTTATGAAAAACTGGTCTTGTTGGATGTTGTTTTGAAAATCCACTGATATGAAATCTCTCATCTTTAATCAAGTTATCATGAGATATGTTGGCTATGTTATAGCTATGCTATTCCTGCTTGAAAAGTTGGAAACTGTATCCCTTATGCCGCGTACACATGGTCGGACTTTTCGACCGGACTTGTCCGACGGACGCCAGCGGACCAAATCTGGCGGACAATCCGATCGTGTGTGGGCTTCATCGGACCTTCAGCGGACTTTTCCAGTCGCAAATCTGACAGACTTTAGATTTGGAACATGCTTCAAATCTTTACGTCGTAACTCCGCCGGACCCAGAAATCCGCTCGTCTGTATGCTAGTCCGACAGACAAAAACCCACGCTAGGGCAGCTATTGGCTACTGGCTATCAACTTCCTCATTTTAGTCCGGTCGTACGTCATTACGTACGAATCCGTCGGACTTTTGTGTGTTTGTATGTAGCTAAGTTCATTCCTTAGAAAGTCCGCAGCAAGTCCACCAAAAGTCTGTCGAAAGTCTGTCGGACGGGCTGTCGGACTTTTTTAGCCGAAAAGTCCGACCGTGTGTACGGGGCATAATAGTTGTTCCTATCTAAATGGTATTTTTTTTAATATTACAAACAGAATTACAATAAAAAATAGGAGAATATACCTATATGTGTTGTGTATTTGCTTACGATTTCAAAATAATTATCTCAGCTTACCCTCCCCTCTGTTCTTATGCATTCCAAGTCTTTTCTTTTTTTTCTCCTCAATCTTTACTTTGAGTTATTTCTCCTACTTATTATACCTCCAGTTTTCCTCATTCCACCCACATTAGGATTGCTTCCCTACATCCGCTTGGCTTTTTGCTTTTTTTCTCTCTCTCTCTCTTTTAATTTTGGCTTTGTGTGTTGCAAATATAGGATCCAAACCACTGCAATTTTTTTACAAACTGATGGTTTCACAGTATATTTTCATTGTCCTTATGTGTCCTTACAACCCTTGTTTGTAACCATGAAGATGTTATATACCTGTAAATGGTATGTTAAACTAAAAACAAGAAAGTTAGCGTTCAACAAATAGGTAAAATACATAGAAATGTACTGCTAAGTTTTTTTGGTTGTTCTTGTGTTTATACGTGTATGAGATGTTACATTGTTAAAAACATGGCACAATAGGATTAGGATTACATCTATGCAGGTGCTGGACTGCATGTAATTTGCATGTTTTCCTCCACCCGCAGCAAAAATGTGACAGTAAAGCTTTGTTTTTTGTTTTTGTTTTTGTTTTTTAATAACAAACATGTTATACTTACCTGCTCTGTGCAATGGTTTTGCACAGAGCAGTCCTGGTCCTCCTCTTTGCGGTTCCCCCTGGCACTCCTGGCTTCTCCCCACCGCAAAGTGCCCCCATAGCAAGCTGCTTGCTATGGGGACACTCATGAGTGCTCGCTCTCGAGCCCCTCTCTGTGTTCCCATAAGACACAATGAGCAGTGCTCGGCCTCGCTCCCGTATCACTGGCTGTGATTGACAGCAACAGGAGCCAATGGCTGTGTGCATGCAAAAACTGAAAAAATACTTTAAAAAAAATAGGCAGCAACTGAACCACTTGCCCACCAGCTCACGCACATTTACGTAGGCAAAGTGGTTCGTTCCTTTAAGAGCCACAGCAGCCACCAGCGATCGTGGGCACGAGAGCCAGAACAGGATTTGTGTGTGTAAACACACAAATCCTCGTTCTGACAGGAGAGGAGAGACAGATCTGCTGTTCGTAGTAATTATGAACAGCGATATGTCTCCTCTCCCAGTCAGTCTCATCCCACCCAGTTAGAAACACTCATGAGGGTTACACATTTGACCCCTTGATTGTCCCCTAGTGTTAACCTCTTCCCTGCCAGTGACATTTACACAGTAAGTGCATTTTTATAGCTCTGATCGCTGTATAAATGTCAATGATCCCAAAAGAATGTCAAAAGTATCTGATCTGTTCGCCGCAACATCACAGTCCTTCTAAAAATCACAGATCACCGCCATTACTAGTAAAAAAATAATAATAATAAAAATGCCATAAAAAAAAAAAAAAATCTGTCCCCTATTTTGTAGATGCTTTAACTTTTACGCAAACTAATCAGTATACGCTTATTGCGATTTTTTACCAAAAATATGTAGAATACATATTGGCCTAAAGTGATGAAGAAATTTGTTTTTAAAAACATTTTGGGGATATTCATTATAGAAAAAAAATGAAAAAATATTGTTTTCTTTTTTCAAAATTGTCGCCCTTTTTTTTGTTTATAGCGCAAAAAATAAAAACCACAGAGGTGATAAAATACCACCAAAAGAAAGCTCTATTTGTGGGAAAAAAAGTTTTGTTTGGGTACAACGTCACAAGACCGCGTAATTGTCAGTTAAATCGATGAAGTACGGTATCGCAAAAAAATGGCCCAGGCCTAAAGTAGGTAAAGTGTTTGTTGGCAAACAACTACCACCTCTAGGTGGTTGAAAACCTTTTTGCAGATTCCTACTTATCTTGATTATGAAAACATTGTCGCTAAACCTTTTTTTTAGAGATGTGTGGTGTACAGCCGTGGCCAAAATTTTGAGAATCACACAAATAATAATTTTCACAAAGTCTGCTGCCTCAGTTTTTATGATAGCAATTTGCATATACTCCAGAATGGTATGAAGAGTGATCAGATGTATAGCAATTAATTGCAAAATCCCTTATTGCCATGAAAATGTACTTAATCCCATACAAAAAAAATTTCACTGCATTTGTGAAGAAGGCTTCAGGGCGCCCAAGAAAGTTCAGCAAGCACCAGGACTGTCTCCTATAGTTGATTCAGCTGCAGGATCGGGGCACTACCAGTGCAGAACTTGCTCAGTAATGGTAGCAGGCAAGTGTGGGTTTATCTGCATGCACAGTGAGGCGAAGACTTTTGGAGGATGGCCTGGTGTCAAGAAGGGCAGCAAAGAAGCAACTTCTCTCCAGGAAAAACATCAGGGAAAGACTGATATTCTGCAAAAGGTACAGGAATTGCACTGCTGAGGATTGAGGTAAAGTCATTTTCTCTGATAAATCCCCTTTCTGATTGCTTGGGGCATCCGGAAAAAACCTGCTCCGGAGAAGAAAAAGTGAGCGCTACCATCAGTCCTGTGTCACGCCAACAGTAAAGCATCCTGTGACCATTCATGTGTGGGGTTGCTTCTCAGCCAAGGGAGTGGGCTCACTAACAATTTTGCCTAAGAACACAGCCATAAATAAAGAATGTTACAAAAGCATCCTCCGAGAGCAACTTCTTCCACCCATCCAAGAAGAGATTGGTGACGAACAATGCCTTTTCCAGCATGATGGAGCACCTTGCAATAAGGCAAAAGTGATAACTAAGTGGCTTAGGGAACAAAACATCAAAGTTTTGAGTACATGGCCAGGAAACCTCACAAATTCTGACCAACTCCAAGCATTGATTATGCAAGAATGGGCTGTCGTCAGTCAGGATGTGGCCCGGTTGATTGACAGAAAGCCAAATGCCAGGGAGAATTGCAGAAGTCTTGATAAAGAAGAGACAACCCTGCAAGTATTGACTCTTTGCATAAACTTAACGTAAATGTCAATAAAAGCCTTTGACACTGAAACACTTGTAACATTTTAAACATTTGTAGACAAATGAAATACTTGTAATTATACTTCAGTATACCATAGTAACATCTAACAAAAATATCTAAAAACACTGAAACAGCCAACTTTGTGAAGATTCATATTTGTGTAATTTGCAAAACTTTTGGCCATGGCTGTAATGTAAATTAGTGTAGTAAATCTTATTAGGTATGACTGAGCCTTAGTAAGAAGAGGGAAAATGAAAGTTCTTTTTTTAGGGGATGCTTTTAACTCAGTGGAGATTTCTGGGGAAATCAGTTACCAAATCACACAGGCAAGAGATTGGATTTCTAAAGTGAATATTTGGATAAAAGTACTGTGTTCTCATGGGAATCTGTTCAATACTTCATGTACATCAGTCATGTTTTTAACCTGTCTTGTCCTTGTGTGTTTGAAGGATTTCCCCTCATTGATTTTCCAATGGCGATATTCTCAGACACAGGAAGTGAGGGAAAATGTTTCCAACAGGACCAATCCCTGAGGCCCAGTTCATACTGGTGCGACATGCGCTCTGACTTTGGGAGCACAAGTGGCATGACAAGTTGCGACCCATTAAGTGCAATGGAATCGTTCTAATAGGAGCAACTTGAGTTGCTCCGACTTAGAAAAAGGTTCCTGCCATTCTTTTGGTGTGACTTCAGCATGAGTTGCGTTGACGTCTGTTAAAGAAGTCATATGCAAGTCGTGCCGAAGTCGCGCTGGGATTACAGCTTCAAAGTCACGCGACTTTGAAGTCACAGCAGTGTGAACCAGGCCTGATAGGGAGATTTCTTGGCACTTCCTTTACAAAGGACAGGTGTCACTGGGAGAGGTAGTGAATGAAATCTCCCCAACAGAACACGGACATAGGAGTACAGTAAGAAATGTGATTCCTCCAGAGATTCCTCCTGCACCCATCTCCATCCAAAAGTAAAAAAGAGTTGTCTGGAGTTTAGCTTTAATATCCATTTAAAATAAATAAATGCAAACCTAAATCCTGAGAGGAGAAAATGGTTGTAAAATATCTGTACAACTGAAACTAAATAATCAACTTCATTAAAGCATTATGATATACAGTACAAGCATAAATGACTATACCAATTTACCAATTTTTGCTATTTAAAGCAGTATTAAACCCAAAAGCAAATGTTTATTATATTGCAGCTTACCAAACTTAGATGTGATGGCTGTAATAGTTTCATTTTTTAGGCTTTCTTTCTTCTATTTCCTCTTGTGGTCCAGCCAGTAAGTCTTTTGCAGTTACAAGGATGAGCCAGACCATTTAACACTGAGGCTGCTTAAAGCAGGGCTTAAAATGATCAGTGTTTATTTATTTATGTAAAATCTGTATCCCAAATGCAAGAATTATTGCTGTAACTGAAAATAAAGTATTAATAAGTATTAGCTGGAGTTTGCCTTCAATATGTTAATGTAGTTAAATCTGCTTTAACACTCCCCTCCTCCAGAATAACAATGCTGCTGTCAAAATTGGCCACCCGTGCTTCTTCATTCAGAGTGGGGGCACTCTAGTACAGGAGGTGTGTTCCAGGCCTGATCACCAGGGAAAAATATAGGTAAAAAGGCATAAAAAAGGAAAACTAATAGAGCCACTACATCTAATAATTGGTAAGCTGCAATACATTACATTTTTGTTTTTGTCACACTTACCCCTAAACAGGTAGTCAGACACTGTAGCTGGCTTCTGTGTTCTTCACCTATAGCAGCCCCCTTTGCCATAAGGCAAGGAGGCCTACCGGTACTCGGTTGCCCCCAGGTCTTATAAACAATGCTTTAGTGCCTGACAAACACGCTGGGGCAGGCGCAAACTGAGAAAAGCAAACAGGTACTTGCGGTTGGCAGACAGGCAGGGTGGTTCAATGACAGTCCAGGTATAAGGCAGGCAAGGTTCAGAGTAGTCAGGGTCCAATCCATAGTCAAAAGGCAGGCAGAGTTCAGAGAATAGTCGATATCCAATCCAAGGTTATAAACAGGGAATTTCAAACAGCAGAGCAGGACAGACACACAGAGAGCTTGAGCATGTATTACACATGCTGTCAGAAGCATGAGACTGCAGACTTGGATGGCTTAAATCAGGCTTGGTCTCCATCCAGAAACTGGCCACATCAAAACACTTTGCAGGTGGACAAACAGACAGTGAGAATGTATCACAGCCAGGATGCTGGAATAAGACCAGCAGCTATCAAGGATCAGGAGTGCTAAATGCACCTAGCAGGTTTTAGTTTTGTGTTTAATACCACTTTAGGTAGTTAGATGGTATACTACAGGTCCCTGGTACATCACTGGGATTGTTGTATTGAAACACTCACAAGGATTCAAATTAATGAGGTTGTGTCCAATAGCAGTTTAATTAAATAACTCATCCGTAAATGTTTAAACTAGAGAAGAAAAGTTGTAAAAAGTAAAAAAATATGGGATTCCTAAAATGCTTTAACATCACGTGTAGGAGTAAGGTGAGGTTGTGAGGAACTAAAGAGGAGAATATTTAAATGTTTGAATTCACTAGTGTTATGAGTTTAACAAGCCAGCTAGTAAAAATTTTTGAAAAGTAAATAAAAATTCTAATTGTATGCTTATCCACTTCAGATTAGACCAATCCAAATATGATATAAAAAAGGGTTGTTACATATATTACTTGGGATACATTACCTGTACCTGTGAGTGTGGGGTAATGTTGCCAGATTTTTGGGATGAGATTCGTTGAATTTTTGACCACGCCAGTTACATGATTAGCCTCACAAGTGATTAATGAATTATTGGAACAGCTGGTAATATTCACCCAGAACTTGTGGGTGGCATCAAAAGATCCATCTGCATTTCTTACAAGGGTAAAGTTGTTCACCAGCTTCAGAACTTCTCCACAAGTCATGGTCAGCTCTACTCTTACATCTTCTGGATAAAATTCAAGCAGAATGCAAACTACAGTAACTTCATGTTTACCATTCTGAAAATATTTAACAAGCATTTTTGGAGAAGCTAAATATAAATAGAAAAATACAATAATGTTATTTTGTTATATACAATCACATTATAGACATATTTATCTATCAAAAGGTCTCGTATAAAGCTCTCTGGCTGTTGTGATTAGGAAGATGTAATTCTGTACATTTTTTTGGAAGAGCAATTTTGATTTCTTACAAGTACAAAGTAATTCACCATATTCTTGGGTGATCCAAATCATATCAATCCAGATCCCCACTGGTGCTATTCCCTCTGATTTATAGGAAACTATATGGGTAAGCATTGTGTAGGTAAAGCCAGTCAGTGTTCATTTCAAACATCCAAATATATAAAAGAGAATATATAATATGGTTTCTTCTTAATTTCACTGTAAATGTGAATTAAACTCAAGTTTACTATAGTTCTACTTCATAATTCATACAGTAAATCGGTCACACTATGTGGGATAACAATGTAAAATGAAGGTGAGTGAACCAATAATAAATATCCTATTTCTACTGAGGCGGTTACAAATGTGTTTCAATGTAGTGTATGCTATGTAACCACCTTAAAAACAGGCCACAATATTTCCAGCACTCAGTAACTTAAAAATAAAAATTTCCAGTACTCAGCCAAAAATATATAATATATTTGGTAACAAAAAGTGTGGCCTTCTCTAATCGAATAGGCCCATGCTTGGGATCAGTTGGCTAAGCAAGTAAACAATATAAAGACCACATTCCATATCCACAGTTTACCACAATATATAAATAGCTTTTATTTAGCAAATTTTAGTTACATATAGATACAGTATTAAAAGTAGAAACAACCAGGCGCACAACATATGGACAATTGCACTGCAGTGGCAGGAAAAGTATGTGTATACAGTCCTTAATAGGTGGTTAAGTTCCAAAATCCAGGAAAAAAGTCATGAATGAAAGATTAAAAATGGTTTTAGGTGGCAGCCATCTCCAAAGTGTGTCCAAAAATTCTTTAGAAAATGACAGAAAAGGAGGGGAGAGGGAGGCACATCTAAGTGTAGTATTAGTAACACAGTTTATTGCACAAGATACATTGCACTTACAAGATATAGGCAGAGCACACGTATTGTGTTAAGGAATCATCATCCTTAAAGGCTGCCACAGTCCAGTGTGTCTCCCGGGGTCCAGATGGCTGTGGAGGAGACAATACCAGGCCACGAGCCCTTAACATGGGCAGGGTACCTTGCTAGGAGGGACCCCTCTGGCAAAGCATCTTATCCCAATGCTGATGAGAACAAGAGCTTCTTCCCCACAACCCTGGCCTGGTGGTTGGTTGTGGGAGGCTATCAGAATCTGGAAGGGGACATAGTACACATACTCAGTTGCAAAAAAAATTTAAACAGTAAAAAAATTAAAGCACAGTTTTTGCCTTTTATTAAAAAGAAAAAAAAAACAAAAGTACCTTGATGTGCATCCATCATTAATCATGTAACCTAGCAATGTGGATTCACGTCAATTACGATGCCCAAGTACAGCTGTCCGACTAAAAAAAAAACACCCACAGACACAGGTCTAAACCCAATGACTGCTAGGGACAGAGTCTCACAGGTGACTTAATTGACAATAGATGGACATGACCATATATGGTCATTGACAGCATGGGATCCCCTTACTTTTACACCATTCTGGTCACCTTATTGTTGAAGATCACCTCCAGATTCTGATAATGTCCTTGCCCGCAGACCCCCTCAAACACTTGCCAGGGTTGTTTGGGAAGCGTCCTCATTAACATGGGGACAAGGTGCTTTTCTCGCCTGGCCAGGAACCCAACATGTGGCCTGATATGTTTCAAAAAGTGGGGGTGCATGCTCATCAACCCCTCTCTTGGCCTGCCAGGCTGCATGCTCGGAAAAGGTTCTGGTATGGTTTTTTGGAAGGGCTTCATGCTTTTTTTTCTTGATTTTTGCAAAGGGTGGGCCCTTGAAATCCAGCAGAATTTGAGGGGAACATCCTGACATTTTTCTTGTGTCCCATTAACATCTATATTAGACCCTCATATAGGATAAGGGTCTGCGATTGATGAAGAGAATATCCTGTCATGTAAACAAAGAAGCGTCCCAAAATTCCATACCAGACCTCCATCTGAGCATGCAGCTTGTCAGGCTATACCAGTCATGTGCCTTTAACATGGGGGGGCCTTGCTGGGGTGGGGGACTTGCTGAAGTTGACGGGGACAAGAGCCTCTTACCAACAACCCTTGCCTGGTGGTTGGCTTAACAGAACTGGATGCCCCTTTTAAAAATAAGGTGGCATGCAGGTCTACAGCAACCTTAAAGGAGCTGCAGGAATATCTGACAAGTATACTGGTCCCTTCGTGTGAATGAGAAAGGGGTACATAGCCCTACTCATTGACAAAAAAATGTAAACAGTAAACAAAATTACAAAATTACAAACATGTTTTTTTACTTTATTGAAAAGATAAAAAAACAAGAAAAGCTGCACAATGTATATCCATCATTAATCATGTTGTCCAGCGATGCAGATCCATGTGTATCTTGATGCCAATTTCCTGATTCTGATAAGCCCCTTCCCGCTAACCCTACAACCACTAAGCCAGGGTTGTGGGGAACAGTCCTCATCAACATGGGGACAAGATGCCTCCCTTGTGTTTAGGGTATGTGGACTGGTATGGTTAAGGTTGGGGGACAGATGATTGTCTTCTCCCTTTACTGGCCTGCAGGGCTGCATGCTTGAGTAAGAGTTTGGTATTTTTTGGGGGAGGGACTCATTTTTGATTTCTTGATGACAACATTTGTTTGATAATCCCTTGCCTATTAACCCAGAAAATGGCCAGAACTTTTTTACATTTTGACTCCCATTGACTATAAAGGAATTTGGATTAAGCTCCCAAGCTTTAGCCATGTTGGCTGACCCCTACTCAAACCGAACCCAGGTACATTTGGCTCATCACTAGCTTCCAGTGGGGGAAGAGCAGGGATTAGTATTATATCAAATGAGTCCTAAGGTTTACAAAATGCTCTCTATCGCTCATTGTTATAGAACTTCGCTATTTTCAAATATTGTAACTGCTATATTTTCTGTTAGTAAATTACTAAAATGAGTAGGATTTCAATCACAATATTCAATACTGTATAATAGTGGGGTCTATTCACAATTTTCAGTAGGAAACTCGGAGTGTGACTGGTAATCTTGGTTTTTACAAAAGCATTGTAGTAGGTTTGGACCCCTTTACAAGGTAATTTTGTAAAAAAATTCCACAAAGATAAATAATTTCAGAACTTTTTCCACCTTTACCTGCTTCCGACCAGCCGCTGTCATTATATGGCGGCAGGTCTACTCTCCTGCGCAAATCGCTGTAGCTGTACGGTGGCTCGCGCAGGAGCGGTGACCCTCGATCGCAGTATACAGAGGCAGATCCCCATTCTGACAGGAGACATGATAGAGATCTACTGTTCCCAGTGATCAGGAACAGTGATCTCTGTTATATTCTTGCCAGCCCATCCCCAGACATATGAAGAATACAGGAGATTGTTGTCACATGTACCACACAGCCAGTAATTGCCAGATAATCCTGTATCTCCTTTAACGACTTCAGTACAGGGCACTTATACACCTTCCTGCCCAATCGCCGTAGCTGTACGGTGGCTCGCACAGGAGAGATAGCGGGCGGGCACCGGGCTGCACGCTGCGGGAGCGTGCCCACAGGTCAGTCGGACTCGATGTCCACCGATGACTCACGATCGCAGTATACAGAGGCAGAATGGGGATCTGCCTTTGTGAATAAGGCAGATCCCCATTCTGACAGGAGACATGATAGAGATCTACTGTTCCCAGTGATCAAGAATAGTGATCTCTGTCATATTCCTGCCAGCCCATCCCCAGACATATGAAGAATATGGGAGATTGTTGTCACATGTACCACACAGCCAGTACTTGTCAGATATTCCTGCAGCTCCTTTAAGGTTGCTGTAGACCTCTTGGCAGCCTTCCTGATCAGTGTCTAGTACAGTCTAGTACATGTCTGTGCATGTACTAAAGTAGACATAATTCATGCAATAATTTCAGTTTTTGTGAAGGTCGAATAATTATGTACACTGCTCAAGTTATCCATTTGAAGGAGGTGGCATGGTGGTAGAAACAAAAATGATTATAAGTTGTAAAATTAAAAAAATGGGAGCTCTCAAATCTGAATGACTATACTTTATTACAGTGGTCATCAACCCTGTCCTAAGGGCCCACTAATGGCCAGGTTTGCAAGATAACTGAAATACATCACAGGTGATATAATGTGCTGCTCAGTGATTGCAGTATTCTAGTCTGCATCTCCCCAAGGTAATACATTAAACCTGGCCTGTTAGTGGGCCCTGAGGACACGGTTGATGACCACTGCTTTATTACTTTGGACAATGAGCTGAATTAACTGACCAAAATAACTTTGTAGGTGGTAGTAGAGCTCTGAAGAGAGGACAATTTTAAACTTCATTGTCACCAATCATGGCACCTAGGTTTTCTGGTCCCAGCTGCTTATCCAGTGGTCCTGACCATCTCTGCACTCTCAACCTTTGTGTAGTATGTGCCAGTCCCTTCCACTCCTTAAGTAACCTTAAAACCAGATGTTCTTTAATGGTGCTTTTGGATCAATTTGACATCATTATTAAAGTTTCCTCAGGAATGCTTTTTTTAACTTTTACTTCACATGGAGGCACAATGATTTTTCTTCTTCACCTCAGATAATTAGCTCCGGGAGGAATAAAGCAGTGACATACTCACCTTGTGACATGGCAACTTGTCCATCATCAACTCTCTAGAGCAGGGGTAGACAACCCCAGAGAGGTGGAGATCTACACTGAAAACATGAAGGAAACCAAGGATCTCTGGGTTGGGGGAGGCAAGAGCATCTTTTGAACTAAATTCAAGTGGGTGTGGCCTGGGATGATAGGGTGATAAGTAATGTTTTCCTTACATTGATGGTCAGTGGGAAGCCACATTAACATCCCTTCTTACATTATTGGCCAGTCGGGAGCCCCAGTAACATCCCCTCTTACACTGGTAGCTAGTGAACCTGCATCATCGTACCTCCATTATTCTGCTCCCCATTATAGTGTTGGTCTTTCATATAGTATTAATAAGTACCCTTGGTGCCACTATTATGTCCTCCCAGTACCACCATGTCACTACAGTGCCTCCATTATGTCCCCCCAATCATAACATTATGTATCCCCAGTACGACCATTATGTCCAACCAGTGTCATCATCATGTATCTTGTCTGAAATGCTTTCTTATTCCTACCCCCATTTGCAGCACAGTGCAGGGAAGCGGTGGTTGGACATAGCTACCTGCTCTGCCATGCTAGTCCTCGCCTATCCACTTTTTCACTTTGCAACATGATATGCAAGAGAATATGATGGTCATGAGAGGAGGATCACTGGGACCAGTGTAGCAGAACAGGATTCTGCTTCCCAGTGCCTCTCTGCATACGTGGGGAGAGCACTTTTGATGGAGGGTTGGCAGAACAGAGTGATCTATCCATCACGTGGCCACAATCAATGGCTAGGTTGCGACTGACCTGTTGCCAGCCTCTGCTCTAGTGATATTTAAGACATAACCTCTTACCTTTAGGTCTCCTCTCAACTGAACCAACACACAAAATGCGCCTTCTCTCTTGTTTGGGGAAATATAACAATCACAGAGAGGGCCGGCGGAAGCAATTGACAACAACCTCTAAGATTAATAACACCCTTTACACATATAGGCCCCATTATCTTACCTTGAACACAAATCTGAATTAATGGACCAAAAAAAATCTTTGTAGGAGGTGGTAGAGTTCTTGTGATGGAACAGTTGTAAACTCCATTGTCAGCAATTTTAGCTTTTTCAATCACCAGTGGAAAGTTTGTAAAATGACAATGTGTTGAAGAGTCTTGTGAGCAATGTAATTTTTCTACTTGGTGTCCATTTTTATTGTAAATGTACCAGTACAAAGAATAGCGTTTAAGTTTTGAAATGTCTATAGAGCAATTTAGCACAACACGGTTTCCTCTTGTTACAGTGACTACTGATGATGAACTCTGTTGGAAAGCTGCTATGGAAAGACCTAGTAATTTAAAGCAGAACAAGATGTAAGAACAGTGACAGTATTGAACCATGATTAATTAATAAGACAATAGTGGATCACGAGTGATGAATCAGCAAGATTCCTTTTTGTTGGGAGTGTCTTGTGTTAAATGTAATTTTTTAACGTTGAGTCCTGTTTTATTGGAAGTATTCCAATAAAACTAATGATGTTTACATTTTGAAATCTCTCTAGAGCAATTACCACAACATTCAACAACAACAATCTTCTTCTTGTAACACTGATTACTGATAAATTCTGTTGGAAAGCTGCTCCGGAAACCTTAGGCTCAGTTCACACTCTTGCGACTTAGGATCCGACATGTGAGACCCAAAGTCGCAAGACATGTGAAATGCCATGTGTCTCTATGAGAGCCGTTCCACTTGACACTACTGAAGTCGCTACGACTTCAGAAAACATTCCTGCACTACTTTGATCTGACCTGGACAGAGCTTTAATGCCAGAGAGTGCAAAAGTCTTATCAAAGTCACTTCAAAGTCAAACTCCAAAGTTGCACTAAAAACCACGCAACTTTGGAGGGGGCTAGTGTGAACCGAGCTTTAGTAATATAAAACAGATCTAGAAAAAAGAAAAATAACTGATACACGATTTTGTTTAGCGATCCATACAATAACTTAATGTACAGATTATCTATCAGATGTGAGTTTGTCTTTATGTAAAAATTCTATAGGCAATTCAGTTTGGATTGGTGCGTTTTATCAACATTTTCAAGCCATCTACTGTGTGTCACCCATTCTAAAACAAGTAAATATTTAGCTGTAAGACAATACTCCCAGTCATGTTTTATAAAGGCCCATGTAAAAAAAAATTGTATTAGAAATGCCCCATTTCATAAATATATGGCCTTTTGAAACTAATGATGCCAGAACTGCTAATTTACATACTTTTTCTAGGAAAATATTCAAGGCTTTGGGCAAGTATTACAGCCAGACAACTACCATTTATAAAAGGAGAGGTCAGAAACAGTAGACCTCATATTTTCTCAGTTCATGTTTATTTTAAGGGTATAGTGTTTAACCCCTTCCCACTGCCTCTTCCCGGCCCTTTAAAGCGGTAGTAAACCCGCTGAATTTTTTTTTCTTTCCCTACACCTGTAAGGCAAAAGGCATAATGAGCTAGTATGCACCACATACTAGCTCATTATGAGATACTTACCTTAGAACGAGGCGCCGGCATCTCACCCGGTCCACGCCGAGGGAGCTGACATTTCCCCTCGGCGTGTCTTCTGGGTATCGTGGCTCCGGCGCTGTGAGTGGCCGGAGCCGCCATGTCGTCACTCCCGCGCATGCACGCGGGAGACTTCTTTCCGGCAAGGTCCGGAGTTTGCCGGGCTTTCAGCCGAGAATCCCCTGTGCGCATGCGCTGCTGCAGTCAGCGGCTCATTGTAAGGGGAATATCTCCTAAACCGTACAGGTTTAGGAGATATTTTTTTTACCTACAGGTAAGCCTTATTATAGGCTTACCTGTAGGTAAAAGTTTTAAAAATAGGTATGCAACCACTTTAAGAGGTTTTAAACTGGTGCACACAGAATCTGGTGCAGCTGTGCATAATAACCAATCAACTTATCAACTCATCCTACACGATTATTACCTTTTGTACCATGTGACCTCCTAATTAGATTATAAGCTCTCATGAACAGGGCCCTGCTAAACCGCTTGTCTTGAATTGTAGAGTAACTGTACTGTCTCCATTTATATTATAAAGTGCAGCATGAGCCGTTGGCACTATACAAATCCTGAATAATAATAATAATGCTATAATAATTGACTAGGGCAATTTGAAATACTTTAAATATAAATGCATATACAGTATATATATATATATATATATATATATATAATCATACTCTGCAATATATATATATATATATATATATATATATATATATATATATATACACACACACAAATAGACTTCAAATGATAGTCAGAATTCTAGAAAACTTTGAGCATTGGAAAAAACAGCACTATGCATGTAAAAAATAGATTTTGTTTAATGATGGAATATAGCCTATGGAAATGTAAGTCATAACCTATATACTGCCACCACTTGCGTTAGTGATAGCCTCAGTGTTAAGAATTATAATAAAAACTTACCAATATGTAATGCAATCCACAGCAGAGTGCACGTTGTGAAGAAGCATGTAATCTTCATTGCCAAATAGTCCATACAAATTCAGATCCAGTTCTGCAGTAATGAAACTGTAAGGTTGAATGGTGTGGCCTTTTAATCTGCACTAAGGACCGCCCAAGAAAACCTTACTGCAGTGACCTCACTGACTAATCCAAAATTATCCTCCTTTGAGACACTGAACATAAATGATACCCATTTTGTTAGAAACCTCAAAAAAGATTTTATTTTAAACAGACCACAGTCACTCCACAGAATTTGTACATTCAATCAATAGGTATGTGTTCACCTGTCTAAATGAGACAACTGGGAGAGCAAGTGGAATGCTCATGAGAATGCCTGTTATTCAGTGAGCTTTTTAATGGGCAAATGTTATTTAATGAGACCTTGTCATAAAAACCTAGATGTTGCGGGACATACAGCAGATTCTAATAACTTGCTGGGCTAAACTGACAAGAAAATCGTTGACATTTCCAAGTAGTGTCAGAGCTGGTTATTACCTCCAGCCTCCATATGTTCCTATCAGCCTATCCCAATGACTAGCTGCTTTACTGGCCAAAAGGAAAGTTTAGGTGACAAGAACGAGACAAGTTGTGTCAATATCAGGAAATTCTACTTCACACTGGGAACCCTTATCAAAATGACCCCCTCCCCTTCCATCTGTGTTTACAGTGACAATTAGGTAGCATGTGAAGAATGAATAAGAATGAATAGGAAAAGGTAGCTTGAAACAGAGAGAACACTGAAGACAGTAGATTAAATACCGTATTTATCGGCGTATAACACGCACCGGCGTATAACACGCACCCCAATTTAGGAGGGAATTTTAAGGAAAAAAAACTTTTAGGAGGGAAGTTGAAGGGAAAAAAAACTTACATTTAAATGCCCATCATTGCAGCCTTGTCAGTGCAGCCATGTCAGTGCAGCCATGTCAGTGCAGCCTTGTCAGTGCAGCCTTGTCAGTGCAGCCTTGTCAGTGCAGCCATGTCAGTGCAGCCATGTCAGTGCAGCCTTCCCCAGTGCAGCTTTGTCAGTGCAGCCATGTCAGTGCAGCCATGTCAGTGCAGACTTCCCCAGTGCAGCCTTGTCAGTGCAGCCATGTCAGTGCAGACTTCCCCAGTGCAGCCTTGTCAGTGCAGCCATGTCAGTGCAGACTTCCCCAGTGCAGCCTTGCCTTCCCCAGTGCAGCCTTCCCCAGTGCAGCCTTCCCCAGTGCAGCCTTGTCCCAGTGCAGCCTTGCCCTAGTGATCCCAGCCATTCTGGGCTTCAAAATCGCCGATCGCGATTTGAAAATGGCGCCGCCGGCGCCGAAATACACAGAGCCCGTCCTCGGCTCTTTCCGGCGGCTCTCATTCACTTTCGGCTCCACTCGTAGTCCCGAGCGGAGCTATCCGAACCTAGCCGAGTAGGTTCGGATAGCTCCGCTCGGGACTACGAGTGGAGCCGAAAGTGAACGAGAGCCGCCGGAAAGAGCCGAGGACGGGCTCTGTGTATTTCGGCGCCGGCGGCGCCATTTTCAAATCGCGGTCGGCGATTTTGAAAATGTGACAGGTCGGGATCGCAGGGGATCGGCGTATAACACGCACCTGCGATTTTCCCCTGGTTTTAAGGGGAAAAAAGTGCATGTTATACGCCGATAAATACGATAAGTAGATTAAATAAAACCTGTCTTGAGAAAACCTGTCTAAACAAAGATAGGATGTTGGAAATGGAAGCAGGCTTTTCAGTACTTTTGTGGCAATCGCAGCATATTCCACCTTGGCTTTACTCTAGAACTTATGGAGATTTGACGTTGTCTCAAACACACTTTTAAGGCCACCGTCGTTGCGATCTCAAGAAGTTGATCCTCTTCTAGCACAGATAAAGTCGATTCACCTGATTCACAAACGGGTCACGGATCCATTCCTTTGTAGTTCGGGGGTCTTTTGTGGTTGGGAAGCTGAGATAGGTGATCATGCACCAGCTGGGTGAAAGAAGGTCCTGGATCAGTCTCTGATAATGTTTTAAACATGTCAAAAATCCCAATGTTCACTCGTTGCCCTCATAATTCAAATTTGGCTTTGAATGCAGTCACTTGAACACAGTTGTGGTTCTTCACTGAAGAGACAGGTTGAGTTTGTTGAGCAGGTTGAATATGTCACACAAGTAAGCAAGTTTTGCAACCCATTCTGTGTCACTGAAATGTGCTGCCAGTGATGACTGTTTTTCTTTAAAAAAAAGTGGTGCAGCTCTTGTAACTCAAGACACACGTCTGCTCTCCTCCCCTTCTTGTTGTGACCCGGAAAGTGATGTCTATGACGTCACTTCCTGGTCAGCCTTTCCATATACCCGGTTAGCTGAACCGGGAAGGGATGTATTGCAACCCGATCTGTATTGCAAAACATTAATTGGAGCCCAAAGGAGACATGCAGGGTCTTTCAGACCCCGCATGTCTCATTAAAGAAAACCTGTCACCTAAAAGCATCACATAGGGAGCTTTTTGTCCCCTATGTGATAAAAAAAATGCAAAAAAATAAAGTTACACTCAAGCACATAAAATCCCCCCCCAAAATTTTTGAGGCCCCCCCCACCCCCACATATACACAGGTACTAACGTAAACACATACATCAGGGGCTCCTACATGGGAAAACATGAATTGCAATACACATGTTACATATCACCGCCCACGACAGAGTGAGTGCAATAAATCTGACCTGAATACCTCTTTCGTAAGGCTAAACTGATACCTATAGGGGACTTTTGAAGCATTGCCTATAGAAAATATAGGGTACTGCCAGGCCTGAACTGGAACAAGAAATAGGCCCGGGCATTTTAAACTGGGCAGCCCAGTCCCTGGGGGGAGTAGGTCGGAGATGTAAGGCGGGCGTTCGCGGGGGTGGTTGGTGACCAGATATTCATCCCGAGAACCATCTCCAATTCTACAAAGAGACAACCCCAAACCAGCAAAGAGACATCCCCAGACCAGCAAAGATGGCTCCAGACCAGCAAAGAGATATCCCCAAACCAGCAAAGATGGCTCTAGACCAGCAAAGAGACATCCCCAGACCAGCAAAGAGACATCTCCAGACCAGCAAAGAGACATCCCCAGACCAGCAAAGAGACATCTCCAGACCAGCAAAGACATGGCCCCAGACCAGCAAACAGACATCATCAGACCAGCAAAGAGACATCCTGTGTTGCGTTTGTTAAAAATATGTTTTTTTTATATTAATCAGACATAAGATACATGGGACATAACATTACACAATAGTGAGTTGGTCAGATTACTGTCAGTTTTTTTTTGGCTTGAGTAGATTTCTCAAATAAATGCTGTTTCATACAATGGGTACGTAGATATCATTGTTGTATTCAATTGACAGTTTTCAACAGGCTATTGTCTCTATAGCTACAGTACACAAGTAAGAGATTTACTTGTTTGAGGTTCTTTCAGCTCTCAAACTGAAAGAATGACTGTTAGATTAGAGTCAGGTCTTGGCTTGAGTAGACAATGATTTACATAGATATCATTGTTGTATCCAATTGACAGTTTCAACAGTCCATTGTCTACACAGCTACAGTAAACAGGTATGTTTTCTGTTGTATGGTAACTATGGTAAACAGCCTGACACATAAAAGGGGGATTCAGGCAGAAGCTAGGGACACACACATCATCATGCTGTAAGATCAGAAGCCACCCATGATAGAAGAAACGTGCCTGATCCTCCAGAAGAATCATTTCCAATGGAGATCACGAACATACAGTAACAGAAGATAAGTAACCTTTAAGTGTATTTGTACTGATATAGACCATAGGCTGTTCATTTGCTAGGCATTTTGCTTGTTATAGATATCTGTCAGTCTTGTATTGTATTACTAAGATTGTAATAGTTTTGTATGTACAGCATCTTTGTATAGTAAAAGCACATTTACACACTTCAGAAATCTCAGCTTCCTTACTTATACCACAGAGTAACCTTGCTAGATAGACACAAGCAAAACACATCCCCAGACCAGCAAAGAGACGGACCCAGACCAGCAAAGAGATGGCCTCAAACCAGCAAAGAGATAGCCCCAGACCAGCAAAGAGACATCACCACACCAGCAAAGAGACATCACCAGACCAGCAAAGAGACATCCCCAGACCAGCAAAGAGACGGCCCCAGACCAGCAAAGAGACGCCCCCAGACCAGCAAAGAGACATCCCCAAACCAGCAAGGAGACGGCCCCAGACCAGCAAAGAGATGGCCCCTGACCAGCAAAGAGACGGCCCCAGACCAACAAAGAGATGGTCCCAGACCAGCAAAGAGACAACCTCAGACAAGCAAAGAGACATCCCCAAACCAACAAAGAGATGGCCCCAGACCAGCAAAGAGACGGCCCAAGACCAGCAAAGAGACGGCCTCAGACCAGTAAATAGACAGCCCCAGACCAGTAAATAGGCAGCCGCATACCAGTAAATAGACGGCCCCATACCTGTAAGGAGGCAGCCCCACACAGACAGCCCCATACCAGTAAAGAGACAGCCCCATACCAGTAAAGAGACAGCCCCATACCTGTAAAGAGACAACCCCATACCAATAAAGAGACAGAGCCATACCAATGAAGAGACAGCCCCATACAGACAGCCCCATACCTGTAAAGAAACAGCCCCATACCCGTGAAGAGACAACCCCATACAGACAGCTCCATACCAGTGAAGAGACAGCCCCGATAGTGCATTCAAGTTTTATTAAAGTTGGTTTTAAAAAAACTGAATATAAAGAAAGATGTGGCACTGTTCTGGTTTGGAAAAAGAGTGTTTTATAATAAAGTTGCTGTGTTACACCCTCTGCGGTCCTCCAAATCTAGATGTAATTGGTGAGGAGATTAATAAACAGAATGGCAAAAGAATGTATAGATGATAAATTATCAGCAGGAGGTACCTAGACCTGTGTGTGTACACCCCCTGCAGGGTGTGGTACCTTAAGCCAATATACAGCTATGCTATGCTCTAATGGCTATGTCCAAATCAAAAGAGGGAGTACATGGATAAATATCAGCGTCAATGTGCATATACTATCCATAGGGTGTGGTGTCCTGTGAAATAATAATCAGGTGTGTTGCCCCCTAATAACCACGTCTGCATTTCAGAAAAAGAAATATGTGTGCATAAGGGGAACGCCAAGAATGGCTTTCCTATAATGGTGCTAGATAAGACCGGTATTTGGGGTAAAAGCTGATGTACAAATGTGACACTAATTTCTAATAAAGAAAAAGTGTTTAGGTTGTGTTGCACCCTCTGGCAGCTACTTAACAATTTGGTGTCGGCAACCAGGAAGGGTAAACTGGCAAACTCCTAATGTTTATTTAAAACTGGTTAAGTTAATATAAAGAAATGTGTCCAAAATGTGTTAAACCCTCTGGCTACCTAGCCAGTAGGAAAAAGTGTGCTTATTGAAATATAAATCCCTATAAACTAAAATGTGTTATTCCTAATAGTGTGATTGGAATATCATAAATTTAACCAAAATAGTTAATAATGCATTCTACAAAAAATTGGTATAAATATACTTAACAGTGGAAAAAACTTGGTAAAAGTGCATTTTTCAAAAGTGCCTAGTGTTCAGAAAGTGACCAGTTTAAAAAACCTATTACACTATTGCGATACTCTTTATCCTTTGATGGAAAGATTGATTTGTGCACTTCTCACCGCTGTCGCTCCAAGCTTCTGGCTCCAGGATTGGGCAGTCGGGGTCCTCTTATTACTGGGAAAAGCCTTTGTGGTAGGAGCCTGATGGTGGGTTCGGTTTTCTCTTACATGCGAGGTTGACTCTTTATAACTTGAGTCAACGTTTTTTGGTAAGCAAGATTGCCCCTTTATGCATGGAGGTGACAAGTGAATTCTATTCCTTTCCATCTTTGCTGGTGATGGGATTTCATCTCTACGTTTATCATCTGCTGTCAGCAGAAAGATATTAACTTTCAGGACTTTTGACTGGTGCTGCATTTTTTGTTTTTGTATTCTCTAGGGTGCCTGCTTTCAGAAAATATATAATGTTTTGGTGTTTTGTGTTATCGTTAGGCAGAAAATGATTTTTTAAACGTGTGCAAAAAACACAAACACGGCTCTGGCAGCAAAAAGGTTAATGTGGTTGATCATTTTAATCACATCCTGCAAAACGTTGTTCAGTTCAGGTGACATGCTTTGTCTAGCCAGGATTTCTCTATGGAGGACCCAATGCATAGACTTACATTCAGAAGTGATCTTCTTGGCCCGAGTAGTGAAACCAGAAAGTTGTCCAGTCATGACAGCCCCTCAGTCCATGCCTATACCAATGCAAAATGACCAATTCAGTTTTTCTGATACCGTACTTAACCTCCCTGGCGGTATGATTATTTCGGATTTTAGGTGCTGAAAGCGGTACAATTATTTTGCATGGAAATTTGGCGTTTTATATTGTAGGTCTGTAAATCTTAACAATAACACACTTAAATCTGTCCAAACCAGAGTCTAGTAGATATCCCGGGTATGATAAAATTTGAAACACAAAAACATAAATTATAATATAATAAATAAAAATAAATAATTAAAAAAAAAAAAAATAGTAATAAAATAAATTTCCCCACAATTCACTATCGCTCAATTCTGCAAGTGTTCTAATTTACTATCGCTGTTTTCTAGCTGGTCTAAAGCCACTTTTGACGTAAAGGGACACTTTTTGGTTGCTATGGACAATCTCCAGTTTCCAGGCAGAAAGAACAGTGTATATCATGTAAAACTGCATGCAGGGCATGGGCCAAAGCACTAGGGACAAAAGGGATGTGAAATCATTTCATACATTACTGTAATCTGTAAGATTACAGTACTGTATGTGTTATGATTTTTACTTTTTTTTTAATTTGCCGCCAGGCTCCGCCCCGTGCGTCGCGCCGCTCGCAGGGAACGGAGCCTGGCACAGGGAGGCTTCGGAGGAGGACGGAGCCCTCGGACACTGCGGGTGACATCGCAGGATCCCGGGGACAAGGTAAGTAAAGCCGCCCCAGGATCCTGCAATGCGATCCCGAGTGTGGCTCGGGGTTACCGCTAATGGTACTGAATTTTAACCCCGAGCCACACTCGGGAATACCGCCAGGGAGGTTAAGCACCAGGCAGCATGGATTCATGAAAGACAGAAGTCATCAAACAAATCTAATTTCTTTTTATGAAGAGGTAAGTGAAACCTTGGACAGAGGGGTGGCTGTGGACGTGGTATACTTGGATTTTGCAAAAGAGTTTAATACAGTTCCCCACACACGGCTAATGTGTAAGGTAAAGTCTACAGGCTTGGAAATATCAGTTGGTAAATGGATAGAAAACTGGCTAAAAAAACAAATTCAGAGAGTAGTGGTTAATGATTCTTAAACAAGAAACAACGACTCCTGCGCACAGGTGGATCACCATATAAAAGATACGTCAACACAGGCCTTGCTGCCCTCAAGGATGGGGTATCCTAGTGAAAACCGAAATAAAAGAAAAACAGGGGCGCACCAGCCTTGTGCATTAACTTTTAAAACATTTATTAGATAAAAATGATAAAAAGAAACAACTCACAAGCAATAGGTGGAGGAGGCACAACATGCCTCCTCCACCTATTGCTTGTGAGTTGTTTCTTTTTATCATTTTTATCTAATAAATGTTTTAAAAGTTAATGCACAAGGCTGGTGAGCCCCTGTGTTTCTTTTATTTCGGTTAATGATTCTTACTCTGAATGGTCTAAGGTTATCAGTGGTGTACCCCAAGGTTCATTGTTGGGACCCTTGCTTTTTAACATCTTTATAAATGAAATAGGGTCTGGGATTAAAAGTACCATTTCAGTCTTTGCAGATGACACCAAACTATGCAGTGGAATAACGTCCTTACAGGATGTCTCCAATTTACAAGCCGACCTCAATGCACTGTCTAATTGGGTGACTATGTGGCAGATGAGGTTTAATGTTGATAACTGTAAAGTTATGCACTTGGGGGATAAGAATATGCATGCATCATACATACTAGGGGGAGTAAAACTGGGGGGATCCATAGTGGAGAATAGGGATGAGCTTGATGCTCAAGTATATAATACAGTGCAGCCGTTGTACAGTTTCTAATACAGTGCAGGCTGTGTACACATAAGCTAATACAGTGTGTACAGTTTCTAATACATTTCAGGTGGTGTACACAGTATATATTACAGTGCAGCCGCTGTACAGTTTCTAATACAGTGCAGGCGGTGTACACAGTATCTAATACAGTGTGTACAGTTTCTAATACACTTCAATATATATATATACTCTGCATTCAGTGTAGCCTATATATACAGTGCATTCGGTGGTGTATAGTTTCTAATACACTTCAGGCGGTGTACACAGTACATAATACAGGGTGTACAGTTTCTAATACACTTCTGGTGGTGTACACAGTATATAATACAGTGCAGCTGTTGTACAGTTTCTAATACAGTGCAGCCAGTGTACACAGTATCTAATACAGTGTGTACAGTTTCTAATACACTTCAGGTGGTGTACACAGTATATTATACAGTGCAGCCATTGTACAGTTTCTAATACACTTCAGGCGGTGTACACAGTATATAATACAGGTTGTACAGTTGCTAATACACTTCTGGTGGTGTACACAGTATATAATACAGTGCAGCCATTGTACAGTTTCTAATACAGTGCCGGCTGTGTACACAGTATCTAATACAGTGTGTACAGTTTCTAATACAGTGCAGGCGGTGTACACAGTATTTAATACAGTGTGTACAGTTTCTAATATGCTTCAGGTGGTGTATTAATATATATATATATATATATATATATATATATATATATATACAGTCTAGTGTATGTTTATATATATATATATATATATATATATATATATATGTATACTGTATATACTCTGCATTCATTGTAGTCTATATATACAGTGCATTCAGTGGTGTATAGTTTCTAATACACTTCAGGTGGTTTACACAGTATATAATACAGGGTGTACAGTTTCTAATACTCTTCTGGTGGTGTACACAGTATATAATACAGTGCAGCCCTGGTACAGTTTCTAATACAGTGTAGGCAGTGTACACAGTATCTAATACAGTGTGTACAGTTTCTAATACACTTCAGGTGGTGTACACAGTATATGATACAGTTCAGCTGTTGTACAGTTTCTAATACAGTGCAGGCGTTGTACACAGTATATAATACAGTGTGCACAGTTTCTAATACACTTCAGGTGGTGTACACAGTATATAATACAGTGCAGCCATTGTACAGTTTCTAATACAGTGCAGGCGTTGTACACAGTATCTGATACAGTGTGTACAGTTTCTAATACACTTTAGGTGGTGTACACAGTATATAATACAGTGCAGCCATAGTACAGTTTTTAATACAGTGCAGGCGGTGTACACAGTATATCATACAGTGTGTACAGTTTCTAATACACTTCAGGTGGTGTGCACAGTATATAATACAGTACAGCAGTTGTACCATTTCTAATACAGAGCAGGCAGTGTACACAGTATCTAATACAGTGTATACAGTTTCTAATACACTTCTGGCGTTGTATATATATATATATATATATATATATATATATATATATATATATATATATATATATAGTTGTGCTCATAAGTTTATATACCCTGGCAGAATTTATGATTTCTTGGCCATTTTTCAGAGAATATGAATGATAACACAAAAGCTTTTCTTTCACTCATGGTTAGTGTTTGGCTGAAGCCATTTATTATCAATCAGCTGTTTTTACTCTTTTTAAATCATAATCACACAGAAACTACCCAAATGTCCCTGATCAAAAGTTTACATACGCTAGTTCTTAATAACGTGTATTGCCCCCTTTAACATCAATGACAGATTGAAGTATTTTGTGGTATTTGTGGATGAGGCTCTTTATCTTCTCAGATGGTAAAGCTGCCCATTCCTCTTGGCAAAAAGCTACCAGTTCCTGTAAATTCTTGGGCTGTCTTTTTTTTTCTTTTTTTTAGTACCACTTCAGCAAATACTGTTGAGAGACTTATTCAACTTTACATTCATTTATTGTCTCCTTCTCGGTTCAAATCATTGTGGTGTTTTCCCAGAAGTTTTCTTCTAATATGAAATTTATTCAAAATATAAATATTAAAATTTTATTCACTAACGAGTTTTGTATCAATCTAGTATAAATTCTATTCTTTCATTTCCCTTATTCTCTTCCTTCTAGCTACTTCTCTCCCTTTCACCCACCAACCCCCTTCTCCTTTGGTCTGCTCTCGGTCCAATTATTTCTCAGAGGTTTTGAAAGTTTTCCATTTTCCCCAGATACTGTTGTATCTTCCTGGTTGCCCTATTCTGCTGCTGCATAGGTATTGCATTTTGCTGTAGCATTCTATTCATTCAAACCATTCCCTTACATCCGGTTTTTCTGTACTTAACCACTTCTTTGGAATTAAGCCTTTTGCAGTATTCAGCAAAATTGGGGTTAATGTTTTCCCATATTGTTTATTTGGAGTTTTTGATTCATGAAATAGACACGTCTGTAGGCTGTTGGTTGTCTTTTCTCCAGTTATCTCTTTTATGTATTCCAAGATTTCCTGCCAATATTGCTTAATTTTCGGCCATTCCCACCAGATATGTGTCATTGTGGCCCTCTGGTTACATTCTCTCCAACACAGTGGGGTTTTGTCCAGTTGATATTTATGTATTTTGTCCGATGTCAGGTACCATCTTGCCAATATTTTTTAGTATTTATTTTGATTGTGTTTATGTCTGTTGCATAATTATATACTGCTCCTATCATTTTCACAACTTGTTGGTCCTCTAATTTTGTCCCTATTTCTTTTTCCCATTTCCCTATATAGGGGGGTGACTCTTGTCCTTCCAATTCTGTCAGTATTCCATATACTTTAGATATACCATGTTTCAATGGAGTTTGTACACCACAGAGTTTTTCCAATGGGGCTAAATTCTTCCCATCTCTGACTGGTTGGGGTAATGTGTTTACCAAATGTTAGTTAGTTGAAGATCATCTCTCTTGACTAAGATGTTAGTTGAAGGTATTCCCAGTCACTTATCTTCCATCTATTTATTTCCTTTAATTCCGCTAGTGTTCTCATCTTCCCGTGTATTGTGATATCTCTTATTTGTGCATTCCCCATTCTCTCCCCTAAAAGTGTTCCCTTTCCTGGGCAAAAAAAAATTGTTCCGGTGAGTGCAATTAATGGTGAATTATATGCCCATTTTTTTGTGGTGAATGCAATTAATGGTGAATTATATGCCCAATTTTTTTGTCTGTATAGTGTATCCCAGTTTGTAGTCAAATCGTGTACCTCCGAGTCTAATGTTCTCTGCTTACGTGATATCCAAATGTTTTTGTGCAATGTTGTTTTATTTAACATATTTTCAATCATAATCCACTTTTTTTCACTTTTTTCATTAACCTATTCTACCATCCGTGAAATAATTACTGACTTATAATATCTATTTATATCTGGGGTTGTTAGACCTCCCTGTTTTTTTTCCTGGTCATTAGTGCATATTTTAGTCTTGTTTTTTTATTTTGCCATATATATTTTATCATCATTGTTTTTATTATTCTGAAAAAACTCTGTGGTATAGCTATTGGTAGCATTTGGAATTTATATATTATTTTAGGGAGGATCACCATTTTAAACGTATTTATCCTTCCTATCCATGATATAGATTGCAAAGAGCCCTTCTTTAATTCCGCTTTGATCTCACTCAGTAGTGGGATATAATTTGCCAGGTATAACTTATCAGTGGTAGGTATCAATTTAATTCCTAGGTATGTCAACTTTCTTTTCACCCATGTGAATGGGAATTCCCTTGGTAGTGCAAGTTCTTCATTTTTCCCTACTCCTATATTTAATATCTCTGTTTTAACCACTTCAGCCCTGGACCATTTGGCTGGCCAAAGACCAGAGCATTCTTTGCAATTCGGCACTGCGTCGCTTTAACTGACAATTGCGCGGTCGTGCGACGTGGCTCCCAAACAAAATTGACGTCCTTTTTTCCACACAAATGGCATTTGATCACCTCTGTGGTTTTTATTTTATGCGCTATAAACAAAAAAAGAGAATCAATTTTGAAAAAAAACGCAATTTTTTTTACTTTTTGCTATAATAAATATCCCCAAAAAATATATAAAAAAAAAACATTTTTTTTCCTCAGTTTAGACTGATACGTATCCTTCTACATATTTTTGGTAAAAAAAAATCGCATTAAGCGTTTATTGATTGGTTTGCGCAAAAGTTATAGCATCTACAAACTAGAGGATAGTTTAATGGCGTTTTTATTAATTTTTTTTTTACTAGTAATGACAGCGATCTGCAATTTTTATCGTGACTGCATCATTATGGCGAACAGATCGGACACTTTTGGTGCTGTTTTGGGACCATTCACATTTATACACTGATCAGTGCGATTAAAAATGCACTGATCACTGTGTAAATGTGACTGGCAGTGAAGGGGTTAACCAGTAGGGGGCGCTGCAGAGGTTAAGTGTGTCCTAGGGATGTGTTCTAACTGTAGGGGGGATGGGCTATGTGTGACATGACACTGATCACTGCTCCCGATCACAGGGAGCTGTCATCAGTGTCCTGTCACTAGGAAGAATGGGAAATGCTTCTTTACATCAGCATTTGCCCGTTCTTCCTCTCTGTGAGACAATCGCGGGTATTCCTATGGACATCGAGTCCGCGGGACCCACGATCACACTCACGGAGCTTGCGGCGGGCGTGTGCGCGCCCACAATGCTGCGTCTTAAAGGGCAATGTACAGGTATGTTAATATGCTTGTACCTGCCCTTCTGCCGACGTATATCGGCATGAGCCAGTTGGCAAGGGGTTAATGGGGTTTATTTTAAAATTCGAGAGTTCACCATATTTTTTTATCTCTTTGATTATGTTTGGGAGCGTCACCCTTGGGTTCGTTATTCTGTAAAGTTGCTAGGAATGGTTCCATTAATATTACATATAGGAGTGGTGAGAGTGGACACCCCTGTCTTGTTCCATTATACAATTCAAAAGATGGTGACAACTTCCCATTTACTTTAACCATCGCCGTTGGCCGATTGTACAGATTTTTGATCCATCGCATGATTTTAGGTCCAAGTTCCAAATGTTGGAGAGTATCAATCATGTATCCCCAGTCTACCCTGTCAAATGCTTTTTCTGCATCAATTGACAGAAGTAGAGCTGGGGATCCCTTATTTTCCCCTTTTCGCAACATTAACACTGTTTTTATACTATTGTCTCTGCCCTCTCTGCCAGGTACAAACCCACATTGGTATGCAATTTGGCCTTCACTAGATAATCTTGTATATTTCTTTTCCTTAATTCTTTTTCTTCTTGTGTCTCTTGATTTCTTATTGCACATAGTGCACTATAATATGATTGGAAGGCCAATGCAATGTCTGTTGTCTTATTTACCATTTCTCCTTTCTCATTTTTTATCTTTTCGATGTAATTTAAGGTCTTCATTTTTCTTAGAATTTTTGCAAGGTACTTCCCTGGCTTATTACCCCATTTGTATCTCTCCTGTGACACTCTGTTGAGCTCCTTCCTCGTTTCCTGTTCCATCAGGTCTTTTAGTTGATCTCTTTTTATAATTAGAGTCCTGTGGGTTTCTACTTCCACTTGTTTTTCATGTCTTTGTTCCAGAACGTATATTTCTTTTACAATTTTCTCCATAGTATTTTCTCTCTCCCTCTTTTTTCTTGCCCCAATAGAAATTCACTTTCCCCTTATGACCGTTTTATGTGCTTCCCATATTGTTGCTTTTGTCATTTCTGGCGTCCCATTCCTCAGGAAATATTGATCGATCTCTTCTATTATTATCTTTTCTATATCCTTATCATCTATTAAATCCTTGTTTAATCTCCAAGGGGCTTTCCCGTAGGTTTCCCCTTGTAATTTCATCTTCATTGCAACTGGGGGATGATCTGATACTGTTGTTATTCCTATTGTTGATTCCGTTACATTCTCCAGTGCTCTATGCTCAACTAGGATGTAATCCAGCCTTGAATATGTGTCGTGTATGGCCGAGTGGAATGTATAGTCTTTTGTATTTGGATGTTGGATTCTCCAGATGTCAACTAATTGAGGTTCATGTATCTTTTTTTTATCCTTCTTAGTTGTTTGTATTCTCTATCCAAAACAACTGACGTAGTATCTAATTTATGATCCATGGGGTAATTAAAACCTAGAGCTAGTATTACTTTGCCTTGTTTAAATTCCATCAGATCGTTCAGTATTCCAACCAAATATTTTTTGGGGTTCTTATTGGGGCAGCATACATTTGCAAGCGTGTATTTCATTCCCTGTAAGGTCCCTCTCAGGGAAAGGAATCGGCCCTCTGGATTGACTTTTCTTTTTTCTTCTATAAAACGAAAATTTTTCCCAAAGCCTATTGCTACTCCTTTTGCCCTCCTGATTAGGGAATCTTCATAATACCATATTGGGATATTCCTCAAGTATAATTTAACATTGGTTTCCTGTGCAATATGGGTCTCTTGTAAAAATATTATTTCTGCGGCATTTCTTTCTATTTCTCGTAATACCTTATGCCTTTTCTCTGGGGAATTTACTCCTCGAACATTATATGTTAAAAATGTTAAAGTACTCATGTTTCTCTACTTCTCTCCTATTACCCCAGTTTCCCCATATCTCCTCCCCGGCGCCCCCCCACCCCCCAGAAAAAGGGGGGGACCCCAAGCAGGGAGACACGGGGAACCCTTAATTTCAGGGCTCTGAGGGCCGCAGCAGACCCGTACGAGGTAAACAGACCTTTTCCCTCTTCGCGACTCCCCCCCCCCTGTTGGTATTTTGACCTCATAGTCTTAGAGCAGGTTATTGATTTTTTAAGGGCACTCTTGCCCCTCTGCTCTTTCTGGCCCGAGGTGGAATTCTATTTGGCGCACTGGGTCCTCCCCTCCTGTGTTTGAAGAGGTGACCTTGGGGCCCACCGCGTGTCCTGGTCTCCGTTTCCTCCATATTCCTCTCATTCTCTTCTCTTCCATTCAGACGTGACCGGTCCCAGATGATTGCGGGGCCAGTGATGGCGCGTGGCACGCGCATGCGCAGCGGGTGCCCGGCTGTGAAGATTGATATTGATTTACGGGACATTGATTCTGAATTTTTTATGAATTTGAATTTTATTGCATGTATACATAGCACTAAGTATAGCATTGAATTATCACTGTAGTAGCGCTGCACTGTGTGTATGTGTGTGTCTGTTGGTATATATATATATATATATATATATATATATATATATATATATATGTACCGTATTTATCGGCGTATAACACGTGCCAGCTAGTTTAGGAGGGAAGTTTAGGGAAAAAAATTTACATTTTAAATGCCCAATCAATTTTGCACTTGATTAATTTAGGGTGGCGCTGCTTGTTTCACACATTTGCATAATCCAATTATTGGTTGCTGAGGCATAATGCTTGATATTTACAAAGCCTTTAAATAAGCTCAAACAAATTTAAAATATGTGTGAGATAATGGAAAATATGCTTACTATTTTCCTGTTCATTAGTAAATGCGTTCAAAAGAAACTACACCTTAACACCACAAAACTGAATATGCAAAAATTAAATTAGGTCAAGTATTTTCAAATATAAATGATGTAGAGAGAAAGCATTACATACATCCAATAGTAAATAAGAATTGAGCTTCATATATAGTTATGTAACACATTAAATAAATGTTTTCTTTGTTTAGGGCTCATTCACACTTCTCAGATCCTGTGCACACAATACCATGTGTTGTAACACATTGTTGTACATTGTGTTCAGGCACACAACATGACAAAGCACAAGAACAGACCAAGAATATGACATGCAGCATTTTTCCCGCTATGCAGAGTGGACACGGACACATTCCCGCTCTCCTCTATGGGGCAATCTGATGGAAACAGACTGCCAAAATGAATGGCACCATAATGCACTAATACAAGTAGCTTTCAATAATGTGTGCATTACTGCATTGCACCAAATCACAAAGGTGTGTTTAACTCCAAAGTGTTCCTGGAACAAATGTCACAATTGAAAGATTTTCCCGGTATTCCTGTTCAGGTGTCATCTCCGATATTTACATTTTCCCTCACCTTCAGTCCAAATTCGAATGCAATCTTTATATTTATATATATTTCCCCACTATTTGGGTTGTGGTCTCTTTAAGGCAGAGTTAAAAGGAGTTGTAAAGTCAGAAAGTTTTTTTATCTTTATGCATTAAGATAAAAATCCTTCTGTGTGCAGTAGCCGCCCCAGCACCCACCAATACTTACCGGAGCTCCATCTCTATCCAGCTATGTCCACAAATGTCTTGGCCATCCCATACTCTCCCTCCTGATTGGCTGAGACACACCATTGGCTCCCACTGCTGTTAATCAAAGTCAGTCAGCCAATTAGGAAAGAGAGGGGGCGGTGCCCGGCCGCAGCTCTGTGTCTGAGATTCAGCTCGGATGCCTCCATAGCAAGCTGCTTGCTGTGGGGGCACTGGACAGGAGGGAGGGGCCAGGAGCAACGAAGAGGGGCCTGAGAAGAAGAGGATATGGGCTGCTCTGTGCTAATTTACTGCAACAGAGCAGGTAAGTATAACATGTTATTTTTATTAAAAAAAGTGACTTTACAATCACTTTAAGGGTCATTTTCATGAGGTAGTGTGGAGTGGTTAAAGCGGAACTTCAGTTATTTTTTCAACTTTCCATCTAGTAAATCCTTTGTCCTTGTTGTTTTAACTTTGGATAGTAAAACATTTTTTTTCTGCCAGTAAATACCTTATACAGCTCACTTTCTGTTTCTTGTCTGGTAAAAAGCCTAGGCTTATGACATCATGCACAGCTCTCTCTCTCACTCTCATGAGAGTTTGCCAGGAAGGGAGGGGGGATGAGTCATAAGAGGGCCAATGAGAGCTGCTGAGCTGGAGGTGTGCCTCTGTGTAAATCCAGGAAGTAAACAGGCAGCAGCTTCAGCTGCCCATAGTTAAAATGGTTGCAACCAGACTCAGTGGAGGGAGATTTCTGCAGCATATTTGGCAGAATCACAGTATATATAAAATATGTATAAGTGGTTGGAGGAAAGCTTCAGAATGGCAAAGATGTTTTTATTACAAATTATGTGAGCAGACTGCAGTTCCTCTTTAACAGCTGTGAAATAGTGATTACTGGAATACACAAGATGGGACCTAAAACATTATGGCTGACATAGATTGCAAATATGTCACCATATTCTCCCTACTACCCCATATTCCCATGTGTACTCTTAAAATAATCGGATAAACCATACATTTTTGATCGCTTGAATGTGAAATAGTTCAGCACGTTTCAAAGCACCTATTCATCAGGGACAAGGGGTAGATTAACCACTTGACCACTGGGCACTTAAACCCCCTTAATAACCAGACCAATTTTCAGCTTTCAGTGCTCTCACATTTTGAATGACAATTACTCAGTCATGCATCACTGTACCTATATGGAATATTTGTCCTTTTTTTCACACAAATAGAGCTTTCCTTTGGTGGTATTTAATCACCGCTGGGTTCTTTATTTTTTGCGCTATAAAAGAAAAAAAGACCGAAAAATCTGTTAAAAAAATGCATTTTCTTCTTTTCTGCTATAAAATTTAGCAAATTAGTAATTTTTCTTCATATATTTTGGCCAAAATTTATACCGCTACATATCTTTGGTAAAAATAACCCAAATTGGTGTGTATTATTTGGTCTTTGTGAAAGTTATAGAGTCCAAAAGCTATGGTGCCAATATCTGAAAATTGATCACACCTGAAGTACTGACGGCCTAATTTCTGAAGTACACCTGAAGTACTGATGTCCTAATTTCTTGAGACCCTAACATGCCAGAAAAGTACATTTAGCAATAACTCTCGGTGGAGCTGCTGGTTTAAGCGGGCTGTTACCGTCACCTTCGTTACCTTTATTTCACCAGAACAGGGTCTAGGGTCCCGTTGAGTTTAACACCAGTCAATGTAGGCACCGGACACTTGAGTATCTTTTCCAATGCTTTAATAAACATGAATTGAAGGAAGTAGCAGGTAAGAGGTAGAAGGAAAGTTGCAGGGAAGTTCAAATACCTTGTCTTAGTGTAGTATTAGAAATTGTAAGCTTGTAGATGGATATACTCTCTCTGTAGAGTTGAATCTTTGCCCGCCTGGATAGGTTTCTCTCACTAACCTAGCAGTCAGTACGCGACACAAACAAAAGTCTCTGCCATAGACTTGATTGGATTGAAACCTGTACAGTTCTCTGGCACAGAATGCAATGGTTTAAGATGAATAGCAAACACAGCACTAGAACCTTTAAGCCAACCCGGCAGTACATGATCCTTCCATGACAGGTCCTCCCCTGGGATCTTCTCAGTTGTCCAGCTTCTTCCCTCTAGGACAGACAGCCCAGGACCATTCCTCTGCTGCTGTGGTAGGCCCCAGACAGGCTTCTGGGCCACCCACGCGCTGCAGCTACGTGGGCCTCCCGGACGGAGGACCACGAGGTAGTACTCCTAGCACATACCTGTCGCCCCTGAGGACCCGCAGGTGGAACGAAAACGAAACCCTAAACATGGCGTCTGCCCCATAAATACCCTCCCCCAGAATGCAACTCGGAGGACCACCTCCACCGAGTTATCTCCGGGACAGAGGAGCACTCATACGCTTCAGCGTGTTGCCTTTCCAACACCGACCCATGGCGACAATGACACCCACAGGCACAGTTTGAAACTACATGCAACTCAGCCAAGCTGGAACAGAGGCACATCTGACTATGTATGAACAGATAACCCACTAAATTTACCTATCAACAGTAGATTGAAAATCTACCAGCGCTACATACAAAATCATTGTACATACCAAATCACCCCTTTTTGGAAAGAAGACATTCCAAGGTATTTAGAAAGATGCATGATGAGTTTTTTGAAGTTGTAAGTTTTTCCTCATAATTCTTTGCAAAATCAAGATATTTTTTTTTCTTTTTTTTTTTTTCACAAAATTGTCATATTAGCAGGTTATTTCTCACACACAGCATATGCATACCACAAATTACACCACAAAACACATTCTGCTATTACTCCTGAATATGGTGATACCACATTTGTGAGACTTTTACACAGCGTGGCCACATACAGAGGCCCAACATGCACGGAGCGCCTTCAGGCGTTCTGGAGCACCCAGGCCAATTCTGACATTTCTCTCCTACATGTAAATATCATCATTTATTTGCTAGAAAATTACATAGAACCCCAAAATATTATATATGTTTTTTTTAGCAAAGACTCTAGAGAATACAATGGCGGTCATTGCAACTTTTTATCTCGCACGGTATTTGCACAGCAATTTTTCGAATCCGTTTTTTTTTGGAAGAAAAACAGTTTTGTGCTTTAAAAAAAAAAACAAAACAGTAAAGTTAGCCCAATGTTTTTGCATAATGTGAAAGATGAAGTTATGCCGAGTAAATAGATAATTAACATGTCACCCTTCAAAATTGCACACGCTCGTGGAATGGCGCCAAACTTCACTACTTAAAAATCCCCATAGGCGACGCTTTAAAAGTTTTTACTGGTTACATGTTTTGAGTTACAGAGGAGGTCTGGGGCCAAAATTATTGCTCTCACTCTACCGATCGCAGCAATACCTCACATGTGTGGTTTGAACACCATTTTCATATGTGGGCGGGACTTACATATGCATTCACTTCTGCATGCGAGCACATGGGGACACATCCCTTGTAATAGGAATATAGCATGACAGGTCCTCTTTACAGTGAGATATGGGGTCAATAAGACCCCACATCTCACCTCTAGGCTGGGAAGCCTGAAATTAAAAAAAAAAGATCTTGGCTTCGATCGTAGCGATGAGTCGGTAGAAGCACCTGAGAGCGGCGGGAGGGGGGGGACGTCCCCTCTCGCTTCCCGTAAGAACGATCAAGCAGTGGAACAGCCTTTATGATCATTCTTATGGTGTAGGGAATCGCCGGCTGAAAAAGCTGATATCTGAATGATGCCTGTAGCTGCAGGCATCTTTCAGATATCCCCGCACAAAGTCAAGGACGTCATATGACGGCTGGTGGGCGGGAAGTGGTTAAAACGCATTTTTTTTTTAACACAAAGTTGTCCATTTATACAATGTTTCTAACACATAGCATGTACATACCAAAAATGACACCCAGAAATAGATTCTCCTACTCTTCCTGAGTACGGCGATATCACATGTGTGAGACTTCCACAGCCTGGCCACATACAGAGGCCGAGTACAGCCGAGTATGGCTGAGCATGGCAGAGTATGGCCGAGCATGGCCGAGTATGGTTGAGCATGGCTAGGTATGGCTGAGTATGGCTGGGTATCACTGAGTATTGCAGAGTATGGCTGGGTATTGCAGAGTATGACTGGGTATTGCAGAGTATGGCTGGGTATGGCTGGGTATGGCAGAGTATGGCTGGGTATCGCCGAGTATTGCAGAGTATGGCTGGGTATTGCACAGTATGGCTGGGTATTGCAGAGTATGGCTGGGTATGGCAGAGTATTGCAGGGTATTGCAGATTATTGCTGGGTATTGCAGGGTATTGCAGGGTATTGCAGAGTATTGCAGGGTATTGCAGATTATTGCTGGGTATTGCACTGTATTGCGGGGTATTGCAGAGTATTGCAGGGTATTGCAGAGTATTGCAGAATATTGCAGGGTATTGCAGGGTATTGCGTGGTATTGCAGGGTATTGCAGAGAATTGCAGGGTATTGCAGAGTATTGCGGGGTATTGCGGGGTATTGCAGAGTATTGCAGGGTATTGCGGGGTATTGCAGAGAATTGCGGGGTATTGCAGAGTATTGCGGGGTATTGCAGAGTATTGCAGGGTATTGCAGGGTATTGCAGAGTATTGCGGGATATTGCAGAGTATTGCAGGGTATTGCAGGGTATTGCATAGTATTGCAGGGTATTTCAGAGTATTGCAGGGTATTGCTGAGCATGGAGGGATGGCTGAGCGTGGATGGCTGGATGTGATACTTAGGACCATGTGATATTTCAGTTTTTCTTTTTTAATAAATCTGAAAAAATGTCAATAATTCTGTGTTTTTCTGTCAATATGGGGTGCTGTGTGTACATTAATGAGGAAAAAAAATGAACTTAAATGATTTTAGCAAATGGCTGCAATATAACAAAGAGTGAAAAATTTAAGGGGATCTGAATACTTTCTGTCCCCACTGTATATAGGTCAGTAACAGGTAATAAAGACAAAGTCAGCCTGTGGAAACTGCTAAAATAAAAACTGTGCAGACCCATCTAAACAGAAGGTTGGAGTGTCTATGGAACTGTGTGTGACTCCACCCCCCCCACCCCCCCCCATTACACGTAAGGCTGGTGTGAGTATGGGTGGGACTGTGTGTGACTCAGTCCATCTACACAGAAGGTTGGAGTGTGTATGGGACTGTAAGTAGTGCATCCCATCTACACAGAAGTTTGGATTATGTATGGTACTGTGTGTGACCCACCCTATTACACAGGAAATTTAAGTGTGTATAGGACTGTGTGTGACCCATTCAATCTTCACGAAAGTTTAGCGTGTATATGGGACTGTGTGTCACCCACCCTGGTTTACAGAATTTTTGAATGACTATAGTATTGTGCGTGACCCAACCCATCTACTCAGAATTTTAAAGTGCGTATGGGACTGTGTGTGATCTATACTCTGTATGTTAGAGTATGTATAAAACAGTGTGTGATCTACTCCCTCTGCACAGAAGGTTGAAGCATTTTTGTATGGGACTGTGTGTAACCCACCCCTCTGAACAAAAGTTTTGAGTGTGTATGTTACCGTGTATGACCTACCTCTGCATAGAAAGTTGGTTGCATAATGGGACTGTGTGTGACCAACTCCTCTGTATAGAAAGTTGGGGTATGTATAGAACTGTGTGTAATCAACCCCCTCTGTACAGAAGGTTGGAGTGTGCTTGGAGCTGTGTGTACCCCCACCACCTCTGCACAGAGTTATGAAATACATATGAGACAGTGTGTCTCACTCCCTGTGTACAGAAGGTTGGAGAGTGTTTGAGATTGTGTGTGACCCACCCTCTCTGCACAGAGGGTTTGAGTATGTATGGGATTGTGTGACCCACCACCTCTGTATAGCATGTTAATGTGTGCATGGAGCTGTGTGACAGGCAAGCAACCTAAGTCCTACAGTATATTAATACAAATATAATATAAATACTGGCAAATGTAAAGGAAGAACTGAGTAGATGGGAAACACCTGCATGGGGTGACAACACTGACACGGTGCTATAAGCAAGCAGCATTATCAGCCTGATGTCTCCTATATAAGACTGCACAGCACAGTGACATGCAGCTGCCAGAAATCCACTCAATCCTCTACCAGAAATACCAGGAAGCCTTGGCACAGCAGACAGCAAATTAATTAGAGAATTAGTGTTTGGGATGAAGAAAGGGACTCCAGAAGGGGAAACTGTTGGACTTTCAGTTAAGGTGCTATTTGTTTTTTTTTAATTGGCACATTAGCCTTTATATCTACGGTACTTAAAGCAGGTAGCTGCAGAGGATGCACCACTAACTATGTTGGGTTTTCTAAGTGGTTTCTCTTCTAAGTGACATTGGTGACAAAACTATGCAGGCACTGTCAGACGAGGAGCAATTTGGCCATGGGGTAAATGCAAGGGATAGAGGCAATTTTATTCTACCAGTGAACACCTATAATAGCCTCAGATCATAAAGCAAAAATATGATTGTATTTGATCCACAATAGGATTAATACTAATTACAAATCTAGATGCTAGGCCAAGAACTTTGCACCTCAGGGGTAAATATAATAATTCATTTTTTCATCGCTATAATAAAAATCAGTATCCTCCCATTTGTACACATAAGCATTAGCTGTGGTTTATAATTGTATTGGGGCCATGTAGACAGAGATGATTTGCAGATAAGCAACCAAAATTAGCTGCTGGAAAGCTAATCTTGACACGAATGATAGGAATTAAAAACCAGTGACACATGGGAACAATATCTATGTTTCTGCTTTACACAAACGTTTTAATGAGAACCAGTCACTATTAACCATTTTGAAAGACCTGAATATCCAATCTTGAATCATATAAATAATAACACAAATCGAACTGTGAATCTCCCACCCCTTTCATAATAATTATAACACCTCCAGCTGCCAATAGAATACACACCCAAGTGCTTGCAAACATCATACAAATATAACTAACAGCATTAGCTTACAACTACACACAAATATTAAATAATTACAAAATTTTGGGACAAATCAGAACATACATGAAGTTCTGTGAAGTTTTGTGAAGCTCAAATCAAAATATTAATATAACGAGTCTTCTATATGTGGTGAGCCTTTGATTATAATATTGCATAAAGTTTTGAATATGTGGTGATCCCTTTTAATAAAAAAATGTGAGTGTAATACTATGAGACTAAAGTTCTAATAGTTTTGGGAGTTGTTCCCGAGTCATGGACTAAGGAGAGTGGTGAAGGAGTGAATTTCTATTTGTAACCCCACATTAATATGTTCTGATTTATCACTGAATTTTGAAATTATTTAACATTTGTATTTGTGTGTATTTGGAAACTATTGCTGATATGTATATTTGTATGAATCTTGAATTATACCAGTGAAGTCTAATTTCTCATGAGTTGCTGGTTGTACAGTATTTTCCCCCTCTTCTAACAGAATTTAAAATTCACATTCACATGAAAAAAGTAAATATTGTAGATGTCCACTGTCAAAAAGGGCAGTAAACTGTTGTATATTATACACAGGGCTCATGAAATCTATTCACATATTCAAGCACCAACTTACCAATAGTTCACAATGATCACATGATCAGATCAGTTCTCCACTGACCCTACACCCCAAACAATGTTGATTGGGGCTCTTTCCTGATCTAGATGCTTATAAAAACACGACAATGTTTGTAGCCAGGTTTGGCTATTATGCCTATAATCTATTGACATTTTCTGTGTTGTTAATGTGGGGTTGGCTCCCTCTAGTGTTTGCTGGACTCTATGTGTTCATTTCCTTTTTCCTGTGTGAGGATGTAGAGCAAAGCATCATGGGATATGTAGTTCAGTGACTGTGCCAGCAGGACTGATCTGAACTACAAAGAACAGAATGCTGAGTGAACAGAACAGACTGCTGGGAAGAGATATAAAAGGGGCTGGCGCAGCCTAGATCACTCTATCTGGACGCCGTTTTGACTCTGCCAGCAGGAGGTCTGTGTGACAGGGAGTTGCTGATGTTTTGCAACCTACACAGCGGGGAGCCGAACAGCTACACCCAGAGGGATCTCTGCGGACAGCATCACTTCTTCAGTGCAGCGGACCGGAGAGTGTTGCAGGTCATCCAGAGATGCCTGTAATTCAGATTCCAGTCGGCTGCAGTGTGGCGTGGCGGACGCCATCACCCACAGTCAAGATATAGAGGGAGTCTTCTCATCATCTGCATCTCTGCCAACTTCATCTGAGTTCCGGAGTGGTGAGCGGGCATAGCCCATGTTATAGTAAGGACATTGCTTTTAGACATCATTCACACAGTTCAGCTGGTAGTACTTATAGTCCCACAAAAGTTAAATCCTATGTTATAACGAACACTAAAAGCAGACACCTATGCCCAGTTCACATTATTGATTCCAGTAGTCATATTGGATAACACCTTTAGGTATACAAAAGAAGGAAGTCATATCACAACAAGGATAAACCAAAGTTCTGATAACTTTGCTACACTTTGCCATCCCGGATTTCTTTATTTACATCATAAAGAGGCTAGCTGAAGATATCTGGTTTTCAAGAAATACCTTTTTACCCTTTTTATCATCCTTTTCCCCTCATCTACTTTAATTGCATTGAACTGCTATAGGGATCCAGCCTATTTGAATGTAATATTCTTCATACTGTTTCTCCATATTGTGCAGGATTCACTGGCCTGTGAGTTGAGGAGGCAGAAGGGGGGATCTGACACATAAGATAGAGTGTCAGTTGTCTACTCTCCTGTTAACCTGTTCACATAGGTTTCTGTGATTGGTTTAATATTTGAGTTCATTTACAATCAAGGGAACTTTGCACAAATTTATTGTGTTTGTTTCATAAGTTTAGATAAAATCGCGGTGTGTGCAGGAATGTTTCTTACTGACAAAGTTGAGATATATATGTATTTTGTGTTTTGATAATACAGTAAACATATTTGAACTGTTTCTTTAATACTGTGTGAGTCTCTATTTACTACTGCAGTTGGTGAGATGACAAAACCCAGGGTGTCAGAGGTAAGGGAGGATTTGCAGAGTCAAGGTAATCAGTGGGGTACAGAGTCTATTAGCAGCCCTTACGGGGATACCGCTACATGTTCTTGCACAAGACTTTTTATTTACTGCAAGGAAAGTGATAGCTCACAATTAGATGCAAGCCCCTCCTCTATTCTTCAGTCCTGGCTATTAGAAGTCAACATTACTAATCTCTATAAAAAGCTTTTACATTCACAGGGCTGCCCCTCTATATATATATAACAAAATGTGTTGGTTGCAACACTCTGCCATGTGTGTACGATCCCTCACTTAATTCTGTGGGATTTGATTAAAGTCTCCTATTACGCTTTGATTTTTTTTAACACTGTCACCCCTAGGTAACCAGCAATTAAGTTAAGTTGCCATTACTACCTCGGAAATCCTTTGTATTCCACTTGAAATATGCATGCTACTTCATATTGTCTACTATTGTCTACACATTCTGATTACACCTTGATGTTAATTGCTGGTTTAGCCTATGAATGTACTGTCTGTTTACTATGTGATACTTCAGTCCTCCTGGACCACGTCCTTATATAACAATGTAAGATACGTTATGCTTTTGTACTGATCTTTTCTCCTCATGTACAACATGGTTTAAAACATATTTGCTTGTTTTCAGCACAAATTGGGGCAGTAAACCTAAAAAGTAAAAAGTAGCCGTATTTCATAATCATGTCATAAGTTTTAAATAGCAGAAATTCAGCTTTTCTGCTACCCTGTTTCTTAATTTTTGGGAGGTTCACAGATTTATAAAATCATCATGTTATTAGGTTTTAGAGAGCATTTACAAGTGCTGGTCACTTTCAGTTTGACACATCTGCACCACCTTACATTAAAAGAAAAGAAGGCATTTCCACTTAACAATAGGCGCAATATGACTACCCAATAGTAACTGTGACCTTGGCTATGGGTGGGTTTAACTGTGCAGTCAAAGTGCCATATCACACCCCTTCAGTTTCATTACTGTGGTGTGTCTGGTTTGTTGGTGAGGAATTGAAGATGATATATCATTTCCCTATCCTCTGCCTTGTGGCAATGGCATTATGTGCAGGTAAGTAAGCATTTATTTTATTAAGTAGCGTTTTGATTTAAAATTATTTTACAGAAACATTTTTATTTGTATCATATTTTTTGTGTTTAATTACAATCATAATATAAGAGAATGTTTTATCTTGCACAGCAAATTTCAGTAATTATTTTAACTCCTTTTAAATTGAACAATGAAAAATCCAGAATGAGTTGTCCTAATTTTGGCAAAACAAAACTAAAGTTTTTCTAAATGAGAACAGGGGAAATAATTAACAAAGGTGTATAAAATTAATTTTCTCTTTCTTTTCTTTTTTACAAACAAATCTGAACTTTAATGACATAGTATTAAATAATATTTATGATTATTTATAAGGCTTTTATCACTTTTTTTAAATAAATGTTAGTGTTAAAAACATAAGACTTTTGAGACAATATAATATATTTTACATTTCCATACTTCTAACAGTATATGTGTTACCTTCAAATAGCCATTCCATTTATACAATAACTACAGCCGTGGCCAAAAGTTTTGAGAATGACACAAAAATAATTTTCACAAAGTCTGATGCCTGAGTTTTTATGATGGCAATTTGCATATACTCCAGAATGTTATGGAGTGTGATCAGATGCATTGCAATTAATTGCAAAGTCCCTCTTTGCCATAAGAAATTAACTTAATCCCATAAAAAACATTTCCACTGCATTTGTGAAGAAGACTTCAGGGCACCCAAGAAATGTCTAGCAAGTGCCAGGACTGTCTCACACAGTTGATTCAGCTGCGGGATTGGGGCACCACCAGTGCAGAGCTTGCTCAGGAATGTCAGCAGGCAGGTGTGAGTGCATCCACACGCACAGTGAGGTGAAGACTTTTGGAGGATGGACTGGTGTCAAGAAGGGCAGCAAAGAAGCCACTTCTCTCCAGGAAAAACATCAGGGACAAACTGATATTCTGCAAAAGTTACAGTGATTGGACTGCTAAGGACTGGGGTAAAGTCATTTTCTCTGATGAATCCCCTTTCCAATTGTTTGGGGCATCCAGAAAAAACCTTGTCTGAAGAAGAAAAGGTGAGCGCTACTATCAGTCCTGTGTCATACCAACAGTGAAGCATCCTGAGACCGTTCATGTGTGGGGTTGCTTCTCAGCCAAGGGAGTGGGCTCACTCACAATTTTGCCTAAGAACACAGCCATGAAAAAAGAATGGTACAAAAACATCCTCTGAGAGCAACTTCTCCCAGCCATCCAAGAACAGTTTGGTGATGAACAATGCCTTTCCAAGGAGCACCTTGCCATAAGGCAAAAGTGACGACTAAGGGGCTTGGGGAACAAAACACCAAAGTTTTGGGTCCATGGCCAGGATGTAGTGGGTAGCACTCTCACCTAGCAGTAAAAAGGGTCGCTGGTTCGTATCCCAACCACGTCACTACCTGCCTGGAGTTTGCATGTGCTCCCTGTGCCTGCGTGAGTTTCCTCCGGGTACTCCGGTTTCCTCCCACACTCCAAAGACATGCTGGTAGGTTAATTGGCTTCTGTCCAAAATAAATTGGCCCTAGTATATGAATGTGAGTTGGGGACCTTGGATTGTGGGCTTCTTTAGGGTAGGGACCGATGTGAGTGTGCGATGTATGTGTGGAGCGCTGCGTAAATTGACAGCGCTATATGGGTACCTTAAATAAATAATAATAGATGAGCATTTTAATGACACACAATGTATATGGATAGGGACAATTGTAGACACACACCCACAATGACTCAGGTTGAACTAGATGGACTGGTGTCTTTATTCAACTTTACTAACTATGTAACTATGTAACTAACTATGTAGGATACTCCCCAGACCTTAATCCTATTGAGAACTTGTTGGTCAATCCTCAAGAGGTGGGTGAACAAAAAAAAAAACAACCCACAAATTCTGACAAACTCCAAGCATTGGTTATGCAAGAATGGGCTGCCACCAGTCAGGATGTGGCCCAGAAGTTGATTGGCAGCATTCCAGGGTGAATTGCAGAGGTCTTGAAAAAGAAGGGTCACCACTGCAAATATTGACTCTTTACATAAACATAATGTAATTGTCCATAAAAGCCTTTGACACTTATGAAATGCTTTTAATTATACTTCAGGATACCATAGTAACATCTAACAAAAAGATCTAAAAACACTGAAGCAGCAGCCTTTGCGAAAATTAATATTTGTGCCATTCTCAAAACTTATGGCCACGGCTGTACAAATACAGTATTGAATAATATTTTAAATGAATGGCAATGCACATACACCAGCATGTTGCTGTGCGTTCTGGTAACAAGTGTTTTAGTGATTTACTGTTTTGCAGCATCCCAAAGATATGATCCAGCCTTAATTTCTCGAAGGCTGTTTTTATGATAATGACACTTGTGAACCAATGCTTAAGGCTGCAAGGTTAGAGGAGGCAGCACTAAGCCTCAAAATTTACAAATTGGCTCAACGTTTTCTTTGTTTTGTTTACCTATTCTGGTAATTTTATGCACATTTGTTGCTATATTTGACAAGAAAACTGTGTGTGTGTGTGTGTGTGTAGGGGGGGGGGGGTGTTGTAGGGAATGCTCAGCATGGTTCAGGAAACGTGATATCCTATCTCCATTTTTGGTGGTCTGCACAGTTGAAAAGCAATTTAGAATATAAAATGGACATGCTGCTCCAATAGCAAATTCTGGCATATGTTTTTTTTTTTTTTTTTTTAAATATAAAGACAATAGGGGCAGACATTTCCTAAAGAGTGCCATTATTCAGATTTACCTGGAGCAGCATGTTATCAAAAAAATTACTTCTCTTTGGTATTGCAAAATTTTAGCAGATTATGTAAAATGATTGCTTTGCTAGGACAAATATATTCATTATTAGGATTTCAAGATTGAACAGTGTGTAATTCAGAAAACATGTTTAGTTTAGCTAGAGTAGGGAAGGCTTCAACCTCCTAGCAAGTTATTTTTTGCTACCTACGTACAGCTGTGGAGATTTCTTTTGCTTCTTCTCCTGAAGACCCAACAAAAAATAGGAGAAAATATCTCCAAAGTGAATGGAAATCTCCTATTAGAGAGTTTCCACGGGTATTCTTATTGATGGATTTTTCCTCACATATTGCTCTGATGAGAACTGGATTTGGATTTCCCCTCACTGTCTGTATTGGTGACATTGGTCATCTGGACATATAGAGGGTTGTAACTCTGCAGTGGACATGGACAGCAATAAAAATTAACAAAGTGTCCTCCCTACTTTATCCAAAAAAAAATTGCGTATTATAGATACTTTAATTCCAGGCAAGTGGACAATTACACTGTTATATTACAAACGTGAGAGCTGTTTAAACTGCCGAATTGTAATTCTGTGCAGCCACTCTTGGGATTATGGATTAGTCAGTGGTGCTCCAGATGAAGTAAAAACAAGGAGAAAAAGAGGCATAAAAAGCCATGAGAGTAATCCTTCTAAGAGTATTGTTCAGTTGATGAAAGTATAGCAAAAAGTGTAATAAGTGTATACATTCATAAGGCTGCTGGATATCTGCCCTAGGTCAGGCAACCTATTTCAGCGCATGAGGAGAATATGACCGGGGTTTTCCAGAGATTTTTGCACTGCGCTAGGCTTCAATCAGACCCAGTGAACAATGGTAAAGAGGATGAGGCTCCAAAATGGAACCCTAAAATGTGTGGTCAGCAGAGGCGCCCATTAAATAAAAAGGTGCTTCCAAGTGGATTCTTCAGGAAGGTCGGTATTTATTGACAAAGTGGCTACTTTGTCAGGAAAATTATATTTGTTATTAAAATCTTATATCACAATAAAATCATTTTTTTGAGTGTAGCCTCAAATATCTAAGCCTTAGGCTACTTTCACACTGTGGCGTGGGGCGTCGGCGGTAAAGCGCCGCTATTTTTAGGGGCGATTTACCATCATTTTTGCGGAGGTTTTCGCCCGCTAGCGGGGAGCTTTTAACCCCTGCTAGCAGCCGAAAAAGGGTTAAAACCTCCGGCAAAGCGCCGCTGCGGCGCTTTGCCGGTGGTTCAGCGGCACTGCCCATTGATTTCAATGGGCAGGGACGCTTTAGGGGTGGTGTATACACTGCTCCTACAGCGCTGCAAAGATGCAGCTTTGAGGACTTTTTTTACCGTCCTGCCAGCGCACCACTCCAGTGTGAAAGACCTTGGGCTTCCACATTGGAGTGAGAGGAGAGGCTCTTTCAAGGCACTTTGCAGGCGCTATGTTTAGTGATATAGCGCCTGTAAAGCGACTCAGTGTGAAAGTAGCCTAAAGCTAGGCATATGGAAGTACCATCATCCAAGAATTATATAGGAAAAAAGGGGGAGGATGGGAGCATGGGGACAGTTGCTGAGGCTGACCAAACATACACTCCAAGCCAGAAGGGTTTTTAGGTGGACTAACTCGGTACTGATACACAATAAAAAAAATTTTCTTAGAACAAAAATGATATCATTTATTACATATAAAAAACATACATAGGTCTCAATATATAATTATAAAACAATATACAAATACTCAAAGGTTTCCCCAAAAAGTATCTGATGATGGAATTTTCTCATAGATTAACCAGTCCTCTACTAGTTTCATGGTACATAGACCGCTTCGTCAGGAGGAATAACCTAAAAAACAAGTAATATAATAAGACACAAGACAAGTTAAAGAATATAAAAAAGCATATTACAAACATAATACTCAGCAGTAGCACTGAGAGACTGCTTACCCAGCAGATCCACAGCCAGGGAACCAGGCCCTAGCTGATGGGACCGCAAACAATTCCACTTTGCACGGCACTATTCTAAAAATTCTGAGATTGTCACTACTAACCAAAAAAAGTATTAAATCCAATAAAGATTTCATTTTTTTAGATCTCAAAAAACAACAGAGCAATCTGGACACCTACATCCTCAAACCCTGGCTTCAGTCACCCAACACGACAAGCAGCTTAACAGCATAAATTTGATTCCCTCCCAGCTGACAGATGACGAGCTCTCTGTACTTCAGCTGGGTCTGGGCTTCTGTTCTGTCCACCTGATCCCCTTATTGTCACAGAGACTATCAAGGATCTTTACCTTCTTGCTCGTTATCTCACATTTAAATTTATTTTTTACAAAGATCGAGGACAGCTTAATCTTGAACGTGAGCTTGTGAAGCAAACAAAACACTTCACGATGGAGGAGTTTCAGGCACTCCGTGACCTCATGCTTCTTTATGATGAAGGGGCTACGGAGAATATCAAACCTTCCTCCCCTTCTCTTATGGCATCCACTGTATCCACCTCCATTACTTCGCAGACCCGTGTGACTAACCAATTCCGATTGAGATCCCCTAAATTTCCTGATCTTATGACCTGCCCGGCCATTTGGGCCTTTCGGCATGAAGCTATTAGGGACCTCAAGAAACAGCACTGGCACAAGATACCATCAAATCTCAATACCAGACAAATTAAAGCAATTAAATCTTTACAACAACGTTCTGATTTGGTTATCAAACAATCGGACAAAGGCGGCAATATCGTCCAAATGACACATACTCAGTATCAAACTATGTGCCTGGCTGTTCTGAATAACCACAATTGGTATAAACCCATCTCCCCTGCACTCATTTCCACTTTTGCCTCAGAACTCCGGGATCTTTGCACCTTCTATAAGGGTCATTAACAAAGATACCCTAGATTTCATGGTTCCCAAATTTCCATGTGTTCCCACCTTTTATACCCTTCCTAAAACCTACAAGAATATTCATGTACCCCCCCGGTAGACCAATAGTCTCTGGAATAGGATCTCTTACAGACAACGCCAGTAAATTTGTATATGCTTTCTTAATGCCTCACGTACGTAGTCTTCCATCTTATATACATGATACCACCGACCTTTTGAAACATATTGAGGGAATCCAGATCCCTCGGGGCACCCTGCTCATGGCTATAGATATCGAGGCTCTGTACTCGAGTTTCCCCCACGAGCAGGGTGTCCGGACGGCTGGATCCTTCCTCAGAGGACAAGAACAGACTTCTTGGCCTCTGAATCAATTAATTTTGCTAATAATACATTTTATTCTGACTAAAAACTACTTTACTTTCAATGACCAATTCTACCTACGGACTCAAGGAGTTGCTATGGGGACATCATGTGCCCCAGCTTATGCTAATTTGTATCTGGGTGGATAGGAAAGATATATAACCTCTGACAACTGTTATATATTTTTTCTTGAACATGTCCTACTATGGAACAGGTACATCGAAGACCTGTTCATAGTATGGACCAGCACCAGAGATAGACTATTGGAGTTTATTCATGTTTTAAACAACAATAGTTTTAATCTAAAGTTCACCTTTAGTTTTGACGATAGGCAGATCCCTTTTTTGGATCTGACTATCATCAATCAACAGGATGGCACAATAGGCACAGATTTGTTCCATAAACTAACGGCCGGGAATACGCTCCTACATGCATCAAGTGCTCATCCATGGCCATTAGTGCGCAGTATTGCATATGCGCAATATTTGCACCCACAAAGAAATTGTATTTTGGAGACAGATTTCTGGACTCAAGCCAACTCCTTGCGCGATCGTCTCTTACTTAGAGACTATTCGCGCACTAACCTAAGGAAAGTTTTTAATCAAGCACTAGCACATGACAGGAGCTCTTTGCTTTATACCTCACCTAAACCTCAACCAACTGATACAGTTAAATTTATTACCAAGTACTCTGCCCACCATCGACAACTCAGAAAGATATTATCCAATCATTGGCATTTGCTGACGGACCACCATGTCTTGAATAGACATGTGAGGTCTACTCCCGAACTGACTAACAGCCATTATCAAACATCTGAACAATGTGGTGACTGTCCCCTTTGCCCCAGGATTCTCGAGGGGACGAGGTTCCAGCTACCCAATGGTGAAACCTTTTCACCATGTACTTTTTCCAGTTGCGGCACTATGGGGGTAATCTACCTTATACTGTGCTGCCTTTCGAGGCAGCCACCCCTTTCTTGTATTGCCTATGTATTGGGGCTCTCCGCCCATTCAAGATGGGAGATGTGCGCTTGCGTGATGGTGTGGTCTGACGCACGCACAGTCCAGGGAGCCAGATCTGATGTCTATGAAGCAGCTTTTTTTTAAGCCCTGTGTGCATGGACCCTTAGGCAGCACAGTATCACACATCACAATGCGCTTTGGTGCATAATGATAAACACAATGTCAGTTTGTGGCATTTCAATAAAGTCAATGCATTGTAATTGGCACATTGCCCTGTTCCCTAATTACAGTGCATACCAGCAGCCTTGGTATTATGTGGTCGGCTGGTGTGAACAAGCCTTGAATCATAGTTTGGGAGGACCTCCATGGCTCAGTCACAGCAACTCTATATCTTTTAGGCTCCATTGGCGACTTTTTCATGATGTAGTTTGTCTCAGTTGTCTCAGGCTTCATCAAATCAGGCCATATTGTCATTTGGCTACAGGTGGAATCCCTTATTATTAGTTTATTCTAATATATAATATATAATATATATTAGAATATATAGCAGTGGTCTCCAAACTGTGGGATGGATGGGGCCCTTTGTTTGCATTTATCCAGCCCTTAGGACACTATCCCCCCCCCCCCATGATACAAGGTATCGTTCCTCCCACTGATACCAATGATGGGGAACTAATTCTCTGCTGATTCAAGGTACTATTCCTTCCACCAACACCAATGATGGTGCATTATTCCTTCCACCAACACCAATGTTGGGGCACTATGCCTCCCACTGATACCAATTAGGCTGTACTATTCCTCCCAGTGACACCAATGATGGTGCACTATTCCTTCCACTGATGCCAACAATGGGGCGCTATTCCCCACCAATGACACCAACTATAGTGCACTTTTCCTCCCACTGTTACCAACAATGGGGCACTATTCCTTCCAATGACACTAAAGATGTGGCTCTATTCCTCCTCCCACTGACCACCATGTCTGGGGCATTGTTTACTCCCACCGATGCTGGGACATTTTCTACTTCCATTAGCCACAGTCCAGCCACCCTAAAGTCTGAAGGACAACAAACTGGCCCTTTGTTTCGAAAGTTTGGAGACCCCTGTTATAGAAAATTGAGGGAGCATTACTTGAAATTGTTTTGAACTTTGAAAAAAATGGTGTAGCCTGGATATTTGCAACTAAAGAGATATACTGTTAGTTACCTATATAATTTTGCCAGCAGCTAAACACAACTAAAATGATTTTGTTTGGAGGCTTTTGCCTTTAGGTTGACTATTCATGGGTCAGTTAATGCTGCAAAATCAGCCACCTTAGACCTAATTCTAATTACTTAATGTTTCATCTGTCAATCTATCCGTTTCTGATAATTATGTCTTATCTTTATAAAATTTTAAATGGATAGCAAGTAACACTGGCTCAGTTGTTTTTTGACTTCATGATATTGGTATACTATGATATGCTTATTTCCACAGAGCTGCTAATAAAGTCCATGTGATACCAAAGACAGGGTACATTATACTTTAACCAGGCCATAACTTTAAACTACACACTGTAATTATCTACAGTACATTAGAATACTTAGATCCCTTTCACACTGAGGTGCTTTTCAGGAGCTTTCATGCTAAAAAAAAGCACCGGAAAAGCTCACGAAAACCTATTTCCATTAGTATCAATGAATGCTTTCACACTGGGGCAGTGTGCTGGCAGTGCGGTGAAAAAACGCCCCTCTTCATTGAAATTAATGATAAGTTCTTCAAAAGTGCCTGAAAAGCTCTTCAAAAGCACTCAGTGTTTTACTGGCAGTTTAGAAGTGCCTCAGTGTGAAAGGGGCCTTATGACAGTCGCAGTGTTAAAATGTCTCCTTGACTAAAAGCCATCATTGCTTTAATAATTACTCATAGTTGAATACTGTCACTGTTCTTACATCTTTTTTATTCGGTTTTATATTACTAGGTCCTTCCAGAGAAGCTTTCCACCAGAGTTCATCAGTAATCACTGTAACAAAAGGAAGTCATGTTATGCTGAATTGCTCTATAGATATTTCAGAACTTAACCATTATTCCTTAGTTTGGAATATTTCCAATAAAAAAGGACAACAAATAGAAAAATTAAATTTTCCACAAGTCACTCCAACACGTAATTTTGCTAATTTATCACTTTTGATTGAAAAAGCCAAAATAGTTGACAATGGAATTTACAACTGTTCTATCACGAGAACTTTACCACCTCCTTCAAAGAGTTTTTTTGGTCCTTTAATCCAGCTCCTTGTTCAAGGTAAGATAAATGTGTAAGGGGGTCCTTAGGGGGATGGTGTTAATCTCTCTTGAAGTGTTCCAAGCTTGGTCTGTCTTCTCTGTGATTGGTGGATTCCCCTAGTCAAGAGAGAGCATGTGTTGTGTGTGTTGGCTCAGTTGAGAAGAGCCTGGAGGATGAGAAGTCATGTCTATAGAGGAGTATGGCACTGATGGCTAAATTCCCCCACAGGTCATTAAGGATCTGAGGTGAGGAACAAACATCTTTGGGCCTCCATGTGAAGTAAAAGTAAAAAGGAAGCATACCTATGAAAACTTAATTATGATGTGAGACTGATGCATATGCACCTTAAAAAAACACCTGGTATTATAGGTGCTTTAGGAGTGAAAGGGGGCTGAGACATAATACACAGAGGTTGAAAGTGCAGAGATGAGTTGGACCACAGGAAAAGAAGCTGGGGCTAGAGAACATGAGGGACAGTTTGGTACAAATTATCCTACCAATATTTTGCCCAAATTATCCTACCAATATACACTATATTGGTTCAATATTGAGTTGGCCCACCCTTCGCAGCTATAACAGCTTCAACTCTTCTGGGACTGCTGTCCACAAGGTTTAGGAGTGCGTCTATGGTAATGCTTGCGCATTCTTCAAGAAGTACATTTTTGAGGTCAGGCACTGATGTTGGCTGAGAAGGCCTGGCTTGCTGTCTCCACTCTAATTCATCCCAAAGGTGTTCTATTGGTGGAGGGCGGGTAATGGTGTAGGGTTGTTTTTCAGGGGTTGAGCTTGGCCCCTTAGTTCCAGTGAAGGGCACTCTTAAGGCATCAGCATACCTAGACATTTTAGACAATTTCATGCACCCGACTTCATGGGAACAGCTTGTGGATTGGCCGCTTCCTGTTCCAACATGACTGCACACCAGTGCACAAAGCAAGGTCCATAGACATGGATGAGCGAGTTTGGGGTGGAACTTCACTGGCCTGACCTCAACCCGTTTGGGATGAATTAGAACAGAGACAGCAAGCCAGGCCTTCAAAGAAAGTTTGAAGTTTAAGTAACACTCTTTAGGTCTTTTTATAAATACGCTTAAGTTGTAATGGTGAAAAAGCTTAATATTCTTTTCTTTTTCTATTTACCTTTAGCTCCCCCGAAAATGGTTGTAAATCATGCTTTAAGTGCTAAACATGAAGTCACTGTAGTGTGCAGTCTGTTTGAATTTTATCCAGAAGATATAAGTGTAGAGTTCGAAACGACTTGTGGAAAAGTTCTAAAGCCAGTGAAAAACTCGACCTTTGTAAAAAATGTAGATGGGTCTGTTAATGCCACCTATGAGTTCTGGATGAATATTACCAGCTGTTCCAATCATCCATCAGTGACCTGTGAGGCTAATCATGTTACTGGTGTGGTCAAACATACAACTGGTCTTGCCACATATACTTGGCAAAATAACCCTACGCCCACAAGCACAGGTATGTTATGTACAATTTTTTATATTACATTTGCATCTTCCTAAATCTGAAAATGATATGCTGTAACTACATTTTCATATGATGTTTTTATCAAACTATGACTAGATGACTCGCGGTTTATAATTATGTAAAATACCTTTCTTTATTCCTGAACACTTCATTATCTCTTACTACTGATGAGTTAATGTGCCAAAATTTGATTTATCTGATTTACAAATTTAAAAAAATCTAATAATTCTCATTTTGAATTTGAATTGCAATAAAGTGAAAGATGGACTGTTAGGCTCGATTCACACCTATGCATGTTGCTTTTGAGCGTTTTTGGAGGTTTTTTTTTCATGCTTGCCGCGTTTTTGAGCCGCGTTTTTGCCGCGTTTTTGCCGCGTTTTTGCCGCGATTTGCGTTTTGCGTTTTTTTTTTTTTTTTTTTTTTTCATTTTTTTTTACAGTCTTACAAAAAAATTACAAAAAAAAAAAAAAAAAAAAAAAAAAACGGCAAAAACGCACCAAAAACGCACCAAAAACGCATCAAAAACGCTGCAAAAAAGGTGCACTTGCGTTTTTGATGCTTGTCCATTGAAAACCATAACATGCAAAACGCTGCATTTTGCATGAGAAAAAGTCCCCGACCCTTTCCAAAAACGCGGAGATACAAAAAAGCATTGATGTGAACATGTTCCATAGGAACCCATGTTAAAAAATTCCCGTGCATTTCTGCAAAATGCAAAATGCATCAAAAAACGCGCTAGTGTGAATGGGGCCTTACACTGGTCAGTTGTGGCTCTTTGGAAGGCTGCTAGGCAAGCTATCATAACCCAAATGGCCCAAACCTGTAATTTAAGGCCCCTTTTTTGTCAAATCTGATGAGGTATGTTAACGGGCACTATGTTGCACATAAGGTGTTGCATTAAGGTATGCTGGGACAAAAAATCAGACATGATGCACCACAACTTATGCAGCCTTCTATAGGGTATCGGAGAGCTGTTCTAAAATGAGTCACGCATTTGTGAAAGGGGCCATAAAGATCATGTTACCCTCAAAGTCATATGAAAGAGCCACCCCTTGACCATATATAATGGGTTTGTGAGGGGCTACCAATGTCCTTTCAGTGACATCATATCTAACAGCCCTGCAAAATGATTGACAGTGACCATTAAATATGGTCCCCAATCGACTTCAATGCATTTCAAAATTCCAATTCCACAAAATTTGATCAAATTTGGGTAAAATTTTTATTTTTCTGTGACATATGGTTACATGTTATTTTTTTGTCACATCTGCTGCATGATACCAATTGTGTGCATCTGTAGAATGCTACAACCACAAAGTAACCTTTCCATACCAAGAATGTGTAGAAGAATATATATTGACCTGAACTGATGAAGAAATTTGTTTTTTAAAAACATTTTTGGGAATATTTATTATAGCAAAAAAAAAATTGTCTTTTTTTCAAAATTGTCGCTTTTGTTGTTTCTAGCGCAAAAAATAAAAACCGCAGAAGTGATCAAATACCACCAAAAGAAAAAGCAAAATTACCAGTTAAAGAAACACAGTGCCAAATTGTAAAAAGTGCTCTGGTCAGGAAGGGGGTAAAATCTTCCGGTGCTGAAGTGGTTTTAAAGGGAAACTATGATAGATTTGGGTCAGTAGAACAAGTAGAGAAAAATCTCAGCCACCACACAAAATACAAGCTCAGCGTGTAACAGGTGATATCAGCCTTAGCCTAACTCCATCCATGACATGAAACCCCCCCCCCGGACATGTTTCTTTTAGTCAACTGACTTTTTTATCGTCACATTTGTTTATTCATTTTTAAATATAACAAAGATTGACAAATTGAGTACATGCAAGGATGGTGGTACAATATTCAATTAGCAATAAAGCTAAACATATTGATTTATGAACAGGATGAGTACATAACAATGTAAAAATGTAACTAGTAGAGCAACGAATAAATCCACAACGTTGACATCAGCAAACTGTTCAATCACACAATGCCATAGACACTGTCTGTCATCTGCCCTGTACAATAAAAACCGGGATTCATCCGTGAAGAGAACACCTCTCCAAAGTGCCAGATGCCATTGAATGTGAGTATTTCCCCACTCAAGTCGGTAACGATGACAAACTGCAGTCAGGTCAAGACCCCGTTGAGGACGACAAGCATGCAGATGAGCTTCCCTGAGACAGTTTCTGGCAGTTTGTGCAGAAATTCTTTGGTTATGCAAACCGATTGTTGCAGCAGCTGTCGGGGTGGCTGGTCTCAGACAATTTTGGAGGTGAAGATGCTGGATGTGGAGGTCCCGGGCTGGTGTGGTTACACGTGGTCTGCAGTTGTAAGGCCGTTTGGATGTACTGCCGAATTATCTGAAACGCCATTGGAGACGGCTTATGGTAGCGAAATGAGCATTCAATTCAAGGGCAACAACTCTGGTGGACATTACTGCAGCATGCCAATTGCACACTCCTTCAAAACTTGCTAACATCTGTAGCATTGTGCTGTGTGATAAAACTGCACATTTTAGAGTGGCATTTTATTGTGGCCAGCCTAAGGCACATCTGTGCAATAATCATGCTGTCCAATCAGCATCTTGATATGCCACACCTGTGAGGTGGATGGATTATCTCAGCAAAGGAGATGTGCTCATTAACACAGATTTAGAAAGATTTATGAACAATATTTGGGAGAAATAGGCCTTTTGTGTACATAGAAAAAGTCGTAGATCTTTAAGTTCAGCTCATGATAAATAGGGGCAAACACAAAAGTGTTGCGTTTATAATTTTGCAGAAGAAATAATGTGTTTATAAGTACTACACAATATTAAAAGAAGGGTGGAAAACAAAAAATAGGAGTAGATAGAGAGAAGAGGGTAGAAAAAAGGGGGGGGTGAGGTGGGGAGGGGTTTTACTACTGGTGATGCGATCCCAAATGAATAGAAAGTATAGTCAATGCAAATAGAGTAAAATTACCAAGGCAATAATAGTGTGTCATCAAAGTCTGGAGGTAAACAATGCTTAACCCAAGGAAAGCAGAGTTTCTCAAATTGACCAATTCAATCTCTTTCGATTTGCTTCCATTTTAGCATGAACAAGAGCTTTATTAGTTCTGTGTATGGTTTCAGCTAGAATTAAATATTGAGTTTCCCATGCCTTAGCAATGGTTTGTTTTTCGGCTGTTAGGAGCTGAAAAGAAGGCAACATTGATTCTGTGTGATCCCAATGGGTTTCATAGGGCTGTAGCAGGATCCGGCTGAATTTTCGGGCAATTGGGTAATCCCACCAAATATGGAGTTGAATGCCAGACTCTGAACAGCTGCAAAAACAAGCTCCAGGGTAATCATAAGCCTATTTCAATATTCTAGTGGGGACCAAATACCAACGGGTTAGCACCTTAAAGTTAGTTTCCACAGGAACATTAGAAGAAGCAGACTTGGGGGCGTGGCCGGATGTGATCGGGGCAGCACGCGTCTCTGAGGAGCTCCTGAGATCCTGATCTAATTTCTCCGATTTAGAGTGAAATTTCCTACCTTAAAGTAACACCAATCTCTGGGGGAAGGTGAGCGGACTCCGAGCATGCATTCCTCGACATCCAGAAAGTCACAGAAGCAGCTGCAGGACCAACGCCAAACACGCTCAGCGAAGGAGACGGCGAAAGACTCCGCCCCCGCCATCTTGCCTGCAAGAGAGTCTGAGAAGTGCGCCAAACACAGGACGGCAAACATGGCGCTGACCGGGAGCCCGAAGGAACCGCTTGCTGATCAGGAGGCAGTGGAAGATCAGATGCTGGCAATGGATGAGGAAGCTATAACCGGCCCAATCCTAGAAGCCATAAACCAGAGTAAGTCAGAACTCATGGGGCGCATAGATCACTTATCATCAGAGTGCACCTTGATAAGACATGACCTAGACAAGATAAGGGGCAGGCTCACCACTGTGGAGGACAGAGTCTCGGGGGTGGAAGACACTTCTCACACACAAGGCCTACATCTAGCTGAATTACAAGATCTGGTAAAATCCCTGCAATACAGGGCAGACGACGCTGAAGACCGTCAAAGGAGAAACAATATCAGGGTGGTGGGTCTGCCAGAGAGTGCTGAGGGGGAAAAGCCTACCCACTTTGCTGAGACCCTGTTCAAAAAATAGCTTTCCCTGGAGGATTTACCCCCCACCTATGTGGTGGAGAGAGCTCACAGAGTCCCTGCTGGTCTTAGACCCCCTGGTGCATACCCCAGACCTTTCCTGGTACGCTTCTTGAACTACAGAGACAGGGATATGATCCTTGCAAAATCAAGAAAAATCCCTGACTTGAAATATGAGAACACGCGCCTTATGTTGTTTCCAGATTTTTCAGCAGCCACGCAGCAGAGACGCCGCTCGTTTAATGATGTACGCAAGAGACTCAGGGAGAAAGAGGTGCAATACAGCATGCTATATCCGAGCAAACTACGAGTACAGTATAAGGGCACAGTAAAGTTCTTTGAAAATCCTATGGAGGCATGCGAATGGATGGATAAGGAACTGGTTTAAACTCCTGGAATGGTTGTTGTGATCCGATCCTCAAGTAAGAAGAGGGTTTTTTTTCTCTATCGTTTCTTAAAAGTTACGCCAGTTGGTATGGGTTAATTCTATTTTTAACCACCCAGGCCCTGCAATAATCAACATGGACACTAGTCTGAATTGTGGTTAAATGACTGCCTGGAGGTCAACTCACTCCAGCACTGATGTCACTGCTACATCCATCTTAGGAAAGTAAACAGTGGGAGAACAACACTTGACCTAGATAACCTGGATGATGTAATGAAGTCCATGGGCAGGAACACTGCTACTTACATACGGCTGGAGAAGAGGACTAAAGTTTAACAGGATATATGGTGATTGAGAAATGGGAGAAATTAATTTTACCAAAATGTGCTGTGAAAAATTACATTAGAAATAACAACAATGGCGGATAAATTAAAAATGGTCTCTTGGAATGTCAGAGGCATGAACAATAAATTTAAAAGGGCCTCAATATTCCAATACCTGAAAAAGTCTAAACCTCACATAATTCTCTTACAGGAAACGCACTTGGATGGAAATAGGATCATGTCCCTGCGCAAACCATGGATACAGAGAGCTTTACACTCAACGTATTCTACCTTTGCCAGAGGAGTATCCATTTTAATAAGCAAATCAATCTCATGTACTATTCACAGAGTCATTACTGATCCAGGGGGGAGGTTTGTGGCGGTTGTAATTGTGACAAAAATATAAGCGTAGGATAGTTTTGCCTTAACTAGATGTGGTGTGATCGTTAGAAGTAGTGTAAATGTAGATGTAGTTTAATTCTGGGTTATTAAAAATATAATATTCTATGTCAGTCATGCACATATGTTCTTTCATTAGCATTTGAAAGGGACAGAGATAGTTTTTTCTAGGATCGTAGTGACACCTAGATGCCAATAAAAGTTCCCATTAGAGTAAACATAGATTGCCACCTTCCTGAGGCTCAAAGAAACTGCTAGTCATCTTGGCTACACAGATCTGCAGGGGGCATTCACAAGGCTCTGGACAGTCTATAAGCTTTGATTAATATCAAGAGATCTAAGGAACCTATTTTATCTCTCATAAAAGCTAAAATATTAACGGCAGAGAGATGAAAATAATTCCTTTTGATCGTACACATGATGGGTTACGTGTACATGTAACTCTGTATGTTTAGCAGGTGTGGAATCCTAGAGAACCACACAAAACCGTTATATGGCGCCTGATTGCGGCAGGCAGGCAGTGATTGGTACTGTTGCGATCGGCATGATGCGCTGGTATCGGAAATCCTATCCATGACCCAGCAATCAGCGCCGTTCTGGGCCAATTTGACTCTGGTCATTTCAGAACACAAAACATTTGTGGGCTGAGACAGGAACACCCCCCCAGGGTTGATTGGCCAAGGGCTAAAGTCCAGCCCGCATCGATATTTCAATAAATTGGGTAGCCTGAGATATGGACATTGTTCTTCCACGAAGCCAGTTCGAAACTGGGGAGTTCCCACATGTTCCAGTATGCTTCTACTAACGAATAGACTTGGGTAAAGTTTATTTCTGTTTTTATCCCTTTTTATTTTCATAGCAAATTGCCAGTTGTGTGTCTTTCTGCATTTTTTGTATCTTTTTTGGTAAATCCTTTTTCTTTGTATATCTTATATGCACTGCCCACTTTCGGGATATTAAATGATAAAATTAATAAGTGACTTCTGTGTACTAAGCTAGGACTCATATCTTTGGAGAGGTTGTTGTATTTTAGTGCCTAAGTACTCGGTTTAAGTTACATGCCAATCTGTATGCAATTGCACTGTGTGTTGGCAGATTGCATGCAGATTGTAAGCTAACAGATCTGCCAGACAGAGATCTGTGTGTGTGGTGGCTCAGCAGACCAGTCTGCGGACAAACTGTTGGGTGGTGGCAGGCTATCGTTTATTGTGTGTCTGGTGTGTTGGTGTGGGGACAGTGGGAAGAGTGATTAACACCGGGGTTCAAGCTTGCAGGATAGCTGGAGGAATCCTAGAAGTGTGTAGTAATTGCTAGACTGCTCCCCAACCCTTAGAGTGCACCAGATTGTATGTATGATTCGTATCTGCCTGTGTGTGGTCAGCTAGCTGGATTGGAGTGGAGTCTCCCTCTAGTGGTGGCCAAAGGTAGTGTAGGCTGTGAAAGTACCACAGCCAGTCTTACATGCGCAGTATAAGTTCCCTCTTATTCCCTTAGTTCCTCATATACCCCGGTCACGGAACGCACGTCGCGGTTAGTTAGTCGCCGTGGGCGTGTGAATTCGTGACAGATTGGTGGCAGCGGTGGGATTTGCTTAGTACCTTAGTACATGGTTTATTCATTTAACCTATGTACTAAAGGTTGGAAGCTTGTTAGAAGCAACTGACCTACAGAAGCTCACTCAGTGCATAATTTTTGTTTTGTAGAAGACATACTTGGCTATTTGCTCCCCACCCCCTCTTGTTTTTTCTTTTCTATCTTGTATTTGGGCAAAAAACTTGGAGATGGTAACCCACGAGATGATATGCTGGTACAAGAGGCAATCCGAAGAGACCGCGATTGACCTCTGTGAGCTAAGAGGCATCAGTACAGTCGGCAAGACGAGGACCCAACTTTATGTGCGTTGATAGAGGATGACCATGAACAGTTCACCATGGCATCTAAACCCAGAGACTGTGCCATTCCAGATGACTGTGTGAGACAGCATGATTCTGTTCTCAAACCCTCTCAGCGGAAGAAATCACTACAGCAGATGAAGCAAAGAGGGAGAGAGCACAAACTGAACAGTACCCAAATCCAGCCTGGAAATGCAACATCACCTCCATCTGCATCAAGAACTACAAGAGCCAGACCTACATCTGTGGAAACCTTGAAGTGTTTTGTCTGCAACCAAGGTGGACATTACTCAAGCCTTTGTCCAAAGAGGAGGAGGCCTAGCCCACCAGCAAGTGTGAAAAGTGCTCCCCCTACTGTGTTGCTTGTTGGGGAAAATGTAGGAGACCGAGCGGATAACCTGCAGCCAGTTACCGCAAGTAACAGCGTTACAGTCGGACTCCGAGGTATGGGATCAGAGGATGTCCTAGCTCTTCCAGGATTGAGGTGCTGTGAGGATGTGATCCCAGGGGAAGCCATGTTTGTCACCGGAGGTGGAGGAGCCATCTCTGCCGTGCCTATGGCTTGTGTTTCGTTGAACCTGGACTCTGAAAGCCAAATGAAAGAAGTGGGCAGAGCAGATCCCATGTATGTAGGAGGCCATGCGGATAGCCTGCAGCTGGTTACCGCAGGTAACAGTGTTACAGTTGGACTCCAAGCTATGGGATCAGAGGATGTCCTAGCTCTTCCAGGATTGAGGAGCTGTGAGGATGTGATCCCAGGGGAAGCCATGGTTGTCACAGGAGGTAGAGGAGCCATCCCTGTCATGCTTATGGCTTGTGTTTCGTTGAACCAGGAATCTGAAAGCCAAGTGAAAGAAGTGGGCAGAGCAGATCCCACAAATGTAGGAGGCCGTGCGGATACCCTGCAGCTGGTTACCGCAGGTAATAATGTTTCAGTCGGACTCCGAGATGTCATCTGCAAAAAAAACATACTTTATGATGACATCCAGCTAATTCAATACCTTTTATGTTTGGATCAGATCTATTTAAATGGGCCAGAGGTTGAATGAGGAGTGCAAATAGGAGGGAGGAGAGAGGACACCTTTGACGGGTGCCTCTTCCAATAGGGAAAGGGTATGATTTAAAACCAGCATATTTGATAAATGCATTTGGCTTGTCGTATAAGGGTGAAATCCACTTCAAAAAATGCGGTCCAAACCCCCATTTTTGAAGAATATATTGTAAGCATTGTAAGTATGGCCATGAGACAGTGACAAATGCTTTTCTTACATCAAGCGATAAAAAACACGAAGGTAGACGTCTAGATTTAGCAACATGGGCATGAAAAAAAGCTCTACGAATATTATCACTTGCTTGGTGCAAGGGGTAAACCCAACTTGATCTTGATGAACAAGTTTGCCTATTACTTGATTCAAGAGGGTCGCAAGTATTTTAGCTAAAATTTTATAGTCAATAATAAGAAGGGAAATAGATTGGTAATTTGTCCAAGAGGTTGTATTAGATTTAGATTTGGGAAGCATGAAAATTATGGCCGTTAAGGATTCTGAACCAAAAGAGAGTCCCCTAAATAACGTATTGAAGGCCTCAGTTAGGATAGGAGATAATATATCAGAACATTTCTTGTAGTAGGAAGCAGAAAATCCATCTGGTCCAGGACTTTTATTAAGTTTTAAAGCATTAATAGCCACGATGACTTCTGTTGCAGAGGTAGAACACTCAAGTCGTTCACGGTGGGTTTGTGAGAGTGTTGGAAGGGTAATTTTTGAAAAAAGGGAATCAGCAGCAGCATGGTCAAAATTATTATTGGGCGAATATAATTCAGCAAGATTTGAGCGGAATGTGTGTATAATTTTGACAGGGTTACTTGGATATGAATCACGGTTTAGTTTGAGTCACACAGATGTTGTAGGTTTTTGCAGTGAGCGTAAGGTTTGAGCTAATAGGGTTTGTTTGCTTTGAGGTAACAAAGGTGTAGTGATTTACGTATTAATTTTTCCTGCAGTGAGAAACAGGCCGAATTCTAAACGGGCTCTATCAAGCTTTAGTACAAGGGAGGGAGAATTTTGGAATCCATCTTGACATAGATATAAGGCATTTTTTAATTTTTGGTGTAGAAGCTTACGCTTACGTTTGAGAAATGATGCTTGCCGGATAAGCTTACCTCAAATTACATGGGCTTTATGAGTGAGAGGAAATATCTGCAGAAGTGTTATTAATGAGATAGTCATTGAGAACATGTTTAATATCTAGAAAATGGGATGGAGGAGTTAGAATGGAATCATTAATGCACCAAGACGAATCCTGGGATCTCAGGATAGGGGAGGAGATGGTAGTACAAACTGTACTATGATCGGACCAAGTAAAGGGCGTAATAACTGATGATAGGATCTCTGGGGCAATGCCAACACTTAGGAAATTATGACCAATCCTAGAAAATTATTTGTGTGGATGGGAGTAATATGTAAAGCGTTTACGAGCTGGATTGAGCTCACGCCAAGAGTCTAATATGTTATGCTTAGAGATAAGTTGCTGAAATGAAAGCTTAGGGGAACAGGAGGAGGGAGAAGGGGGAGATTTATCCAAGAAGGGAAAAAGAACTTGGTTTGAGTCTCCACATAATATCACTGTACCTAACTTGTGTGAATCAATTTCATGAAAAATATGGGAAAGAAATGGTAATGGAAGTTTATTAGGAGCATAATATGATACAATAGTTACAGCAACATAAGAAATGTGCCCAATAAGAATGAGTAGCGGCCTTCAGGATCTTTAATTTCAGATGAAAGTACAAATGGGGTTGTACTGTGAATAGCTATAAGAACACCTTGTTGTTTAGTAGCTGCCAAGGCTTTTTATACCTGTGGATAAGAGGAACTGAAAAACTTATGAGTAGAGTGTTTAGTAAAATGGGTCTCCTGTAGGCAAAGAATGTGAATGTTTGCTGTGGCAAGTGAACAGAATGCTTTAGTGCGTTTTTGTGGTATATTAAGACCTTGGACATTTAGGGTTAAAATGTTTAAGGGGTCCATATTGGTAACATAAGAAGTTGCCTAATAAAAAGGTTAAGTTCTGACAGTAGGATCACATACAATTCAGTATAGGGGGTAAGGAAAAGGAAAGGCTGGAAGAAAAGGAAAGGAATGGGCTCTTGTCGAGCAGATATTACTAAGATTTGTAATAATAAAGAGAACTAATAGCTTAACAGAACGGCATACTGGGGGAGTGACAATCGGTCCACCAGAGGCCAAAGAGCTACCATCAGAAGCCCACATAATAATGGGGATCCGAGGGTAGCAAACTGGAGGCACAAAAACACCACCAAAGGGAACACTGCCAACAATAAAAAGTAATACATAAATAGAAATGATAGCATTGACCCATTGTCCCAAATAGTTCCATACCCATCAATGTGTCATGAGAAAGCATATGAAGAGGGATGGAAGGGATGGGGTATACAAGTGACAAAAAACATCACAGAAAACATTCAAAAAAAGAATAATAGCTCGAGGCTACGTAAAGAAATATAACAAACAACTTGCTGCTGTCAGCAAAAAAAGAAAATAGATCAGCAGAAAAGTAAGGAGTTAAACAATAGAAAAAAGTTTGCATCGAGTGAGCTCTAAACTGGTAAGACAAAAAAAAAAAAATTTACCAAACATCTAGTTAATTGGAAGTTAAAGATATAACAATACCTGACATCAGTCCATAGAGTCCTCAGGAGTTAGCATAGGAGAAGAAAAACTACCACGTTTTGATTGCCCCTGGCGACCTTTATTTCCTTCAGCACCAGCTGATTTTTGCAGGGAACGGGTAACCATTCAATTTTGTGCATTGCTTTGGTTGAGAAGGCATTCTAGAAGCTGAATGTTTTGTAAAGAAGATTGGAGTTCTTCAGCAGAACGGCAGACATATTTAGATCCTTGGTAAGTGAAGTGAATCGAAAATGGAAAGCCCTATTGATAAGTGATTTGATGTCGCTGTAAAAACTTGAAGAAGTGGCTTCAAAGCCAGATGCTTAGAGATGGTTAGCTGAGATAGATCAGAAAAATGTTGATAGATATGTCCCTGGAAAATCAGTGAATCTTTTGCTCTAGCTGCAGCTAGAAGTTGTTCCTTGGTACAGAAATAGTGAAATTTGGCGATATCACAAGTGGATTTCTTCAGCAGAACGGCAGACATATTTAGATCCTTGGTAAGTGAAATGAGTTGAAAATGGAAAGCCCTATTGATAAGTGATTTGATGTCACTGTAAAACTTGAAGAAGTGGCTTCAAAGCCCGATGCTTGGAGATAGTTATCTGAGATAGATCAGAAAAAGTTGATAGGTATGTCCCTGGAAAATCAGTGAATCTTTTGCTCTAGCTGCAGCTAGAAGTTGTTCCTTGGTACAGAAATAGTGAAATTTGGCAATATCACACGGTGGTCCATTAGCTTTGCAAGGTGTGAGGGCTCTATGAACCCTCTCCATCTCCATTCGTTCGACTGGTATGGAAAGCTGTAGTTCCTGAAACATGGATGGCATAGAGGTTTGCAAATCAGTGACAGATTCAGGTATTCCACGCATACAGATATTGGAACGCCGGGCCCTATTTTCTTAATCTTCTAAAGGAGATTGAAGGACTAAGTTTTCCTCTTTGAGGTTTTCAAATTCAACTGCATAAGCTTGGGTGTTATTTTCAAGTATATCAACCCTCAGTTCAAGATTTGCAGTGCGTTGGCCCAGTTCTCTGATTTCCCTAGTCAGACTGTCTGTAATATGATCTGAGGTCTGTTTAAGGGCTTTGTGAAGCATTTTTTTCAAATTGCCTCAGAACAGAAGAATGAGCAGGGTCTGTAAAAAATGTGATTTGTGAAGTTTGTATAGATGGATCTGAGTCATATTCCCCCTGTGTTGCCAAATATACCTAAGAGCACTGAGAGAATTTCACTAAGTGTGAGATGAGGGGATGCAGCTAGTGCCATTCTGACTGAAGCATGAGGCAGCACTTCTTTGTTATTTTTTGCCTTCATTTTCAAGCGAGAACTCCCAAGAACATTAAGTGGCAGGGGTTATTAGCAGACCGAGTAACAATATTTACCAGGTTAAGCTGAGCCGGGATACGGTATAATACGGCAGAAACTTCCCTTCAGAAGCAGAGCTCTAAGCTGTCATGTCTGATCAGACTTTTTTCAATAGGAGTTAGAAAAAACTGGAAAACATCTGAAATGGGATAAGAGCTCTACCTGATAGCTGGGTATAACAATACAACATAAGCATATGCAATATTTACTATTTACTTGACCATAACAAAGAATAATTAGGAATGTATACAACACCCCAATACAGTATGTTCCGGCAAGGTGCTGCTTTTAGTAGTCCCAGGCACATACAGCTCTTACAACAGTGGATGTCAAGTTATGAGCTAAAGGGGGCCTCAAATGCAGCCCCTGACATCACGTCAAACTGCAGACCTAACAGGGAAAATGAGGATCAGAGAGTGTGGACATGCTACATTTTTGTCTGGTGATATGTTATAAAAGACAAAAACGAAACTGGGAACACATTACATGAGGCTAGTAGAGATCAATGCTATTACCCTACTCCATGTTTCCACTTCAGACTGCTGAGGTCCAAGGGCCACACATCACATAAAGGGATGCAGGTTGAACACCATAGCCTTACAATCTTTTAGTGCAGACCCATCCAACAATGAATCCTCTTCTTACCACATCCTCTATTAGAGACAGTTGTTCTCAGCCAATTTAAGGTGATGCAATTCATTAAAGACATTCTACAGCTGACAGAAAAAGACAGACCGAGTGCACATAACTTTATACTATGACCACAGCAGAATTTTTCCTGCCTGGAGTTGTTCTTTAAAGAGCAGAGAGATTGCTATGTTAGGAGATATTTGTTTTCTTATAAATTGTGTTGTAATGTGGACCTAAAAAATAAAGTACTGTACAGAATGATTACAAAAACCAAAATCACATTTTGTTTAATTGGTAACATCCTCAGTGATAATGTTCCACAACCTAATTTTAGATCCTGCTGTCCAAGATGTTCAACTAATGTTGTACACAGTTGGTGGAGTCCTGTTGTCACTGCTTCTGTTTTTCTTCTTCTACAGAACTGGTAAGATGTTTTAATATTTAACTTTGCAATAAGCATTTTGTGTTAAAATGGGGGAAGCTCACCAAAACTTACAGTTATAAGTGGATTTATTTGGATTCTAGAGAAATAATCTTCCAGGAGAAATCCCGCTTTTGATATCACCTTTCATGGAGTCTTCTGTGCTGCATTTGTGGTGAGCTTCAGCATAGTGCAGCAGCATTAAACACTCATAGTCCAGAAGCAGTAACAGAACTTTATTATAAATGTAGTTCAAACCAGTACAACTACCCAGTGGGAAGTCAACCCAACTAAGTGGACTTACAGTATGTTGCAGCGAACAGTGTAGCAGCGGGTTTCTGATGCACTAACAGTGTCTCGGGGGGATGGAATGTGGTCTGGTCAGTCTGTGCCCAAACGGGGAGGTTTCCAGGAAATTAACGTGTCCCCGCTCTTTGCCTACTCATCTGGAACCTATCCCTACTGCTAATACTGTCCCTGACAGGCAGGTGACCTGACTCTACACTACCTGCATGCAAAATGCGCACCAAGCCTGGGAGCCAGGGTCTTAAATAGACTCTTCCTCTTCCAAGATGGCCACCGGAGTCACGTGGGGCAGCAGCATCTAATCTTATAGCTTCCCCAGTGATCCAGGAAACCATGGAGGAACCATGTTGCTCTTGATTTCCTCTCCCTCTGCAAATCCGATGTGGTTGAGTGCCACCTGCAGTGGAGAAAGTAGACTATACCTGCCTACACGTTCACTAGCTCTCAAACGTTTTGGAGATACCAGCTATGACATCACATACCATGTTGTTGATGAGCTTTCATACAAATTGTAAATATGAGTATAGAGTAATTTTACCTGAACGATATATACCAAAATTGAGAAAGGTCAAAACAATAGTGGTTAACAATCCAGATAGAATTGTGAAGAACTGCTAGCACCAAATATAGGATACCCTATCACAGTGACAGCGAACCTTGGCACCCCAGATGTTTTGGAATTACAATTCCCATGAAGCTCATGCACTCTGCAGTGTAGTTAAGAATGATGGGAAATGTAGTTCCAAAACATCTGGGGTGCCAAGGGTCGCCATCACTGCCCTATAATAAATCAACATATATAGACACAAAAGTGCTGCGCTACTCCCTGAGAGATCACAGACGAAATTTCACAAGTACTAAAACCATGAAACCTTAACATAAATGACAAAACATCCAAATTAATGTAAGTAACAGGAAAATATTAAACAAATAAGTAAGAGGATTGGCATTCACCCAGAAAGATCCTACAATATACATGTAGCAAACTTTTTTAATACCCCCGAAGGAGCTGCTAATAATTTTCTTCAGACTTAAGGTTACCATCCTCACAGTGTTCATCATAGGGGTACTTATCACTTGCTCAATTGAAACACTGGCTCCAACACTTAGGCCTTTTTTCCAAGTATTATTAAAGAACAAAATATGCAATAGTAAGGTAGAGGGTGAAAAGGGATTCAGGTTCCTTGGATCTTGTGGTTTGAGGTAATTTCTATATCCAGCGAATAGCACTTCCACAGCTGGATTCAACAACCACCGGATAGGTCTCTCTCACTGACCTAGCAGCCGATGTGATGCTCGAACACGGTCTCTGCCACAGACCTTGCAATCTTGAATGAACTGATTGCTGTGATTAACATGGTCTCTGCCACAGACCTTACAATCTTGAATGAACTGATTGCTGTGCTTGATCCCAGATGTGTCTCCGACTAAGTTCCCAGGCTCTTCTCAAGATACCAGCCTTATGCTCGGTCTTCTCCTGAAGAGTCCTGCCCTGGTCACTGCAATCCCTTGCTTCTTCCCGCAGGCCAGACAGCAAAGAGACCATCCTATGGACCAGTAGGCCACTAAAACTCTGAACCTTCTTTTAGTAGCTAGGCCTTGGGTCCACCAACCTCAAGGCAGAACTTTAAGCAACAGCAGTTCCCCAGGCCAGGAGGGCCATGAGGTCAGGAAGCGCCAACCACCTCCACACGGTGTCTGTTCCTTAAATACCCCCGCCTTACCCGGCGGATGAACCACTCCCACCAAAAAGCTTCTGAGCAAAGAGTATTCAATATGTTCAACCAGACTGTATTTACAACATCCACCAATGGCGACAGCACCACCCATGGTCGGATAGAAATCTGCACAGTCCAGCCAAACTGGTACAGAAACCATTAAATTTAGGTAATAATAAGCTGAGCCAAACTGTAGCTTCAACTAACTTAAATTTCAAAAGAATAGCGTCTGCTCTTCAGGAGCAGGGCGCTGCATACATTTACATACAGGATTAAGTGTTATCAATAAAATCACATGGATCAAGTCTCCTCACTATTGTGGGATTTACAGTATTTTTCAATCCCCAAAAATATGGTATTTTTAATATTGTGGTTGTTCACACCAATTTATGATTACAGTTAGCAATCTTAACTAATTTGGATCTTTTGTCATTTATATTTATGATTTCATTGTTTTTAATACTTTTGTAATTCCAACTGAACACATATGAAATCAGAGTTCCAAGTCAGATAATTGAGATAGCATTGAGATAGCATTTGTTCAACTTGGAAACTCATGTTTACTGTCTGTATGACAGCTCATAAATGCAGCATGTAACATCGCAGCTGGAAAGTTTGAAAAAGTTTTAATGCACATGATTACAGCATTATCATACCGACAGCATTTATAAACTGTAAAATGAATGAAGAACAAAAACAAAAGTGATACCCCATTTGAGCTAATGTACACTGACTTCTGACTTCTGCACTCTTTCAGATCAGTTGGTGGCTTTTTTTTTCCTGCATGGTGCTTATTGTAACTACATGGTAAAGACTATGCAGTCAAAACACACATGCATCACAAACAGATCTCAAATCCCTGTATACATTATCCCTTATTAGAGAGACAGACTGGGAATGTAGCTGTGGAGATTTTTCCGTAAGGTCACCTGTGCCTATGTGCACCACATTCAGTTTCTTGCTGCATCCTCATTGAGACTGAAAGCAAGGGAAAATCCAAAATTTTGACTTGTCACTTGAATTGGAAGGAGAAAAATTGGGGACAATTGTTCCTCACAATTGTTTCAGAGTAGATTTACCTTGAAGAGCTTTCTTCTCAATTTCTGCTATATCTACAGGACAGGAAGTAAAGGGAAATCTCTGGAATGGGACACAGGTGGAAAAAAGTTTTCGCTTTGTATATATGTAGTGCTACTCCTTTAGGGACCACTGGATTTTGGGTCCCCCTTTGTCTGTACAGCCAGGCAACATGCATTCTCAGCAGGCACACAAACTTGGTCAATAAAGAACTTTGAGGACAACTTGAGCGATTACAGACTTTTAGCAAAGATCCCAGACTGTATTCCCCCTGGCTAGCCACAAGTCCCAACTTAAATTCAGGTGCTTTAGTCTTCCCTGCAAAATGCCAGTGCATCTGGCTCCAACTGAGAATTCCCAAAGTAAGAGTGGAGCATAACAAAATCCTGTGCCTCTGAAAGCTAGCTGTATATTGCATCCAGTTGCAATCTCCCTTGTAGGCTTTAGGGGCGGTGGTGAAAAGTGTAGAGGATACTCACTCAGTCCCTTTTAATCCTGCCTGCAGCATAGATGGTGACTTCTGTCCAGGCCTCCTACTGTTCAGGTCCCACTTGCTTGCCAGGTGTCTCAACCCATCAAGATGAGACTGAAGGAGGTGAGGGCCCCTCTCTGGTTCCTTCTCCTCTCTACTCTTCTCTTTCCACAGCCACCGCACACCTTCTGTCTTGAGGCGGAGCCCCCCAGCACAGGGGTCCCCTCCAGGCCTCTGGATCCTGGATTATCTCCCCCACATAGCCAGGCTCCTGAACATTTATGGGCAGACTCTCCACCTTCTGGGCCGTCCTTATCCAGGGATTGGTAGAGCTCCCATGAATATTCAGGTTCTATCTCCATCCCTCCGCCCACTAAGTTCTGGAACTTTCTAGAAGCTCTCAGAGCATGCCAGCTGAACTGTACATGACCCCAGTTAATCCTGGCTCCACTGACTACATTGAATCTTAACTAAGTTTACCTACCCTGATTACACTATGTACAAAAGCCACTTCAGCCCCGGAAGGTTACACCTCCTTTTGTCGATATTGTGTTGCTTTAACCGACAATTGCGCTGTTGTGCGATGCTGTACCCAAACAAAATTTATGTCCTTTTTTCCCATAAATAGAGCTTTCTTTTGGTGGTAATTGTACGCCTTTTTATTTTTTTACATTCTGCTATAAAACATATCCAATATAAAAATTTAAAAAATCTAATTTCTTCATTAATTTAGACCAATGTGTATTCTGCTCCATATTTTTGGTTAAAAAAAATCCCAATAAGCGTATATTGATTGGTTTGCACAAAAGTTTTTGCATCTACAACCTATGGGATAGATTTATGGACCTTTTATTTTTTTTAGATTTTTTTTACTAGTAATGGTGGCGATCAGCGATTTTTAGCAGGACTGTGACATTGCGGTGGACAAATCTGACACTAAGTGACACTTTTTGGGGACCAGTGACACCAATACAGTGATCTGTGCTAAAATAAATGCACTGTCACTGTATAAATGACACTGGCAGGGAAGGGGTTAACATCAGGGGCGATCAAAGGGTTAAATGTGTGCCTAGGGGGTGCTTGCTAACTGTGCGGGGGATGGTTTGACTGAGGGAAGAGAGAGATCCATGTTCGAACACAAGATCTCCCTCTTCCCCACTGACAGAACTGCGATCTACGATCTGTGTGCAATAAATTAATGTGAACAATAAACCCACAAAGTGTATCTAAACCACATCAAATCATAACAATTGTGATATAAAGTCCATAGGTGCAAAAAAGATGAGAGGAATTCTGTGATAATATCCGTGAGGGTCAGAAAAGAGAGAGGAGTGACAAACACACCCTGTAAGATGATCCTCCACCACCACACATATGTGCTTACCAGATGGAAGGCACCATAAGGCACATCTCAGAATGATATCCAGGTCAGGAGGTGCAAATCTTTGCTAGATGATGCTACGGATGTAGAGCCTCCCCTCTCGGGAGGTTGATGCTCTGATGTCATCGCACTCATCTCTGAACGGGCGCTCACTTGCCGGCTTGGTGAATGCTCTTTTTAACTGCAGCTTTGGTGTGATTGGAGCTACGCTCACGGAGGGAGATCGCGTGCTGGCTATCAGGACCCATATTTACAGGCTCTACATCCGTAGCATCATCTAGCAAAGATTTGCACCGCCTGACCTGGATATCATTCTGAGATGTGCCTTATGGTGCCTGGATAACATTTTGAGATGTGCCTTATTGTGCCTATCCAGGTCAGGCGCTGCCTTCCATCTGGTAAGCACATATGTGTGGTGGTGGAGGATCATCTTACAGGGTGTGTTTGTCACTCCACTCTCTTTTCTGACCCTCACGGGTATTATCAGAGGATTCCTCTCATCTTTTTTGCACCTATGGACTTTATATTACAATTATTATGATTTGATGTGGTTTAGATACACTTTGTAGGTTTATTGTGCACATTAATTTATTGCACACAAGTCATTTTTTGGTATTTCACATACAGCGCAGTTATTTCTTTTTGTTTTTCCTTGTTGTGCTTTATCCACAGTTGAACTGCAGCTATTTTTTTGGGTTTTTTTTGATAGAGCGGGGTTTTTCTGTTTTTCTTGCGATCTACGATACTCTCTACAAGCGATCGCCGGGTTCCACTGGACCTAAATGGCTCCCGCTGTGTCCGATCACAGCAGGGGGTAGCGGGTCGCCGGGGGGGGGGGGCACGTGCGCATGTTGTTATGGCGATTTCTACCTACCTCACTTATTCGCTTAACGATATATACCATAAGTGATAAAAACCTTTTGTCTATAGATTCTAGCCAATGCATTTGCAGCTATAACCAATAAAATCAATAACAGAATAATAACGGTGCAAAAATATAAAGATCTAATTTATTTAAACTAACTATTATACAAAAAAGAAACTTGTATTAATAAGATATTACCAAATATGATGTAGCTGGTAAACCTTTAAAAGCAATGATGTTACCAATAAGATACAAAGTAAGTAATACAAAAAAGAATATTGTTACAATGGACACACAACTGCTATCAGTATAGTAAGACACTTTGTAGGACAGACAAAGTTACAGAAAAGAGAAACAAAAAATAATACTGATACATTACGCAGACTGCCTAAGCTCACACAGAGAGAGGAAATCAATGGGAGCTTTGATTTTATGTTCCCTCTCTGCTATACTGTTATACAACCTATATACTCACTACTTTACATTGTAGCAAAGTGTAAGTTCTTCAGTGTTGTCACATGAATAGATATAATAAAATATTTACAGAAATGTGAGGGGTGTACTCACTTTTGTGAGATACAGTATAATTGAAGGCACCAGCAAATGTTCTGTTTATTAGGAAACAGTAACCAGTCTTGTAAGCACAAACCAGGCCCATATCTCAATATACCATAAAATATATTAAGTACATAATATGTCTGTAAAAAAAAAAAAAAAAAAAATATATATATATATATATATATATATATATATATATATATATATATATATATATTTGACTGAGCATGGTAATTTCCTACATTCTCCCAGTAGGGAACGAATCCTGAATTAGAGAGTCCTCACAATGGTTCCCTTGAAGCACCTTGATATAATTATGAAGTTCAATATTTCCCCAGACCCGGAAGGCGTGAATAACGTACAGGTATGTTGTTTCATGTAGCCAGGCTGCCTGCCACAGTATATGTGCGGTGGGCGGTCCGGAAGCAGTTAAAGGATAATTTCACCTTTGTGAACATGTAACATGTTCAGCATCTGCCTCCTCTCCCTCCGATACTCCCTCCCTCTGACAGCAGGCCAGGGATCTTCTCCCCGCACCTACTACCACATTTGAAAAAGAGCACAGCTCCGCCTACGTGACCGTTCTCTGAATTAATAAACTACAATACCGCCAGTCTTTCCAGCTGTTATCTTGTAGTTCTCAATGAACTACTAGGGTGCAGATAAGCACTCTAGGTAGTTCACTAAGCTTCCTGCCATTCAGTAACTGCTCATATCGGAGGTACAGACTGCTACATAGACAGTATGCAGGAGCCTGATACTGCACCCACAATCTGCTGATGCCAATTGCAATGTTTTTTTTTATAGGCTCCTATAAAAAAAAAGGAATAATAAATGTACATTTTTTTACCTGGAAAAAAATGTGCATTTATTATTTTTTTTAAAAGGTGAACTTATCCTTTAAATTTTAGGTGGAATGAGAAAGCTAGAGGAGAGAGTTCTGTGCCTACTGGAAAGGGTCATGTTGGAGGGTTTGTACATATTTTTTCATAGGCAGCATAATCTATGGGAGACATTAAAGAGGAAGTAAACACAGTTTTTTTTCAGTTTTTTTTTTAAATATTATTATAGAGCTATGTATTTACATGCCTTGCACATTAAAACATAATTAAAAACTGCTCCGCAATTACCTTTTTTTAGTTTGATAAAGTAAAGTAAAGTTGTGTGGATGTCATTTCCACCCTTCCTTTGTTCCCCTGCCGAAATCTTGCACATGCGCGATCGCGTGTAATCCAAACCTCAATCTCGATCGCCGTTACTATGACAACCAAGCTACGCCATTCATAGCTGCCAATGACTTCCATAGAGGTATGGAAGTCTCTGTGATGCCCTGGTTCATTCCCCCTGAGTGATGTCTCACACAGTCACAAGGGGAGAACTAGGAAGCTGAGGAGGAAGGCACACTATCGTGAGGCTTCCATACTATGCCGTTTACAGGGAAAATGAATGATTGTGAGAAGACTGTAAAAGTAAGTGAAGTTTCACAGGCACTGATCAGTAGCCTTATTAATGTAGATTGCAATGACCTAAAGTGTAACCTGAGAGTTTACAACCACTTTAAATGGTTAGTTCATCTTCACAGAAAAAATGTAAAGCTGAATTAACACTAGACAACTTTCCCACCCCGACAGTCCCTCACCGCTATACTTACCTCTTGAGGTTGCTAAGTTGCCAGCACCCCGCACCTGCTCCAGTGGTCCGGGGGATTTGAAATCCCTGCTGTTCTTTTTCTTCTCCATCAGTGCTTCCAGGACAGACCTGATGGGTTATACTTCCTCTTTCCTGACAGACTCCATGGCAGCCAACGTGTGGGTTTAGTCCCGCCTCTACTACCCTATAGGACACTACTCCCATAAATCTTTGCTCCTCACCAGCAGCCGTGTTCTTTTTTTGTCCTCCTCCAAGGGCCTAGCTAAGATGGTCTTTCTACCTGAAGATTATTTCTCCCTGCGGTCAGATCTGGCGAGCGATTCCTATGCAAGGGTCGCAGTATTCCAATAAGCCCTAGCTACTAGCAGGGTATGGAAAGGGCATACGGAAGAGGCGCTGAAGACGGTGTAATCCTAGCCACTGGCAGGCAAACCCCACACTGGTCATACAGCCTAGCTACTAGCAGGTGACCCTTGTTGCCCAGGAATAAGTCCGGTCTGTGCTGTCTTACCTGACCCAGGTCTCGATCGCAGTAGGAGTGGTGAGTCCGTTCCGTTTTCCTTTCATGGCAGCAGTTTGTGTTAATCCTTCCCTCTGTGTTGTCTGCTTGTATTCTGTGCCTTCCCTGCACTGTCGGGTACAGTGTAATTGGCTGATATGGCGGCTGGTTCCCTCTGCGTTCCAGCCGCCGTTCACTTCCTGGTTTCGTTTTCGCGGCCGTTCTGCGCATGCGCGGATCCGGCACGAGAACGAGGCTTGGTTCGCGCACGCGCATAGCGGTAACTGCGCGTGCGCACTAGGGCCACGGCGGTGACGTCACAGGGGCGCCAGTTTAAATTCGAGGAAACAGTTTGCAGGCTTGGGAATGCTTGCAGACTGTTAGCAGTATCTCCCCTGGCTCTGACTCTGCTGTGTCAGGTGAGAGGGCTTCTGAGGACAGATCTGTGGCCTGCCCTTACAGCTTCTCTAGTTCCTAACTGGTTGCTTGTATTTTCAGCCCTGATGGATCCCTCCGGGAGCACGAACGCTTCACCGCCTGCCTCTGGCCAGCCCTCTCGCAACAGGTACTTGGTAGGGGGTTCCTTCCTGGGTGTTGCGAGGGGGGGGGTTATGGAGCATCAGTGATCTGTTTGTCTCCATTAACACAGAAGGCTTTGTTTTCTTGTCAGCCCTTCTAGGTCTACTCAGCAACCTAACTCGCACAGAAGTGGTTCATCTAGATCACAGCACCGGCATTCCTCTTCCAGATCTGGACATCACGGTTCCTCCTCAAAATCGAGACACCGTAGCCGGGAACCATCTCGCCCTTCCAAGTCTCACTCCAGTCATGCAGCCGAAGGATCCTGCTGGGGGTGTAGGGCAAAAGTTCCTATAGGCAAATCCCTCTGTGATACCTGCTATACAAAAGCAACAGGTGAAAGAGGTGGATCAGATCAGCAACTCAAGTCTCTAGTGGAGAAGATCGTGAAAGAGAATCTAAAGGAATTGAGATCTAGCCAATCCCATGTTTCTCCTGCAGAGCCTCCAGACCCACCAATGAGGGATACCCAGACTCAGGACACTTGTGAGTCCTCTCTACCCAGTCATCTGTCTGCTGTCTCCTCAGATAGTGATTCTGAGGGAGAAGACCCTTATACTGGATTTAGTTTTGACTTACTTCCTCCTCTGATTAAAGCCATAAAGGAAACTTTAAACTGGGAAGAGCCAGTAACGGCCCCTGCAAAACAGAGGAAGTTCTTCAAGCAGCTGAAGAAGGAATGTGTCAGCTTCCCCTTTTTCGCTAAATTAGGGGAAGTTATCACGGATGAGTGGGGAAAGGTAGAGAAAAAGAACTCCCTTCTCTCTAAAATACAGAGGCTTTATCCCTTCAAGGAAGAAGAGGTTAAACAATTGGAGTTGGCTCCTCTAGTAGATGCAGCTGTGATGAGACTGGTCAAGCATGTGACTCTCCCTCTGGAAGACACGGTCTCGTTCAGAGACGTCCTGGACAGACGGATAGACTCGGATTTGAAGCGAGTCTATCTCACAGCTGGTATGGCTTGTAAGCCAGCCTTGGCTCTGGCCGCCATGTCCAAGGCTATGGAGACGTGGTCAGACAGCGTGGACGAGACACTTAGAGGTGTCTCGGAGGAAGTGGCCAGGAGTTCGCCCGTCCAGGAATTAAGATTAGCCTCAGCCTTTCTGGGGGAGGCCTCAATCGACATTATCCGTTTGGTGGCTAGAGTTATGTTGTCTGCAGTTACCGCCAAGCGTGCCCTTTGGCTTCGCCCTTGGCTGGCAGATCCAGCATCAAAGCAGGTTTGGTGCCGTATTCCCTTCGATGGGTCCTCTCTTTTCGGAAATAAATTAGACAGCGCCATAACCCGTGCCACCGGGGGTAGGTCGGGGTTCCTCCCTCAGGACAGGCGATTACAAGGCCAGAGAAGATCGTTTCCAAGGAAACAGAACCAGGATCGTGCCAGGGAAGCACGTGGATACAGGCCGGACCGCGAGTTCTCCAGATCTTGGAAGGCCAGACAATCATCTTTTAAGAAGTCTGCTAAGAGTAGTGTGTCGGGTGAGAAGGAACCGACCAAGTCTTTTTGAGATGGGGCCCGCCCAGGCAGGCCAAGTGGGGGCTCGCCTCCTTCGCTTCCGGCATGTTTGGGCGGCCTCGATCCAGGACTTTTGGACCGTAAGAACGATCTCCTCAGGCCACACCTGGGTTTTCAGCAGTGCTCCCAGGCTCAGGTGCATCCCCACATCTCTTCCAGCCACAGAAGAAAAAAGAGAAATCCTTGTAGCTTACGTGAGATCTTTGTTAGATCAAGGCGCGGCCATTCCTGTCCCAGACGACCAACGTGGCATGGGGATGTATTCTCCTCTTTTCATGGTCCAGAAAAAGAACGGTGCATGGCGACCCGTCATAGATTTGACGCACCTAAACAGCTTCATCAAAAAAGAGAGGTTCAAAATGGAAACCCTGTCCACAATTCGACAGTCAGTCCAACCAGGAGACTGGCTCATTTCTATAGACCTCAAGGACGCTTATTTCCACGTTCCAGTGGCAGCAGATTTTCAACGCTTTCTCCGTTTTTCCATAGGCCAACTACACTTACAATTCACATGCCTTCCCTTCGGTCTGTCCACCTCTCCAAGAGTCTTCTCGAAGGTTTTGTTGGCCGTTGTGGCCTTACTAAGAACCAGAGGGATCCGTCTTTATCACTATCTGGACGATCTCCTCCTACTGGCCCAAGACAGAGACTGCCTCCTGAAACACAGAGATATGGTCATCTCAACTCTCCAAGAATTTGGATGGCTCCTGAACCGGGAGAAGAGCCAACTGGAGCCTTCTCAGTCTCTCGTGTTCCTCGGGGCCCTATTCAATACAGCGAGAGGTACAATTTCCTTACCCGAAGAGAAGATCACGATAGTTCGGGACAGGATTCGCCTGGCTCTCTCCTCTTCTCCGGGCCCTCCAGTTTTTGAGGGTCATAGGCACCATGGTATCCACAATACCAATGGTAAAATGGGCTCAGTGGAGGATGCGTCCTTTTCAGAAGGGATTTCTTCTTCAGTGGTCGGGCGACAAGAGTCAGCGTATCTGCATCTCTCAGACCATGAGGGGTTCCCTCCTCTGGTGGCTTCAAAAAGAAAATCTACGCAGGTGTCACTCCATCCTTCCTATCACTTGGATCACTGTGACGTCAGATGCCAGCGAGAGAGGCTGGGGTGCTCATTGCCTAGCGGAAGTGGCTCAAGGCTCCTGGGATTTCCCAGCGCGGAGACTGGTGTCGAATACTCTAGAGTTACGTGCAGCCTTCCAGGCACTGCTGGCATTTTGTCATCTGATAGCAGGGACATCTGTGTTACTCAGGCTGGACAATACGACGGCAGTAGCCTATGTAAGGAAACAAGGGGGTACCAAAAGCCTGTCTCTTCTACAGGAGGTGGAACCAATAATGGTCTGGGCCCAGAAGAATCTGACCAACCTAACGGCAACCTATGTTCCAGGAATTCTCAATGTCCAAGCGGATTTTCTTTCACGAGTCCACCTGGACAACAACGAGTGGTCTCTCCACGAGGATGTGTTCAAATGGATACTAACACTGGGGATCTCTCCAGAGGTCGATCTCTTCGCTTCTCCGTACAACAAAAAGCTAGCGAGATATTACACAAGGTTTCGGGATCCACAAGCCTACGGGATAGATGCACTGACAGAACGTTGGTGGTTCCACAGAGCATATGCCTTTCCTCCGATACCTATTATCTTCCAGTTCCTGCGGAGGCTCAGGTGGGAGGAGGTGGAGATAGTAGCCATCATTCCTTACTGGCCCAACAGGCCTTGGTTTCCTCTCCTATCACTCCTCAGCTTCCGAGAACCAGTTCTTCTACCGACCAGAACGGATCTACTCTCCCAAGGCGCGATTCTCCACCCGTGCCCAGCTCACCTACAGTTGAGGGCTTGGTTCTTGAGAGGAGTAGGTTGGAAGCATTAGGTTGCCCCATGGAGGCTATTCCTACACTTCTGAATGCAAGAAGACAAAGCACTAACAAAGTGTATGAGCGTATTTGGACAAAATTCTCGACTCATATGTCATCTAGGGCCAAGTCATGTGACACACCTGCGGTCCAGGACATTTTGAGTTTCCTCCAATCAGACCTGGATTTACCCTTGTCTGTCAGTTCACTGTGTGTACAAGTTTCAGCGATCTCCGCCTTTACTGGGGTGTCGTGGGCCAGACATGCCCTTATTCAACAATTCTTCAAAGGAGCAATCAGAATGAGGCCTCAAAGGAAACCCAGATTCCCCAAATGGGATCTTCCTCTAGTTCTTGAGTTCTTCTCACAACTCGATAAACCACTGTCTGTTAGGGAACTTACTATCAAGACTGCCTTTTTGACTGCCATCACTTCGGCCAAGAGGGTGTCCGAAATCCAATCTTTGGGGTCAAAGGAACCTTTCTTAACCTTCTTCCCGGACAGAGTGACTCTAATTTCAATGCTAGGGTCAAACCCTAAGGTCACCTCGATCTTTCATGAGAACCAAGAGATCTCACTTCCTACCTTTAGATCCGCTGGTAATCTGGAAATACATCCACTCGATGTTGGTGTCTCCTTGAAACAATATCTAGAAGTAACGGCTCCCTTCCGTCATTCGGATTATCTTTTTGTGTCGTTCTACGGGAAGAACAAGGGGCTCCGAGCCTCAGTTAGATCCATTGCTGCATGGATTGTACAGGCAATTCAATGGGCATATAGAGAGAAGGGCTTGGCTCCTCCAGAGGCGGTGACAGCACACTCGACTAGAAGTCTTTCGACCTCGTGGGCAGCTTCTCGTCACGTCGCACCTGAAGTGATTTGCAGGGCGGCTTCTTGGTCATCGATCCATACCTTCATGTCCCATTATTGTGTTGAGCCAGCGGCTCTATCCTCAGTTGATTTTGGTGTTAAAATACTGTCGGTGGACGGTGTTAAATAAATCTTTGTTTTCTGCAGCATTTTTGCCCACCCGGGTGTGTATGGCGAGTTATTTCCCACACGTTGGCTGCCATGGAGTCTGTCAGGAAAACGGAAAATTCCTATCAAAATACTTACCGTAATTTTCCTTTCCTGATGGACTCCATGGCAGCAGGAGTTCCCTCCCAAATGGCTGGAGTAGGCTAGTTATCGAACACGGCTGCTGGTGAGGAGCAAGGATTTATGGGAGTAGTGTCCTATAGGGTAGTAGAGGCGGGACTAAACCCACACGTTGGCTGCCATGGAGTCCATCAGGAAAGGAAAATTACGGTAAGTATTTTGATAGGAATTTTCCGTTTTTCTTCCCTGCAAAGTAAAAGCATAATAGTCTAGTATGCACTGTATACTAGCCCATTATGTGCAACTGACCTGAAAATGAAGCCCACAATGTCCACAATGTCCCCACTGGTGGCTGCATCCATCTTCACCCCTCTTCCTTCCGGGGCCGTGGGCTCTGTGACTGGCTGGAGTCGCGTGACGCCATTCCCGTGCGGGAGCCGCCGTTCACTGCACAAGCCCCTTAGAAACGGCGGGATCGTGCACTTTCTTCAGATGTTGGCGCAAGCGTATATGGTAAATATCTCCTAAACCATGCAGGTTTAGGAGATATTTCCAGTACCTACAGGTAAGCCTTATTATAGGCTTACCTATAGGTAAAAGTGGTGTAACTAGGTTTACAACCACTTTAAGCATTGAGAAACTTTACATGGATGTTTCGTTTAGATGAGGGATATGCAATTAGCGGACTTCCAGCTGTTGCAGAACTACAAGTCCCATGAGGCATAGCAAGACTCTGACAGCCACAAGCATGACACCCAGGGGCAGAGGCACGATGGGAGTTGTAGTTTTGCAACAGCTGGAGGTCCGCTAATTGCATATCCCTGGTTTAGATACCTGCTCTTTTTTTTTTACTCACCTTTAAGCAGTCCCCATCACATTGAACAATTTAAGAAAAAAAATTGCTGTGATTTCATTATTGTGGGCTAGGTAGTTCTGCATAAATGTATTCAGAACGGCTGTATCATAATTTGCCAGTAAAGTACCCGATTTGACCAAGTCATGTGATTTGATAAGAATCTGAAATCAAATAACTAACCAAATTTAATGAAATAACGAATCAATTTACTGTTCTTAAAAGTCTCAAAGCTCAAACTGCAGAAAAGTGTGCCCTCTAGTGATATGTTTATATACTACAACATGTGTATACATGTATAGATGATTTAGTGTTTGGTTGCTATGAAATTGAACTTTATTAGCCCCTGTTGCTTCTTGCTGAATACATATAAAATACAATGGAGAAACATTTTACTCTTGTGTTTTATCAGTAAAGACCAAAGTCAAAGAGCACAAATTTGCATCAGACAAGTTTTAAAGGAAAATGTCTGATGGTTGTAGAAGATAGAGCATTCTGCACATTGTTCTATGGTTTAATGAGTCTTGTCACCTGTGTCTATAAATGGATTGTTAAATATTTTATTTTTCCATTAATAGGAAAGAAATATTGTCCGAGCAAAAGGTACAGTATGTCTTTATTCCCCCCAGCACCACAGGCAACACTATACAACCCTTTTCAATAGGAAAGAAGAAAACTGATCTATTAAACCTGGCTTGCGATGATGGCATCAGTTTGACATCAGTCTGAGATAATTCAGAACTAAAGTGGAACCACAGATATACACCTAACTAACCTTAAAACTGTCCCCTTCCTTTCCAAACATACTAACTAACAGGGCCGCTGATAAGCCAGTACAACTGGCCCTGTTGTACCGGCCAACCCAGCAGGGGGGGGGGGGGGGGGGGGCAGGCAATCTGAGCAGAGAATGAAAGAAAAAAAAATTCTCCAGCCAGCACAAGATGGGGTCTGACCACCCGAGAGGTGAGGAGCGGCAGGCGCAGCTGTGCCAACCAGAGGCTGGGGAGGAGGAGGAGAATACTTTCTGGACGGTAAGAGGACTCAGGGCACAGGGGTTGGCTTCAGTTTAGCAGCACCGACGGCAAGTAGCCTGCATGTGTGACTTGCCCACATCTCTACTCGTGTCACTTGTGTCAGTGAGGAGAACAGCACCGTGGAAACCTCTGCAACGACATATTCGGCAACCCATCGCAGTTTGCTACGGAAGTCATATTCCGTCGCCGCCATCTTGCTACACCCCACACTTGTCCACAGTAAGAATACACTAAGAAGGAGGAAAGGGGACATGTTGTTACACCCACCGGAGTTTTGCATTTTACACGTATTTATAACAGTAAAGTGAGTTTCTATAGTGAAATACAGTACTTAGAACTCAGTCTGACTCCTTAGATGTTGCATTTTAAAAGCAGCGAACTTCTGTCAGATTAGCAAACCTGTGAGATAAGCAGGGTTGCCGCTGCTTTTAAAATTCATTCTAAGTAGTCAGACGGAGTTCTAAGTACTGTATTTCACTATATAAACTGACTTTACTGTTATAAATACGTGTAAAATGCAAAACTCTGGTGGGTGTAACAACATGTCTGCTTTCCCCCTTCTTAGTGTATCCTTACTGTGGACGAGTGCGGGGTGTAGCAAGATGGCGGCAACGGAACGTCACTTCCGTAGCAAACTGCGATGGGTCGCCGAATATGTTGTTACACCTCTCCTACACTGCAATCTACATATTTTTGCCTCCCAGCAGGATGTCTGACTGCTAATTCTTCTGAATGTAGCTGGAAGCCAATTGGTCTGCTGCTCTGTCACTCAGAGCTGCACCTGCCTCCTCCTCCATCCAGGCTGTGCAGAAAATACAATGTGCAGCCTGGAGATTTAAATGTCTGCTGGAGCAAGAGTGGTAAGAGCCAGTGGCCTCTCTTGTTATAGTTGTACACTGAACCCTGTTTACCATCAATGGTGAACATGTGTACAGAGGGGTGCACTAAGAGAACATGTGTGCAGCGATGACACATATGTACATGATGGTAAAGCAATGGAACATGTGTACTGTGATAGAACATGTGTGCAGAGGTGTACAGGGATAGAACATGTGTGCAGAGGTGTACAGGGATAGAACATGTGTGCAGAGGTGTACGGTGATAGAACAAGTGTGCAGAGGTGTACTGTGATGGAACATGTGTGCAGAGGTGTACTGTGATGGAACATGTGTGCAGAGGTGTACTGTGATGGAACATGTGTGCAGAGGTGTACTGTGATGGAACATGTGTGCAGAGGTGTACTGTGATGGAACATGTGTGCAGAGGTGTACTGTGATGGAACATGTGTGCAGAGGTGTACTGTGATGGAACATGTGTGCAGAGGTGTACAGTGATAGAACATGTGTGCAGAGGTGTACAGTGATGGAACATGTGCGCAGAGGTGTACTGTGATGGAACATGTGTGCAGAGGTGTACTGTGATGGAACATGTGTGCAGAGGTGTACTGTGATGGAACATGTGTGCAGAGGTGTACTGTGATGGAACATGTGTGCAGAGGTGTACTGTGATGGAACATGTGTGCAGAGGTGTACTGTGATGGAACATGTGTGCAGAGGTGTACTGTACTTCATATAATGGGGGGCCCCTGTGTGTCCTGAGCAGGGACAGAGTACTCATAATGGGCGACCCCCTGTCATGTCATGTGGATGGGGGAGATGTAATTGCTTATATTGAGAGACCCCTGTGTGTCCTGACTCACTGGGGAGAAGCCAGGGGTGGGGCTGAAGGAGGGACCAGGGACAGGACCAGGGGTGGGGCTGAAGGAGTGACCAGGGGTGGGGCTGAAGGGGGCCCCATCAGTTGGGCTGTAGGGGGCCCCATGATTTCTATCAGCGGCCCTGCTAACTAACCACTAAAGGACCGGAAGGATTTGCCCCCTTAATGACCAGGTAATTTTTTGCGATACGGCACTGCATCGCTTTAACTGACAATTGCGCGGTCATGCATTGTTGTACCCAAACAAAATTGATGTTTTGTATTCATGCTTTGTTTACAGTATTATAAATATACACGTGTTTTCTTTTTTTCCCCAGAGTGTGCTTCTCACTAAGACAGGAAGAAATTAATCATTTAGGTAAGTAAAAGTCAGCATCATCCCATATCTGTCATTTATTATTTGTCATGGCACAAAATAGATTATTATAAAACTTTTATATACCCAATGTCACACAAATAAAGAATGGAATACTTTAAAAGGATATATACAATATAATAAAAATAGATACTCATTTAAATTTGAACATTCAAAATTTCTGGATTTCGAATTTTCAAATTTACGAATTTACAAATACGGAAGGGGGTAAAAATGCCCATTGGGCAAGTGGTTAAATACGGAAGGTGGCCTCCTGAGGAACCACAGCTGGCTTCCAACTTAGCATGTGTGAGCTCGTGCAGCACTTTCTAAATGAGCCTGCAGCCTCCTTGGTCATGTAACATGTCCGAGGAGGCTGTGGGAGGGGAGGAGAAGGGACGGGATGGGAAAAGGGGCGTTATCCATGCCTAGACGAGGTTTACTGAAGTGAGAAAAATGAAAATTGGAAATGGGTTGCAGCTGTGATGCTTGTTCTCCACAGAGCCTGGCCTGAGCTGTCCTCTCCTTTCAGCGAATGTGCCATTGGCAGGACCTAAGAGTGTTAGCTTTGGCTTTTTCCTGAATAAACAGGCAATGTACAATCACCACATCAACCAATCAGAATTTAGGCGTAAAAGGAAATGCTATTTTAAACAAAATGAGGTTGGGCTAAGAAAACTGAAGATGTTGTAAAAGCGTAAAGGAAATTAATAATAGAACTCCGCACTCATTGCTTAAACTCATGACTTTAGCAATACTCTTCATGTGCTTCTGAAGAACAGCAGATGCAGAGCAAACCCTGTCAGGCCCCATTCACACTAGCGCGTTTTTTGATGCATTTTGCATTTTGCAGAAATGCATGGGAATTTTTTAATATGGGTTCCTATGGAACATGTTCACATCAATGCTTTTTTGTATCTCTGCGTTTTTGGAAAGGGTCGGGGACTTTTTTTCATGCAAAAAGCAGCGTTTTGCATGTAATGGATTTCAATGGACAAGCATCAAAAACGCAAGTGCACCGTTTTTGCAGCGTTTTTGCTGCGTTTTTGGTGCGTTTTTGCCGTTTTTTTTTTTATTTATTTTTTTTTATTTTTTTTTTTTATTTTTTTTTAAGACTGTAAAAAAAAAAAGAAAAAAAAAAAAAAACGCAAAACGCAAATCGCGGCAAAAACGCGGCAAAAACGCGGCAAAAACGCTACAAAAACGCTGCTCAAAAACGTGCCAAGCATGAAAAAAAAACCTCCAAAAACGCTCAAAAGCAACATGCATAGGTGTGAATCGAGCCTCAGGTCTGATTCACACCTATACATTTTTAGTGCTTTTTGCATTTTGCAGATTTGCACTACAGTCCATTTAACATGGTTTCCTATGGAACACGTTCTGTAGTGCAAATCTGCAAAATGCAAAAAGCACTAAAAATGCATAGGTGTGAATCCAGCCTAAGGCCTGCGTTTTCAGTTTTGCAGAAACACACTACAGTTCATTTAACATGGTTTCCTATGTGTCACGTTCACATCTGTGCATTTTATGGAAAGGGCCAGGGACTTTTTCTCTGTTTTTTTGGTTCCATAGACTTCAATGGATCAAAAACGTGTATTGAAATACGCAAAATGCACCTGGAATATGTAAACTGCAACCTGCATAGGTGTGAACCAAGCATAAAGTAAAATCCACAACTGTTTCTTTTCTGTTAAATGGATGAGCAGCACCCTCTAATGGTTTCATGGGATACTTTTTTTTTTTGTTTTAACCTCTTCTAAACTGCTTCTTAATATTTTGCTGCAGCTAGAGTTAAAACACCCTCAATACAAAGCAAAGGGGTCTGGGTCTCCATCAGGCTGAGTTGCCCCTTGCACAGTGCTCCAATCAACAGTGCTCCTTAGGGAGACATCCTAACATGCCCACCGCACAGTGCTCCAATCAACAGTGCTGCTCATGCCGCGTACACATGGGCGGACTTTTAGACGGACTAGGTCCGGCGGACTTTTCAACGGACTTTCGATTGAATGGACTTGCCTACACACGATCAACCAAAGTCCGACGGATTTGTACGTGATGACGTACGACCGGACTAAAATAAGGAAGTTCATAGCCAGTAGCCAATAGCTGCCCTAGCGTTGGTTTTTGTCTGTCTGACTAGCATACAGACGAGTGGACTTTTTGACCGGACTCGAGTCCGTCGGAAAGATTTTAAACATGTTTTATTTCTAGGACCGTCGGACTTTTGGGGAAAAAAGTCCGCTGGAGCCCACACACGGTCGAATTGTCCGCCGGAGTCCGGTCCGCCGAACCTAGTCCGTCGAAAAGTCCGCTCGTGTGTACGCGGCATCAGAGAGATGCCATCATTTATATGCTCCCTGCACAGAGTTCCTATTAACAGTGCTGCTCATGGACTTGCCCTATCATGCCCCTGCAGAGTGCTCCAATCAACAGTGCTACTCAGGGAGGTGCCATATCATGCCCCCTGCATGCTGCTCCTATCAACGGCACTGCTCAAAATGAATAGCACCATGATGCACTGCCCCACAGTTTACACATTGACGTGCACTATTTTACCATAAATGCAGAGTATTTTATCATGCATTATTGCTATGCATAGTGGTGTAGCCCACCTTAATGTTTTATAAAAATAGAAGGCACTATATAATCACAAAGGACAATTTAAAATAATGAAAGCAGATCTCTGGGTTCCCCCTTATAACCCCACCCTCCAGCTGATTGCTGGCATTAACAGAATAATAAAGCTAAATCTAAATGACCTTTTTACTCACCCAAGTAATATGGGTCCATATGACTTTCCTTGTGTATCCATTATATGTCTGTGTGACATGGACACTTCCTATTGATTGTCCAGAATCGGGGTCCTCTCCAGAGGAGGAGCCTGGAGCAGCGACATCAACACAAGGAGACTGTCAGGGACTGCATAACCTGGATACATCTGCAGGATTGCATCATTGGTCCCATGCACCTGCAAACAGTGCTTACGAGGGATCTGGATGGTATTGAGTGTATCTTACTTTACAAGGTGGGGAAAAGAAAAAAACATGTAAAATGGCTTATTTGCCTGGAGAAAAACTTTAACCCCTCTATGACCGCAAGACACATATGTGCGCCAGCAAAAAGGTGGGCTTTAACACCCACATATGTGTTGCTGGGTGGCCGATGTTTATGTGCTGAGAGCGTGCTCACACCACAAAGAGCAAGTTAAAGATTGATAGCCAGCAGATCGGCTTCTGATCATGTGACCACTGTGATAGTGGTCACATGATCTCTGATCCTTCCCACCCTGGGCGTTCAAAACTGTTTGAAGCAGCTCTTCAGTCATTTTCTCAACTTTCCATCTATTAAATATTCTGCCCTTGTTGTTTTAACTTTGGATAGTAAAACATTTTTTTCTGCTTTTCTGGTCATTAGCCATTGCATCATGACATCATGCACAGCTCTCTCTCTCACTCTCTGGAGAGTTTGCCAGGAAGGGAGGAGGGATGAGTCATAAGAGGGCCAATGAGAGCTGCGGTGCTGCAGGGCTGGAGGTGTACCTATGTGTGTCTGTGTAAATCCAGGAAGTGAACAGGCGGCAGCTTCAGCTGCCCACAGTTAAAATGGCTGCAGCCAAACTTAGTGGAGGGAGATTTGGCAAGTACAGAATCAGTATATATAAAATAAGATGCAAAGCTTCTGGGAAGCTTCAGAATGGCAAAGATGTTTTTATTACAAATTATGTGAGCATACTGCAGTTCCTCTTTAAAGGGACACCAAGGCGGACTGGCGGAAAGATGTTAAAATACTGAAAATAAATAGATTTGTTGTTTATCATTGAGTTTGTGCTTCTATATAACATTTTTAAGTGCATTTTTTTTTTTCAAATAAGCATTGTGTTTTTTATACAGGCGCTTCAGCAGAATCTGTACCTTCAAAAAGGAAAGAGGTAGGAATTCTGGAAAAACCGGTAGTTTGTCCTCTATGGTAGTTAGTGTGAGGGTAACACAATAGATATTATGTTACAGAGTAATTAGGAGTTTAAACATCCCCAAGAAACTGAATACAGCATGACCAGACATAAAACAAACACAAATATAAATGCAGTCCAAATAACTGCACATGATTTGCAGAGTTGGCTTGTTCAACAGGGATATACATATTTACTGCAGGTGAATCTTACTGGTGAATGTGTTTGAAAATACAGCAAATGACACCTTCAGTAAATGTTTGATGAATCTCACATTCACTGATTTATAATTATGCCCCCAAAGGTAATTGTCAGGCCCTGATTAACACATCCAACAAAGTCCAGACAGCAGATTCCTGCAGCTGGAATCATGGGTGACTGTGGACAGCTGTAGCTGGGAAAACTGTACAAACAATAGCAGGCTGACAGGCACCACAGCTGTCCCAGGCTGTCCGCCCCCATCCGCATGTGTCTGTTCATCCAGCGGTTACCTGCGTCTAGGGACAGGTGACTGATGCTGGATGCAGGCAGGTTGCTCCTGTACCCGACTATGAACAATAAAGTAGAAGTTCAGTTAAAGTGATTGTAAAGTCTCATTTTAACCAAAAAAATATATCAAACATGTTATACTTACCTGCTCTGTGCAGTGGTTTTGCTCAGAGTGGCCCCCGATCCTCCTCTTCTTGGGCCCCTCTTTTGTGATCCTGGCCCCTTTGTCCTGTTTAGTGCCCCCACAGCAAGCCGCTTGCTATGGGGTCACCCGAGCCGAGTCACAGCTCCCTGTGTCCCTCTCTCTCTCTCTCTTCTGATTGGCTGACTGACATTGATTGACAGTAGAGGGAGCCAATTGTGCCGTGCTGCTGTTTTAGCCAATGAGGAGTGGAGTCCCAGGCAGCTGAGACATTCCTGCAACATCGCTTTAAAAAAAATGGGCTCAGATAAGTATTAGGGGGGCTGAGGGGGGCTGCTGCATACAGAAGTTTTTTGTTTTGTTTTTTATCCTAATGCATAGAATTCATTAAGATAAGAAAACTTTCTGCCTTTACAATCCCTTTAACACCTAACTAACACTAAACCTTCTCGCAGCAACATTCTAAACAAATCTATCTAGCTCTGTAAAGAAATTGCTATACTTACCTGTTCTGCAGCCACTCCAGTCCGCTTCCACGCTGAGCTGTCAGCAGTGGCTTCAGAGTTTAGGCATGTGCAAGAGAGGCAGCCGACAACGGAAGCCCCATAGTAACCTTATGATTGACATCAGTTCCCAAGCATTTCCCAGCTGTTGTCGGTTCTCTCCTACACACAGCAGCCGCTGGACCGGATCGGCTTCAGAAATGGTATGTATAGCGATTTCTTCTTTACACAGCTAGATAGATTCCTTTCAGAATGTGGCTGCGAGTAGGTTCAGAATTTTGAGTGAACTTCCACTTTAAAGTATTTACATATTCTTAACAGGCTGCATAACAGATTTAAAGCAATCCATCTCTGATCTCTCTAGCCGCCTGTACTGTGAAGTATTGCATTCTCAGATATCCTTAAAAGGTCATAACACAATCTCTAAAGTGGGTTTAACAGTTTAGAAACATCTTTAGAGCTTCTACACAATGCCTATCAAGGCAAATGAGGATTTGTTTTAAAGGTTTTCACTGATTGTTCAGAATATGTAGGTAAGTTATTGTGCATAATCTGAGTGATTTAAACTGCTGTAAACAAAAGCAGTGTAAGTACCTAAATTTGAGTTGGTATCAGTGGCTTGCAGTGCCTGGCATTGAGAGAAAGAAGCAGCACGAGGAGCCAAGCATTTCATGTGCTGACAAAGAGCATGCTGATAGGATGAGAAGGCAGAGTGACTAACTCATAACTTGTGAAAAATATATATACTAAATATATACGCTCGCGTTAATGGTGTATCAAACAAAAAAAAAAAAGAAAAAATTGCAGCTGCTATACACAAAGTGCTAATCACTTGAAAAACATATAAATATAGCACTCGCAAACACAATAAGTGAAAATTTGTTAACCAAAAAGAAACTCCAAACTACAATAAGTGAAAATAAAGTCCAAATAAGGTGACTGAAGGTGCTCCAATCCAAAGTGAAGCAAATATAAGGTGCTTCAGAGAAACTCAGGTGTGCAACACCCCCTCATGTATCCCCACTCACCAGATCACAACGACCCCCAGCTTTTCAGTCTGGTGGGTCATTAAAAGCTTGATAGAGAATCCTGGGATGGCGGATAAGGTGATATGCCTTCAGGTCCGGAAATCCTTTAAAGAGTTTCTCAGCCAGAACACAGCAGGTACCCAGAAGTAAAAACAAAAGGAAACTGATAGTGAAGTACTATTAAAAAGGTTTTATTGAAAAAGGGAGTGGGTACTTACAACAAGTAAGATAAAACAAGCCTCAAAATGGAGCTGTGAGTGTAAAACGTTGTTGCTGGCGTGCGTTCAACTCTTTAAAGGATTTCTGGACCTGAAGGCATATCACCTTATCCGCCATCCCAGGATTCTCTATCAAGCTTTTGAGCTGGGGGTCGTTGTGATCTGGTGAGTGGGAATACATGAGGGGGTGTTGCACACCTGAATTTCTCTGAAGCACCTTATATTTCCTTCACTTTAGATTGGAGCACCTTCAGTCACCTTATTTGGACTTTATTTACACTTATTGTATTTTGGACTTTCTTTTTGATTAACAAATTTCCGTTATTTTTATATATTACTCATAATTTGGCTGCTTCTCCTTCACTAAGTTCAGTCATGGGTGGGTCAGTGATGGCATGAGCTCAGAAGTGGGTTGAATGATGCTGGCTGTCAGACTAAAGACATTTAGCGGCAGAAAAGAAGTACTGATAGGAAAAAAGGTTGAAAGTAAATAATGCAACAAAACCTGTTTTTTTTTAATCTTTTAACACACTGTTGTTGACAAAATTCTGCTTTAGGTTTGCCACACTAATCAATACACAGGTATGCAGACACACTGTGCAATCATTGGTGCTGACAATACACTGCAAGTATAGTAAGGGTTCATCGAGGCTGATCCCTGGATTAGTACACAGAACAAGGGCACAGTATAGTTGCAAAGTTTAATTTAGGGATTACATTAGTTAGGACCAGGGATTAGGGGTTTGGTTTACGTTTTAGAGTTAAAAGCATTGTACACTTTCAAATGTTTTTGTTGTTAACTGGATATTAGTGTAGTTATGTTCCCTATGTTTGTTTGCTATACCTTGTAAAAATGGGATTGCGTGTTGTGGCTGAAATTTGTAGTGTCATGGCTGATCTATTCCCTTATGTCCATGAATTCATTCACCTAGCTTGTCCCTATTCGCTAATGGGACAGGCAACTTCTTGTTCTGGGTCACACAGGGTCCAATCCATACCTTGCCATTTCCTCTGTTTGTATCACAAATTTTGAAGTGCTAATGTGATGAAATAAAGGGATTGAAAAGCGCTTGGAGAAATATCAGGAAGGTGTGGCTGGTGAGGATAAACACGGGGTTAACTGGATCAATACCCTTTCATGGAAGGGGTGGGTGATAAAGGGTTAAAAGTAAAGTTGAAGTCCATATATTAAGAAGTCCACAAGATGCAGAAATAGTCCTTGTATAGTGGGATCCCAGGAACACACTGTATGTGTAGGCAGCCAGCTGTCAGAGTAAGAAGCGACTCTATAAGCAAACACAAGGAGAAAACAGCAATTTGATGAAAGACTGCATGGTGAGCTAGCTGTTAATTGTTCTGCCAGTATGTGTCTGTATCAGATCTAATTACTGTCTAGCTTTCACCTACGGAGCACTAGACTGAGAAACCCAGAGATTGTGGATTGTGTAATTTCTTCACAGTAGATTCTTAGATTAAAGCCAGAGGTCACACATTAACCTGTGCAGTGCCATGCTACATGCCTAATGTTTGAACACAAACAGAAACGGCTGACAGAGGAATGTGAATATTTATAGGCTATAAGATCTGCATACAGAGCAACAAATGACACCATGAAACTACATGATCAATGCACACCTTACATGCAGGTAAAAAACACAAGGTGTGCGTTGGACGGTTTTAGAAATCCTTAACTGCATGCTTGCCATTGACGTGGAAAGGCTTTGAGCCACTGGGAGCACATAACTACTAAACACCTAGCATTTTCAAAAACAGGAGTAAATAAAAGTTGTGGAATGTTCTTATGGGCCTACCAAAATTACTTGTAAATCCTGCATTGTGAGTATGTCTGACAAATCACTTGTAGCACCCTCTACCAGAAGGTAGGTGCTAGTAAGGGTTATTTTACTAGGTTATTCAGCACAGGCAAATTTAGGCAGGCCTATGCTGCAAGCTAGGCCTGTCTGTTTTGATCTGGGGGCTGGGAGTCGTCAGAGTAGCTGTGGGCGTTATCACCTGTGCTCTAGCTCTGAGGCACCTCCCCTGTTTTCAGAGAGAAGGTTCTGGAAAAGGGGCAGGGCCTGGAACTGGAGTGGCAGGCAGCTTGTGTGTGAGCCCTGACCAGTCCCCATCCAGATTGGCAGGGGGCGGGCCTCATATATAAGCTGAGGGGATTCTCCACAGGAGAGGAGAAGTCGACTGGGTGAAGTGAGGAAGACAGCTGCAGGAGCACACCCCCATCTGGGGGGGGTGTACCGATCGCAGGAGGAGGCTCGGGGAGAGCAGTGAAGGAACATTGCCTCTACACGGTCACTGGCAATGTCTCTGTCACCACACGGTCGGTGGCAGGGAACTCCTGGAGCAGAGGGGCAGGAGAAGCTGTCGGAAGGCATGGTCCAAACAAGTTCCTCATCAAGGACTTAGGGTTGGAGGGTCGGTGAGTGTTACCACAGTGGATGGCTGGAAGTGCCAGGGAATCTGTGAGGGAACTCTGCTTCTACACGGTCATTATCAGAGTCTTTATCATGCAAACGGTGGATGGTGAGGAGTCCTGGATCAGAGAAGAGACTGTGGTGATCTGTGTCAAATCAGTGTGGCTGGAGGGCACATGGTTTGCAATTTGGGCTGGCTGGGAACAGTAGTCCATTTCTTAGAAGATAGACTTTTAACCTACTAGGCCTCCGGGGAGAGGTTCTGCAGGCCTCAGGCCTAGTAGCATTGAGTCACCGGAGCCAGTAGAGGGGCTTATTCAGAGTGAGTTCATACTACTCAATAGAAGAGGATGTGTCCCTCACACGGTGACGGATGGAGAATTCTTAGGAACGGTAGTCTGCATGGAGATGCAGAGGGAGTAACAGTCTGCAGGGAGCTGCAGGAGAATATTTCTACTTAGTCAAATATGCACATTCAATCTAGAAGCTCTAACTTTATTCAAAGTGTATTGAATTCTTTAAATATGATGGCAATGATCAATTCCATGGGCATCCCATATCCCTATCCCTAGCCAAGTTGTACCCCCCAATAAAACAACAAAAACAAAGCACGCAAAAGACTGTTCATTGTCTCTGGAAAGGATGCATGAAGTCTGGTAGTGAGATGATTTGGCGGATTGTTTGTCAGTAGTGCTAACACCATGGCTACACACTCTGATTTTTTTTTTTTTTTTTTTTTTGCAGGATGACAGCTCAGATGTTGTCTATACAATGCCAATATTCAACAAAAGAAAAACAAGGCAAATTAAAGTCAATGAGTGTGAAACTGAATATATTGTTTTAAGACGCCTGTGACCCTGGTCCATCATGGAAACTAAACCGGGAGCAAAACTTTGGTATGTCACCAGGTTCTGACTATCAATGTCAATTCTAAAAGCAGGGTTGAACATTTTAATAACACCTTATTATAAAACACTTATACTGTATACCAAGTCAGAAATAATTTTCTAACCATTTACATTTGTATGAGTTTAAACAAAAGTTCTTATTAGTTTGTTTGATTAGACCATATTGCATGTAAAAAGAAGTCTGTTGTGAAATACAGGTAACCAAACTTTTGATATGTTTTATATGGCGAAAATCACTCTCTTACTAATTAGAATAACAAGACAAGGAATTGGTCGCACACTGGAACTCCAAATTATCTCGATGTCATCTTTATTGTCAAAAAAGGGTCAGACAGATACAGGCAATGGTAGACGTTTCACAAGCGATAGCTTGCTTGTGAACAAGCAAGCTATCGCTTGTGAAACGTCTACCATTGCCTGTATCTGTCTGACCCTTTTTTGACAATAAAGATGACATCGAGATAATTTGGAGTTCCAGTGTGCGACCAATTCCTTGTCTTGTTCGTCTTCCACGGTGGTGAGCCGAGGTCTGCACCTGTGATCGATCCTGCACCTGAGTTTGCCTGGAGCGGTGTGCTTCTCTCTGTTCTTTGCTTACTAATTTGAATGTGTAATTTATGTAGTGAATAAGATTTACATATTTTGCCATCTACCTTGTACACGTGTAGCGTACATGTTTGTTGTTCATTTCACTTCACAGTTTGGGAGCCAATCGTCCATTTATATATAAATTGAATAAATAACTATAGTTTAACATACTTTGTGGTCACTAATTTCTTTTTTTTGTTTAAAATAAAAAAATTTACCCAGTAAATTTTGGTCCAGTATGTGGCATTTAGTTCGATTTACCAAAGGTGTTCAGAACTTTCACATAATAAATAATTCAATTGTGTGCATATGGAATAAATAAACATGAAACTGCCATTCACGATTGGATCATTTATTGTGCAAAGATTCTTAAAGCGGAGTTCCACCGTCAAATAATTTTTTTCCTAAATTCCTAAGTTACTATAATCTACATATACCACTCACTTGTTATTTGCAAATGACCCCCCAATGTCCAGTTTCGTTTATAAAGAAACGTATAAAATTTGTTCGTGGCGGTTGTGATCTTGCCTGTGGGCATGTGAAGCCCACAAGCAGACAACACTTCCTGGATGCGGTGATGCTGAGCTACCAGCCCGTTCCTGGGCATGTGCATTATTTACAAGTCGCAGCGCCATAAGCTTCTGATATTGCCATCACAACGGGCGGCGTCGTCAGAAGTGCCCACCCTGTTGTGATGGCAATGAAGATCAACACAAGCACGTCATCGTGTCACTTCCGGTTTTGGAATCCCGCAATGATTAGTGGCGGCTAGCTACACTGACTCCTGGGAAGATTGATTCATAGCTCCCAGGAGTCAGTGCGCTGCCCCAGCAGACACTGCACCGCCGGATCTGATGGCAATACCCCCGCATGGCTAGGACCGGAAACACCACATCAACAATCAATAACAAGGTAGGTAATCCTTTGGAAAAAAAAAATCTTTCCATTTGTCACTGCATTTTATGCCTGGTTGTGAATCAGCTTGATTTGTGAAAGAGTGTGGAACTCCGCTTTAACTTCTTCAGTATATCAGCCGCTTTATAAGGCTGACGTTTTTGTGTGAACACAAACTAGCTATTTCTAACCTTTCAATTTTATTTAATTGTAAACCCTCATCAGCCATAAATGTCTTGATTATAAATTAGGAGTAAGCCATTGATTTTGCAGCCCTTATTGATGCAGTTCACAGACCAATAGCAAACCTGCATAACATTAAAGGCTAAGTTCACTTTTTTGCTTTTTTTTCTAAAATCCAGCTCCCCTATGTACCAATATACCATTATTGTACCTATGTTGCAGACAAATACAAGGTTTCTTTGATTTTGAGAACAAGGCCTTACCTTAGCCCTTGCTATAGTTCTTAGAAAACTTCAGAGACTCCCTGGTTTACAGACAGAGACAGGGGAACCAGTAAGACACAGAAAGGAGTTTACCAGCTGACCTCATTAGCACACCTTCACCCAGGAACTAAGTTTTCACAGCACCCCCCAGCATTTCTCCATGTGGGCATTTGCCTGGCTTCCCCAGGGTCCCTTCAGCTCAGGCTGCATGCTAAACTCCCTGGGGCCACATGCAGCACATGGAACACCCCTGATATAGTGCAAGGGCCTGCCTGATTGGATACAGAATGATTTGATAGGTGGTGTGTCCTCCTATTATATCGTTTTGGAAAATCGAAAGGAGATTGTACAGAGATTGTACAATCAAATTGTATAGGAAGTGGGTGGAAGGTGGTATTGTAATGAAGGATTTGTTGTCCAGAGTGGTGAACACACCCTCTTCTGTGATGCAACATGTAAGTGAAGGTTTCTGGGAGATGACCTAACAGGAAGTGAAAGATGAGGAAGTAATGGAATCTGAAAATCCTTTCAAAAATACAAATAAACGTTTTAAACCTCCTGTGGATAAGGTACAGTAAGTGAGAAAAAAGCACGCTGGGATGGCTGGGCAAGAAATGGCATTAAAAAACACTTCTATTTATTATGAAAACTGAAATTCTGCCCGAAAAGGTGAACTTATTCTTTAAACACATGGCCTTTTTTCAGCAGGAACGCGGGGGGACGCAGTCCCGGCACCTCCAGCACTAAATGTATGTAATAACAAGGGGTGTGAAGTGTGCTGGAGGGTCTATTGTTGCTGGCTGCTGGAGGGTCTATTGATGCTGGCTGTTGGGAGATCTGTTGTTGCTGCTTGGGGGAGGGGGGGTTCTAATGTTGCTGGGGTGGATCTTTTGTTGCTGGGTGTGGTATTTTGTTGTGCTCTATTGTTACTGTGTGGAGGATCTATTGTTGTGTGTGGGATCTATTGTTGCTGGGGTGGGATCTTTTGTTGTGTGTTGGATCTATTGTTGCTGGGGGTCTATTGTTGCTGGCTGCTGGCTGCAGATCTATTTGACTGCTTTTCTTGTAATCATTAACATATTCCATACAAATTATTTAGTACCACAAAATCATATTTGATTCTGTATTTTCTAAAAGGGCCAGTACTGGGAGTGGGGTAGGGGGTGGAACCAAGGAACGGTGCTCAGAGTTGGGTAGGGGGTGGAGACAAGAGACAATGCTCAGAGGTGGGTAGGGGGTGGAGACAAGGGACGATGCGCAGAGGTGGGTAGGGGTGGAGACAAGGGACGATGCTCAGAGGTGGGTAGGGGGTGGAGACAAGGGACGATGCTCAGAGGTGGGTAGGGGGTGGAGACAAGGGGTGACTCAGAAGGAGGGAGTTTCTGCACCTATTCTCTGAGAAAAAAACGCCCTGTTTAAATATATTTATCAACAATTTTATTCTGCTAAGAATGGAGCAGAACATTAGATAATATAGGCTAATATTTGCTTATTTAATTTTTTTTTTACATCAATGCCTATGCATTCTGGAGGATAACTCATGTATCCCTGACAAAATTCTTAGAGCAACATCAGAATAATTTTTCATAGTAAGAAGTTATGCACATTCTTCAAAAACTTATGATACAAGCAAGTCTGAATAACATTATTTCTGGCTATTTTATGTGTGTGCTATTTATATTCAGTTACTCCTTTTTCTTTTTGTTTCCATAGGCATGCTTTGAGCTTCCAGGGAAAACTCGAGACAGCCTTCGTCTCTGGGACCTGAAGCCCCCCTATCAGATGAATGTTTCCAGCATGGCTCAGAGTCTGACCACTTTCTTCTCTTTATAATGGGGAACTCAGACTGGGCTGTGACTGGATTGTAAATTATGTTCAAATAAAAGGTTCACTCCAGTGCTTTTTCAAGAGTTTAACCATCAAACCAAAGAAGCTTCTCTTTCAGGCAAGCAGATGCCGCCATTCATTATAACCGCGTCACCATATCTCTCTTCACATGGCAAAGCTTAGCAATGTGACAGCTACCTAAAATAATTATCGTTATGTTTTACTGCTGTGTTGTTTCAATACAAATAATCATAATTTTAAAGCTTGAGTCTTGAAGTCAGGCAAAGATAAGCTTGATCATTTTAGTTCCACTTGAATGAGTATTATATTCTGCAAGCACTTACAAAACATTAAAGCTGAAGTTTAGGCATGAGTTTTAGTGCTTAGTAACATTGGTCCAGCTCTAAATGGACAAAATGGAGATTGTGACATCAACACTTTGTCACTTCATCTTGTCCAATCAGAGAACTCCCTGTATCGATTGAATGAAATACAAGTTGTTCTCTGATTGCCAGCACTGCCAGCAGTGCAAATGGATCCCAAAAATCAGGGATATGGTCATATCAGATTAAAAACAAATACAACTATTAGACACTTAAAAAGGTTATAGTAGACAAGGTTAGGGGAGATTTAGGTTATCCTTGACCAAAATTTTCAGGTTTTAAAATGAGTCTTTACTAAAGCTTTAGGCTATCCATATATTACAGTGAGGGAAAAAAAGTATTTGTTCCCCTGCTGATTTTGTACGTTTGCCCACTGACAAAGAAATGATCAGTCTATAGTTTTAATGGTAAGTTTATTTTAACAGTGAGAGATAGAAAAACAACAAAAATATCCTGAAAAACACATATCAAAAAAGTTATAAATTGATTTGCATTTTAATGAGTGAAATAAGTACTTGATCCCCTATAAATCAGCAAGATTTCTGTCTCCCAGGTGTCTTCTATACAGGCAACGAGCTGAGATTAGGAGCACGCTCTTAAAGGGAGTGCTCCTAATCTCAGCTTGTTGCCTGTATAAAAGACACCTGTCCACAGAAGCAATTAATCAATCAGATTCCAATCTCTCCACCATGGCCAAGACCAAAGAGCTGTCCAGGGATGTCAGGGACTGTAGAGATTGTAGACTTACACAAGGCTGGAACTGGCTACAAGACCATCGCCAAGCAGCTTGGTGAGAGGGATTATTTACAAATGGGAGAAACACAAAATCTTGCAAGATCTCACCTTGTGGAGTTTCAGAGATCATGAGAACAGTGAGGAATCAGCCCAGAACTACACAGGAGAATCTTGTCAATTATTTCAAGGCAGCTGGGACCATAGTCACCAAGAAAACCATTGGTAACACACTATGCCGTGAAGGACTGAAATCCTGCAGCATCCGCAAGGTCCCCCTGCTCAAGAAAGCACATGTACAGGCCCGTCTGAAGTTTGCTAATGAACAGCTAAGTGATTCAGAGGAGAACTGGTGAAAGTGTTGTGGTCAGATGAGACCAAAACTGAGCTCTTTGGCATCAACTCAACTCACCGTGTTTGGAGGAGGAGGAATGCTGCCTATGACCCCAAGAACACCATCCTCAATGTCAAACATGGAGGTGGAAACAATATGCTTTGGGGGTGTTTTTCTGCTAAGGGAACAGGATAACTTCACCGCATTAAAGGGGCGATGGTCTCCAGACCTTAATTACATAGAAAATATGTGGAGGGAGCTGAAGGTTCGACTTACCAAATATCAGCCTCAAAACCTTAATGACTTGGAGAGGATTTGCAAAGAGGAGTGGAACAAAATCCCTTCTGAGATGTGTGCAAATCTGGTGGCCAACTACAAGAAATGTCTGACCTCTGTGATTGCCAACAAGAGTTTTGCCACCAAGTACTAAGTCATGTTTTGCGAGGGGCTCAAATACTTCTTTCACTCATTAAAATGCAAACCAATTTATAACGTTTTTAAAAATGCATTTTTCTGGATATTTTGTTGTTATTCTGTCTTTCACTGTTAAAATAAACCAACCATTAAAATTATAGGCTGATCAATTCTTTGTCAGTGGGCAAACGAAACGTACAAAATCAGCAAGGGATCAAATACTTTTTTTCCTCACTGTATAACATTTTCTTATTAAATTTCCTTTAGATGTACCTTTAACTATGTAGTGCAAGTGCCTGTCTGATTGCATACAAATTAAAAAAGTTTAGGTTTGACCTCATATTGTATGGTTTTGGTAAATCTAAAGGAAAATTGTACAAGAGAATTGTATGGCCACTGTAACTCTGGCCTTGTTTAAAAGAGGTTCAAGCACTTTGTCTGATGGCTATCAGGTGACATTATCTTTGCCTGATTTTCATACATTCAAGAAAGACTTTTTGGAGTGTCCTGTGTGCATGGAGCTTCATACTTTATCTGTTTCCAAAAGGAAAAGTTTAAAAACTAAATGGATTAAGTTACAGTATTTAGACTTTGCAACTCTGTAATACATCCAGCATAATTCCTCAAAGCCAAATTCTTGAAATGCTTTCTCAACTGTTTCTTTGTTAACGGGGTGTGACTGTTGAATGTTAGTTACATTTTTCTATTGCATTTCTTATCTGTCATTCTTTGAATATAAAGTGGTTAAAAGTGAAATGACTGTGTGTAGTGCAGTAACTTCTAGTAACCAAATTTCACTGTGAGCTAATCTGAATAAACTGAAACCTATTATCTAACTCACTGTGCTGACAGTCAAAGTCTACACAAACCCCCAGAAGCATCTACCAGGAGATTGCGTAATACTGTTCATGGTGCAGTTGTGTATTCATATTTAAGTGACTGATCTGAACATAATGACAGTAATACCTGATGACACAGTGGGTCTCATAATTAGGCTAAGAGCAACCAACTTCTGTTATTTTAAAATTGTTTGTAAGAAATAATTATGAGGAATCTGTTTGCTGAGGGCATCAGTGACAGCATTAATGACAGTTTTCAGTTAGATTATCTCCCAGAAACTCAATTTTCCTAAGTTATCATTCAAAAAGATGGGCAGAATTCAGCTCCAAAAACCTTAACGTGATATGGTACCAACATCCCTAAAATTTATGAAAGACAACAAATGGGGATAGGGGACTTTTAAGGTACATTTTGTATGAAGAGTAAATATACTAGAATCTAAACATTGTAATTGTTTATTCCAAGAAATTCATAAAAAGTAGAGAATACAGTATAGAACACAGTCATAGGTACATACATATTTGCCTATTGATGACAGCAAAACAAACTGTAGTCACATACAAATAAATAAATATTACCTCCACAACTTTCAACATGTTTTGCCGATGTGGCTTCATCAGGAAAGGGACGTGACACTTTATTTGGTAACCATAAAAACATAAATTTTTCTCAGCTTTAGGTGTAAAGAAAGAAAAGAAAAAATATATAGAGTTAATAAGTAACATCTTTATTTTGCATATTGTAAACCAGCAGACATATGACTATGAAAAAAAAAAAAAATAACCCACAAGAGCCCACCCCAACCCCCCCAGGAAGAAAGAAATCTCCCGTACCTTAAGGGGCATAAGAGTGTGCTCAAATGGTGTTTCTCCCAGGCAGATTAGCATTGCTTGATTTCTTTCCTCCTGGGGGGTTGGGGTGGGCTCTTGTGGGTTATTTATTTATTTATTTTTCATAGTCATATGTGTGCTGGTTTACAACATGCAAAATAAAAATGTTACTTATTAACTCTATATATTTTTTCTTTTCTTTCTTTACACCTAAAGCTGAGAAAAATGTATGTTTTTATGGTTAACAAATAAAGTGTCACGTCCCTTTCCTGATGAGGCCACATCGGCGAAACATGTCGAAAGTTGTGGACGTAATATTTATTTATTTGTATGTGACTACAGTTTGTTTCGCTGTCATCAATAGGCAAATGTGTACGTACCCATGACTGTGTTCTATATTGTATTCTCTACTTTTTATGCATTTCTTGGAATAAACAATTTAAATTTTTAGATTCTAGTATATTTACTCTTCATACAAAATGTACCTTAAAAGTCCCCTATCCCCATTTGTTGTCTTTCATAAGTTATCATTCAGTTCTTTCATGCTGTTGGCTAACTGGGTACCGAGTCCTGAAGCCCGCTCTCTCTCCCCATATAAGCACTTGATATACCAAGCAACAGGCTGCACACTGATGATGTCACTTAATCCAACGGAGTTTATTCAGCAAAATAAACAGTAAACACTGCGCACTTCCACCTTAGGGCTGGCTTAGAGAATTTTTTGATTTGTGATGGTACATTTAGAACTTCAAAGGTGTTTACATATGTAGCCTTACATGTGTCATGTGGGGGTGAGGCTGATATGTAATAATCAAAAAATCTCTGTATGCCTCTGTAAAGTTTTAAATGGTTTTAAAACCTCCTCTGTGCAGCAGCCCCCCAGTTACCTAATACATACCTGAGCCCCATCTCGATCCAGCAATGTGACCTCTTCGGGTAATTTACCTCCTCATTGGCTGAGATATGTCAATATCAGCCAGTGAGCCAATGTGGAGTGAGGGGAGGCAGGGACGAGCCGCGGCTCTGTGTGTGAATGGACACGCAGGGTTGTGGCTCAAGAATGAGCCTGCTTGTCTGCTCCCATTACAAGTTGTTTGCTCTGGGGGCACTTGGCAGGAGAGAGGGGCCAAGAGTGCCGGCAAGGGACCCAAAAAGAGGAGGATCAGGGCTGTTCTGTGCAAAACCACTTCACAGCGCTGGTAAGTATAACATGTTATTTCATGAAAAAAAGAAATACAAAAAAAAAGAAAGCCTTAAATATCAATAATTGTAACCATATATAATACACCTTTACCCTTGGATGCCCCTATCTTCAGGACTAAGTCTGGATGGGTGAAATGCATTTAAGGGGCTGCCCTAAGGTGGTAGTGTGCACTGTGGAGATTGTGATGTCACCACCCTGTCTCCTCCAATCAGAAAATGTTTTGCATTCAGTGAGAAACTGTGAAGTGTTCTCTGAATGGTGCCCATGCTGAGCACAGGACCCAGAAGCCACCACTACAGTGATTTCCAGCTTCCACAGGGATCAATTAGGTATGGTATATGCATAATTACATTGGTTCAAGCTTGACCAATGAAACCATGCAAAAATAGCCATACCTGAAAGTCAGCTCTAAATAAAGCTTGACTATACATCTCTGAGTATATTTATTTTCCCCATCTTGGTTTTTGGAATAAAATACAACAACCTTGGGACGGGGCAGGGCACTTTGAAAATAGAAAGGGAGTAAGGGGGGCAAAGAGATGCTAGGTCTAAAGGACCACATGTAAAGAGAAATATAGCCAATGCTCTTTTGGCTTTACTTCTATAAATCACAGGAGTGCAGTTCGTCCTGCACTCCTGTGACCTATGATCTGCCAGGCCAGGCTCGGGAAAGACTTATAGTCAGGATCCACCCAGATGCCTGGACCAGCAGCCGGCTCAGCTTTTCAGCATGCTGCAGAGAGCCTGAACCAGATCCACCCAGATGCCTGGACCAGCAGCTGGCTCAGCTTTTCAGCATGCTGCAGAGAGCCTGAGCCAGTCCCTCTCGCCCCCTCCACAGCCCAGCAATCCAGTGAGCGCTGGAGGGGCAGAGCAGAGAGACAGTGACTGCAGTCACTGCCCTCTGCCCAGAGTGAAGTGGGAGAACTGAGCAATCAGTGAAGTTTGATCGCTCAGTTCCCAGGGTAGAGCCGGCAGGAGACAGATCCAGATAGGATTGGTGCTGTTGCCATCTAGATGAGTAATATATATATATTTTTTTTTCTGCATTCCCGCACTTCTGTTTTAAGGCAAGGTTTGTCAAGGAAAAACATAGGAACAATGTTCCTATGTTCCTAAGGTTACTATGGGTATTTGATTGGTAGCCAAGCAATGCTCAAGTAGTGCATTGCCTAATAGTCTACCTGTGTACTATCAAGAACAGTTTATATGAATTATGTTCCAGGTGAGGGCACGAGGATACCCGAGGAGGTAAAATGCAGCCCAAGTGTTGTAAAATTTCTCATATTGATTTAATATGACACAGCAGGACTCCTGTATAAAGGAGGCAAGGGACAAATAATGCATCAAGTATAACATTTTAGCCTTCTAAGAATCTGTAAAAGTGAAGTCCAATTCTGACTCCCATTCTCTAAAGAAGTATAGGCCCTCCTTCTGATGTGCACGTAGAATCAATTTATATGAATGGGACAAGCGGCCATTATGTATAATCCCCCTTACAATAAGGGATTTAGAAGGTGACATAAAATTGTGGAGTTTAATATTTTCACATTTGCATGACATAATTTGTTTAGGGGGGACACTTGGAACAGAGAGTCATAGTTGAGAGGTCTCTTAAGGGTCTGACCATTACCATGTTATCAATGCCATTTCCCAGCTCCTGAGTGTGCAAATAATACCTACCTGTGCGATACCTACCTGCTGGCTCACCCCATTAATGAGCACACCCTTACTGGTCACTGGGTGCTCTTGTTGACAGAAGGAAGATGGCTGGGTTTGGTTTAGATTCAGGCAGCTGACTTTTCACCTGGTCAGCAAAGTCGAATCTCAATAACAAAGTGAAACTAGGATTAGCAGGATGAACAACATTTTTTTTTTTTTTGGCACCCAACGGTGACAGCAAACATTTTGTGTCTGTTTTAAGCAGGATTTTATCTTTTAAAGCTGGGTGACAGGTTTCTTTAAAGGAGAATAACAGCCAAAGCTCATTTGGCTGTACTTCTCCCGTGGATCCCAGGTGTGCAGTTCATTCTGCATTCCTATAATCCGTTTTCAGCAGACAGTGGGCTGAAGCTCACTATCGGTTAATGTCACAGAGCCGGTCCAGGCTGGGGAAAGAACGGGACTCGCCCACATGCCTGGACTGGCACCTGGCTCAGCCTCCCAGCGAGCCTCTGAGTGCCTGAGCTGGATGCCCCTCTCCCTCCACAGCCCAGCGCTCCAGTGAGTGCAGGAGGGGGGGCAGAGTGGAGAGCCAGTGAATGACAGTCACCAGCTCTCTACTCAGGGAGCTATGAGAACCAAGTGGTCGGCGGTGTTTGATTGCTCAGTTCTCAGTGTTAGAGCCGGCAGGGGAAAGATGCAGCATCGGACCGATGCTGCAGCCACCTAGGTAAGTATGATTAAAACAAAAAGCCATTCCCATACTTCTCTTTTAGATCCAAATTCTGGGCAACTAAAAAAGTATCCCTAGCAGTGGAGTTGCACCTGCATTGCAAGGGTTAATAGCTCGTTTCACCTAGGGAAGAGGAGAAACTGTTTTACTTACCTGATCCTCCGCTCCACCTGGCAGATAACGTGCCCCCATGCTCCAGCGGTGGCATGTCCCTCGGCATGATCACATTCAAAGTTCAGCTGTGGACCCTGCTTTGGTCTTCATATTGCTGTTAAACTGGAAAAAAAAATTCTTGGCAGTCAGATCAGATCATTTCTGGCAGGTTCCTCATCTGTACATTCCGCTTTTCTGCATTAGAAAAATGACTCACACCTGAAAAAAGGTCAACTTTTATTGGCATGCCTTCACAATTTTAGGTGGATGAAATTTCAGCGCACTCCTATGGCAGCACTGTATCATGGATGAGAACATGATGGAGGATAATTAAGTGTCAGTTCTATGTACTATTCTCTATCCACTGAATTCAGTCCTTAATCAGAGATTGTAATATTCTATTGGCTAGATTCAAGTGTGAATACAAAATCATGTGCATTATAAATGTAAAACAATGCACAATTGATAGACATACAGTATGCAATATAGAAAAGGTTCAGGGAGTTCACAGCCATTTTAGTACCTATGACATGCCATCAAGACTACTTAAAGTAGAAGTTTGTAGTTTAAAAAAAAAATACATATTTACCTCTATGCTACAGCATTGCTGTGATGCTGCTATCCCATGTCGGCTCTAACCCCGAGAGAACATGACGCATGGATGCTCAGTTCTTGGTCTGCTTGGAGCAGAGAGCAGTGACTGTTAGTCACCGGCTCACCCCTTCTTCTCTGCTTCTCCAGCACTCTGAAGCACCGGGCAGGGAAGGGGGTGGGCACAGCTGGCTCCAGCTCTCAGAGCAAGCTGGTGAAACTAGCTGTCAATCAGGAAGCTGGGTGGATCCCGACAATATTGTCAGGACTTTTCCAGAGCCTAGACAGGTTCTGCCATGTCAGCCGTGATATCAGCCGATTCAGGGTCATAGACCTAGAGACCTAAAAACAGGTCTATATTGGAGCAAGAAAGGCTCTCGCCATGTGTCCAGAAACATCTGAGTAGTAAGAGACATATCTGCAGCAGCCTTCCAACAGGTTACAGGAGCATCTACAGACAAAAGACTAAACACTGCAAATACTACAGATGGAAGGACATATTTCCTGGTGCAAAGAACAGATCAATACAGGGGCATGCTCTGGGCCTATCTAGTGAGTTATTACCACAGGGGAGTTTTCACATGCGATGTGGGGACGGGATCCATGATTGGACATATACCCTATACGAACGCTATTGATGGACTTGTGATTTTATCGGTTTGGACAGTTGATTATGCACTTTATGACAATTTTTAAGTGTGGAACAATTTGCAGCCCTGCTAATGTTATAGCTGGACTGTAGCATATCTTCGATTACTTGTTTTATTGATAATGGCTGCTATCACTACTCATATTAAGTAACATATGTAATATTGGTCTATGAGCACTGGGAGAGGGGGATTATTAACCTATTGTTTTTTGACAACTTCCTTTGCTTTTGAAACTATGGTATATATATTTGAAAATTGATCAGTCCTGCTGTACTGACTGCCTGTCTCAATTCTTGGGGCCCAAAAATTCCAGGACAGTACAAATACCCCCAAAATAACCCCTTTTTGGAAAATAGACACTGCAAGGTATTTAAGAGGTAAGAGGTATGATGAGTTTTTTAAAGTTGTAATTTTAAATAATTTTTTTTTTCTTCACTTTTTTTTTTTTTACATACTGTCACAAAAGCAGTACAGGGTCACCAAGTGATTGTTGTGGGGTGATTAGGGACACTGACTAGTGACAATATGTAAAAAAAAAAAAAAAAAAAGTTACTGTGACTAGAGCGCTACAGTGTCACCATAGTGACAATATACTGCTCTGGGGAAGAGATCAGGATTTTTTTTTTCACTATGGTTGCTTATTACAGTGATAAACTGATCAATGTTATAATGTTGTCAAGCAATCATTTTTATTAATGTGCCACTGTGTACTATGGTGATAGTTATGATTGACCACAGCTACCATCTGGTACAAATCCACTGTGATTGGCCCCTGCACCATATGATCACTGTGGCCAATCACAGAGATCATAACAGTACACAATAAATGGCTATCAATTGTAAGCCATTATGTGCAACTGACATGTAATCACTGTTGATTGAATCACTGATTGGTTACAGCAACCACATAGTACCAGGACCGGCCCGGTACAGCTATGACATCATATGACATCTTCCTGGAATAACAGTGCTCCCGCTCTACCGTATTTTTAGAATAGGCCAGGTGGGAGATGATTAAAAGAGAAGTATGACCAAAGCTTTTTTGGCCCTATTTCTCTTGTGGGTCAGAGGAGTACATTTACTTTTGTTGACTTTTGTGACCCAGAGACAGCCTGTAGCAGGCTATAGCCTGCTATCAGCTGACAGGTCAAAGCCACACCAGGCTCTGGAAGGATCCTGACAGTATTGTCGGGATTCACCCCACTGTCTAATTGACAGGCAGCTCTGCCTTCTGACCACCAGGCATGACCTCACCCCCATCTACCCTGGCGCTCCTGTGAGCACTGGGGTAGCAAAGTGGAAAGCAATGACTAACATTTCATACTTCTCCTTTAAGAAGGAATTAAACTCTTTATTACTGACCTACCATGCCTTGTTCTGCACTGTGTTTCTGTATAGAGGCAGCCATTTTGAAAAATGTCAGAGCTTTCAGCAAGAACAGCCAGTGAACAGCACAATAGTGACATACAGTAACTAAATCTCACTCTAAATCTAGCAAGTCTAAGCAATCAGAGTCAATAGTGTCCTTAAATAGAACTAAAGGCAAAACTTTTTGTTTCATTTTGGATAGAGTAAGGGAGAGTTATAACCTCTGTCAGGTTTTTTTTTGCAATCTGTGTCCCATTGGGTAGCTTTTTCTTCACTCCCTGTCCCATAGCCAAACAGGAAGCAGAGGTAGCCTTATCCGTGTCAAGTGTGGTTCAACCAGAGCTTTCTGGATTTGGCCCTGGTCAGCCTGATTGAATTAGCTGGGCTTTGAGCCATTCAGTCAAATGAAGGCTTCTCCCTTGTAACACGGCAGGGACCCCTTTCTTCTTTGCTGTCACAATGTATGTGTGGGTTGTATCTATTTTCCTTTAAATCGAGAATGAACACACAATGACCTGGAACCAGCAATACTACCATCTGCTTCACTTGTTCTTCAGTCCAGATTCCCCCTGGAACATCAAGCACCACACAAAAGTCTGGTTGCCCCTCCTTTCCCAGCACCATTCAGTGACAGTTGTAGGCTTCAATTCACCTTCTTCTGGCTCACAGCATATCAAGCTGCCGTGATGAGCCCTCACATGTATTGCTACCTACCCCTGCAGAACCCGCTGGTAATTGGGCCTATTTCCCCACTCACAGCATGCCCAGCCAGGCAAACAGCATTTTTGGCATTCTTCCACTGGATCAAGAATCAGTCTATGAGTTTCTTTTTAGGGTTTGTATTGAACAGGAACTTGGATAGGGATGGGGACCATGGGATACCCCAATCTGTAGAACTGGAGTACTGCTAGATTTAAGGTTGTTGTGTACAAATTGCAATCTGTATTGCACAGCTTTGGGCTACAGTGTACTTTTTCCTGGGTTTTTAGTATAACCGCTGCCTCTCTTGCACAGCTTCTGGCTGCACTAAGCACTTTAATGCCGCGTACACACGGTCGAAGCTTGTTGTCGGAAATTCCGACCGTGTGTAGGCTCCATCGGACATTTTCCTTCGGAATTTCCGACAAACAAAATTTGAGATCTGGATCTCAAATTTTCCGACAACAAAATCCGCTGTCGGAATTCCGATTGTGTGTACACAATTCCGACGCACAAAATTCCACACATGCTCGGAATCAAGCAGAAGAGCCGCACTGGCTATTGAACTTCATTTTTCTCGGCTCGTCATATGTGTTGTACGTCACCGCGTTCTTGACGTTCGGAATTTCCGACAACATTTGTGTGACCGTGTATATGCAAGACAAGTTTGAGCCAACATCCGAAAGAAAAAAAACATGGATTTTGTTGTCGGAATGTACGATCGTGTGTATGCGGCATAACAGTATGGCATGCTCCTGGTTGTCTCATGAACTGTCTTGTAAGACGAATCACCTCAGTTACTTCTCCACTGTAGCAGGAGCAAGTATTCACTCAGTCCCAGAATGGTGAAGCTTCCTCACTTTTGTCCTCCTGGCACTTATCCAGACCCAGGCTCTAGCTCTCTGTTAGGACACGCACGTAAGCCTAGCTGAAACCGTGATGTCTTCCAAAAATAAGGACTTCTGAGACTTCTCCTCTGTCTCTCTGCCCCAAAGGTAGAGCCCCCAGCAATGCCAGTCTGTACCCCCTTTGGGCAATTTCTCAATTTCTCATATTGAGCATTACCACCAGAAGTGAAATACATTTCCAAATGTTGTAGTTGTTACCAGAACAGGAATAGAGGGGAAATCTTCCAATGAGGACACTAGTTCTGGCACTCATTCCAAGATGAAAAAAATATATTGCCTTTAGTTCTGTTTTAACTTTTAGCTGGTATGTGTGGGGTGATGGGGACTTAAAGACCCATTTCACACTGAGCCAATTTACAGGCGTGTTTGCACTAAAAATGGCGCCTGTAAAATTCCTCTTCTGCAGCCCCAGTGTGAAAGCACACTTAGTCACTTTTTGGCAAGTGTCCCCATGGAAAGCCGCTCATGCAGGCTTGGTCCATTGACACAGATAGCTGGAGTGGGAGCCAATGGTTCCTGCAGGTTTCAGCAAATCCTGTGAGAATGGGGGAGAAGAGGAGAGAGCTGCTGCTCTCTTGCAGGGCTGGATCGAGAATGGGCTCAGGTAAGTATTAGGGGGTGAGGAGGGAACTCTGTGACACAGAAGGTTTTTTACCTAAAAGCATACAATGCATTAAGGTGAAAAAAATCTTTAGGCTTTAGCAGGGCGGGACAAGAGAGGGGACAAGAGGGCAGCTGCCCTGGGCACCATATTGAGGGTGACTTAGCCACTTGTGGCGCTCCTCACTGACAGGAATGATTCACTCCTGTCACAAGGAACCAGCGGCCAGCTTTTGCTGGAGGAGATAAACAGCCTGCACCGAGACTGAGAACTCAGGCTGCCTTTCTTCCTCTCACCCCTTATCATGTGACTTGTCTGAAGCTGCCTGTGTGTTAACTGTGTGTACAAGGGGAAAGGGGGGCAACTAAACCCTGAAGTACATGGCGTTAAACTTGCAGTAACGCAATGAAAAATACGGCGTTAAACTTGCAGTAATGCACAGAACTATATGGCGTTAAACTTGCAGTAAAGCACAGAACTATGTATCATTAAACTTGCAGTAACACAATGAAATATACGGTGTTGAACTTGCAGTAACGCACAGAACTATACAGCATTAAATTTGCAGTAACACACAGAACTATGCAGCGTTAAATTTGCAGTAACGCACAGAACTATATGGCATTAAACTTGCAGAAATGAAATGAAATATACGGCGTAAAACTTGCAGTAACGCACAGAACTGTATGGCGTTAAACTTGCAATAACGCAATAAAATATACAGCGTTAAACTTGCTGTAACGCAATTAAATATATGGCATTAAACTTGCAGTAATGCAATGAAATATACAGCGTTAAGCTTGCAGTAACGCAATGAAATATACAGCGTTAAACTTCCAGAAATGCACAGAACTATACGGCGATAAACTTGCAGTAACACAATTAAATATTCTGTACAGCGTTAAACTTGCAGTAATGCACAGAACTATGACGTTAAATTTCGATTTCAATTCCAATCATGGCTCTGACAGTGCTCTGTGCCCTGACTGGGTGAAGATTTAATTGCTTCAGCCAATCAGGGCTTTCAACGCACTGTGCGGCAGCGCAGTGCATTGTGGTCGTTTGGCGGGCCTCTTGCTCGGGCCGAATCGTTCGCCCATCCCCTAGTCACAAAGTAACTGCATGCAATGCACTCTGCTGCAGCACAGTGGGTCAGTGAAGTTAAAATAGGCAGCGGGGAGGTGAAATATCACCTCCTCACTGCCTATTAAATGCCCTCTGAAAAGTGATCTGACACAGATCATTTTTTAGAGGGGCAGGAAATCATAGCTACACATCTGAATGAGCCCTTAGAACCTATTCAACCCCCTATCCTCCCTCAGAGTCTCCCTAGATCCCTATAGTTCTGTGCACCCTCAGAGCCCAACTCCCCTTCTCTCCATAATTCCACTGACAATCCTCCTCAGACTGACACCAGCAGCAGTATTTCCCAATTGACCCTGATGCAGCACCCTTGTTCCTCATAGCTACACCTTCCAGTGACACCACTGACACAGGGACTTTTTTTGCATCGCTACCGTAAGCCCCTTATTTGTGCACTGATTTTAAACTCTTCAGTTTTCTGCAGGGCACCACTGTGCCATTATTAGCTCTGCCCCCTTCACTTGGGGAAGTGCAGCTTGCCATTTTCACCCTGGGCGCTATGTAATTTTGTCCCAGCAATGAGCACAGGGGTCTCCTACAGCAGGCTGGACCCTGAAACCCTGCACCTGACTGGCCAGGCCTCATAATATTTATAGGCTCTCTAACCACCTACTAAACACACCTCTCCAGGGATTGGTTGGAGATCCATAAATATTCAGGTGGATTTTTATGCTCTCCCTCCCACCATACTTCCAGAACTCTCCAGAAGACAGGGGGTCTAGCAGAACAGCAGCTTGTGAGACACTGAACAGCCCAAAGCAATCAACCCCTGCTCCCCTGCTTATAGAGGAGCCAACTAAATTGCCTAGCAGCCTACTCTAAACTAGTAGCCATGGAGTGTTCAGCAGTCACGCTGCACTTTCCTTCCTCTGACATCAAACAGTTTACAGCCATCAACAGATTACTTTCTGTAGACTATATCACATCATTGATCTGACAGATCCTATGTAGGAAAAGATGAATGCTGCAATCTGATTTGATTATAACAATTCCAGTTTTCAACAGTTTTACAGGTGTGATCTTTTAGGGTTAATTCTCACCAACTCTGTTGGGCAACATTGCCAATGCAATCCCAATGCATAGACAAGCAAATTTGTCTTATGTTCTATTGTTTCAGTTCACATCAACATTCTGTACAGTATGCTGAAAAGAAGTTGGACCGGTTACATTTTTCCGTTTCAAATATTTTATTGAGAATAATACAGTACAAGTTATCATACAAAGTATTTGTAAGAAAACAAGATGTATGGAAAACAAGGCTTCTCAAAAGCTATACAGAAAGTATATATTTTCGTTTAATTATACAACTTAAAGGGGCTTATTTACGAAAAGCAAATCCACTTTGCACTGCAAGTGCACTTGAAAGTGCAATCGCTCTAAATTTAAGGGGTAGATCTGAAATGAGGGGAAGCTCTACTGATTTTATCATCCAATCATGTGCAAGCTAAAATGCTGTTTTTTTATTTTCCTTGCATGTCCCCTATGGACCTACAGCGAGTTTACTTCCAAGTGCACTTGCAGTGCAATGTGGATTTTCCTTTAGTAAATAACCCCCAAAGTGTAATTCAAGAGATATGTCTCTGATTAAGACAAATATGTAAGACAAACTAAGAAGAATTAAAAACCTAAACTATATAATACGATTTCAAAACTCATGTTTGGAGGAGACAGGGTATCCTATAAATCAAAAGGATGGCTATCCTTGGGATAGTAGGGGGAAGTATGTTTTCAATCCAGGGCCAAGATCCAGCCATGTGGCTTGGCTTTTCCTGGAAAAGAAGAAGAAGGCTAATAGGCCGAACCATCCCAAGTGTCTCCGTTGTAGAAATATTGTTAAATAATATGTATCTTGGGTTCTAATATTCAGGAGAACCGATAGGTTCCCTGGAAGATCAATGAGTCCTTATTTCGGGCTGCTTCCATTAATTGCTCCTTGGTGTGGAAGTAGTGCAGTTTTATTACAATGTCCCTAGGGGGGCCATCGTCTTTTTGGGGAACCAGGGTTCTATAAATCCTGTCCATCTCTAGGCGTTCTATGGGAATCGGTGGGGCAAGTTCCTGAAAGAGCGCCGTGATGTTAGATTGAAGGTCTTCTATTGCCTCAGGTATGCCACAGACACGGAGATTGGACCACCTAGCTCTGTTCTCAAAGTCCCCAAGATGGGTATAGAGGGAAGAAAGAATTTTCCTCCCTAAGGCCTTCCAATTCGTCATTGTGGTTAGTAGTGATAACATCCAGTTCATCCATCTTCTGTTCTAGAACAGATGTGCGGCGTCCCACCTCACAAATCTCCCACGTGAGTTTTTCAGTGATTGTGTCTGAGTTGTTTTGTAAAGCCTTTTGTAGTACCCGCTCAAACTGACAAAGGAGGTCAGAGCCGGGGGGGGGGGGGGGGGGGGCATTCTGTAAAGTAGGGATGAGCCGAACACCCCCCTGTTCGGTTCGCACCAGAACATGCGAACAGGAAAAAAGTTCGTTTGAACATGCGAACACCGTTAAAGTCTATGGGACACGAACATGAATAATCAAAAGTGCTAATTTTAAAGGCTTATATGCAAGTTATTGTCATAAAAAGTGTTTGGGGACCTGGGTCCTGCCCCAGGGGACATGGATCAATGCAAAAAAAAGTTTTAAAAACGGCCGTTTTTTCAGGAGCAGTGATTTTAATAATGCTTAAAGTCAAACAATAAAAGTGTAATATCCCTTTAAATTTCGTACCTGGGGGGTGTCTATAGTATGCCTGTAAAGGGGCGCATGTTTCCTGTGTTTAGAACAGTCTGACAGCAAAATGACATTTTGAAGGAAAAAACTCATTTAAAACTACCCGCGGCTATTGCATTGCCGACAATACACATAGAAGTTCATTGATAAAAACGGCATGGGAATTCCCCAAAGGGGAACCCCAAACCAAAATTAAAAAAAAAATATGACGTGGGAGTCCTCCTAAATTCCATACCAGGCCCTTCAGGTCTGGTATGGATATTAAGGGGAACCCCGGCCAAAATTAAAAAAAAAAAATGACGTGGGGTTCCCCCTAAATTCCATACCAGACCCTTCAGGTCTGGTATGGATTTTAAGGGGAACCCCGCGCCAAAAAAAAAAAAAAAAACGGCGTGGGGTCCCCCCAAAAATCCATACCAAACCCTTATCCGAGCACGCAACCTGGCAGGCCGCAGGAAAAGAGGGGGGGACGAGAGTGCGGCCCCCCCTCCCTCCTGAACCGTACCAGGCCACATGCCCTCAACATTGGGAGGGTGCTTTGGGGTAGCCCCCCAAAACACCTTGTCCCCATGTTGATGAGGACAAGGGCCTCATCCCCACAACCCTGGCCGGTGGTTGTGGGGGTCTGCGGGCGGGGGGCTTATCGGAATCTGGAAGCCCCCTTTAACAAGGTGACCCCCAGATCCCGGCCCCCCCCCTGTGTGAAATGGTAAGGGGGTACATAAGTACCCCTACCATTTCACGAAAAAAGTGTCAAAAATGTTAAAAATGACAAGAGACAGTTTTTGACAATTCCTTTATTTAAATGCTTCTTCTTTCTTCTATCTTCCTTCATCTTCTGGTTCTTCTGGTTCTTCTGGCTCTTCTGGTTCTTCCTCCGGCGTTCTCGTCCAGCATCTCCTCCGCGGCGTCTTCTATCTTCTTCTCCTCGGGCCGCTCCGCACCCATGGCATAGGGTGGAGGCTCCCGCTCTTCTCTTCTTCTTTTCTTCTCTTCTGTTCTTCTTCATTTTCTTCTCCGGGCCGCTCCGCAATCCATGCTTGCATGGAGGGAGGCTCCCGCTGTGTGACGGCGCTCCTCGTCTGACAGTTCTTAAATAACCGGGTGGGCGGGGCCACCCGGTGAACCCCGCCCCCCTCTGACGCACGGTGACTTGATGGGACTTCCCTGTGACGTCACGGGGAATGCCACAGGGAAGTCCCGTCAAGTCACCGTGCGTCAGAGGGGGGCGGGGTCACCGGGTGGCCCCGCCCCCCGTTATTTAAGAACTGTCAGACGAGGAGCGCCGTCACACAGCGGGAGCCTCCCTCCATGCCAGCATGGATTGCGGAGTGGCCCGGAGAAGAAAATGAAGAAGAACAGAAGAGAAGAAAAGAAGAAGAGAAGAGCGGGAGCCTCCCCCCTATGCCATGGGTGCGGAGCGGCCCGAGGAGAAGAAGATAGAAGACGCCGCGGAGGAGATGCTGGACGAGAACGCCGGAGGAAGAACCAGAAGAGCCAGAAGAACCAGAAGATGAAGGAAGATAGAAGAAAGAAGAAGCATTTAAATAACGGAATTGTCAAAAACTGTCTCTTGTCATTTTTAACATTTTTGACACTTTTTTCGTGAAATGGTAGGGGTACTTATGTACCCCATTACCATTTCACACAGGGGGGGGCCGGGATCTGGGGGTCACCTTGTTAAAGGGGGCTTCCAGATTCCGATAAGCCCCCCGCCCGCAGACCCCCACAACCACCGGCCAGGGTTGTGGGGATGAGGCCCTTGTCCTCATCAACATGGGGACAAGGTGTTTTGGGGGGCTACCCCAAAGCACCCTCCCAATGTTGAGGGCATGTGGCCTGGTACGGTTCAGGAGGGAGGGGGGGCCGCACTCTCGTCCCCCCCCTCTTTTCCTGCGGCCTGCCAGGTTGCGTGCTCGGATAAGGGTCTGGTATGGATTTTTGGGGGGACCCCACGCCGTTTTTTTTTTTTTTTTTGGCGCGGGGTTCCCCTTAAAATCCATACCAGACCTGAAGGGTCTGGTATGGAATTTAGGGGGAACCCCACGTCATTTTTTTTTTTTTAATTTTGGCCGGGGTTCCCCTTAATATCCATACCAGACCTGAAGGGCCTGGTATGGAATTTAGGAGGACTCCCACGTCATATTTTTTTTTTAATTTTGGTTCGGGGTTCCCCTTTGGGGAATTCCCATGCCGTTTTTATCAATGAACTTCTATGTGTATTGTCGGCAATGCAATAGCCGCGGGTAGTTTTAAATGAGTTTTTTCCTTCAAAATGCCATTTTGCTGTCAGACTGTTCTAAACACAGGAAACATGCGCCCCTTTACAGACACACTATAGACACCCCCCAGGTACGAAATTTAAAGGGATATTACACTTTTATTGATTGACTTTAAGCATTATTAAAATCACTGCTCCTGAAAAAACGGCCATTTTTAAAACTTTTTTTTGCATTGATCCATGTCCCCTGGGGCAGGACCCGGGTCCCCAAACACTTTTTATGACAATAACTTGCATATTAGCCTTTAAAATTAGCACTTTTGATTTCTCCCATAGACTTTTAAAGGGTGTTCCGCGGCATTCGAATTTGCCGCGAACACCCCAAATTGTTCGCTGTTCGGTGAACTTGCGAACAGCCAATGTTCGAGTTGAACATGAGTTCGACTCGAACTCGAAGCTCATCCCTACTGTAAAGTGATGGGAGTCATCCCAAAGTCAAAAATCTGGCTCACCTCGCTGAGTGGAAGGAGAAATCCTTGTCTGTGCCTGTTTTTGTGACAGTGCAGAGCGGGAGGATGGCGCTGCCGCCATTTTAGGTGCGGCTCTCGTCATTGCTTCTTGGCTCTTTACTGATTAAGTTTGGTTATTTTGCCGCTATACATATTGATAAATTGTGCCTGGGAGTCTCAGTATTAAAGAAGTCACTTCAGGGAAACGGTAGACAATTGTGACTCAGCATTATGAGGCTGACGGGTCCCGGTATCCGCGGAACACTAAGCAGCCATGTCCTGTCTAGTCAGCCGCGTGCATGCACCTCTCCGAACCGTTACATTTTTACACAGCTCATTGTGATGCACTACACCACTTATTAACGTGCTGTGGTGCATAGAGCTGAATGAAATGCAACTTTGTGACATTTCAATAAAGTTACAAAAACCTTATAAGGAGAATAGTGAACACCCAATAATGTGAATGTGCCCTTCAGTGTACAATAGGGAGAAGTGCTTCTTTTATTATGTAAAAACATACCACAGTATCCACATACTGTACAGTTATTCTTATATAGTGTCTAGAATAAGAATTTTTCACAGATTCAGCAAAAAAAAAAGCAAGCAGTAGGAAATGATCTTCCCCCTGCTGTCATTATATGGACTGTCACACTGATCATCTGCTGTCACCATATAGACTGTCACACTGATTCTCTGCTGTCACCAGTGGTGGCTGGTGCTCAAAATTTTGGGGGGGGCGCAAACAAACTGAAAAATTCTGAAAAAGAACCCCATCAATTGCAGCTTCACTGTACCATCAATCTCAGCCACTGTGCCATCAATCGCAGCCACTGTGCCATCAAACACAGCCACTGTGCCCATCAATTGCCGCCACTGTGCCATCAAAGGCAGCCACTGTGCCCATCAAACGCAGCCACTGTGCCCATCAATTGCCGCCACTGTACCATCAAACTCAGCTACTGTGCCATCAAATGCAGCCACTGTGCCCATCAATTGCCGCCATTGTACCATCAAGCACAGCCACTGTGCCATCAAATGCAGCCACTGTGCCCATCAATTTCTGCCACTGTGCCAAACGCAGACACTATGCCCATCAAACGCAGCCACTGTGCCATCAAACGCAGCCACTGTGCCATATCAAATGCTCCCGCTGTGCCATGAAATGCTGCCACTGTGCCCCATCAAATACAGCCACTGCCCATCAAACGCAGCCACTGTGCCCATCAAATGCAGCCTCACTGTGCCCCATCATATGCAGCCTCACTGTGCCCCATCATATGCAGCCTCACTGTGCCCCATCATATGCAGCCTCACTGTGCCCCATCATATGCAGCCTCACTGTGCCCCATCATATGTAGCCTCACTGTTCCCCATCATATGCAGCCTCACTGTGCCCCATCATATGCAGCCTCACTGTGTCCCATCATATGCAGCCTCACTGTTCCCCATCATATGCAGCCTCACTGTGCCCCATCATATGCAGCCTCACTGTGTCCCATCATATGCAGCCTCACTGTGCCCCATCATATGCAGCCTCACTGTGTCCCATCATATGCAGCCTCACTGTGCCCCATCATATGCAGCCTCACTGTGTCCCATCATATGCAGCCTCAATGTGCCCCATCATATGCAGCCTCACTGTGTCCCATCATATGCAGCCTCACTGTGCCTTGTCACATGCAGCCAAATTAGATTTGACATTTATGGCCCTAGAACACCTGCTGGTGCTCCCTGCATGTTGGGCCTCTCTATATGGCCAGGCTGTGTAAAAGTCTCATACATGTGGTATCGCTGTACTCAGGAGTAGGAGAATCTATTTCGGGGTGTAATTTTTGGCATGTACATGCTATTTGTTAGAAATATTGTATAAATGGAAAACTTTGTGTAAAAAAAAATGCGTTTTCATTTTCTTTACACATTTTCCAAAAACTTGTAGAAAAAAATGACATGTTCAAAAGAATCATTATGCCTCATAGATTATACGTTGAGTTGTTTTCTTTCCAAAATGGGGTCATTTTTGGGGTGTTTCCATTGTTCTGGTGCTCCAGGGCCTTCAAAAGTGTAAGAGGTAGTCAAGAAATTATATGTATAATTTACAGTATGCTCCAGGAACGCCTGACAGTGCTCCTTGCATGTTGGGCCTCTGTATGTGGCCACACTGTGTAAAAGTCTCACACATGTGGTATCGCCATACTCAGGAGGAGTAGCAGAATGTGTTTTGGGGTGTAATTTGTGCTATGTATATGTTGTGTGTGAGAAATAACTTGCTAATATAACAATTTTGTGAAAAATTACAACTTCAAAAAACTCACCATACCTCTTACTAAATACATTGGAATGTCTACTTTCCAAAAAGGGGTCATTTGGGGGGTATTTGTACTTTCCTGGCATGTTAGGGTCTCAAAAAATGAGATAGGTCTTCAGTGCATCAGGTGTGATCAATTTTCAGATATTGGCACCATAGCTTGTGGACTCTATAACTTTCACACAGACCAAATAATATACACCGATTTGGGTTATTTTTTACCAAAGATATGTAGCAGTATAAATTTTGGCCAACATTTATTAAGAAAAATTACTAATTTTCAAAATTTTATAACAGAAACCAAGAAAAATTCATTTTTTTTACAGAATTTTCTGTTTTTTTTCCTTTATAGCGCAAACCCCCCCCCCCAGTGATTAAATACCACCAAAAGAAAGCTCTATTTGTGTGAAAAAAATGACAAACATTTCATATGGGTACAGTTTTCCATGACTGAGTAACTGTCATTCAAAATGTGAGAGCACCGAAAACTGAAAATTGGTCTGGTTAGGATGGGGGTTTAAGTGCCCAGTGGGTAAGAGGTTAAAGGGGCCTTTTTAAAAAAAAAAATTGTGACTGCTGGGTGGGGGCGGCGCCCGTACACCCCCTATGGACGGGCCGCCACCATATGGACTGAAACACTGATCCTCGGCTGTCACCATATAGACTGTCACACCGATCCTCTGCTGTCATCATATGGACTGTCACACCGATCCTCTGCTGTCACCATATGGACTGTCACACCGATCCTCGGCTGTCATCATATGAACTGTCACACCGATCCTCTGCTGTCACCATATGGACTGTCACACCGATCCTTTGCTGTCACCATATGGACTGTCACACCGATCCTCTGCTGTCACCATATGGACTGTCACACCGATCCTTTGCTGTCACCATATGGACTGTCACACCGATCCTTTGCTGTCACCATATGGACTGTCACACCGATCCTTTGCTGTCATCATATGGACTGTCACACCGATCCTCTGCTGTCACCATATGGACTGTCACACCGATCCTCTGCTGTCATCATATGGACTGTCACACCGATCCTCTGCTGTCACCATATGGACTGTCACACCGATCCTCTGCTGTCATCATATGGACTGTCACACCGATCCTTTGCTGTCACCATATGGACTGTCACACCGATCCTCTGCTGTCATCATATGGACTGTCACACCGATCCTTTGCTGTCACCATATGGACTGTCACACCGATCCTCTGCTGTCACCATATGGACTGTCACACCGATCCTCTGCTGTCATCATATGGACTGTCACACCGATCCTTTGCTGTCACCATATGGACTGTCACACCGATCCTCTGCTGTCACCATATGGACTGTCACACCGATCCTCTGCTGTCACCATATGGACTGTCACACCGATCCTTTGCTGTCACCATATGGACTGTCACACCGATCCTCTGCTGTCACCATATGGACTGTCACACCGATCCTCTGCTGTCACCATATGGACTGTCACACCGATCCTTTGCTGTCACCATATGGACTGTCACACCGATCCTTTGCTGTCACCATATGGACTGTCACACCGATCCTTTGCTGTCATCATATGGACTGTCACACCGATCCTCTGCTGTCACCATATGGACTGTCACACCGATCCTTTGCTGTCATCATATGGACTGTCACACCGATCCTCTGCTGTCACCATATGGACTGTCACACCGATCCTCTGCTGTCACCATATGGACTGTCACACCGATCCTTTGCTGTCACCATATGGACTGTCACACTTGATCCTCTGCTGTCACCATATGGACTGTCACACCGATCCTCTGCTGTCACCATATGGACTGTCACACCGATCCTCTGCTGTCACCATATGGACTGTCACACCGATCCTTTGCTGTCACCATATGGACTGTCACACCGATCCTTTGCTGTCACCATATGGACTGTCACACCGATCCTTTGCTGTCATCATATGGACTGTCACACCGATCCTCTGCTGTCACCATATGGACTGTCACACCGATCCTCTGCTGTCACCATATGGACTGTCACACCGATCCTCTGCTGTCATCATATGGACTGTCACACCGATCCTCTGCTGTCATCATATGGACTGTCACACCGATCCTTTGCTGTCACCATATGGACTGTCACACCGATCCTCTGCTGTCATCATATGGACTGTCACACCGATCCTTTGCTGTCATCATATGGACTGTCACACCGATCCTTTGCTGTCATCATATGGACTGTCACACCGATCCTCTGCTGTCACCATATGGCCTGTCACTCTGACTCTCTGCTGTCACCATATGGACTGTCACTCTGATCTCTGTGCTGTCACTATATGATCGGTCCCCACTGGTCTCTGTGCTGTAACAGGCTGTCACTCTATGGAATGTCGCTGTCTGTGGCCGTCGTGCTCTTCACGCTCCAGCGCCCCGCCGAGCAGTCACTGCCCCATACAGGTGTTCATTCCTTCCGTGGCTTCTCCTCCTGAGCGGCAGGCCCGGCCACCAATCACTTTTCAGGCTGTATTCCGAGGATCCAATCAGCAACAGGTGGTCGTCTGGTCCCCGCACGTTAGCCGTGGTGTGGAGCGCTGTCTGGGGTGATCGGGGCTCCTCTATGTACGGCTCATCTATAGGCGGACAATGGCCGGGGAGGTTGGAGGAGAGGAATGCTAGCGGTCGCTGTGCTCGGCCAGGCACCGATCTGCACACACACGTCCCCGGGGGTTGTGTACTACACACCGATCACATTCCATAGGAGCGGATCGGACGGGACCGGCCATGGCCAGGAGATCAACAGCAGCCAACGTCATCGGGGAGGACTTCTCGTTCGTCAGCCCGGTGGTGAAGTATTTGCTCTTCTTCTTCAACATGCTTTTCTGGGTGAGTGATGTGTACATTACACCGGGGCCACCTACCGCCCATTGCAGGCACAGATCGCCCCGTGTGTGCTGACAATGTCCCATGTCACTGAGCTGCTGTGTCACTGTCTGCAGGGAGGGGACCATTGCAAGGGCTTCCTATCAAGACATTCATTTTGTAGGTGTTTTCAATAGAAGTGTGATCTATGGTTATTAGAGGTAGGTACATATATAACTCAATGAGTATGACGACCCTGATCACACCTGAGCGATTGGAAGGGCGGTTCACGTCTGAGCGTCACTCCAAGCGTTAACCTTAGGTTCACATCTACACATTTTTTTTAGTGCGTTTTGCAGTTTGCGGAAACGCACTACAGTCCATTTCACATGGTTTCCTATGATACACGTTCACATCTATGCACTTCACAGCCGGTGCGTTTTTGGAAAGGGTCAGGGATTTCTTTTCCCCACATTTTGCGTGTAATAGGCTTCAGTGGAATCGCACCAGAAACGCAAGAGTTGTGTTTGTGATGCAATTTTTTATGTGTTCTATATCTTTCCGTTTAAGCACTTCCATACCGGGCCTATTCTGACACTTCTCTCCTACATGTAAAAATCATCATTCTTTGCTAGAAAATTACTCAGAACCCCCAAGTATTATGTTTTTTTTAGCAGACACCCTAGGGAATAAAATGACAGTCGTTGCAAGTTTTTATTTTGCATGGTATTTGCGCAACAATTTTTCAAATGCGTTTTTTTTTTGAAAAAAAAACAGTTTAATGAATTAAAAAATAACAAAACAGTAAAGTTAGCCCAATTTTTTTGTATAATGGGAAAGATGATATTACACTGAGTAAATAGGTACTCAACATGTCACGCTTTAAAATTGCACACACTCATGGAATGGTGCCAAACTTCGGTACTTAAAAATCTCCATAGGCGACGCTTTAAAATTTTTTACAGGTTACCTGTTTAGCGTTACAGAGGAGGTCTAGTACTAGAATTGTTGCTCACGCTTTAATGCACGCAGCGATACCTCACATGTGTGGTTTGAACGGCATTTACATATGTGGGCAAGACTTACGTGTGCGTTCGCTTCTGTGTGTGAGCACACGGGGACAGGGGCGCTTTAAATTAAACAAATGATATATTTTTACACTTTCTCTTTAAGACCCCTTTCACACTGAGCCGCCTTGGGTGTCAGCGGTAAAGCAGCGCTATTTTTAGCGCTGCTTTACCGTTGTTTTAGTGGCGCTATTCAGCTGCTAGAGGGGCAGTTTCAACCCCTTGCTAGTGGCCGGAAAGGGGTTAAATCCGCCTGCAAAGCACCGCTACAGCGGGCAGATTTGTATAGCAGCGCTGCCCCATTGTTTTCAATAGGGAGGAGCTGTGGAGGAGCATTGTATTCACCTCTCCTGCAAAGAAGCTGCTGGCAGGACGTTTTGTGATGCCCTGCCAGTGCAGCGCTGCAGTGTGAATGCCCCCGAGCCGCGATCTGTAACGTCGCGCCCGGGCCTCCGACGATCAAAGAGATGACTGGTGATCATCTGGTCACCGGAAATCTCTATGCTCGTCATCCGGCGGCGGCGTATTCTTTCTCCAGGTCCCCGATGGCACGGGAGAGCCCGGAGAAGCATCAGAGGGGGGGGTCTGTCCTTTCCCGTCGCCTGTACGAACGATCAAGCGGCAGAACTGGCGCTATAGCTGTAGCTGCAGGCATCATTCAGATATCCCCACTGAAAGTCAAAGACGTCATATGACGTCCTTGGGCTGGAAGTGGTTAAACACTGTATATAGCTGGTTGCTAAGGAGGAAGTCGGCTGCCGCATCCTTAACAGCTGATGAGTCATCAGCTGTCGGTTCCCCCGGCCAAAGCTGAATGTAAACAAAAAAATTGCCACCAAAAAAAAATTGCCCCCCATCCCCCGCTCCGGAACCATACCAGGCCGCATGCCCTCAACATTGGGGGGTGGTGCTTTGTGGAGGGGGCATGTTAATGGGGACAAGGGCCTCTTCCCGACAACCCTGGCCGGTGGTTGTGGGGGGTCTGCAGGCAGGGGGCTTATCAAAATCTGGAAGCCCCCTTTAACAAGGGGACCTCCAGATCCCGACCCCCTGTCACGTGACGTCACAAGGGGCAGGATCTCTGGGTGACATCACCAGATGGCCACGTCCCATGGCTATATAAGAAATGGCAGACAGCGGGAGCCGACACAATGGAGGCAGCCAGCGTCAGAGGAAGTCCATGTTTTTTTTATCCTTAGTGGGCAGCGGCGGCAGATGAAGACAACACCACCAGTAAGAGAAGAGGGAGCAGAAACATTGGAGGGAGAAGAAACCACCAGAGAGAGAGAAGAGGGAGAAGAAACCACCAGAGAGAGAGAAGAGGGGGAAGAAACCACCGAACAGAGAGAAGAGGGAGAAGAAACCACCGGAGAGAGAGAAGAGGGAGAAGAAACCACCGGAGAGAGAAGAGGGAGAAGAAAGCCCCAGAGAGAGAAGGGGGAGAAGTAACATTGGAGGGAGAAGACAGTGGAGGGAGAAGACAGTGGAGGGAGAAGAAAGCACCAGAGAGAGAAGGGGGAGAAGTAACATTGGAGGGAGAAGACAGCAGAGGGAGAAGAAACCACCAGAGAGATAAGAGGGAGGAGCAGAAAGTGGAGGGAGAAGAAACCAACAGAGAGAAAGAAGAGGGAGAAGAAACCACCAGAGAGAGAAGATGGAAAAGAAACCACCAGAGAAAGAAGAGGGAGAAGAAACCACCAGAGAGAGAGAAGAGGGAAAAGCAACCACCAGAGAGAGAAGAGGGAGAAGTAACATTGGAGGGAGAATACAGCGGAGGGAGAAGAAACCACCAGAGAGAGAGAAGAGGGCGAAGAAACCACCAGAGAGATAAGAGGGAGGAGCAGACAGTGAAGGGAGAAGAGGGCAAAGGGAGAAGAAACCACCAGAGAGATAAGAGGGAGGAGCAGACAGTGGAGGGAGAAGAAACCACCGAAGAGGGAGAAGAAACCACCAGAGAGACAGAGAAGAGGGAGAAGAAACCACCAGAGAGAGAGAGAAGAGGGAGAAGAAACCACCAGAGAGAGAAGAGGGAGAAGTAACATTGGAGGGAGAAGACAGTGGAGGGAGAAGAAACCACCAGAGAGAGAGAAGAGGGAGAAGAAACCACCAGATAGAGAAGAGGGAGGAGCAGACAGTGGAGGGAGAAGATGGCAGAGGGAGAAGAAACCACCAGGGAGGTAAAAGGGAGGAGCAGACAGTGGAGGGAGAAGACAGCGGAGGAAGAAGAAACCACCGGAGAGAGAGAAGAAGGAGAAGAAACCACCGTAGAGAGAATAGGGAAAAGAAACGATTTTTATTAAAAAGAGGGGGGTGCTCGTTCGTCCCCTCCCTTTCCTGACCTGCCGGGCTGCATGCTCGGATAAGGGTCTGTTATTGATTTTGGGGGGGACCCCACACCAATTTTTATTTAAATGTTGGCATGGGGGTGTCCCCTCAAAATCCATCCCAGACCCGAAGGGCTTTTTTTTCACCTTTTTTTTACACTCAGCTGATGACTCATCAGTTGTTAAGGACGCGGCGACAACCAGCTTCCCGGCCTGCTCCTTAGCAACCAGCTATATACAGAGAAGAAAACGTAAAATGCATGAAACCTGCATGCAAAAACGAGGGTTTAAAAACGAACAAAAAACACGCCGAAAATAAGAGAGCAAGCACAGCAGCATAGATGTGCACCTAGAGTTAAGGATAAGTTCACCTTTAGCCCTGGTTCACACTGATGCAATGTGGGAAACGCACAACATTCGCTGCATTTTCCCACATCGCACTCCAAAGCAATCGCACGGCTTCCATACGATCTGCTGAGGGTGTCAATGTTAGAATAACAAAACAGATCGCAAAAACACTGTGCGATTGCCAGAATCGCATCGCATGGGTGTGAACACCTATTGCAGTCTCATTCAGATGCGGGGAAAAAAAGGGTTCTGCACCATGTTGGTGCGGATGCAATTTCAGCCATACAAAATGTATGACTCAAATCGCGCCGCACAGAAATTGCATGTGAAGTGCACAAGAATGCGGTGGGAATCACACGCAGTGTTTTGCGTGCACCAATGTGAACCCCCAGGCTTTTAAGGAAAAAAATAATAAATGCACATATTTTTGCAGAAAAAAAATTGCATGTATTAATTTATCCTAGACGAGCCTGCAAAGCATTGGAGATGCAGTCAGTGGATCACGGGTGCAATGTCAGGCTCCTGCAGAAGCGCCCTCCAGCTTTCTGTCCTATGGCTTTCAGTTACAAAGCTGGAGGAAGAGTGAATTGACTACAAGTACTCAGATCACTCCTAGTACATTGAGAACTACAAGGCTTCCTGCTGTGGTGGCAGACTGGACACGGCTTTGCGGGCGGAGCCCCCACACAGCCACGTCGATTTTTAAATGTGACAGCGGCTGCAGAGAAGAATCCCCGCTCATTATAGGGGGGAACAGGTGAAGGGGGTGAGCAGGGCAGGTACTGGAACACGTTTACATGTGACACTCCATATTTAGGATGTAACATGTAAACTCCTCCTTTAGCCTGGGTTTACACTGCTGCTGTGCAAGACACTGCGTGTAATTCGCATAGGAATCGCAGCACATTCCTGTGCGTATTACATGCCATGTCTCTGGGGTGCGATTTGTGCAGGACCCTTTTTTTTGTCCACACCAGAATCAGATCACATGAGTGTTCACACCCATGTGATCAGATTCTGCGAATTGCGCTGCGTTTTGCAAACCGATTGTACACCCCGCAAACGGTTCGCATTGACGGGTTGCAATTTAGATGTGGTGCCGAATCCACAGTGAATTTGCACTACATCTAGTGTGAACCTAGGCTTAACCATTACAGCTCCAGAAGGTTTTACCCCCTTCATGACCAGACCATTTTTTGCAGCACTGCGCTATTTTAAGTTGCAATTGCATAGCACCCAAACAAAATGTATGTCCTTTTTTTTTCTCACATGAATAGAGCTTTTTTTTTTTTTTTTGGTGGTATTTGTTTACCACTGGGTTTTTTATTACTTTTTATTATATAAACGAAAATAGACCATAAATTTGGAAAAAAACAAAAACAACATTTTCTACTTTCTGTTATAAAACATATCCAGTAAAATAATAAAAAAAATCTAATTTCTTCATCGTTTTGGGCCAAAATGTATTCTGCTACATGTTTTTGATAAAAAAAAATGCCAATATGTGTATGTTGATTGGTTTGCGTGAAAGTTATAGCATCTACAAACTATAGTGTATATATACTGTAATTTTTATTTTTAATCTTTTTTATACTACTAATTAGTGACTTATAATGGGACAGGGATAGTGCGGTGAACAATCTGACACTAACTGATGCTGGAGGGGACTGACTGCCACTGACATCACCAGTGACATTAATACAGTGTTCACTGATAATACTATACACTGTCACTGTACTAATGACACTGGCTGGGAAGGGGTTAACATCTAGGGGCCACCAAGGGGTTAAATGTGTGCCTAACTGTGTAATGTGTGTACAGTGTGCTGCTTTTTACTAAAGACCTCTCAGTTTTGCAAAGCAGGGGTGGGACTGACAGATCGCTCCCTCTGTACAGAGCTCTGTGTTGGTAAACCCGACTCCTGTGTCACTGGATTTGATGGACAACAGCGGGAGCCAATCTATCCAGTGAGCACCCGAGACATCAGCTGGAGCTGCTGTGCTTGTCCCCGTCGCTGGAATGATCAGGTTTAGGTAAGAAAAAGGGGGGCTCTAGGGGGCAGCTGCAGCACAAAAGGTTTTTCACCTTAATGCATTAAGGTGAAAAACCTTGAGGGTTTACAACTCCTTTAAGATAATTAAACAACTAGCCACCCAGACAATTTTGTGATTAATCAGCAAACTCACTCCAGGTCAGACTGCCCAGGCTCAAGGTCACAACAAAGTATATTACACATTATCGTAACATCCCACAATAGTTTGCTAGCAGACAGACTGAAACAATAGGTGAGTTAATTAGCACAATAAACACATAACAAACGGTGATCTCACCCCACCTCAGACTAGTAGGCAACAGAAGACCCAGGCTTTCCAGATCTCATTAACCAGCTTTCTTTTCACATACATCTATTTACTGAGTTTAAGTTGGCAAAGACCATCATGGCTTCCTTGACTGTTAAATGTAAAAATGTCCTTTTGCATTATATAACAGGACATCTTCCTAAATGCTTGTAGCTCCCTTGAATGCCAGGGCTCATAGTCAGTAGGCAAGAGGCTAGCCTGCAGTCCCCTCCAAAAGCCTCTGTCCTGGCTGAGTCTGTCACACTACACTCTCTCAATTAACATGGACTTAATCCTTGTGCTGCTAACATTGGTAAATGGACAGGAAAGTATATCATATTTACTTGTTTTAAACTTATTTTTTTTACATTTTTTCAGTTACTTCCTGGTTTTCAGGTCTAGGCAGATAATGTCATACGTCCCAGGAGTATTCAGGAGGGGAGGGAGGGTTCTCAGCTAAGCCAATGCCTGAGCTAAGGGCAGATGGATTCCAGGAAGTAAATTCTAAATTAATCATCTGCCCTTATTTAAGATGGCCACTGTAAGAAATACCAGAGGGTGTTTTTACAAAAAGAATTCTCAGCTAAATGAAGCATGGAGACATAGATGAATGGGTGAGTTTGCTTTGAATATTAACTGTGAATTCAATGAAAAAAAAGGGGAAAGAGGTTTCTAGGAACCCCCGTTTCCTCATGGGGCTATGACAGGAGGCAGTTTCCTGAGGCAGCAGGGAGCCTAAGGTATAGTGTTCTGAGGTGAGGTCATGTGGCCTATGGGGTTAGGTCACCTGACCTTCTTCAGAATGTTCCAGAACCATTGAGAATTGTAAAGCTTGCAAAGATTTCTGATACAGCTTGAGACATGGTGGCTAAGCTGCTTTGAGTAATGTCATTCTTGAAATGTTATTTCTTTATTTAATTCTGTCATATCTTTTAACCCTTTCATGCCTAAGCCTTTTTCTGACATTTGTTGCTTTCAAGTTAAAATCTGTATTTTGTACTAGAAAATTACTTAGAACTCCCAAACATTATGTAATAATTTCTTAGCAGAGACCCTGGAGAATAAAATGGCGATCGTTGCAATATTTTATGTCACATGGTATTTGCGCAGCGGTCTTTCAAACGCATTTTTTTGGGGGGAAAAAGACACTTTCATGAATTAAAAAAAAAACAAAAACAGTAAAGTTAGCTCAACTATTTTGTACAATGTGAAAGATGATGTTACGCCGAGTAAACAGACATGCTTTGAAATTGCCCACACTCGTGGAATGGCAACAAACGACGGTACTTAAAAATCTCTATTTCTCCGTGATGCTGTAAAAATTTCTACAGGTTACCTGTTTAGAGTTATAGAGGAGGTGTGTGCTAGAATTATTGAATCATTTAATTTTGTTTAATTATTTAATTGTTTTTTTTTGTTTTTGTTTTTTTTTTTTACACAGTCTCTTTAAAAAAAAAAAAAATTCTGATACTTTTTATTGCTGTCACAAGAAATGTAAACCTCCCTTGTGACAGTAATAGTCAGTGACAGGTACTCTTTATGAAGGGTCCCCCAGATACTTCCTTTGCACTTAAAAGCATTCAAAACGTTAAGTTTGGCAGTTTTGAATGCTGTAATTTTTTTTAAATTTGTCGCTTTTAATTCTTCTGTAAACCAGAAGTGATGTCATGACGTCGTTTCCTGGGTTACTAGATCCGAGACCCGATCAAAGCCGATTCCGGCTTCGTTCGAGTTTTTCGGCCAGCCGGTGGACGTGCCGTCTGGTCGCTCAGGCCTCTCGCGGTGGGATGGGGAAGGCGGCGGGGGAGGGGGACGGCGCCTCCGGCTCTTTGGGATAACAGCCAACCGGCTTTTAGCCGCATTGGTTGTTATCCCAAGAAAGCCGACTGTTTGCTCTAAAAAACGGTACGGGGGTGATGCGTGCAGCTGCATTCATCACCCGGTACAACCCCTTCAAGCCGAGGCTGCATATTTGCGTACGGTCGGTGTGAAGGTGTTAAACCAATAATAAACGGCCGCGGCCAATTATTTATCCAAGCCTGGTGTCCGGTGTATTCTTTTATTTGGTTGTATACCTTCCTGCTTGTTGTCCCATAGCATTTTTGGTTTGTGGTGCTCAGATGCAGGGCAGTACCTCTTTAACTGCAGTTTACTATCACTTTAAGTGTGTAAGCGCCATATCTTTATATCTATTGGCATCTGTATTAGTGAATCATTCCATTTAAAGAGGCAGCTACACAATACTGCAAGGTTTTGGAATAGTTTTTTTAGAACTGGATTTCATATATACATTTTTTTTTTTTGGAGATTGTTCTTTGGAATTACATTGGGGTAGCACCACACATTTGGTTTTATCACACTGTGTTTTCATAGCTGCAGCGATCGAACGTTGCTTTGTAATCGGCTGTAGCGGGATGTATTATTACTATATTTAGCAAGCTCTTACATGCACTAAATGGTATGTGTGTTATGACATTTCCATGGTAACTTTTAAATACTGAAGTGACCATGTATATTACTAAATAGCAGTTTGACAATTGTAACTAACAGTTGTCAAACTAAAGGAACAACTAAGTAACTATGTCAGTGCTCTCAGGATTTGTGAAGTTTCCTTGTTAGGTTTTTCACTGTACTTTTGTAAACACACAGTTGTTCAAGAACAGTTTGCAGAGCTGAAGGCATTGCTGTTGCTAGTGAACACTTGGAGAATACAGAACTAGAGGATGACAAGCAGTTTCATCGGCACTTAGAGATGTCATTTTATGAGTTAAAGTGTTACTAAACCCAGGACCCTGCATTCACTATATCTGGTCTCCCACAGCACACACAACATGGAAATGTGATTATTTTAGTAAATATAAACTGCTAAAAGCCTTTTCTCGTCAGCAGTTAGAGCAGTCTTGTGACTTCTATCAGTGTCTAGTTGCTTGTAGGAGGAGTTTTCATTCTCCCCTGATTGTCCTATGAGGCTGCAGGACCCCTTCCCTGTTGGGAAGGGTTAACAGCTAGGGCAATCAAAGGGTTAAATGTCTAACCAGTGTTTATGTATGTACTATGTGCTGCTTTCACTAAGGGGTGTGCTGTGCAGGGAAACAAATTTCAGCACATCCCTGCTAACAGGACAGAGCTCTGCCTTGTTTACATAGGCAGTGTGTCTCCTTCCCGACCAGTGGGTGCCAGTGGTCATCCATTGGGCAGCACACGCTGATGTGCTTCTGCAGTGACAAATCACAGCAGAAGCAGCGTGCGCATGCCCCCTACCTGGAAGGACAGAATCACGCTTATATATGTGATTCTATGCAGAACAGACATCCTGTAGCAGTAAATGGGGCAGGTGATGAAAGTTGCTTATGTGGCTAAAGTTGCGCTGTACGGCGTGGCTTCAGAGTCGGGCGACTTTGAAGTCACCCCTGTGTGAAGCCACAGTTAATAAACACAAAAATGACTGGAGCTCCTCTTTAACATAGTGTTGCTCCAGAACAATAGAAATTTGGGACCTCAGTATGAAAATGCTGTAGCACACCTAATCTAATGTCATTTGTTGTGCATTCATTCTCATTCTACTTTTCCCATGTTCACTCTGAAAATATTCAACTAAAAAAAGACAGCGTCGCTGTACAATCATGATTTCTCTAAAAATGTACCTAGATTTTATTTCTCATTAATTATTTTTATTAATTATTATTTTAATCTCAACCAAAATATGCCTCATATTTTGGCTCCTTTCTATAGGGAGCACTAAAGTTTGTGAATTAAATTTTTATCTGAAATACAAAATAGCTGGTAACATAAAGTACTATTGTATAGAGAAAATCATTTTTGATCCTTCAAATGAGAAAATAACCATAGTAATTAAAATACCATGTGTTAAGCTGTAGCGAACTGACCCGGTCAGAGAAGCTTTTCAATCAATAACAAGCCATTCTGGCAATAATTTAAGTTTGTCACCTGTTCCATTACACAGTGCTTTACCAGAATATTACTTGATTTGGATGAATTGCCTCCATATAGTTAAAAGCTAAGTTTATATTTAAAAAAATGATATATGCACATATAATTGCAGGTAAAAATAATGTGCATTTAGGCCTCATGCACACTGTACTGATGTATGAGCTTCAGACATTCCTGGCAAAAAAGGATGGGCTGTAGATCACTTGCGCGTATTTGCGAGTATTTGAGCGTATGCACACACAAGCAGGAAGCAAGGCATGCATGCATATTCATACACATTTGCGAGTATTTGCACGTATTTGTGAGTAAACGCACACAAATATTGATCGGCAACTCAAATTTCTTTTTTTTATTGATCAATACACAGCTCTTGTTTATACGTCTGTGTGTACAGGCACATTGTAAACAATTGGCTGCATTTTAGATCAGTAAAAAAATTCTGTACTCAGCGTTTTCAAGTTTCAATATGCAAGAAGTCTTTAATATTTATTTTACTAGAGCTTGCAGAGAATTGCATCAACAATCAGCAGATCATGGGTGTAGTGTCGTGCTCCTGCACAGTCTACCTCTAGCTTTGTGCCCGTAGCTCTGTACGGGCATTCAGTTACAAAGCTAGTCGAAGACCGAATGAACGCTGAGCAGTGCGCTCGCAGCACATTCAAACTACAAGTACGTCTGCCGCATTGGCAGACTTTACTTGTAGTGTTTTCATTCACATGAATCTCTGAATGAATGACGAGGCTGTGTTTTCAAAAAAGGGCAGCAGGTGCGGGGAGAGGATCCCCCGCTTACTGTCACAGAGAAGGGAATAGGAGCATTACACCAGAAATATGGATGTAACATTTACATTGCTCCTTAAGGTGAACTTATCCTTTAAGCTATTCATACACATATAGATTTTTCTCATTCACCCTGTGGTTCGTAGAAGAGAAATCTAATAGAAACCTCTGTGCATGCTAAACAACATGGATGAAGGATCCTTACCAGCCAGCTATTGTATTTTGGCAATCAGCACCCACAGCTATCTTTATACCCAAGCAGTCACTGTATCTGTTGAATGCAGTAAAATTTTCCACCCAGCAAGCAAATGTTGAATAAAATGAAAAAAACTTTACTGGCTTATTGGGCATCCTAGTATGGAACAACATTGTAGTTTATTTGTTGGTCTAAAATGGGTCTCCAAACTTTGGTCTGCGGGCCAAATCGCATGTCAAATCGTACCAATGTGAACAAGGGCTAATAGAGTATTCTGTATTCTATGCAAGAAGGGGCTTTGATGTGCAAGAAGGGGGATCTTAAATGTAAGGTGGGACTCTGATGTGCAGGAAAGGAGATCTGATGTGCAAAAAGGGGATCTGATGAGCAGGAAGGGGGATCTTATATGCAAGGGGGGGCTCTGATGTGCAAGAAAGGGGATCTGATGTGCAAGAAAGGGGCTCTGGTGTGCAAGAAGGGGGCTCTGATATGCAAGAAAGGGGATCTGATGTGCAAAAAAGGGAATCTTATATGCAAGGGGGGTCTCTGATGTGCAAAAAAGTGGGGATCTGATGTGCAAAAACGTTGCTCTGGTGTGCAAGAAGGGGGCTCTGGTGTGCAAGAAAGGGGATCTGATGTGCAAGAAAGGGGATTTGATGTGCAAGAAGGGGGCTCTGGTGTGCAAGAAGGGGGCTCTGATGTGCAGGAAAGGGGGTCTTATATGCAAGGGGGGGCTCTGATGTGCAAGAAGGGGGATCTAATGTGCAAGGGGGGGCTCTGATGTGCAAAGGGGGGCTCTGATGTGCAAGAAGGGTCTCTGATGACCAAGAAGGGGGATCGGATGTGCAGGAAGGGGGATATTATATGCCAGGAGGGGCTTTGATGTGCAAGAAAGGGGCTCTGATGTGCAAGAAGGGGGATCTGATGTGCAGGAAGTGGGGGTCTTATATGCAAGGGGGAGCTCTGATGTGCAAGAAAAGGGATCTTATATGTTCTAATGTGAAAGCCCTCTTATGTAAAAATGGGGTTTTCTGATGTTATGGGGCTTATAATATAAAGTTATTTCTTGTTTTATGTATTTAAATGTTATTAATTCAATTTTAAAACCAATTTTCTGCCCACAAATATTTAAAACTTTTTCAGTGTGGCCCTCTTACTGAAAAGTTTGGGGAACCCTGGTCTTAAATTTTAAGACCTTTTAATAGATCTTATTTTTATCATGTCAGCTTGTATAAATACTAAGAAGTACCTGATTGTGTTTAGCTCTGTTTACTGTGGCCCTCTATACATGGTCCTTTTATTTCCCTATATTTCCTATTTTCCTTTGATGAAAAGGTGTGAGGTTTCCAAATTCATGGTTTAAACTACTTGGTCTGGAAAGGGTAGTGTCACTGTGTGTGTTAGAGGAGACGGCTGAAGAATTGTGGTAAAGCCCTTTAGGAATGTTTTCAAGCTCTTTAGTGGTTGTTGGAGAACCGAGAACGCTATCAAATGAACGATCGTGAGGAGAGGTGTAAGTGATACCCATGTGATCTCTACAGTTTCTCATTGATTGTCTTTACTCCCCAGAGTCCATATTCTATTGTCTTGGCTGCAGAATGCATAGGAGTAGAGTGATACTCCCTTTGTTTTTGTTAAAAGAACTATTTTACAATTCGTTTAATATTAGTATAGGTATATTACAACTTTGGTCCAATTTAATACTGCCATCTGTAGTATTGTACTGCTGCTCACACATTGCAGAATTTACATTTGGGTTGGTCCTAGTATGGATTCATCTTGCCGCAAGCAGAAGCATTGAAACAATTTATCAGACTGATTTACTACAGGATTGCAGATTGAGCCATAAATTCCCACTTTACTGCTCAGAATTACCGCTATGCCAATGAGAAACAACACTGATCACTCACTTGTTTAAAGATTTAAAGCAGAACTTCCCTCTCTCAATCAGCAGTAACTATTTTTAATCCTTATGCTGCTAGCATTAGTACGTGGATAGGAAAGTATATCATATTTACTTGTTTTAAACTTTTTTTTAATATGTCACTTCCTGGTTTCCAGGCCTAGGCAAATGATGTCATACATCCCAGGAGTCTTCATTAGGGGAGGAGGAGTTTTCTCAGCTAAACACACCCTCCTGCATGCATGCCTGGGCTAAGGACAGATGGATTCAATGAAGGAAATGTTACATGAATCATCTGCCCTTACTCAAGATGAACACAGCCAGAAATGCTAGGGAGTGTTTTTCAAAGGATTTCTCAGCAAAAAAAAAAAACATGGAGACATCACTGGTTTGCATTTGCTTTGAATATTAAAAATGAATTTGAGTGTTTGTTAACCCCCAAAAAAAAAATAATTCATATCCTGGTCCCTTAAAGCAGATTAAACAGCACAGTGCTTGTGCTTTGTAATCTGCCCCTCTCTAAACTGTTAAAAAAACTTCCCTGAACCTGCCACTTCCTGTATGCCTTCTCTATACCGACCACGAAAATCATGACTGCTGTTGTCAGAGTGCGTCCCTCTGTCATACGCTGCTGTCCCCTCTGCTCTCCTCTCTCACCCCCTCCTTCCTGCCTGTCATCTCCCTCTCTCTGTCTGTCTCCGCTCAGCCTGGCACCCCCGCCACCCCCCCCCGTGAACCCCCCACCCCCCCGCTGCTATTATTGAAGAAAAAAACTAAAAACTACAATTGTCACTGGCAGTCACTCAATTAGAGGCTGGCATACCACTCTGTGTAAATCATTTTAAAAAATTAGCAGTGTAAATACCGGTTTTGAGCTGTCTTCAGGCCGGTCACGTGACTCGTGGCCGATTTACAGCTACGAGACAAAGCTTCTGAGGGAGGAGCCGAGCGGCCACGTGATCTCCCCGGCTGATGTCAGAGGGAAATCACGGCTCCTCCCGCAGAAGCAATCCATCGGAGCTAAAAAGCGGCTGCGAGTCATGTGACCGGCCTGAAGACAGCTGAAAATCGGTATTTACACTGCTCGTTTTTTAAAATGACATGCATAGTGTCCTATGCCAGGCTCTAATAGAGGGTCTGGCATAGACTTATACAAATTTTGGTCTGTGGTGCTCAGATGCAGTGTAGTTCCACTTTAAGTGGGAAAATATGGCATGTACTAAATTAAAGGCTAAATATAGTCAAACGTTATAAAAAGAAAAGGCATGGCCCTTACTCTCATAACGAGGTTTCCCATGTGCTGATGGCTGCTGATCTCCCTCTACAGCCTTAATCCTCTAATGCTTTAAAGTTTAAAGTGATTGTAAAGTCTTGTTTTATTTTTCTATTAAATTAATTAACATGTTATACTTGCCTCCTCTGTGCATTTGGATTTGCACAGAGCAGCCTGGATCCTCCTCTTCTCGGGCCCCTGGCTGGAGCTCCTGGCAAGCAGCTTGCTATGGGGGCACTGAGCAGAGCTGCAGCTTCCGTGTGTCCATTCAGACATGGAGCTGCGGCCGGCCCTGCTCCCTCTCCTGATTGGCTAACTGAGCTTGATTGATAGCACTGGAAGCCAATTGCGCCGCTGCTGTGTCTCAGCCAATCAGGAGGGAGAGTCCCGTATGGCCGAGGGACTTGTGGACATCGCTGGATAGAAATGGGGCTCAGGTAAGTATTAGGGGGGCTGCTGCACACAGAATGTTTTTTATCTTAATCCATAGAATGCATTTATTACCACTTTAATAGACTTGAGGAACCAGTCACTGCCACTTATCAAGTGTGGTAACTATGTCTGCTTTTTCTGCCCTCTTTCTCCACTCATAGAAGCTGTAATATAACATCCATGAGTGAAAAACAATCTACTGTATGAATGGAGGAAGGGTGGGTCAGGTGATTTAAAAAGTCTGCCTTCCCCATTTATAGCTTTTCATTCATAAAAGCTGAAGTACAACTTCTAAGAATGGAGCAGGAGGGTGGGAAGGGCAGGTATGGTCGGCATTCTTGATGAGTTCATGTCACAGGTTCCTCAGCTCTATTAACCCCTGCATCACCAGAAGATTGCCAATATAGGGGTGTATCAGAGGAGAGAAGATTTCAACTAAAGCAGCAACCATCAGCACAAGGAACATTTTACATTGACCGTAAGTACTGTCCCTTGTGCTGATTTAAAAAACGTTTGACTAAATTTAAGCCTAGTACACACAGGCCAAATATCGTATGGCATCGGCAAGTTTAATAAAAACCGTCTGACATTCGGCCCGTGTGTACGGCAGCTGCCAAAAGAAGCCAGCCAATCGGCCAGCTTCTGTCGAAGGAGCATGACCGAAAAAGGTCTGCTGATCAGCATCCAATCAGCTCTGAGAGTGCTAACCGGCATGTTCTGGTGGGGGGAACACAATTGCATAGCAGGGGAGATCGCTGTAGAGTGAGCTCTTCAGTTTTTTTTTTTCCCTTTAGCCTGCTGGGTTGAATGAAAACAAAAACTAGTAGTGGATACCAGGCTTTAGGCTTTACAGAATTATTAATTAGCTGCTGTATTGACTTCTGTGAGTTTCTGCTACTAGAGGGTCACAAAAACAGAAACTGCTGCAAATCTTTGGACAAATGTAAGGCATGCTAATGTGCATTGGGTAGGTGCCTGATACAAGGACTTTTACTTACCTGATCCTCCGCCTCCCCCCGCAGCCAGCTCTCAACTCTTTTTTGACCCTCTGATTTGTGGGTAGTCCCTCAGCATCCTCACATATAATGCAGAGCTATTAGTAGGGATCAAGTCCAAACCTACCTGAGCTATCCTGCCAGGAAGCTGTCAAACATAAAAGCCAATCATAGGCGGCGGTGGCATTCCCCTCCCGCCGCATATATGCAAGGGGTATGTATACATGCAGCTGAGGGGTGGGGAATGCTGCCCTGGCCTCCTGTCGGCTTTGACAGCATTTCCGGCGAGGTAGCTCAGGGGGTTCGGACTTGTGTCTGAAGACAGCTGAGCTTATCACTGTCTTTTAGCTAATGGCTTTTGGTTCAGCTTTAACCACTGCAGCCCCGGAAGATTTAGCTGCTCAATGACCAGAGCATTTTTTGCGATTCGCCACTGCGTCGCTTTAACTGACAATTGCGCTGTCGTGCGACGCTGTAACCAAACAAAATTGGCATCCTTTTTTTCCCACAAACAGAGCTTTCTTTTGGTGGTATTTGATCATCTCTGCGGTTTTTATTTTTTGCGCTATAAACAAAAAAAAAGCGACAATTTTGAAAAAACACAATATTTTGAAGTTTTTGCTATAATAAATATCCCCAATTTTTTTTTTTCTCAATTTATGCTGATATGTATTCTTCTACATATTTTTGGGGGAAAAAATCACAATAAGCGTATATTGATTGGTTTGTGCAAAAGTTATAGCATTTACAAAATAGGGGATAGATTTATGGCATTTTTATTATTCTTTTTTTTTTTTTTACTAGTAATGGCAGCGATTTTTATCGTGACTGCAACATTATGGCGGATTCATCGGACACTTTTGACACATTTTTGGGACCATTGACAATTATACAGCAATCAGTGCTTTAAAAATGCACTGATTACTGTATAAATGTCACTGGCAGGGAAGAGGTTAACACTAGGGGGTGATCAAGGGGTTGACTGTGTTCCATGACTGTGTGTTCTAACTGTAGGGGGAGGGGACTGAATAAAGGGGATGACAGATCGTGGTTCCTAGCAGTGCCGGGACAAGGTCATCCGGTGCCCAGGGCGAAGATGAAAAACTGCGCCCCCCCCCTGTGAAAAGCTACAGCGCCTACAGACGATGGGATCTATACTAATGCATCAGTGACAGTGCATTAACCCCCTTCCTGCTGCATATTACCAATACCATTGCTAATTAAGCAAACTCCCCTCAGAGATTGCAGACATGCTACAATAGATCAATGCAGTCTCACCAGTGCCCATCAAATGCAGCCTACCGCTGTGCCTATCAATGCTGCCTCACTATGCCCATAATTGCAGCCTCACTGTGCCCATAATCGCAGCCTCTGTGACCATAATCGCAGCCTCTCTGTGCCCATAGTTTCAGCCTCTCTCTTTGTGCCCATAATCGCAGCCTCTGTGTCCATAATCGCAGCCTCTCTGTGCCCATAGTTGCAGCCTCTGTGCCCATAATCGCAGCCTCTCTGTGCCCATAGTTTCAGCCTCTCTCTTTGTGCCCATAATCGCAGCCTCTGTGCCCATAATCGCAGCCTCTCTGTGCCCATAGTTTCAGCCTCTCTCTCTGTGCCCATAATCGCAGCCTCTGTGACCATAATTGCAGCCTCTCTGTGACCATAATCGCAACCTCTGTGCCCATAATCGCAGCCTCTGTGCCCATAATTGCAGCCTCTCTGTGCCCATAATTGCAGCCTCTCTGTGCCCATAATTGCAGCCTCTCTGTGCCCATAATTGCAGCCTCTCTGTGCCCATAATCGCAGCCTCTGTGACCATAATCGCAGCCTCTGTGACCATAATCACAGCCTGTGTGACCATAATCGCAGCCTCTCTCTCTGTGACCATAATCGCAGCCTCTGTGCCCATAATTGCAGCCTCTGTGCCCATAATTGCAGCCTCTGTGCCCATAATTGCAGCCTCTCTGTGACCATAATCGCAGCCTCTCTGTGACCATAATCGCAGCCTCTCTGTGACCATAATCGCAGCCTCTGTGACCATAATCACAGCCTGTGTGACCATAATCGCAGCCTTTCTCTCTCTGACCATAATCGCAGCCTCTGTGACCATAATCGCAGCCTGTGTGACCATAATCGCAGCCTCTCTCTCTGTGAATATAATCGCAGCCTCTCTGACCATAATCACAGCCTGTGTGACCATAATCGCAGCCTATGTGCCCATAATTGCAGCCTCTCTGTGCCCATAATCGCAGCCTCTCTGTGCCCATAATTGCAGCCTCTCTGTGCCCATAATTGCAGCCTCTCTGTGACCATAATCGCAGCCTCTGTGACCATAATTGCAGCCTGTGTGATCATAATTGCAACCTCTCTGTGACCATAATCGCAGCCTCTGTGACCATAATTGCAGCCTCTCTGTGCCCATAATTGCAGCCTCTCTGTGCCCATAATCGCAGCCTCTCTGTGACCATAATTGCAGCCTCTGTGACCATAATCACAGCCTCTGTGCCCATAATCGCAGCCTCTGTGCCCATAATTGCAGCCTCTCTGTGCCCATAATTGCAGCCTCTCTGTGACCATAATCGCAGCCTCTGTGACCATAATCGCAGCCTGTGTGACCATAATCGCAGCCTCTCTCTCTGTGACCATATTTTCAGCCTCACTTTGCCTATGAATGCAGACTCACCATAGCCTGCCCTGGATGGATCACATCTCCGACATCTCTTGCAGCGCTGTGTGTCACACAGCTGGGTCTGTGTGTGTGTTCGGCGGCGTAACAAGGTCCCGCCCCCCTAGACTGGCTCGTGTGATAGGCGGAACACTGGTTCAATCTGCTACCACATGAGCCAGTCTAAGGGGGCGGGTCCTTTTTACGGCGCCGCCGAACACACACACAGACCCAGCTGTGTGACACACAGCGCTCCCGGCGCTGTGTGTCAAAGAAGTGGAGGAGGTGGGAGGGGAGCGCTGCAGCCACAGATCAAAGCAGTCTGTAGCGTGGCCTCTACTGCGCCCCCCTTCCTCCAGTAAATGGTCCCACCCAGGGCATCCGCCCCTTCTGCCCACCCCTTGTACCGGCCCTGGTTCCTAGCTGCCTCTCCTCACGGAACAGGGATTTGTGTGTTTACACGCACGCGTCTCTGTTCTGCCTCTCGTGCCCGCAATCACTCGCAGCCGGCGGTCATCGCGATCGTCGGCCACGAGCATCGGCACCCCCGCAGTGCAGAGGGTGCGTGGGCACGCCTCCTCCTTTCCCGCTTAAAGGAGCTGATGTATAGCTATGATGGCTCGCGGGATCGTGCCGACCTGCCGCAGTATAATAACGGCGGCTGGTCGGCAAGTGGTTAATGATGGAATTACATATACAAATGCGTAGATCTGTATGCTTCACCCTCTTAAGTCTCATTTACACAGGTCATACTACAGCGTACGCCGATGTGAGAGCTGTGTTTACCCGCACAGAAATGCACAGGGTGTTCCATACATCCCTGTGCAGGCAGTCCCATTCATGTCAATTGGGACACAGCGGCTGCACAGATACAGCCACTGCTCCCAATTGGCATACTGTCTGCATTCGGGCCTGAGCACAGGCACCCACACACATGTCAAATTGGGAGCTGCGTCTGTGTCTGTGCAGTCATTGAGTTCCAAATGACATCAATGGGACTACCTGCATGGGGATGCACGGAACACCTGTACATCCCTGCGTGGGTAAACGTGGCCCGCACACGGGCTGTGGTATGCCCCATGTACGCGAGGCCTTACTGGTACCCTTGATACCAGTGATGCTACTGATTTTCCCTCCTGGCAAACTTCTCATATATATATATATATATATATATATATATATATATATATATATATATAATGAATGTGCTTCCACTATGGAGGCTCTCAAAATTTAAAGTTAGGCCTAGAGATACCGGGGTGCCTTGACGGGGCTCTGTGGCTTACACGTGTATTTGCAAATGTGTGCAAACCAAACCTCTGTTTTTATTGTATACTGCTACTCATACTCATACTGACAGGACAATTCAGTTGGTTAGCAGGCTGGTCAGTAAGTTGAGTCGGGAATTTCTTTGGTTTTGTATTGCATGCATTGCCTGGAAATGTGCTCCTTGCTGCAAAGGCCAGTTATAGGTGAGGGCAATGGACATTTGTTTGTACTGTTGAAACTTCTCATATTGATTACAGAAAAAAGGCCAGTTATACTTTCATCAATATCTTTTATTTCAGGTAACACTGAGCACCAAAATGGTGCAGGACCCTTTTTTTCCCCCCACACCTGAATTGTATCACATCGGTGTTCACACCCATGCAGTGTGATTCTGGCTATCGCAGTGCATTAGGCTATCTGTTTCGGGGTGTCGTTGATCGAACATTGACACCCGCAATAGATCGCGTGGATGCTGTGCGATTGCTTTGCTGTGCGATGCGGGGAAATGCAGCTTCTGCGTTTCCCACAATGCATCAGCGTGAACCAGGGCTGAATCAGAAAATGCAATAATGTTCAGCTTGTCTTATCTTTCTACTTATCGGTATATTTTGTTTACCTTCAGGACATCACGTTTTTACTCATGTTTTCTAAATTCATATCACTGTCATGGGCTAGCAAAGACAAGAAGTGACTGTTTTTGCCGAAGGGTCTAATCATACAAATACATTTAGCACAATAAAACATTGTGACTTTCTGGTCAATGTCATACTTATTTTAATATGCACTGCTTACCTCTGAGCTATGCAATGAATCCTGCAGACTCATTAAAATGAGGAATGCAGTTCTCTTGACAAAGGTCAACAATTCTCAAAGTCATTTGAAAACTGACTCCCATAATTCTAAGGTTTAAAGTGATTGTAATGTCTAGTTTAAAAAATTTTTAAAAATAAACAGTAGTTGGTTTTGCACAGAGCAGCCCGCATCCTCCTCTTCTCAGGTCCCTCTTCGCTGCTCTTGGCCCCTCCCTCCCATTGAGTGCCCCCACAACAAGCAGCTTGCTATGGGGGCACCCGAGCTGAGTCACAGCTCCATGTGTCCATTCAGACACGGAGCCCCGACCCAGCCCCTCTTTCCCCTGATTGGCTAACTGACTTTGATTGACAGCCGCGGAAGCCAATGGCATCGCTTCTGTGTCTCAGCCAATCAGGAGGAGAGTCCCAGACTGCTAAGACACTCGTGGACATCACTGGAGAGAGATGGGGCTCAGGTAAGTAATTAGGGGGTGCTGGGGAGGCTGCTACACACAGAAGGTTTATTATCCTAAGGCATAGAATGCATTAAGATAAAAAACCTTCTGCCTTTACAACTCCTTTAGGAAAGAATACATCTACTGTACATACATTGTTAGGTTAGACCACACCTATTTCTGAAAAGTCATCATTTTCTAAAATGTGTGTAGCCGAGTGCCTATCTACTCACCGATGTAGGAGTATGTACCATGCTATTTCCCACAACTCTCTGGGTTTCTGGATGTGCCCAGCGAAGATCCATTCCCCATCTTCCCTCCCTTAGCCACTCAGAGAGGCCATGTATGATGAGGCAAACAAAGCTGGGCAAATGATCTTCAGCAGGTAAGTGTCCCTCTACTGGCAGAACTAGCATGAGAGCAGCTGAGCCAAAGCCTAATAGCACACAGCTTCTCCAGAAGGCCCAGCTACTTCTGTGGAGTCCATTCCTAATTGCTAACAAAGTGCTCCAGTTCCAGTGGGGTGATCCTTTGTCCTTTGGGCTTTGGATCCATCCAGCTTTTCACTGTGTTACCAGAACTACCCTTGATTTCACTGAGAGGAATGCTGTTTTGAACCATTTCAAGTAGCTGTTTGTATTCTGAACTACTTACTGAAGTAGTGATTCTCAGCTAGACTATGAGCTTGATTTACTAAAACCGGAAACTGCAAAATCTGGTGCAGCTGTGCATAGTAGCCAATCAGCTTCTAACTTTAGCTTGTTCGATTAAGCTTTGACGAAAAAAACCTCAAAGTTGATTGGTTTCTATGCAGATCTGCCCCAGATTTTTCGCTGTCCAGTTTTAGTAAATTAACTCCTATCTGTTGTTGTAGAGTCTTACAAAGACTATGCTATGCAAATGCTTTACATAGGCTTCCAACTTTTCTCCCACTTAGTAAACTGCAAATAACAGTTTCTTCCTGTCTGACCATGTGGGCAATTACCAATTCTGTTAAATCAACCAACCAAGGCTGCTATGGGGGACTATTATATTCTTGTTTGGCAAGTCTAAAATGGTTCTAAAGCATGCAATGGTTTGTAGGTTTGTCCCCAAAGGTAGCAATCACATCATTTTGTAATTTACCTGCCTTCATTGCTATGGGGCAATCAGATGGAAACAGACGGCCTGTCCATTTCCATCCGATCCACCAGACAGATGGGGAATAGGACCACCATCTGTCTGTTTTTGGCGGACAGGATCGGATCAGATTGACATGTATCCGCTGACATCCACCGCTCCATAGAAGAGACTGGAGGGTCTGACCAGGTCCGCCTGAAAGACTGACAGACGGACCTGATTGGATCGCCTGTGTGAAAGCGGCCTAAGAGAAACAGGGGGCCTCCATGCAAATCCATGCAAATAAGGGGAATGTCTTAGGGACCCCCCAGTCACGTGTCCCCATTAGAAGATTTCCCCTCTATTAATTTTCTGGGGACTACCCAAAATTTGGGATTTTATTTTACTTTCACTGATAATGGTAAATAGGTCAAATAGAGAGGGTGAATCTCCTTAATGGGAATACAGATAGCAATAAAAACCTGACCTAAAACAAAACTGCCTTTAGTTATACTTTAAGGCCCCCTTCACACTGAGGCGGTTTGCAGGTGCTATTGCGCTAAAAATAGCGCCTGCAAATCGACCTGAAACTGCCGATGCTGTTTCTCCAGTGTGGAAGCCCCGAGGGCTTTCACACTGGAACGGTGCGCTGGCAGTAGAGAAAAAAAACTCCTGCAAACAGCATCTTTGGAGCAATGAAGGAGCGGTGTATTCACTGCTCCTTTACTGCTCCTGCCCATTGAAATCAATGGGGCAGCGCGGCTATACCGCCGGCATAGCGCCACTGTGGCGGCGCTTTGCGGGCGGTTTTAACCCTTTTTTGGCCGCTAACGGGGGTTAAAACCTTCCCGCTAGTGATCGAATACCACCGCTAAAACGACGGTAAAGCGGCCCTAAAAATAGCGCCGTTTTACCGCTGACGCCCGCACCGCCCCAGTGTGAAAGGGGCCTTAAAGTATAACTAAAGGCAGTTTTGTTTTAGGTCAGGTTTTTATTACTATCTGTATCCCCATTAAGGAGATTCACCCTCTCTATTTGACCTATTTACCTTTATCAGTGAAAGTAAAATAAAATCCCAAATTTTGGGTAGACCCCAGAAAAGTAATAGAGGGGAAATCTTCTAATGGGTACATGTGACCAGGAGGTCCCTAAGACATTCCCCTTATTTGCATAGATTTCCTATCACACCGTTTGGCTATGGGACAGGGATTGAAGGGGAATCTCTGGGACACCGATGGCGAAAAAAAAATCTGACAGGGGTTAGAACCCTCCCTTACTCTATCCAAATGAAAAACAAGCTTTGTCTTTAGTTCTACTTTAAGGGAAGCCTATAATTAAAGAAAATTGGCCACCAATGGTGATCTCTCATTATGAAAATGCTAGTTGCCTAGCTGCTATGCTGAACCTTTGAGTCACGTATGCGGAACAAGTATAAGTAAAAAGGACTTTACTCTGAATTTCCTGATCTGCATACTTGTTGCCTGGGGGGGTCAATAAAACACTTATGTAACTAGCATTTTAAAGGAGTTCAACAATGCCAGGCCCCCTTTTTCTCTTAGGCCCTTTCACACAGGCGATCCAATCAGGTCCTCCTGTCAGTCTTTCAGGCGGACCTGGTCGGACCCTCCAGTCTCTTCTATGGAGCGGTGGATATCAGCGGACACATGTCAATCTGATCCAATCCTGTCAGCCAAAAACAGACAGATGGTGGTCCTATTCCCCATCTGTCCGGTGGATCGGATGGAAATGGACAGGCCGTCTGTTTCCATCTGATTGCCCCATAGAGGAGAGCGGGACTGTGCCCATGTCTGCCCTGCATAGCGGAGCAGACACGGACCTTTCATCTGTCTGCTCAGTGGGGATCAGTAGACAGATCCCCTGCTGAGCAGGCGGATTAGGCTTCACGGAGGTTCCCGTGTGAAAGGGGCCTTAGGAAAGAACTGTTGAGATATTAGCCACCTGAGTAGTGCACAGCTTTCAACGAGACCAGTGATCCATAGACTTGCATTATGAGATGAGGCAGGGATGTATGAGTAATGTGTACACTACAAATCAGGAGGCAGAGCCTGGGTATGTAATGAGCACATATGGCTGCCCCTATGGAAATATAATTACACTCATAAAGCATACATAAAAACAGGTTTATAAATATTAACTCACATCCAGCTCTACATACGTGTATATCTTAAAATCATTTTAGACTAATTTAGTGAGACTTGGTTTACATGCTATTATTTTTTTTTAGAGAAATATGAAGTCTATATTCACTTTTGATTGCAATGTTAAAGTTGAGTAGTAATTGTATTTATTATCAATGCTTTATTCCTGCATTTCTAGGGCATATCTCTGGTGATGGTGGGAATCGGAGTGTATGCTAGACTCTTGAAACATGCTGGTGAGTGATGGAGACTTCAGAATTTTTTCTTTTCATGTTCCTTGCATTCACTGGGAAGCTGTTGTTGGACACACACAGTGAAATTTTACTATGATATTATCTTTGTGTTTATATTAAGCCTGCTTGTCTTTAAAACAGGAAACTGGGGTTGATGTCATGAAGCTGGATCAGTAACCCTTTGCTTTTTTCTGAATACTTATGCAGAAAACATTTATAAGACCTTAATCCCACTTTTGGTTCTATTGAGGTACAGTTAGGCTTAATGTACATGGGACGTATTTACAACCTCTCCTGAACGATTTAACTTGACAGATACTGACAGAAACTTAACCCACATTTAACACGTCCGTTTTGCCGTGTTTGCGTTTAGAAGTGTTTGCAAAAAAAAAAAAGTATTATTCTATTTTAAATAGCCAAAAATGAAAAACGCCTGTAAACGAAACACGGCTAAACGCGAGTTACCACGTTTAGAAGCGTTTGGCGCTTGAATTGCCTCTAAACTCAAGCATCTGAACTAATTTTTTTGCATTCCAAAAAAAAGCCTCTAAACTCAACTGCCTAGAAACGACTGTAAACGAACTTGTGTATATGTACTAATAAGATAACAGAGGAGAGTTCAGAAGCAGTTGAAAAAAATGTCCAACTGCTCCTAAACGTTCATTTAGCAGCAGCAGTGTACATGAGGACTTAAAGAGTATATAAACCGATGACAACCAGTAAGAAATAACCTTTCTGCAAGCCACCCAGAAACGCATATGTGCATCAGTGGCGTCTCCAGCTTTCATATTTAGGGGGGGGGACAGGGACAAAAGTAGGGGGGCAACTATAAAAATGCAATTTTATATATATATATATATATATATATATATATATATATATATATATATATATATATCCTGGGGCCCTTTACTACGATCCCACACCAGCACAACGGGCCCTTTCACATGTTCTACAGTGAGCTCCCTTTCTACTGTATTGGGACCCCTCCAGGGTGGCAGAAAACAAGAGATATATGTTACCAGCATACCAAGAAAATATAAGGGTCCAAAGCAGTGGGAGAACTATCAGGGTTGCAAAGGTTGTCTTGCCACCGGGCCCTGGTGTTCTGCCACTGTGGGGTTCTCCAGCCTCCTCTTGCTGTCCTGCCCCTCCTATTGACAGCGCTGGTATGGCATCTCTTGGAATTTACAGGCTGGTTCTCCTGTCCTAAGGACGGGAGAAAGTCTGTTTTTTCAGTAACTGAGAGTCCTGGTGGAGTCCTTCCTGCAACTCGCTCTTCTCCCTGCCAATGAGGATGCAGGGGAAGGAGCAGATCGTGAGGCTGTGGTTGTGTGAGCGCTTGCATTATGCAGTGTCAGCGAGCAGAGGGAGGGGGGAGGAATCACCCGCAGGAGCTGACTGGGGATGGTCTCCCTCTCAATAGAGACTGTGTTACTCCAGCGGCGGCCCGAGTAAGATGTGGTGCATCCGCTACGAATGCAAACAAAAAGACATTGCCTTTTTGTAGAAAAAAAATATTTTTTTTTAATTGGGGGGGGGGCACATGGTGGGGCACAGCATAATGTTGGGGGGGGGTCAGGGCCCCCTCTGGCCCCCCCCCCCAGGGATGAAATTGATGTGCATGTGTGGGCATAAAAGCCTACCCTTTTGGTGCAGTATACATGTGTTGGGTGGTCGTAAAGGGGTGGGTTCTCCCCTCATACACACTGACAGATCGATGGGTGCTCCTCTCATACACACTGTACGAACGATGGGTGCTCCTCTCATACACACTGACCGAACGATGGTCAGAACCGTAAAAAAAAAAATGCCAGGCACCTTTCACAGCGGCATGAAGCCCTAACATATGAAAGTGTTACTGTTGCTACTACATCTAATATTTTGCTTGATAATCTTCCACAGAGGCTGCTATGGCTTGTCTTGCCGTTGATCCTGCTTTACTACTTATAGCCATTGGTGTTTTGATGTTCCTTATTACCTTCTGTGGATGTATTGGATCTCTAAGAGAAAACATCTGCCTCCTTCAAACTGTAAGTTTCACAAATGAATGCAGCATACCATTAATTGATTGGTTCTGTGTACCATTTTCCTTTTCAAAAGATTTTTCCTGTGAATCTGGAATTTTTTTAATATTCAAAACAGCATCTTTCCCAATAAATTACAAATCAAAAGAATGGCAGCAAACTATTCAGAACTATCTATGCTCACAGTGTGTAGCATTGCATTGAAATCATTGGACTGATTGATTTCTCACACTGCACTCTGACAACAAGACAAGCAATTACTTTATCTGCCAAATCCCAAAGTTCAGATCACAGAACTGTGAATACAAGGCCACAATTATTATCCTGGGTGTTCAGACTCATGGAGTTTTTTTTGCCCAATGTATGCAGATATTAATGTGGTATTAAACCCAAAAGCAAACAGTTACCGGTATATTGCAGTTCACCAATTCTTAGATGCAGTGGCAGCTGGTGCTCATAATTTTTTGGGGGGGCGCAAACGAACTGAAAAATTCTGAAAAATACTGAAAAAAAACATCAATTGCAGCCACTGTGCCATCAAATGCAGCCACTGTGCCCATCATACGCAGCCACTGTGCCCAGCAAATGCAGCCACTGTGCCCATCATATGCAGCCACTGTGCCCATCATATGAAGCCTCTGTGCCCATCATATGCAGCCAACTGTGCCCATCTTATGCAGCCAACTGTGCCCAACAAATGCAGCCAACTGAGCCCATCATATGTAGCCACTGTGCCCGTCATATGCAGCCTCCATGCCCAGCAAATGCAGCCAACTCTGCCTATAATATACAGCTACTGTGCCCATCATATGCCACAAACTGTGCCCATCATATGCAGCCTCTGTGCCCAGCAAATGCAGCCAATTGTGCCCATAATATGCAGCCAACTGTGCCCATCATATGCAGCCAACTGTGCCCATCATATGCAGCCTCTGTGCCCATGAAATGCAGCCAACTGTGTCCAATCAATTGCAGCCATTGTGCCCAGCAAATACAGCCAACCGTGACCATCAATTGCAGCCTCTGTGCCAATAATATACAGCCACTGTTCCCTGTCCGCTCGCCTGCTGTCTGCCCGGCATGGACAGGTAGCGCGGCAATGGCTCCTATGTTCTCCGTGCGTGTCTTCCTGTTCTACTAGACGGCCAATGGGATCGCCTCTGCCTTCAGCCAATCAGGTGACCAGTATTACATCCGCGCCTCCTGATTGGCTGAGAGGCGGTTCTGTGTTAGAAAAGCAAATATTCATTTGCTGTGCTAACACACCTGGGTGGACTATGAGCGCAATGGTTTGCGCTCGCAGTTCACCTTTTTTGAAGCCTATTAGAGCCTATGGCTCTAATCAGGTGCTTCAAAAACACCCCCCACCGCTGTAATTCAGGCGTCCAGCATCCGAAAAGGGGGCAGATGCCTGAATAGGGGGTGTCTACAGCGCCCATGGATAGATTCATGCAATGCATGAATCTATCTATATTACACAAAGGGGGTGGCTGGAGAGGGGGTCGGTGCCCGTGCGCCCTTAATGGATGCACCACCACTGCTTAGATGTGATGGCTGCATCAGTTTTCTTTTTAAGGCTTTCTTTCCTTTATTTTCCTATATTTGGTGATCTGGCCAGTAATGCTGTTGTATTACAAAAAAACAAGCCGAGAAACCATTTACCATTGCCTGGGGTGTTCACAATGATCAGCTTTTATTTATTTATATAAAACCTTTATCCCAGAAGAAAACAACTGTTGCTATAACTGTTTATGTAACTGCAGTGTGAGCTGGAGTTTGGCTTCAGCTGCTAGTACATTTAACACTCTCCACCCCCCAGACTGACAATGCTATTGTCCAGAGGTGCCACTGTGCTCATTCATCCAGGGTAGGGGCACTCTAAAGCCTTGTGTACACTACTAGTTTTTTTTTGTTTAGTCCTGACAGCTCTGGAGGAGCCACTGTACTAACTATCTGATGTTAGTACAGCAATCCTCCCTGCTGTTCTATTGTGTTCCGACAGAGGGACGCCTGGGAGCGCTGATCGGGAGCCAGTCGGCAGACCTTTTTTTGGTCATGCCGCTTCAACCGACTCCAGTACAGATGGGCTGAATTTCGACATTAGGCTTAATACAGGAGGTGTGTTACTGGCCAGATCACCAGGTGAAAACAGAGGGAAAAAGGCTAAACAAAATGAATGCAGTCACCACATCTAAGGATTGGTAAACTGCAATATATTACATTTTTGATTCTGGGTTAAATACGACTTTAAAAGAGACCTACTTACTTACCTAGGTGGATGCAGCATCAGTCCCCTGCCACCTCTAAGACTGAGAACTGAGGGATCAAAGACCACGGATCACTCAGTTCTTGATCTTCAGTGAGCAGAGAGCAGTAACTGTTAGTCGCCATCTCTCTGCTTTACCCCTCCAGTGCTCACTGGAGCGCCAGGCTGTGCAGGAGCCAGGAGTGTCTGGCTCAGGCTCTCAGAATCTGGTCCGGCATCTGGGTGAATTCCAACATTAAAGCAAGGATCTCTCCAGAGTCTGGACCAGCTGAGTGATGCCAACTGACAGCGGGCTTTAGCCCACTCTTGGATTATTCTAAGGTCATGGGAGTGCACATCTTAACTGCACTGCTGTGACCCACAGGGGAAGTAGGACCAAAAGAGCTGCATTTTGAAATTCATACTTTAAAGCAGATTCAACCACATTCACACTATAGCAATGTTTAGATATTCCAATCAGATTCTGGATACACAGAATTCTATTTTATCTAAACAAAGCTACACTGAATAGCTTTAAATGCAGCTAAACATCCACTCTGGATGATTCCATTGAGAATTCATAAGCTGCAAATCTAGATATTTAGAAATGTGCTCTGAACGCATTGTGAGAGTGCATTGCCCTGCCACTGGGTGAACATAGGGAAAATCGACACAGGGTTTGCACTAAGGCATAGTGCGGGGCTTCGGAGTGTTGTGACTGAAGGGAGAAAACTGGGTATTCAGTTTTCTCCAGGTTATGTAATCCTGGATGAGGGTCAGGAGTTTGAGGGCTTCAAAGTGTCTTGGGTGTGACAAAGCCTTCAATCCTATGTCCAGGTCTTATTGGAGACTTGCAGGTTATGTGTGTGTGCAGGTGTGCACATTTGCTTTAAGCAAGGTTTGGGTAAAGCTCAGGGCTCAGGCCAGGAGGTAGGTGTGCTTCTGTTTGAAGACAGGTTTGTCAACCTGTTTGGAGATAGAGGTGGTCTACACATGAGAAAGCACATGGAAGAGATTCTATGTCAGGCTGAGAGAGTTGAGGCAGGTATGCGAGACAGTCTGAGACTCTGAGAAAGCCAGGACACCTAGGCGAGTCCAGGGGACTGAAGGAATCATTAGATCTCAAAAGAGTGAGAAAGCCCGGGGGGTCAGGAGAACCCCTATCAGGAGGCCAGGAATGGGCCCGCACAGCAGGGAGCTGTAATGAAAGGCTGAGTGAGCCAAGAGAGAGTTCAGAGAGCCTGGAGAGCCGGTGATACGGTCTGAGGGACCAGTGAGTGACAAGGGCAGCGGTGCTGCTAGAGAAAGACAGGTGGCTTGGTATTTTCGTGAACCTGTTTTGCTGTGTAAAACTGAAACCCTTGCATGGACAAGTTTTGTGAACTTTTAGCTTTCGTTTTAATAAAAGTGGGCTGGCAAGCTTTAAAAATCAAAGTTCGGACTGGCATGGTTCTCACCTAGGCCACTCATTCAAATGCTTCTACCACTGAGCTGAATTTCCCAGATCAAAGCAAATAAGCATAATTTTGAAACTACAAGTGTGAATTGTTTGGGCCTGTAGTTGCTTTTTTACTTTTGTGCATTCATTTTGATGTGTCTGATATTAAAATTATTTACTACTCTTATCCTCAGTTCTCCATCTGCCTGACAATAGTCTTTCTGCTGCAGCTGTCTGCGGGCATCGTGGGCTTTGTCTTCTCTGACAAGGTATTGTGGGATTTCTGGATATATTTGGTTAGAAATGTATTTTTTTATAGAGATTACTTTGCAGTTCCATCCTGCCTGCCAGGTGACACTTATGATAAGTAATAAGCCTTTTGACTTTCCATTGTAAATAACATGTTCCAGAATTAGTAGCACAGGCTGGTAACATGCAGAGATGCAGGAGCACCAAAGCAAGTTCATGAATAGGTTAGCTGAGACTGGCTGATCTGACATAGGAGTCAGAGGCAAGATGTTTAGGTAGATGAGGTAAAAGGTTCAGGAGAAATTCATAAATTGGGAGAAAAATGGATTGACATAGCACTGACAAATATACTACTGGGTGACTGCAAATTAGACCATGGATATTAGGGCATGTAAGATGAGTGCACATGTCATCCAGCAACTCAACGGCCTTGCTTTCCACAGACTAGCACACATATATTGTGAATGCACAGTATCCTACAGCAGGTTCTAACACCACATGCAGACTGGTCAGATCTACACAACTAGGCTGAAAAAGAAAATCACATATTTGTTAACTTCATACTCAAGATGAGTAGCAGAATATCATTTGAGGTGCAACCTGAAGTATGGCCATGCTGCTTATAAGAAAAAGCTTACTAAAATGACAACTTTATGGAAATAAAAATACATTTTCATTTCCTATCTTCAATTACAAAAAAGTTCAAAAGACTCATCATGCCTCTCATCAAACACCTTGGAGCGGCTGCTTTCCAAATGTGGCTTGGTGATTGTCTTGTCTCTTCAGGGCCCCTGAAAATAAGATGGGTACTCAGGAAATCAGACGTGTAATTTACACCCTTGAAAGCATAAAGGGGCTCCTCTATGCAGCTAGGCTGCATGAAAGTCTCACATGTGGTATCCCCATATTCAAGAAGAGTAGCAGAATGTATTTTGGGGTAAAATTGTAAGTAGGACTATGCTGTGTTTGAGAAATATGTTATTAAAGTGAAAAGTTTGTGTAAAGAATAAAATTTAATTTACTTTCACAAAGTTTTCAAAAATTGTGCTAAAATGATGAGATTTGTGAAATACTCGCCATATCTCTTAATTAATACTTTGGGGTGTCCACTCTCCAAAAGTAGGTCATTTTGGTGGTGTTAATACTGTCCTGGCATTTTAGGGTTCAAGAAATGTGATAGGCAGTCAGTACACCAGAATTGATACATTTTTAAATATATATACCATAGTTTGTAGACTCTATAACTTTCACACAGACTGACTGATATACACTTGCACTTATTTCATCTGTTTTAGAACATTTTTCAGAATGCTTAGTTTTGTTCTTCCTTTATATAAAATAAAAACCCAGTGGTGAATAAAAACCACCAAAAGAAAGCTCCATCTGTCTCAAAAAAATGTATATAAAATTTAATTTGGTGTTGCATTAGCAAGTTATTGTCAGTCAGAGTATCACAGTGCTGAAAACTGAAAAATGATTTGGTAAATTAATAAAGGGGGTCAAACGTGCTGAAATAGGGGAGCAGGCATGTGCTCCCAGTATTGCTTATCCCAGGGGAGAACACTAATGCTTTGTGCTAGGTTTACATGACTTATCATTGTGCTTAACCAGAAGATGTCTTCTTGCCACCATAGGGATAAGATTGTAACCAAGAACTGTCATCTTACATTGACAGGCTGTAAAAATTGTATGTATAACTAAAGACTTTTATTTTGGATAAAGCAGGGGGGGTATAAGAACCCCTGTTTTTTTTGTTTTGTTTTTTTTTTTTGTTTTTTTGCTATCTGCTCGGGGAGATTTTCCTTCACTTCCTGTCTGGGAGACAACAGGAAATGAGTGGAAATCTCTACAATCTCTACAAAGTAATTAATTGTCCTTGGAACAGTTCCTATTGGAAAATGTACACTCACCTACTGTTCTGGGGACAACTGAAACATTTTGGATTTCCCATCTCTTTGATAATGGTTAGCAAGACAAATAGCGAGAGCAAATCTACCCAGTGGAGGCACAGACAGATTTTAATACAATTCTTAACATCTGAATTTGGCATCAAACGTGTCCATCTGTTCAGGAAATGCCAAGCGTGAGTACACAGAAACACCTATCCAGGTGTCTGTCCTTTCTAACAGAGCCAAAGTATGCTTGGGGCAGCTTAACAATTCACCAGTATTAAAAACCACTTCACCATCTGTTTCAAAATGTTTATTGTACTAAATATGTGTACTGTAACAATCTCACATTGCTTAGCAGTATGAGATAGAGTTGAGTTATACATTCAGAAAAATAATGCTTACTACTACTATGTACTGCAACAACCTATGTTGTAAGTTTTTAAGTTTTGTAATTTTTTTTTTTTGGACCAGAATGTACATAAGTTTACATACCCTGGAAGAATTTATGATTTCTTGGCCATTTTTCAGAGCATATGAATGATAACACAAAGACTTTTCTTTCACTCATGGTTAGTGTTTGGCTGAAGCCATGTGTTATCAACCAACTGTGTTTACTCTTTTTAAATCATAATCACAACAGAAATTACAAAATGACCCTAATCAAAAGTTTACATACCCCAGTTCTTAATACCATGTATTGCCCCCTTTAACATCAATGACAGCTGGAAGTCTTTTGTAGTATTTGTGGACGAGGCTCTTTATCTTCTCAGATGGTAAAGCTGCCCATTTCTCTTGGCAAAAAGCCTCCAGTTCCTGTAAATTCTTGGGCTGTCTTGCATGAACTGCACATTTTGAGATCTTCCCAGAGTGGCTCAATGAGGTTCAGAAGAATGAGATGGCCACTCCAGAACCTTCACTTTATTCTGCTGTAGCCAATCACAGGTCAACTTGGCCTTATGTTTTGGATCATTGTCATGTTGGAATGTCCAAGTACGTCCCATGCGCAGCTTCCTGGCTGATGAATGCAAATGTTCCTCCAGTATTTTTTGATAACATACTGCATTCATCTTGCCATCAATTTTGACCAAATTTATTGTGCCTTTGTAGCTCACACATCCCCAAAACATCAGCGATCCACCTCCGTGTTTCACAGTAGGAATGGTTTACCTTTCATCATAGGCCTTGTTGACTCCTCTCCAAATGTAGTGTTTATGGTTGTGGCCAAATTGCTAAATTTTGGTGTCATCACTCCAAATGACTTTGTACCAGAAGGTTGGAGGCTTGTCTCTGTGCTGTTTGGCATATTGTAATCGGGATACTTTGTGGCATTTGCATAGTAATGGCTTTCTTCTGGAGACTCGACCATGCAGCCCATTTTTCTTTAAGTGCCTCCTTATTGTGCATCTTGAAACAGCCACACCGCATGTTTTCAGAGAGTCCTGTATTTCACCTGAAGTTATTTGTGGGTTTTTTTTGGTTTCTTTGCATCCCGGACAATTTTCCTGGCAGTTGTGGCTGAAATTTTAGTTGGTCTACCTGACCGTGGTTTGGTTTCAACAGGACCCCTCATTTTCCACTTCTTGATTAGAGTTTGAACACTGCTGACTGGCATTCTTAATTCCTTGGATATCTTTTTATATCTTTTTCCTGTTTTATATAGTTCAACCACCTTTTACGCAGATCCTTTGACAATTCTTTTGATTTCCCTATGACTCATAATCCAGAAACATCAATGTAGCACTGGATGAAAGATGCAAGGGTCTGTCAGGAGTCCAGAAACTAATTGACCTTTTTTACACACACACACACACACACACACACACACACACTAGTTACAAGCAAACAGATCACAGGTGAGGATGGTTACCTTTAATAGCCATTCAAACCCCTTTATGTCAATTTGTGTGCATGGTATCAGGCCAAAATCACCAGGGTATGTAAACTTTTGATCAGAGTCATTTGGTTAGTTTCTGTTGTGATTACAGTTGATTGATAATAAATGGCTTCAGCCAAACACTAACCACGAGTGAAAGAAATGTTTTTGTGCTATCATTCATATTCTCTGAAAAATGGCCAAGAAATCATAAATTCTGCCAGGGTATGTACACTTATGAGCACAACTGTATGTTGTTTGATCTGTCTATTCAATAACTACATCCTGTGCAAATGTGTCCAGGCAGATCTTGTAGATTACATCATGGGATGATTAGGAAACACCCACTACTTGTACAAATATTTGATATGTGAAACATGCTTTAAAAGGATGGTATTTATAATATTGCTAACATAATATGTACATGATCCACTTAGATAAAGCAGGACCAAGCATAACTTGTAAGATATTAAATCTTTTGCTCTTTAGTGGTTTAGTTCCTAAGTAGCTATAGTAATCATAGTTGATACCACTCTGTTATGGCAGACTGCCAACTCAGACACTATAGCCAATACTGCAGTACAATTCATCCATAGAAGTCACCACAATGATTTACTTTATGTGTGTAATCCGTGGTCTTATACCCCATGACTTTTCCACCAGACAATTTTACCTGGGTAAGGCAGGCATTCTTCAAGAATAGGTGGGCTAAGATGAAGGAGTGATATTTCAGGCTTAGGTATAATCAGGTAATCTACACAGCAGCACAAAGTTAACCACTGACAATAAGCCAAAGTGTGATTGGGATCAAACCAGCTTGATGTCCTAAGCAGCAATGTAGAAGAGTAAAATGTAGTTTGGACTTGTGCCACAGTGGTCATTGACAAGGATAATGGAATCAAAAAGTGTAAAAAAATTCTCCTAATCTATGTAGATACTAAAATGCCTTCAGGTGCAATCTTAGTACTTACAACAGTACAGCAAATGTGGAATCTACTTAAAATGGTTCTAAAGGCTGAAGTTTTTATCACCTTAATTTATTCTCTGCATTAGGGTAAAAAAAACCTTCCGTGTGCAGTCCCCGCCCCAGCCTCACCTTATACTTAAGCTCGATCTCGATCCATCTCTCTGCTGGAGAGCAGCATCTCTCTCTGCTCCTTCCCTCCTCATAGGCTTAAAGACAGCAGTGGCAGCTATTGGCTCCTGTTGCTGTCAATCACAGCCATTGAGCCGGAGTGGGGCCAAACCCTACTTTGTATGTCAATGGACACACAGAGCCAAGTGGCCCCATAGCAATCTGCTTGCTATGGGGGCACTTGGCAGGTGGGAGGAGCCAGGAGTGTTGGTGGGGGACCCGAGAAGAGAAGGATCAGGACTGCTCTGTGCGAAACCGTAGCACAGAGCAGATAACTATAACATGTTTGAAATTTAAAAAAACTGAAATCCAGACCTTTACAATCACTTACAGCAGTGGTCTCCAAACTGCAGCCCTTTGTTTGCATTTATGTGGCCCTTGGGGTGCTATTTTATTTACTGACAACAATGAAGGGCACAATTCCTACCAGTGACATTAACGATGGAGCATAGTTCCTCCCAAGGACACCAACAATGGGGCCCAATAACCCCAATGATGGGGCACAATTCTTCCCAATAACACCCACGATAGGGCCCAATGACACCAATGATGGGGCACTATTCCTTCCAATAACACCAACGATGGGGCCCAATGACACCAATGATGGGGCACAATCCCTCTCAATAGCACCAATGATAGAGAATTGATTATTCCAACTGATGCTGGGACATTTTGTACTCCCAATGGCCACAGTCTGGCCCCCCTAAAGTCTGCAGGACAGTAAATTGGCCCTTTGTTTAGAGAGTTTGGAGACCTCTGACTTACAGCTATAGACTAGACCAACCCAAAAACTCAACTTGTAGTGCATATATCAGATTTATAATTTTGCTGTTAATGCAAAAGCCCACAATGGAATTAGTAATATCAGTAATACTGAATGAAGCATTAAACTCCTATGGATGATTTTTACCTATAGGTGAGCCTATAGCAAGATCACCTATAGTTACAGTAAATCTCTCCTAAACTTGCACCTTTTAGAAGATATTTGCTTGTGAAGTCGCCGGTGACATCACTGGCACATGCTCTCTGAAGGAATGGCATACTGTGCCATTCTTTCAGAGGCCTGCGCCGTGAACGGCAGCTCCCGCGTGCATGCACGGAAGTTCCATCATGCGGCATGTCCAATCAAAGGAATGGAGCCCGCCAACCTGGAAGGAAGATTGGGTGAAGATGGAAGCTCTGTCAGTGGTGACAGCACACCACTGGAGGGTTTCGTTTTAAGGTAACACATTAAGGCCACATAATGTGCTAGTATGCAATGCATACTAGAACATTAAAAATTTGCCTTGCAGGTTTAAACAAAAAAAAAAAACACTGCTTTAAAGTTAATAATGGTCTAATTATTTGCCAAATTCCACATCCAGAAACAAGCTCGAATTGTACCTTGTGCTTACCTTATGTAAGTTGACATCACAAATTTATGTATTAACACAGGACTTAAATTTTTATCCTTTCCCTTGCATTCATCTCTAAATTATCACAGGCATTTTAACTAAAATGAAACACAAGCCAAAACCTTTTTGTGGTTTTCAATGTAGTTGGGAGGCGTTTGATCCTCTGTCAAAATGCAATTGTTTTCTCTGTCCCCATTTCCACTAAAATCTTGTCTTGGTGACATCCAGGACATTGTTTTTGGCTAAACTTCCCAATTCTCCTTGTAGACGTGCAGGGAATTCACAAATGACTGGAGACACTTTTCCTGGTTCCCAGGTGGATACTTCATAGGAATAAAGTCAAAAAGCATCCCACAGATGGGAACATAGGGAGTTCAGCTAACATTACTGCCCTGTGGTCATCAGGACAAGTAATACATCGAAAGTGACCGTGATAGAAAAAAGAATGTCAACGTTTCTGACCCTTTGTCTCTCACTCCTTTTTTCAAAAAATAGATCAGCAATACAAAAAGTTTTGTTTAAAAGAAAAAAAAATACTTTTTTCACTTTGGACAGCGAGACATTTCGATATTTCTAAAGATATTAATTTTGTAACATTACACACAGAAGAACCCACTCATTGCTTAAGAATCCTTTAAACACAGCTGTGGATAGACTTGTATACTGCTGACAAAACAGATGTACAGCATGAAAGATGCATCTAGATAATTAAAGGGGCAGTTTATGTTCTACAATACTTACAGGAAACCAGACATACAGTTGTGCTCAAGAGTTTGCATACCCTGGCAGAAATTGTGAAATTTTGGCATTTATATTGAAAATATGACTAATCATGCCAAAAAACTGTCTTTTATTCAAGGATAGTAATCACATGAAGCCAATTATTATGACAAGGTTTTTTGGCTCCTTTTAAAATCATAATGATAACAGAAATCACCCAAATGGCCCTGATGAAAGGGATACATACATGGAATGCTTGGAATTGGTAATGACACAGAAGGTGGCACACACAGGCTAAAATGGCTATTAAAGTTTAATTTTCCACATTTGTGGCTTTTTAAATCGCAATTAGCATCTGTGTATAAATAGTCAATGAGTTTGTTAGCTCTCACATGGATGCACTAAGCAGGCTAGATACTAAGCCATGGGGAGCAGAAAAGAACAGTCAAAAGACCTAACAAGGTAATTAAACTTTACAAAGATGGAAAAAGATATAAAAAGATATCCAAAGCCTGGAATATGCCAGTCAGTACTATTCAATCATTTAATAAGAAGTGGAAAATTTGGGGATCTCTTGATACCGAGCCAAGGTCAGGTAGATCAAGGAAGATTTCAGCCACAACTCCTACAGGAACTGTTCGGGATACAAAGAAAAACCCACAGGTAACCTCAGGAGAAATACAGGCTGCTCTGGAAAAAGATGATGTGGTTGTTTTTAAGGAGCACAATAGGATGATACTTGAACAAAAAAGAGCTGCATGGTCAAGTTGCCAGAAAGAAGCCTTTACTGCACAAGTTCTACAAAAAAGCCTGGTTACAATATGCCCAACAACACCTTGATATGCCTCATTAGGCTTTTTTGTGGCATTGGTGCAGTAAAGGCTTCCTTCTGGCAGCTCAACCATGCAGCTCTTTTTTGTTCAAGTATCGTTGAATTGTGCTCCCTAAAAACAACCACACCGTCTTTTTTTGGACAGCGGCCTGTATTTCTCCTGGGTTTTTCTTTGTATCTTGGGCAATTCTTCCGCGAGTTGTGGCTGCAATCTTTCTTGGTCTACCTGACCTTGGCTTGGTATCAAAAGAGCCCCGAATTTTCCACTTCTTAATAAGGGATTAAACACTACTGACTGGCATATTCAAGGCTTTGGGTATCTTTTTATATCCTTTATAATGTTCCATTACTTTGTTACGCAGGTCTTTTGACTGTTCTTTTCTACCTCCTCATGGCTCAGTGTCTAGCCTCCACTTGGCATCCAAGTGAGAGCTAAAAAACTCATTGACTATTTATACACAGACACTAATTGTGATTTAAAAAGCCACAAATGTGAGAAATTAACCTTACCTGTGTGTGCCACCTTCTGTATCTGTACCAAGGCCAAACATTCCAGGGTATGTAAACTTTTTATCATGGCCATTTGGTTGATTTCTGTTATCATTATAAATTAAAAAGGATCCAAAAAACTATGTAATAATAAATGGCTTCATGATTAGTCATATTTTCAATATTAATGCCAAAATTTCTCAATTTCTGCCAGGGTATGCAAACTTTTGAGCTCAACTGTATCTGGAATTAAATTATGTGATCCAGCAAAGCAACAGTTTCACCAAAAAATTGTCACCTTTCGCTACACACTAGGGTTACAAATGAATTAGAAAATTGCATTTTACACGTATAGAGATGGTTCTCAGTTTACAAAAAAAGTACTTAGCGTCACACAGGCTGGCAACCCTCAGTAAGAATCTTACACGATCACAATTCAAGATTCCACTATCCTTTTTCTGAGTACTAACTCTAGTAATAGGGAGGGCAATCCACAGCAGGGTGATTCCTAATATTTACAGTGAGGGCAAAAAGTATTTAATCCCCTGCTGATTTTCTACGTTTTCCCACTGACAAATAAATGATCAGTCTATAATTTTAATGGTAGGTTTATTTTAACAGTGAGAGACAGAACAACAACAAAAATATACAGAAAAACGCATTTCAAAAAAGTTATAAATTGATTTGCATTTTAATGAGTGAAATAAGTATTTGATCCCATATCAATATTTCTGGCTCCCAGGTGTCTTCTATACAGGTCCCTTAAAGGGAGTGCTCCTAATCTCAGCTTGTTACCTGTATAAAAGACACCTGTCCACAGAAGCAATCAATCGTTTAGATTCCAATCTTTCTACCATGGCCAAGACCAAAGAGTTGTCCAAGGATGTCAGGGACAAGATTGGTACAATTATTCGCAAATGGAAAAAACTCAAAATAACTGTCAATCTCCCTTAGTCTGGGGCTCAGTGCAAGATCTCAGCTCATGGAGTTTCAATGATCATGAGAATGGTGAGTAATCAGCCCAGAACTACACGGAAGAATCCTGTCAATGATCTCAAGGCTGCTGGGACAATAGTCACCAAGAAAATAATAGGTAACACACTACGCCGTGAAGGACTGAAATCCTGCAGCACCCACAAAGTCCCCCTGCTCAAGAAAACACATGTACAGGCCCATCTGAAGTTTGCTAATGAACATCTGAATGATTCAGAGGAGAACTGGGTGAAAGTGTTGTGGTCAGATGAGACCAAACTCAACTCAACTCACTGTGTTTGGAGGAGGAGGAATGCTGCCTATGGCCCCAAGAACACCATCCCCACCGTCAAACATGGAGGTGGAAACATTATGCTTTAGGGGTGTTTTTCTGCTAAGGGGACAGGACAACTTCACTGCATCAAGGGGACCATGGGCGGGGCCATGTACCCTTAAATCTTGGGTGAGAACCTCCTTCCCTCAGCCGGGGCATTGGAAATTGGTCCTGTATGGGTATTCCAGTATGACAATGACCCAAAACACATGGCCAAGGCAACAAAGGCGTGGCTCAAGAAGAAGCACATTAAGGTCCTGGAGTGGCCTAGTCAGTCTCCAGACCTTAATCCCATAGAAAATATGTGGAGGGAGCTGAAGGTTCGAGTTACCAAACGTCAGCCTCAAACTCCTTAATGACTTGGAGAGGATCTACAAAGAGGAATGGGACAAAATCCCTCCTGAGATGTGTGCAAGCCTGGTGGCCAACTACAAGAAAACGTCTGACCTCTGTGATTGCCAACAAGGGTTTTGCCACCAAGTACTAAGTCATGTTTTGCGAAGGGGTCAAATACTTATTTCACTCATTAAAATGTAAATTAATTTATACATTTTTTGAAATGTGTTTTTATGGATTTTTTTGTTGTTATTCTGTCTCTCCCTGGTAAAATAAACCAACCATTACAATTATAGACTGATCTTTTCTCCCTCACTGTATCACTAACTCCACCATAGGTGTGCGCAACCTATTGCATTAGGTTGTGCACCCTAAAGCTCAAAAACGTGTGTGTGTGTGTCTACATATACAGTATCTCACAAAAGTGAGTACACCCCTCACATTTTTGTAAATATTTTATTCTATCTTTTCATGTGACAACACTGAAGAAATGACACTTTGCTACAATGTAAAGTAGTGAGTGTACAGCTTGTATAACAGTGTAAATTTGCATGTGTAAAGCTGTACACTCACTACTTTACATTGTAGCAAAGTGTAATTTCTTCAGTGATGTCACATGAAAAGATATAATAAAATATTTACAAAAATGTGAGGGGTGTACTCACTTTTGTGAGATACTGTATCTGGCCCTGGCATATTAAACTCCCTGCTGGCACAGTGAAAAAGAAGTGCATAAGCATGTCTCTTATGGCAGAGATGGTAAGAGGGGGATCTTTCCTATCTTCCCACTGGCACAGAGAGCAATAATGCTAATGCGCGTGGGTTGATGAGGGTGTACCCAGGCACATCTGGCACACCCTGTGCGCAAGACTTTGAACTCCTCTCCTCTTGGACCCTCACAGATTAGAACTGAGCTCAACCCTGATCAGCTTTCTTTAGAAATGTTTAGATTCCCAAAGCAGCCAGTTGGATGTTTTTTTTTCACCGTAACAAGACTGACCCCCAAAGTAATTCTATGGAATAGCAGGGTGCAAGATTTCCATAATAAAGTCATCTCTACTTTTTTACATAAAACAATATAAATACAACTCTTCGTTTAGCAAAATAATATTTTATTTCATATTTATACCCCAGTGTCCCAAAAGGAGCCTTATTGTTCTGTTGTCTAATGCTTCAAGCTGTGTATTGTTTTCCATACCATGAAATGTTGCAGACAATTTACAGTAAGTAGATATAATATAATATTACCTAGTATTGCTGGAAGTGTCACAATGCATATGTGCTGTGTCTGTTAGATAACATAATGAGACATTAGCGATATGCATGTGAATGGAGGGGCCATTAGATATTCTTTAAGGACATGTGGCTGTATATTAGATAATATGTGTTGTGTTGCAGGCTCGGGGAAAAGTCAGTGAAGTGATTGGCAATGCTATTGTACACTATAGGGATGACCTGGACTTGCAGAATCTTATAGACTTTGGCCAAAAAGAGGTAAGTTTCCAGAAGTTTTGATTATATAAACCTATATATCAGATTGCAGCTGTTATCCAGAAATACTGTATATATTTCCATTGACTGTATTAGAAATTACTATGACTTACGGCATTGGAAGAACAAAGACATCAGTGTCTAATATGGATAGTGTCGTTTTGCGCAACCAGTGAGCACTATTTACCCTTTCACTGCCAGAGCAAATTATTTTATTTTTCACACACGTCAAAATGGGCAAATTTTGCTTGAAAGAATCCCAAAACAATTTTCTGAAAGCAGAGGACCTGTAGAATAAAATGACAGTAGTTGCAAATGCTTATCAAATTTATATTTTCAGTAACAAATAACCTAAATCAATTTTAGATCGCACAATATAGTCTAAATATTTCAATTAAAATATGAGACTATCAAGCTAAAAAATGGCAAATATATCAAATCTTAAAATTGTATGTACCTGGAAAACGGTAAGAATATACAATACCCATAATTATCGATGCATTAAAAATCTTTTCAGCTTATCAGTTTAGAATTAACTGTAAATGTTGACTCTAGAATTATTGCCCTGTACACACGGTCGGACATTGATCGGACATTCCGACAACAAAATCCATGGATTTTTTCCAACGGATGTTGGCTCAAACTTGTCTTGCATACACACGGTCACACAAAGTTGTCGGAAAATCAGATCGTTCTGAACGCGGTGACGTAAAACACGTACGTCGGGACTATAAACGGGGCAGTAGCCAATAGCTTTCCTCTCTTAATTTATTCTGAGCATGCGTGGCACTTTGTGCGTCGGATTTGTGTACACACGATCGGAATTTCCGACGACAGATTTTGTTGTCAGAAAATTTTATAGCCTGCTCTCAAACTTTGTGTGTCGGAAATTCCTATGGAAAATGTGTGATGGAGCCTACACTTGGTCGGAATTTCCGACAGCAAGGTCCTATCACACATTTTCCATCGGAAAATCCAACCGTGTGTACAGGGCATTACTCTTCTCAGTCTGCACAGGTATGCCAATATGTTATGCTATAGGCGTTTGCGTGTTTATTCTTGGTGCACATACAGTATGAAGGTAGGGGTTTCACCACATTTTTACTTATTTTTTATTTTATTTTATACTTCATGCCAAATTCCAGCCATACCTTCAGTTTTTCATAGTTGCACAGGTTCCTGTCCTGTCCTAATATTGCTTAGTCTGATTTCACCGCCCACTTCTCACAGTGTTCATTAAAAGCTCTAGGAAGTAAAAAAAGAAAAAAAAAAATCTCCGTCTCATTTCCTGGCTTGAGAATGTCCAGTGTTATCTAGGTTTTTCATCCCAATATTACTGTCCCACCCTGTTCATTCATTGAATTTAAGCTCCTTTTTATCATGGCTATGTATACAGTATATATACTTTTTTTTTCTTAGTTACTTTATGGCATGTTTTATGATATTATTGCCCACAATGATCTCTAAGTTTTTTGTATGCCATCACCTCGCCTAATATATTGTCCTGTGTTTGCTGTTTTTTTCCATACAAGTTTAATTGCTGCGGGGGCATCTCCTACAAGGACTGGTCTCAGAATATATACTTCAACTGTTCATCAGAAAACCAAAGCAGAGAACGTTGTGCAGTGCCGTATTCCTGCTGCCTACTTGAGGAACAGGAGGTACGTTTTGGTGTGCAATTAGGATGGATACATGGTCAAAGCTGGCAGTAGTTGTTGCTTTGGGGTGAAGGTTGTAACAAGTGTGGGAATCATCAGGACTTAACATCTGAAGCCCAGTGGAAATCAGTGGAAACCAGTTCAGGTCCACCTTATAGCAGTTTTACTGCTACAGTGTGGCACCTGTACGCCAGATAACGTGTGTGTGTATAATGCATAGAAGGCATTAAGGTGAAAAATCACGAGGGTTTACAACCCCTCTAAGAGTGTTTGATAGAGATCACTGCGATAACAGGGCAATAGGGAAACACAAATTAGTGCCTTCTGGGACCCGGAGGGCCTGCACAAAAAGTTTCAAAGAGCTGCAAGTTGGGCACCAGGGCTTTACATCCTTCTTGTGCCCTTGTATTTTTATTCTGTAACTAATATTCAGTTTCCCACACTTGTGAAAGCATAACCATTTGGCCCATCACTATGATAGACTGCTTCACTGCCCAATGGGATTGTGTGGGAAGAAAATGGCAGAATGTGTATTGATTGTCAGGCTTTTATCTCAGACAGGTAATCCTGTTTTATTCTAGAGAAATGGTTCTAGAAGCATACAGGGTTATTGAGCGCTTTCTACAAATTGGTATTCTAATGACCCATTTTTTAGCTGATCAAAATTATATTTACTTCCATAGAAATATATGAAAAAGACAACTTTACAGTATATCATATATTTATTTGACACAAATAAATTTGCATATTTGTTGTCCTGTAGAACTCCATTTGTGATGTGCTTTAAAAATTCCATCCTGTTATTTTTCAGACCGTCATAAATACCATGTGTGGACATGGCATGCAAGCTTTAGACTATTTGGAAGCCGGAGAATATATTCACACCAATGGCTGCATTGACAGGCTGGTTAACTGGCTGCACAGTAACCTTTTTTTGCTGGGTGGGGTGGCCCTGGGACTGGCCATTCCTCAGGTAATGCATTTATTGTTTACATACTCTATTTTAATTATGCTTAAAGTGATTGTAAAACTTATTTTTTAATATTTTTAAAATAACAAACATGTTATACTTACCTGCTCTGTGCAATAGTTTTGCACAGAGCAGCTCTGATTCTTCTCTTCTGGGGTCCCCCCACCGGTGCTCCAGGCTCTACCCCCCTGCCAAGTGATCCCATAGAAACCTGCTTGCTATGGGGGCACTCGTGCGTGCTCGTTCACGAGCTGCCTCTGTGTGTCAATAAGACACACAGAGCACAGCTTGGCCCTGACCCCCCCACCCTTGTCACTGGCTCTGACAGCAGCGGAAGCCAATGGCTCCCGCTGTTGTATCTGAGCCAATGAGGAGAGAGACAGCCTCGGCTCTCGCGCACAATGCTGGATCGAGATTGGCCTCAGGTATGTAAGTAAGGTAAAAAAACCTTCTGCCTTTACAACCACTTTAAAGCAGAGCTCCACCCAAAAGGGGAAGTTCCGATTTAAGGCCTTCACCCCCCCTCCTCGTCAACAAATGGCACTTCTTTTTTTTTTGTGATAGGGGGGGAGTGGGTATCTGGTTTTGACAGTTTCAGTATCACGTAGGCGATCTGACCGGAGGTTCTGCTCTCCCCCTCCCTCCCGGCAGTCTTCTAGGACACGTAACAGGTCCCAGAAGACTGCAGGATCATTCACAATACGCAGCGTGACTCATGCATGCGCAGTGGGCACCCTGCTGTAAAGCCGCAAGTTGTCACAGCCGGTGACATAGGTGAAATGCCGGGGAGAGAAGCCCGTGGGAAGGGGCGGCTCACATCACTGGATCGTGGGTCAGGTGAGTGTGCGTTTAATAAAAGTCAGCAGCTACAGTTTTTGAAGCTGCTGACTTTTAATAAACACAAAAACGACTGGAGCTCCTCTATGTTATGAATATTAATCAAATGTTAGCAATAAGGGCCTAAGCTTAGGTACCCACCATGTTATAAATTATCATGAACATGGCAAACATATGCAGAAATTTGTATTTGGTAACGAATATAAGAATTTTTAAGAAATATCCAAACTCCTAATAGTTGTGCATTATCAGCTCATCCAAACTATTCTTTCCACCCTTAAGAAATATATATAGCATAGCACTGAAAAGTAACAGCACACAGTATAAAAGAACAGCCTCAGGTGCTGAGGATGCATTACACCACTATTTTCATCGCTTATGTCCAATTTTGGATACTCTGTTACCCTAATCTGTACCATGTAGTGCACCCTTTTCTGGTTCTTATGTAGCCTTGTGTGTTAGGATTTACCTACATGCATCATCCTGTAACTTTGTTATGGAAAATGGACCTGGCTAAGAACTCTATGCTCTCCTTTGTTCCAGCATTTCCCGGAACAGTCTTTGCTCCCATTGCATCTGTTTGTATGCCTGTCCAGCTTTAACTTGTACCCCTTTCCTTGGTGTAACTGCTATATGCTATGTTCTGTTCATATACAGTGTTGTAAGCACAGGCTGATTATCAGTTGACACTGAGGACAGTTTTGAGTTATTAGGGCATATCACTAACTACTTACTTTTTGTGGTTATGACTAAGGCCATATAGGCTGAAACGCGTCAACTGACTTAATCTATGTTTTGTTCACTCTGGCTATTCAATAAAATGAAGAAATTTTAAGAGCAACAACTGGAGTGCGGATCATTTTTTCCACATTACTCTACTCAGCCAGCGACTGTGGATCGAGCACCTGGGAGCTCTGCTATCTATGTGGTGTATGGGTAGTAGCACTGACTTTTCTGTTTATACTTACTTTTTGTGCCTGGGATTTGTCCAGACATGGCTTTTGTTCCAGAAGATTTGTACTTGCCATGATATGATTAAGAATAAGGAATATGTCACATTTACCTGTTACTCCAAAAGATAAGACAAACATCCATTCTTTAAAGCAGTGGTTCTCAACTCCAGTCCTCAGGACCCACCAACAGGTCAGGTTTGCAAGATAGCTGAAATACATCACAGGTGATATAATTTGCTGCTCAGGGATTGCAGTATTCTAGTCTGCAACTCCCCAAGGTAATACTTAAAATCTGGCCTGTTGGTGGGTCCTGAGGACTGGAGTTGAGAACCACTGCTTTAAAGAATACACAAGTAACCAAACTTTTTTGGGTAAAATTTTTTTTTTTTAATATATTTGTATCTGTACCTAAAAAGTCCCGCAGTTTGGGTTACTTGTGTATTCTTTGCATTTCTTTAGAGATGCTGATACAATATTTGTGAACCAAATAATGAAGTTTTCATAGTCTATGTGAATCTATTCTTTAAAATCTTAGTAACATCTTTTTTTTTTCTTTTCCAAAGCTGGTTGGAATTCTCCTTTCTCAGGTCTTGATTAACCAGATAAAAGACCAAATAAAACTTCAGAGGTATAACTTACAGCACCGGTCAGACCCTTGGTATTGACAAAGGGCCAAATTTGAGTGGGCAACACTGCTGTAAGCAAGAGTTTTTCTTCCAGAAGCAGGGAGGAGATGCAAAGGAATCGGTCACAGGTCTGTCACAGGATGCCCAGCACAAAGAGAGCAGACTCAGAATACTGGCTTACCAAAAGGATCTGGAGCAGCCAAGCCTTATAAATGACTGTTGCTTTTTGCCTGAAGTATTATATAATGTATTTCAAGGACTTACATTTACATTTGAAGGTCAATCTGCAAGGGTGCAAAGCCAGCATGGCATTAGAGTTGCTTTATTAGCTTTGTTATATTTTTTATACCGGTGATTTTGGAGTTAGGAGTAAAACATGATATATCTGGCTTAAAGTGTTACGAAACCCACAACAGTAAAATCAGTCTGTATATGCAGTAAAGCATGCTTGTTATACTCACTGTGGAGCCTAAGGGGTTAATCCTCTGCATTATGTAAAAAGGCTGTTTGATCCTGTCTTCTCTGTTCCTCCCCTTCTTTCACTGTCCCCTAACCATCTCTTCATAGAACAGAGGCTAGGGGACAAGCTGCACATGCTCAGTTTAGTGTGTTTTTTTTCTTGGGAGGGTGCATGTGATCAGCACAGAGCCAGTCAGCACTGTCCAGACAGAAAGAAAACTCCTCCTACAAGCTTTAACCAGACACTGATAGAAGTCACAAGACTGCTATATACTGCTGATGAAAAAAAGTATTTAGCAGTATATATTTACTAAAACTATTACATTTCCATGTTCTGTGTACTGTGGGAGACCAGATATAGTGACTGCAGGGTCCTGGGTTTAGTAAGACTTTAACCGGTTCCCGACCATGTCACGCAGATATACTGTGGCAGAATGGCTCTTCTGGACGAAATCGCGTACGGGTACGTCTTACCCCTTTTCGGCCACCAGAGGGCGCACGCGCCCACTGCACAGCAGGGGACCCAATGCACGTGGCCGGCAGGCACGGTCGCAGCCGGCCATGCGCGATCGCGTGCACGAGCGCCAGCGTGGGGATTTGTGTGTGTAAACACACAAATCCCTGTGCTGTCAGAGGAGAGGAGCAGTATTGTTTGTTCCTACTAAGTAGGAAAAACAATATGAAAAATTAATAAAGTGATTTCGTGCAAATAGTGATAAATAATTATAGATATGGACTTCAGGTGAGTATTGATAGTAATTTTATTTTCCTTGCATGTCCCCCTCGGATCTACAGTGACTGCACTTCCAAATGCACTTGTAGTGCAAAGTGGATTTGCCTTTTGTAAATAACCCCCAAGGTGTAGGCAATAAATTTAAAGCATGTCTGTGTTAAAAAGCCTGAAACTTATTGATTGAAAATATTGATTGTTTTGTGCAAAAGTTATAGCGTCTGCAAACCATGGGAAAGATTTATGGCATTTTTATTATTTTTACTAGCAATGGTGGTGATCTGCGATTTTTAGTGGTACTGCGACGGACAGATCGGAGACTTTTGACACTTTTTTGGGACCATTGGCATTTATACAGCGATCAGTGCTATAAAAATGCACTGATTACTGTGTAAATGTCACTGGCAGGGAAGGGGTGATGAAGGGGTTAATTGTGTGTTCCCTCGGTGTGTTCTAACTGTATGGGGATAGGATTGACTAGGAGAGGAGACATATCGTTTTTCCTATTAATAAAGTGCTTTTGCGCTACTATGGATACGTGGGTATATATTGTAGTTATAAATATAGAAAATGTGTGCAGCAAAATCTAAAGTGTAACACAAAACACTCAGCAAATGAAAAATTAATAAAGTGATTTCGCGCAAATAGTGATAAATAATTATAGATATGAACTTCAGGTGAGTATTGATAGTAATCATGTGTCCTCAAACCAGTGATAACTGCAATAAGATAAAATAAAATTGCTAAATGTGGACAATAAATGAAATTATATTTTTACCATGTGTTGACTCACAGTGCTCCTGGTGGTTTTTATATAAATAATACAAATGTCCTGGTATGGGTGAACTTAGGTACATAAAACCTGGTAAAGTTGTAACAAATCAATGCACTTCAAATTATATACATAATATCAATAAAGAAGTCCAGTATTTCTTGCATAGAATGGAGAATAATATGATTCAGTAGTGTGGGTGATTTTTTCTTAGTTCTACTGTAGCTCCTTTATTAGTCTGGTCTCCCAGAACTCTTACCTCTATGTGGGTTATAACATGCAGTCACCACTAGGGGGATCTCCCGACTTCCCTGGACGAAAGACGTGTCTCCTCTGGATGCTGTACCACATCAATGTTTCCTCTCAGACCTCTATGTGGGTTATACCATGCAGTCACCACTAGGGGGATCTCCCGACTTCTCTATACAAAAGACGTGTCTCTTCTGGATGGTGTACCACATCAATGTTTCCTCTCAGACTGCAGCGGCTCAGTGTCCAATCACACAGCTCAGGGCGGTACCAGTGCGGGGGGAAACAAAGGGGAGAGGGGGGAGGAAGAAGAAGGACCTCCAATAGTGTAGTATATCAGGTTAAAAGATATGTTTATTAAATATATTGGCATAAACTCTTACGCAAAGCAAGTTAAAATTGCACAGGGAACAAATTAGGCGTTGTTCCTCGCCTTCTCACGTCACTTCCGGTCACGGCTCTATCCAGCCAATCCCTACTGGCCAGTTGAAGTTGTGAGAAGCAACGTAACGCGTAGGGATTGACCGGATAGAGCCGTGACCGGAAGTGACGTGAGAAGGCGAGGAACAACGCCTAATTTGTTCCCTGTGCAATTTTAACTTGCTTTGTGTAAAAGTTTATGCCAATATATTTAATAAACATATCTTTTAACCTGATATACTACACTATTGGAGGTCCTTCTTCTTCCTCCCCCCTCTCCCCTTTGTTTCCCCCCGCACTGGTACCGCCCTGAGCTGTGTGATTGGACGCTGAGCCGCTGCAGTCTGAGAGGAAACATTGATGTGGTACACCATCCAGAAGAGACACGTCTTTCGTATAGAGAAGTCGGGAGATCCCCCTAGTGGTGACTGCATGGTATAACCCACATAGAGGTCTGAGAGGAAACATTGATGTGGTACAGCATCCAGAGGAGACACGTCTTTCGTCCAGGGAAGTCGGGAGATCCCCCTAGTGGTGACTGCATGTTATAACCCACATAGAGGTAAGAGTTCTGGGAGACCAGACTAATAAAGGAGCTACAGTAGAACTAAGAAAAAATCACCCACACTACTGAATCATATTATTCTCCATTCTATGCAAGAAATACTGGACTTCTTTATTGATATTATGTATATAATTTGAAGTGCATTGATTTGTTACAACTTTACCAGGTTTTATGTACCTAAGTTCACCCATACCAGGACATTTGTATTATTTATATAAAAACCACCAGGAGCACTGTGAGTCAACACATGGTAAAAATATAATTTCATTTATTGTCCACATTTAGCAATTTTATTTTATCTTATTGCAGTTATCACTGGTTTGAGGACACATGATTACTATCAATACTCACCTGAAGTTCATATCTATAATTATTTATCACTATTTGCGCGAAATCACTTTATTAATTTTTCATTTGCTGAGTGTTTTGTGTTACACTTTAGATTTTGCTGCACACATTTTCTATATTTATAACTACAATATATACCCACGTATCCATAGTAGCGCAAAAGCACTTTATTAATAGGAAAAACAATATGTCTCCTCTCCTAGTCAATCCTATCCCCATACAGTTAGAACACACCGAGGGAACACACAATTAACCCCTTCATCACCCCTTCCCTGCCAGTGACATTTACACAGTAATCAGTGCATTTTTATAGCACTGATCGCTGTATAAATGCCAATGGTCCCAAAAAAGTGTCAAAAGTCTCCGATCTGTCCGTCGCAGTACCACTAAAAATCGCAGATCACCACCATTGCTAGTAAAAATAATAAAAATGCCATAAATCTTTCCCATGGTTTGCAGACGCTATAACTTTTGCACAAAACAATCAATATTTTCAATCAATAAGTTTCAGGCTTTTTAACACAGACATGCTTTAAATTTATTGTCTACACCTTGGGGGTTATTTACAAAAGGCAAATCCACTTTGCACTACAATTGCATTTGGAAGTGCAGTCACTGTAGATCCGAGGGGGACATGCAAGGAAAATAAAAAACAACATTTTAGCTTGCACATGATTGGATGATAAAATCAGCAGAGCTTCCTCTCATTTCAGAGCTTCCCCTCAGATCTACAGCGACTGCACTTCCAAGTGCACTTGTAGTGCAAAGGGGATTTGCCTTTCTTAAATAACCCCCACTGTCTACACAGGCTGTTCCAACACAGGAATGCACCTGTTAGAAATGTAACTGTAGCGAGTGGAGATCAGAGGCCAGAACATCAGGCTAGGCACAGTTCTCAGAGAATCAAGACAAATCAAGTAGTCCAGGTCACAAGCCACAGTCAGTGCAGACAGCAACGATCAGGATCAGTGCAGGCAGCAACAATCAGGATCAGTGCAGGCAGCAACAATCAGGATCAGTGCAGGCAGCAACAATCAGGATCAGTGCAGGCAGCAACGAATGAGTGTTGAGGTCACAAACCAGGGTCAGTGCAGTGCAGGCAGCAGAGAATCAGTCTCGGAGTCACAAATCACAGTCAGTACAGGCAACAGAAAATCAGTCTCGGAGTAACAATGAAATAATAATAATAAAAACTTTTTATTATTATTATTTATGATTATTAATTTGTTGCGTTCTATTAGTTTAGATGTGGCATTCGTTATTTCGGATAATTCCTAACTTCGGATAAATTCGTATTCGTTACGTTCACTAACGGCCAAATTTGAAAGGAAATTCCAAAGCTATCATTTAATAGTTATTATTAGTTAGTTACTTCGAATTTTTGGATTTTCGTTCTTATTTTCGTATTTACGTTCTTTCTAATTTTCGGCTTTTCTTTATTTTCGGATTTTCGAATTTCAGAATTTTCGGATTTCGAATTTAGGAATCTTTAAATTTACGAATTAACAAATTTCAATCATAACGAATGACACAAAAAACGTAAAAAAAACAACGAATGAAACGAAAACGAACACATTTTTTTGGCAGTGCACATGTCTACTGTCAACTTTCTTACTTCTGTGTGACTTGATTATTATTTAGGAGCTAATGTGTTTTACTGTACTGTAGAAGTAAAAATGTGAAGATATTTTAGTAACATGGGTTTATTTAACAGCACAGTGCCAAAAATAAGGGTATGCAATAGCCTATAGCAATCAATCAGATGTCAGATTGCATGTGGATACATGCTTTAAGTTGTTGAAAAATGATTTGTGATTGACTGCTTTGGGTTGCTGCACACCAGTGTTCTTTTTCACAATATTAAAGCTGAACTCCAGGCAAACAGCTAAATACACATGCAAAATATTACATGCATATAAAAGAGTTGTTTTACCTGCCGAATGACAGGTCATCCAGTCCTGAGATATACACAGCTGTGCGACACAATACAGCCCTGTCTGCAAGGGCAAGAGACCTGATTTTCTCTGCTGCAGTTCAGTTCAATAATGTTTACAGGTCTCATTTCTTACCTAGCCTTTGACTGGATAGGAGAAGCAGAGCACTGGTGATCTTATCTCTCTGTCACCTTACTCTCTCCTCCTGTCAGCATGTTCCTTGTTAGCACATGAACACTGCAACACAACTGTTTGGTTCCCAGTCTGTCCCTAAAATTCTGGTATTAATGATGTAATAATGAATACAGAGCTTGATTATTTTGCGTCTTCTATATATGTCTCATGTAAAGTGTTACTTAACCCACAACAGTAAAATCAGCCTGTATATGCAGTAAAGCATGCTTGTTATACTCACTGTGGAACCTAAGGGATTAATCCTGTGCATTGTGTAAAAAGGCTGTTGGATACTGTCTTCTCTGATCCTCCCCTTCCACTGTCCCCAATCTATCTCCTGATAGAAGAGAGCTTTGAGGGCACTCTGCACATGCTCAGTTTGGTGTGTATTGCTGAAGAGTGTGTTTTTTTTTTCTTGAGAGGGTGCATGTGATCAGTAGGGATGAGCCGAACACCCCCCTGTTCGGTTCGCACTAGAACATGCGAACAGGAAAAAAGTTCGTTCGAACACGCAAACACCGTTAAAGTCTATGGGACACGAACATGAATAATCAAAAGTGCTAATTTTAAAGGCTTATATGCAAGTTATTGTCATAAAAAGTGTTTGGGGACCTGGGTCCTGCCCCAGGGGACATGGATCAATGCAAAAAAAACTTTTAAAAACGGCCATTTTTTCAGGAGCAGTGATTTTAATAATGCTTAAAGTCAAACAATAAAAGTGTAATATCCCTTTAAATTTCGTAGCTGGGGGGTGTCTATAGTATGCCTGTAAAGGGGCGCATGTTTCCCGTGTTTAGAACAGTCTGACAGCAAAATGACATTTCAAAGGAAAAAAGCCATTTAAAACTACTCGCGGCTATTGATAAAAACGGCATGGGAATTTCCCACAGGGGAACCCCGAACCAAAATTAAAAAAAAAAAAATGACGTGGGGGTCCCCCTAAATTCCATACCAGGCCCTTCAGGTCTGGTATGGATAATAAGGGGAACCCCGGCCAAAATTAAAAAAAAATGATGTGGGTGTCCCCCTAAATTCCATACCAGACCCTTCAGGTCTGGTATGAATTTTAAGGGGAACCCCGCACCAAAAAAAAAAAAAAAAACGGCGTGGGGTCCCCCCAAAAATCCATACCAGACCCTTATCCGAGCACGCAACCTGGCAGGCCGCAGGAAAAGAGGGGGGGACGAGAGAGCACCCCCCTCCTGAACCGTACCAGGCCACATGCCCTCAACATTGGGAGGGTGCTTTGGGGTAGCCCCCCAAAACACCTTGTCCCCATGTTGATGAGGACAAGGGCCTCATCCCCACAACCCTGGCCGGTGGTTGTGGGGGTCTGCGGGTGGGGGGCTTATCGGAATCTGGAAGCCCCCTTTAACAAGGGGACCCCCAGATCCCGCCCCCCTGTGTGAAATGGTAATGGGGTACAAAAGTACCCCTACCATTTCACTAAAAAACTGTCAAAAATGTTAAAAATGACAAGAGACAGTTTTTGACAATTCCTTTATTTAAATGCTTCTTCTTTCTTCTATCTTCCTTCATCTTCTTCTGGTTCTTCTTGCTCTTCTCTTCCTCCGGCGTCCAGCATCTCCTCTGCGGCGTCTTCTATCTTCTTCTCCTCGGGCCGCTCCGCACCCATGGCATGGGGGGAGGCTCCCGCTCTTCTCTTCTTCATCTTCTTCTTTTCTTCTCTTCTTCATCTTCTTCTCCGGGCCGCTCCGCATCCATCACATGGGGACAAGGTGTTTTGGGGGGGTACCCCAAAGCACTCTTCCAATGTTGAGGGCATGTGGCCTGGTACGGTTCAGGAGGGGGGGCGCTCTCGGCTCAGATAAGGGTCTGGTATGGATTTTTGGGGGGACCCCACGCCGTTTTTTTTTTTTGGCGCGGGGTTCCCCTTAAAATCCATACCAGACCTGAAGGGTCTGGTATGGAATTTAGGGGGACCCCCACGTCATTTTTTTTTTATTTTGGTTCGGGGTTCCCCTGTGGGGAATTCCCATGACGTTTTTATCAATGAACTTCTATGTGTATTGTCGGACCGGCAATGCAATAGCTGCGAGTAGTTTTAAATGACTTTTTTTCCTTTGAAATGTCATTTTGCTGTCAGACTGTTCTAAACACGGGAAACATGCACCCCTTTACAGGCATACTATAGACACCCCCCAGGTACGAAATTTAAAGGGATATTACACTTTTATTGTTTGACTTTAAGCATTATTAAAATCACTGCTCCTGAAAAAAACAGCCGTTTTTAAAACTTTTTTTTGCATTGATCCATGTCCCATGGGGCAGGACCCAGGTCCCCAAACACTTTTTATGACAATAACTTGCATATAAGCCTTTAAAATGAGCACTTTTGATTTCTCCCATAGACTTTTAAAGGGTGTTCCGCGGCATTCAAATTTGCTGCGAACACCCCAAATTGTTCGCTGTTCGACGAACTTGCGAACAGCCAATGTTCGAGTCGAACATGAGTTCGACTCGAACTCGAAGCTCATCCCTAGTGATCAGCACAGGGCCAATCAGCACTGTCCAGACCGAGGATCAGGAGTCCTGCAGCCTCATAGGACAATCAGGGGAGAATGAAAACTCCCTCTACAAGCTTTTACCAGACACTCATAGAAGTCACAAGACTGCTCTAACTGCTGATGATGAAAGGTATTTAGCAGTTTATATTTACTAAAACTGCATTACCGTGTACTGTGGGAGACCAGATATAGTGAATGTCGGGTCCTGGGTTTAGTAACACTTTAAGACAATTTTTTCTTACATATGGAAACATTCTTTTGGTTACATTTAGCTAAAGCCTATATAGAATGTTTACATTGTTATTATGAAGTACCATGTGGTAACTCTTGTATTGCAACCAAAGAAAGGTCACAACACTACCATATGCTATAAATATCAGAGTACTGAGTTTACCAGCCCAGCTTCCCACCAACTGTAACAATATAGCCAGACAGAACTGTGCGCATGCATGCAAAGCATCACAGCCATGCCGTTTTAACTTGGGCTGCAGAATTTAGGTGGTGGTGCCACCTGTCAAACTCACCCATTGAGTTCAATGGGGCTGCACTTCAACCGTGAGCCAATTGCTTCGCTCGCAGCTGCAGTGCGGTCACACAGTGTAAAATATAGAAGTAAACAGGCATTCAGGAGGCAGCAGTAGCACCTCCTGAATGCTTGTCAGCTAATGCTATACCACCCTTGGAAGAGCGATCCACCACTAATTACTTTTCAGGGGGCAGTAAGCTTACTACAAATTTGAAAGAAGGCATTATTCTTTATTTACTGTATATACCGGGGGGGTAGGGCTTATATTGCAGCCATCACTGACACTCACGCTAGGTCTTATTTTCGGGGAAACAGGGTAGCAGTTTCAACACTGCTTGTAATTGACCTTTTAACCCATTCCTGTTGATCTAGTAATATCACATTTAGAACAGGACTAGGAATATTAGTCTGGCAGCACATGCTAGGTTGTGAAAATAAGTATTTCAACTGAATCTATACTTTCAGGTTAACATGTAAATTGAATGTATTTATGAGACTAAATTCCCATGTTGATATTAGAGGGTAGTGGCATTGCCTCCAGGCATTTATACTGATGACGGGGAGGCTAAACTGGTACAATTGTATTGTGTACTCATCATAGATGTTTACATTATGATGGGTACATATCCAGCTCTGGCTTATCGGGAAGGAAAGAAAAACTATTTCCAAGCTGTTCAATTGCTTTTCTAAACCAGAAACCTTGGTGATCAGTTGGAATAGGTCACTGTCATCTAATGTCCCTCTGAACATTGTACAAATTCAGAAGCGACCAGCAATCAGATCTTGGGCGAATCTAATGCCAAACCATGAAATCTTTTTGGTTCCCATGAACCAAACTACTGAACATTTTTACCATCCTCACTGTTCTTTGCACTGCCGTATTAAATAAACCCAAAAGTGAATAGGTCATGTAACTTTGTATGCTGTCAATATATAGTGTAAGTAAACTTAGTAAAAAAAAGAATATGTAATAAAATGAAAATTTACAAAGTTTTACAAAAAGATATTTCAGAGCAAAAAAACAGGTTTATGCATATAATGTGACATTGTTAGTTGTTACTGTATGTATTGTATTTTTTCCTCAAATGCATTAAGAAAGCCATGCCTGTCTCTTCTTTATCTTCCCATTAATCCAATCCTTGACAACAACTTCCTGATTTGAAGATATTCACTATCAAACTACGTGTGAAATCACAAATATTTCTTAAAGCGGTGCTCCAGCCCCCTCCCCCATGGAAAAATTAAAAGATTAAAAGTCAGCCACTACAAATACTGTAGCTGCTGACTTTTTATATTAGGACACTTACCTGTCCAGGGATCCAGCGATGTCGGCTCCCCAGTCGATGTTTCCATTGGCTCTCGGTGCTGCCGCCATCATATCCTGTAAGGGAAACCTACTGTGCGTGTGTGAAGCGCACTGCGCTTTCTGAATGGCTCAGCGACAGGAAAGGAGGAGGAGGGCCGAACTTCTGACGTACCTTGTCGTGGCGAGGTCCAACGGAAGTGGGGACAGAATCCTGTCAAAAACAGGTACCTGCCCCCCCTCTAATGTGCATCGGAGGTGGGGGGGACAGATAAGCGGCAGAACTGGGTGGAACTCCTCTTTAAGTTGGTCATATATGAATCAAAATTCAGCCAATTCCTGCTGAATTAGCCAGAACTCTTTCCGTGGGTGGCCATGTTGGCATCACCCGTCACTACAAAAGTAGATTTTTCAGTTGACTTTTGTCAAATGAGCCGGATGAAAAAAAATGTCCATTCACATGCAGGGACTATTCAGGGACTATTCACTAACAACTGCAGATTCCTCCATCTACGCCATTTAGCTTGGATGGGAAAATCAAGTGATTTTTCTCATTCAGCCCGTGGGGCTGAACAAGAGAAATCTTAATGTGGCCAGCATATGACCAGCTTAAGTTTTCCATGTACAGTGGAACCTCAGATTGAGAGTAAGACAGTTAATGAGCGTTTCGCAATGCGAGCTGTTTTAAAAAATAAAAAATCCTGACTCGCTTTGCGAGCGTTGTCTCGCAAGACGAACAAGATTCAAGCCTCTGGGGTGTGCAGTACTGCATTTGGCCAGAGGTGCGGGGGCGCCGGTGACGCTCAGAGACACTTGGAAACACTCCGTTCCCAAGTGTCCCTGAGTGTCTCTGAGTGGGCTCCAAGCGTTTCCAAGTGTCTCCGGCACCCACGCACCTTTGGTCATATGCGGTACTGCATAGACAAGCAGTGGCTGTGGAACGGATTATCTGAGTTTCCATTATTTCCTATGGGGAAACTCGCTTTGATATACGAATGCTTCTTCTGGAACAAATTATGCTCGTAATCCAAGGTATTACTATACTACTTCCATGAAGCCTGTTCTTGTCTAGACAGAATATTACTAATCATGCTGTTTGAATTAAAGGGTTTAACTTGTATATGTCCAAAAAAATGATTAATTATCAGGGGAATTACTGGAACTGGAGCATACAGAAACCTGTAGCGGATGTGCATTGTAACCAATCCGCTTCTATCCTTAGCATGTTCAGTTAAGCTTTGAAAATGAAAGGACGAAGCTGATTGGTTGCCATCCACAGTTGCTCCTGATTCTGCTTGCTCCAGTCTTAGTAAATGAGGAGCATTTATTACACCTGAGCAGTTGTGTCGCCTATGTATTTAAAAAAAAACCTGTTTTGTTGATGGCTGATTTTGAAATCTGAAAACGTAGTATTAAAAATCTGTTTACATTTAAATTGTTTTAGAGTGCTGTGTAACTAAACTTACTGAAACTTTTTTGTGGCCATAATATGTAGTGCAGAAAAGGAAATCATTAGAAATGGTTTTATGGGGTTGATTTACTAAAGGCCAATAGGCTGCTTGCTTTGTAAGAGAATCTGAGTTACAATATCATGTGCAGGCAAAAACGTGTGATTGGGAATTCCTTGCAAAGTGATTTTTTTACAACATTCACAAAGTGAGAACTCCCTAGCAAAGCCTGTTTGCCTTTAGTAAATCAACCTCTTTTCTTTCTACAAGCCATTGTTCTTTGCATTGTGTTATTTAAAAGAGAGGTTCGGGAATTGAAAAAAAAAAAACATACAAACTCACCTAGTTGGATGCAGCATCAGGACAGGTAAGTTGCTGTATCTGTTGGAGCTGCCCGTCCACAGTACAATGCGGGGGGCTCTCCCGGAGAGGTTAAAGTCAGGATCCCTACAGAGTCTGGACCGGCTAAGTAACTTTAGCTGACAGCTGGCTTTATCCCACTGTCAGCTGAATATGGGTCACAGGAGTGCAGAACTAAGTGCACTCCTGTAATCAACTGAAGAAGTAGGGCCAAAAGAACTGTTGTCAGTCCTTATATCTTTCAAAATAGGTAAAATAAATGCAAGTACTAGGCACATTTCAGAATGTTGCCGAGGTATATTCTTAAAACATGTTCATTTGTCTCTTTACAGGATCTTTTCATACTTTTTTGTGAAAGAAATCAAAGGATACATTTAAAAATACCAAATACATAAAGACCATACACAATACTATGAAGAAAAAACTGACAAATAACTAAACATCCTCTACAAATAACAAATGTTACTGCTCAACGATTACAAGGCAAAGGTCAAATGTTTTTCCCTGTCTTGGAATGTTGTTCTCTAATTAATGGCATAGCTTGACATACATAGACCCCTTGTGCAACATATGAGTCAGGGCCCCGAACTTCAATCCTGTACCCACTGTATCAAACTTAATATTCCAAGTTACTATGACTGCCACTGTAACAATCAAGCCATTACCACCTGTACCTAAACCCCCAAGTCTCATAACCCTTTCCCCACCTTGACCAGTGTGTCCACGCTCTTCCAATGGAAGTGAATTAGCTGTGCCCCTGCTCAGGTGCTAGCAACTGGAAATTGGCTATTAGACACTGTGGGCATCACCAAGAGCAGGTGTCCAGTTGCAGTCACATTCTAAGCCTGCTCAGGTGCAAGCTGAGATTCAAGCTTTCAGGACCCAGGACTTCCCCATGTTCCTGCCTTAGAATTATATAATGCCTGCGGAAGGAGCTTAAAGTGGAACCTTTTCGTCATAAAATTAAGTTCTGCAAGATCACTTTAGGCTGGCCCCTTTTATAGGTATAGCTAAGTAAAACATTAAAAATAAGTGTCTATACTGAATAATATCCAGTATAACCATTTCTTGACCACCCCGTAGCAGATTTACTGCTACAGGGTGCCCGCCCTACACAGGATCACATATACATACTTGATCCTGCACTTCCCGGTATCAGGCGGGGAGCTAATGAGTGGGTTCCGCGGACTTGATGTCCGCCGACAACCCGGTACACTGACAGAACGGCAGTCTGCCTATGTAAACAAGGCAGATTGCCATTCTGTCAGTACAGAAGGTATGGATCCTGTGTTTCTGTAAAGCATGCCTTCCACTAGTAAAAGGCACCTCCCCTACTACACTGAAACACTAGCTAGGCACACCGTTAACCCTTTGATTGCCCCTGATTTTAACCCTTTCCCTGCCAGTATCATGAGTACAGTGATATTTTTAGCACTGATCACTGTAATAATGTCACTGGTCCCCCAAAAAAGTGTCAGGTGTCCAATTTGTCCACCGCAATATCGCTGTCCCGCTATCAAATTGGAGCAAATACTAGTAAAATAAATAATATCAGTTTGTATACGCTATAACTTTTATGCAATTAATAATTTTCAATTAATATTGAATTAATATTCCCAATTAATATTTGCTTATTGGGATTTTTTACCAGAAATATGTAGCAAAATACATATTGGCCTAAACTGATGAAGAAATTAGATTTTTTTTATTAAATGTGTTTTAGAGCAGAAAGTAAAAAATATATTTATTTTTTTTCAAAATTGTTGGTCGTTCTTTGTTTATAGCACAAAAAATAAAAGACACAGAGGTGGTCAAACACCACCAAAAGAAACCTCTGTTTGTGAGAAACGCACGACCATGCAATTGTCAGTAACGCAGTGCCGTATTGCAAAAAATGGCCTGGTCAGAAAGGGGGGTAAATCTTCCAGAGGTTAAGTGGATAACACTGTCTCATCGTGCTCTGCACATGCTCAGTTGCTCTCTATTTTTAGGCACTGCCAAGTTCGCAGAGGCCGATCTGCTGACAGCCTTAAAGCAGAATTAGGCCCTCCTATCCTTTACAGCCAGGGAAGCTGCTTCTGTTTGATCTACAACTGCCCTTGTGCTGCACATGTTATTGACACCAGCCATTTAATAGTTTGACCGTTGGTTGAGAAAACAAGCAAATGTGACAGTTAGCAAACCCGGGGTTCCAGGAATGTAACTGTTTTTAAAACTGTTAAATTGATGGATTTAGTTCTGCTTTATGATTTACTGCTGCTGTGGAGCTGTGGGCTTTAGCAAAATGGAAATTTACAGCACACACTAATTTTGGTAGCATGATTAATTATGTGGAATGTATGTTCCTTGTTAAAGAACATTTTTTTATCAAGTTGTTATGGGTAAAGTTCCACTTTAACAAAGGTTCAACAAAGGATCTAAACCCATTGATTTAATGGTTTCAAAAAACAGTTACATTCCTAGCATGCCGGGAACGCTAACTGTCATATTTGCTTGTGCTCTCAACCAAACTGTCAAACCATCAAATGACTGGTATAACTGATCACATGTGCAGCACCATGGCAGTTGCAGATCAAACAGAGGCCAAGATTTCCTAGAGGAAAGGAATAGGAGGGTTTGGTTCCTCTTTAAGTTTGCTATTAAAAGGTATTGCCTAAACTCCAAACTTCCTGCAGTACTTTTCTCCAAACTCAAGAGGGCACTGCGTTCTTATGCAGAGACAGTCTACAGTTCTTCATAGGGCCATGCTCCCTTCCTGAAGCCTGATGCTGTAGGTGTGAATAATGTGTTCACAAGTGAGTCACTACCATAGAGAAATAGGAAAGATTGCTGGCAGTAGAAACTCAGGGCAAGGCAGGACAAGTTTGTTCTCTTTTAAATATTACTCTTTCCACTGTCTATTCATGAGTGGAATGGCTGCGTAATTATTTGACTCTGTAACAACAAATAATCTCAATAAAAAATAATTCCCTCTTGCGTGCATTTACAGAGGTTAGCACTTGCTATGCAATGTAAAATACGGTAATTTATAAATGGGACCCTTCGTTGAAAAAACTAAAAGGTTGCCTAAGACACCAATTATATACTTTATCTTATCTTTTAAAACTGAAGTACCTGAAGTTACATTGTTGTAACAATGCTGACCGACTTTATAAACTATTTTAGTTTATTCATTAAAGTATGTCACCTTTATAAAAGTTTAATGGTAGTCCCCAACAGTGGCTTGTCTTATCACGTATACCCCATTGACTTTCGAAATTTTTTCCAAAAATGCATTATGTTTTAACCCCACTATCAACAGTTTGTAATAATACCGTATTTATCAGCGTATAACACGCACCTTCAATTTAAGAGGGAAGTTTCAGGGAAAAAAACAAAATGTTTTTTTCAAAATAAACCACTTTGAAGCAAAATAATGGTCAGTGCCCATCAATACAGCCTGATCTGTGCCAATCTGCAGCCTCAATGCAGCCTGATCTGTGCCCATCTGCAGCCTCAATGCAGCCTGATCTGTGCCCATCTGCAGCCTCAATTCAGCCTGATCTGTGCCCATCTGCAGCCTCAATGCAGCCTGATCTGTGCCCATCTGCAGCCCCAATTCAGCCTGATCTGTGCCCATCTGCAGCCTCAATTAAGCCTGATCTGTGCCCATCTGCAGCCTCATTGCAGCCTGATCTGTGCCCAACTGCAGCCTTAATGCAGCCTGATATGCGCCCATCTGCAGCCTTAATGCAGCCTGATATGCGCCCATCTGCAGCCTCAATGCATCCTGATATGCGCCCATCTGCAGCCTCAATGCAGCCTGATCTGCGCCCATCTGAAGCCTCAATGCAGCCTGATCTGTGCCCATCTGCAGCCTGATATGTGTCCATCTGCAGCCTCAATGAAGCCTGATCTGTGTCCATCTGCAGCCTCAATGCAGCCTGATCTGTGCTCATCTGCAGCCTCAATGCAGCCTGATCTGTGCCCATCTGCAGCCTGATCTGTGCCAATCTGCAGCCTCAATGCAGCCTGATCTGTGCCCATTTGCAGCCTTAATGCAATCTGATCTGTGCCCATCTGCAGGCTTAATGCAGCCTGATATGTGCCCATCTGCAGCCTCAATGCAGCCTGATATGTGCCCATCTGCAGCCTCAATGCAGCCTGATCTGTGCCCATCTGCAGTCTTAATGCATCCTGATCTGTGCCCATCTGCAGCCTTAATGCAGCCTGATATGCGCCCATCTGCAGCCTCAATGCAGCCTGATATGTGCCCATTTGCAGCCTGATATGCACCCATCTGCAGCCTGATCTGCGCCCATCTCCCATCAATGCAGCCTGATGCCCATCTGCAGCCTCACCATCTCTCATGCAGGAAATCACAGAGCCGTCATCTCCTGTTTACTCGGATCTCAGTCGGCAATCACATACACAGTCCTGCCTCCGCTATCAGCATTGGACCAGCTCCTGTGATTGACATAACACTGGTCCAATGCCAGTGGCGGAGGTGGGACTGTGTGTGTGACGTCAGAGCCGAGTGAGAGCCGATTATACAGGAGATGACGGCTCAGTAAATTCCAGCGGCGCTCATCCCCCTCCTGCCCCTCCGAGGTACAATATCGGCGTATAACACGCACCTGTGATCTGCCCCCTATTTTCAGGGGGAAAAGATGCGTGTTATACGCCGATAAATACATTCTAGTTTAGTTCTTGACATAAATAAAAAATACTAGAATGGGTATGACCTTTTTTGTAAGCATAGTTACCCTTTTAAAAATGCAACTAACCCAATGTAAAAAAATATAGGCTGATATTTAGCTTGAAATTAGGACCTACCCCCACGGTCAATATAAAGTGCTCACAGTATATAAACTGTATATTTCACCCGCTGCTCTGAAATTGTAGCTCATAGCAATGTACAGAGATGGCATTGAGCCCTATGGAATGCACCTACTTGTATTTAAAAGCAACAAAATCTCTGGGCCCTGAATTTCATGGGTCAGCATTCTGAAGCCATAGTCAAAGCCAGTTTGGCAGTGTCCAAGTCAATAATGCCACAGTAGATTTTGTAATGCTAAAGACAGTAATAACTCTTTAAAAAATCAAATGCAAATCATCTGGAATTATAATCGTAATTTAATAAAATTGAAAACATGGCAGAGCAAGTCAAAGTACAAGTGATGCAAAAATGTGTGCGTGACAAGCTCAAGGTAGGCATTTTTTACTGGATGAACATGACCCGAAGCCACCCTAAAAATTCATACAGTGGGTTTCAAGAAATTCAGGGTTCATGCCCAAAATTAATTTGTTTACTAACTAGCACTCAATTTAGATTTAAGATTCTTATTAAAATTTCCACAGTTTACATATTCATGTCCATAAGCCTTATCATAAAGTTAATTTACTCCTCAGGATAGTATTTGCATATTTCTGTATCCAGCTTCAGAATTTGTTTTCTTGATATAGAGCAGTGGCCAAAAAATTGCGGCCCGTAGGCTGGATGTGCCCCTTTGCTTGCCTTTATCCGTCCCTTGAGGCACTATTCCATCCACTAACACCAGTGATGGGGCACTATTTCTCCCATAAATATCAACAATAGAGCACCATCTCTCCTGTGGATGTCAACAATGTGGCACTCATGGAGAAAGTGTAACATAGTAAAATGCAAAGTGCTATAAAGCAAATATTCATTGATAAGTAGTAATACAATAAAAATATATGTGTGAAGTGTCAAGTGCTTCCAGCGGCAACTCAAGTAGCAAGCTTCAAAGGAAATATTCAGAGACCACACTCAATGAAGAGCAAGAAATCCCCTCTTGTAACCCCACTCACCAGAACCTGTAGACCCTAAGCTTTGCAGTCCAGGGATCAAAAAACACTTAGTGGAGTCACGATGGTAGATCCAAGGTCGAAGGAGCTCCAACAAATGATTGACATGCGGACCAGGGAAGACCATATATATTAATTGAAGAGAAAAGGCATATAGTGAAGTACTGCCGGCACAGACTGTCTGCGCATTAACAAAACGCCACTCACGAGACGGCTTGAAAAACAGGCATCAGGGTGTCCCGGGTTCGCTAGCGCAGCATGCGTTCCGCGTGCGTTCCACGGATACCAGAAGTAGCGTCACTGGTACATAAAACCGGAAATGCATCAATGCAGTTTTCTGATGCATTTCCAGTTTTACGTACCAGTGATGCTACTTCCGGGATCGGCGGAGCGCGCGTGGAATGCACGTATTGGTTGCGAACCCGGAACACCCTGATGCCTGTTTTTCAAACCTTCTCGTGAGTGGCGTTTTGTTAATGCACAGACAGTCAGTGCCGGCAGTACTTCACTATATGCCTTTCCTCTTCAATTAATATATATGGTCTTCCCTGGTCCGCATGTCAATCATTTGTGGTCTCTGAACCTTTCCTTTGAAGCCTGCTACTTGAGTTACCGCTGGAAGCACTTGGCACTTCACACATATATTTTTATTGTATTACTACTTATCATTGAATATTTGCTTTATAGCACTTTGCTATGTTGCACATTCTCCATGAGCGCTGTTAAAACGTATACATCTCTTTTCAAGGTCTAGTACCTTTGCAACAGCTGCTGTGGTCTTCCTCAATTATAATTTTGCACACTATATACAGTTGTTTATTGGCGCGTGTTTTAGTTTGTTTTAGTTTGTTTTAGATATAACAATGTGGCACTATTCCTCCCACTAAAACCAATAATGGGGCACTATTCCTACAATTAATACCAAGATGGGGCACTATTACTTCCACTGACACCAAGGACGGCCTCTAGTCCTCCCACTAAAACCAATGAGGAGGCATCATTTACTTTAACTAATGCCAAGTTTTCTATTCCCACTGGCCACAGTCTGGCCCCCTAAAGCCTGAAGGACAGTTAACTGGCCCTTTGTTTAGAAGGTTTTAAGACCCCTGCTATAGAGGAAAAGAAATCCAGGCTCCTTATGATCCATTTTCTTGGCATCAGGGAGGTTTGTATACTGTGTATATTCTTAGGATGACCATAGATGGAGCAACTAATGGTGAGATATTTGTCCACCCTCTCTCACATCACTGTGCAGCCAGGACCCACCACGATCTTCTGTCTGCCTTGACAAAGTGTAGGCATGGTAATAAAAGTCTTGTTTTCTTTTCTTCACAGTAAAGGAAATAATAGTTGGCCAGTCTTCTAGTGCTTTTCCAACATGCTTCCAGGAGGTCTATCAAATTATGCAATGTGTGCATCATAAACTGCTTTCCACTTTCATAAAATAGCAAGGGGCAAAGTACATTGCCTGTAGCAGCTAATCTAAATTATCATTCCTGCCATTCATATGCTGAAATACTTGGGTCACTGTATTTTACATTATCATTGTTTTCATTTTTTTTTATAATGATTTGTTATTTTGAAAATAATTTTACAACTGAAATTATTTTTTATGTTTAATATTTTTTTGCTAACTTATAAGAGCACATAATATAAATATATATATATATATATATATATATGTGTGTTCTTTACTTTGATTTAACTCCCGAAAGACTCAGACATTAGAACATTTTATTCTATTGAACACACAGAAAATGTCCTTTAAATTCAGGGGAAAATGAATGTATTTTAAGAAATCAACATATATTCTCATTTTGATTTAGTAAATGTGCAATATATATATAAAAAAAAAACTAAAAAGATTTTTAACATTTGTTGCTCCAACAACCAGCCCTGTGCAGCACAGAACTGTCAGCTGCTACTCAGCATCACAGCTTCAACACAGTCAAAGTCCCTAGGCACCCAGGACTGATGAAGGGCTTGGCCAGATTAGGCAAGCAGAGAGCTGCAGCCATTGAGCACCTCCGCTCCTCCACCCAACCTGCAATATGACAACTCTGTAGCTGAGTCAGATAAATGGTGGAACCCCTCTACACAGCTCTGGGAATTCCAGTAACTGCCACAACCCTAAAAAAAAGCTAATCAGACTGACATGGAGCAGAACGGAGCGAAGGAAACCTCCCCAACTACCACCCCATATACAGCTAAAACAGGCACCATGAGTATTTATTGCAGAGGCCCACAATTCCACAGGATAGTATAATCCTCGCTTCAGATCTGCCTTTTCTACAGGACTACAACAGAGAGAGAGCAAAGCACATCAGTCTCCAGACAGCTTGTCCCAGGCAGCACACATTGCTCCATGCACAGATCTGACCCTGGGAAGAAGAAGAGGTACATACATGCCACAGCAGTCATTTCCTTTAACTTGCATTCTACCTAACCTGCTTGAGCAACTTGAGAATTGTCTTGCAATAACAACAAAATCTGAAGTATACTAATTGAGAAGTGATCTGAAACACTTATTTTTTAAAACTGAAGAAGTCAAAACCACCAAGGCATCACATGCACAAACACAGTTCCCTGCTCAGATCCCAAATGTTCAAGATGTAGAACCAGGAAAACAGATCTTGAGGTAACAGCTTGTCCATTAGAGGCCTCCCTGTAGTCCTTGATTTAGCTGACATAGGAAGAGGGATATTGGAAAGACTTGCAACCACTAAATTCTGCCATGACAGAGTGCACAGAACACAACAACAGCCTACTAATAAGAAAAGCCACAAGATGTTCTATGTTGCCTCCATAACTATGACTAAAAGGAACTGTTTACAGACATACCCCTCATCAATTTTGATGGAGCCTTGATCACTATCCAGACCTATCCTACCTACCTATTGGTACATTGAAATGACTTGCCATTTTGTGCCATCTGAGGAATTTAAGGACTGTCATCTTTCATTGAATATTCAAGTTCCACCACTCCCAGGATGGTCTGACCAACTGGACCTTCTGGACTTCTCTGTTCAACCAATGTATTAAACGGCTGTCTGAAAGAGCCCCAGATCTGAGGTTATAAACTTAAGATCGAGCATGCCCAGATCCTAGTCATCGTATCACACAGAGTTTGAACCTTGCCTTCTCCTTCTGTGACTAGACTTGTCGGTAGTGTTTTATATCTCTGCATGTTGCTTGATGCTGTAGAAAACCTATATTTCCTCTTGATCTTTTTAAATATAAGCTTATTTGGAACTTGGCCAATGACAAAATAAGTATTATTTTGTCATTGGATTCTGAATAACACCCAACATAAAGTCAAACAAACATGGCAACCCTGAATGCAGTACACTTCTATCAAGTAATTTGTATCTCAGCAAATTGATATTGGAGATCTCTGACTCATCTTCTTCCTCCATATTTTCCTTATTTTTCATTGTTTTTCTTCCTAATCTAATTTGAGCTTATTTTCTTCTTTCTATGACAAATGTTTATTTAGCCAGTAATCAGTCGGATCATTAAATATCTGTATTAATGAGAAAAATGTTCACGTGGGCTATGTTTTCGATGCTTTTACTCTTCCTATCTCTGAACTTCTGGCTCTGCAGTGGCTAACAGCTTTGAATCTTCGGGCAGAACATCAATATAGATAGCCCCCTAATTCCTCCTTCTCTACTAAGAAAGGTTCTTTCATTGTAAAGCCTAGTACTCTTCATGCGACTATCGGACAAATGATCGTCCATTTTGTTTTTTGCATGCTAGTCTCCATATCGAATGCAAATAGGTTACTAAAGTACAAAAATTCCCGTACAACAGAAAAAAAATTGTGATGTAATGTATTTTTATTGTATTTTCAGATGAAAACTTGTACTGGTTCAATTAAATTCGTACAATCTGGCATCATACGAGAAAAAAATGTGTTTGTCCCTTCTGAAAATTTCACATGACAGATTATCATATGAGCGGAATTTTTTGTCCGGTTTTCTCATCATGTGTACGAGGCTTTATACTGCTTTAACAAGATCTGTGAATGAGGAAAGAAAACTGTGACTGATCAGATTTTCCCCTATTTACAGATCATGTTATAAGCAGTGATAATCAATGAAATAACTTTTCTAAATGGAAGAGGAGGAAGGAGGGGACTTGCCCCCATCGGACCCTATTTTCTCATATTCTACCTGAAGACCTCAGTTTTTCTTTGTTTATGTTATAAAATTTAGTTTTTTCCTTCACTGACGGGCACTGTTGAGTTGGCACTGATGAGTTGGCATTGATAAGGTGGCACTTATGGGCACTGATGAGGAAGCACTGATATGTAGAATTGATGAGCACTGGTAAGCGGTACTGATATGCAGCACTGATGGGCACCGATAGGAAACACTGATATGCAGCACTGATGGGCACTGATTGGCACTTACAGGCGGCACTGATGGACACTGATAGATGGCACTGATGGGCGGCACTGACAATGAGGTACTGACAGGTGTTACTAATGGGCACTGATTGGCACTATGATGGACACTGATTGGCACTGTGGTGGGTACTGATTGGCACTGTTATGGGCACTGACAGGCGTTCCTGATGGGCACTGACTATGCTGATTATCACTCAATGTGCTGATTATCAGTGCAGACCCCCCTCTGACAGGGATAGCCACCGATCGGGTCTCCCTGTCAGTGTGAACCAAGGAAAGCCGTTTACTGGCACTTCCTGGTTTATGCTGTTATTGGTCACAGCTGATCACGTGGTAAGGAGCTCTCCATCAGAGGCTCCTTACCACGATCGAAGATGTGGTGTGTCAGAGTGACACACAGCACCACTGATGGAAGCGTGCCCCTGGGGGCGTGCATCGGCATGTTATTCTGCTTGACGTTATATGATGCCCAGTCAGGATAACTGAACCACAGCCCAGCTGTCATTCTGCTATAGGCCGGGCGGAAAGTGGTTACAGAATCTTCATTTTATTAAAAAGCCATAGTGTACAAATGCAGATAAAATCAGTTATGACTAAGGCCTTATAGGCTGAAACGCGTCAACAGATTTTATCTGTGTTTGTACACTGTGGTTTTTCAATATAATGAAGATTCTTTAAGAGCAACAACCGGTGTTGCAGATCTTCTTTCCTACATCCCTGCAGTGAAGATTCCTCCAGGATCCAGCTGCCTGCGCAATGTGGGATATGCTTCGTTACAGGTAAATAGTGTGACCAAAGCTGTTGGTTTTTTTTTTTTACTTTTAGCTAAACTTCAGTTGTAAAAAAACATGTATGAAAAATATTTTACCCGCTACATTATTTTAATATTTGTCCAGCCCTTGATGTCGATCAGCTGTGGCAGATAGGACAGCAATAGGAGGAGTGGAAGGAAGAGCGTGCCACACTGGGCAGGGCAGCACAGCATGATATTTAGGATGAAGGCTCCTGGAAAGTGGGTACATCTTAAGTACCCACAACATGGGATTGTGGCAGCCACAGGATTTTATTTAATCTGCACCATCCGCACTCGCAAGTCGGCATGTCACGGGTATGTTAGGCGGGAAACACATGCATTTTGGGGCTATATAAGCACCCCACATGCAGGCTCCCATCGCAGTTGACCTGGGATCGGCTTGGCGAGCTCCCCCGCCCTCCCACTCTGTCGCAGCACCTGTTATGTGGTTTTGTCACCCTTGATCAAGGGGGGACTTTTCCTGAAATGTATTATTTGATGCTATTCGCTCGAGTTCTATGACGGCAAATTAATATATATAAATAGAAAAATAGAAATTACCGCATTAAAAACAAAAAAACACAATAACAAAAATAAAATAAAGCAGCTGCTAAAACTGCGAGATACACACGTACAGATAGGAAATTCAATGTAGCAGCGCTATAAAAATAAAAACAAATAAAATAACATAAAAGAATATAGGCTAATCCAAACAGTAAATGTATATGAACTACAACACACAGCAACATGTGTAAAAAAAACTTTATTAGAAATTGTAACAAGCTGCAATATATATATCTCGTCTTGTTACAATTTCTAATGAAGTTTTTTACCCTTCAATATACTGTCTCTATAACTCCCCCTTGGGAGGATTGGATTCCCGCCTCCCAAGACTCAAATCGAGGGGTGGTTCCGTGATTTCACTATATAGCGCAATGACTTGTTCCCCGAGTCAGTTTGGGACGAAACGTGCATAGGGAGTTTGACGTGCTGACGTCATCGTGCTGTACTCAGTGGACGGGTGTTCACAAGCTGTTTCTTTTTGATCGTTAAAACTATACTTCTGTAAGTGCAATTTTAATAGTTTTAACAAATGTTTTACACTGTGGAGAGTCTTTTGCTTTTCTGGGTAACGCCTGACCTATCCCCCTGGTGGTTTAAAGCTTGAGTCTCCCCGGTCGTTTGGAGCATAGTTCCAGTTGCCCTTCCTGTGGACATTCAACATCCTCCCAGATAGAGGCCCTGGGTGGGTATTTTAGCCGGTGTATATCACAAGAATCCACACTGATGTGTTTTTTATGGACTATTTATCATATTTCATATTTTTACACATGTTACTATGTGTTGTAGTTCACATACATTCACTGTTTGGATAAGCCTATATTATTTTGTGTTATTTTATTTGTTTTTATTTTTATAGCCCTGCTACATTGAATTTCATTATAATATATATATTAAATATTTAAAAAAAATATATTATTTCTATGAATTTAATAAAGTTGAATTTATTTTAATACCAATAAAGGTGCCATTTAATACCACTTGCTGTTACATAGTAGGTGAGGTTGAAAAAAGACACACATCCATCAAGTTCAACCCATGTGTGTGATTGTGATTATATGTCAGTATTACATTATATATCCCTGTATGTTGCGGTCGTTCAGGTGCTTATCTAATAGGTTCTTGAAACTATCAATGCCCCCCGCTGAGACCACCGCCTGTGGAAGGGAATTCCACATCCTTGCCGCTCTTACAGTAAAGAACCCTCTACGTAGTTTAAGGTTAAACCTCTTTTCTTCTAATTTTAATGAGTGGCTCCCTTATGCAAAAAAGTTTTATCCCTATTGTGGGGTCACCAGTATGGTATTTGTGTATTGAAATCATATCCCCTCTCAAACGTCTCTTCTCCAGAGAGAATAAGTTCAGTGCTCGCAACCTTTCCTCGTAACTAATATCCTCCAGACCCTTTATTAGCTTTGTTGCCCTTCTTTGTACTCGCTCCATTTCCAGAACATCCTTCCTGAGGACTGGTGCCCAGAACTGGACAGCATACTCCAGGTGAGGCCAGACCAGAGTCTTGTAGAGCGGGAGAATTATCGTTTTATCTCTGGAGTTGATCCCCTTTTTAATGTATGCCAATATTCTGTTTGCTTTGTTAGCAGCAGCTTGGCATTGCATGCCATTGCTGAGCTCATCTACTAGAACCCCCATGTCCTTTTCCATCCCAGATTCCGGTAGAGGTTCTCCCCCCAGTGTATAGATTGCATTAATATTTTTGCCGCCCAAATGCATTATTTTACATTTTCTACATTGAACCTCATTTGCCATGTAGTTGCCCACCCTATTAATTTGTTCAGATCTTTTTGCATAGTTTCCACATCCTGCAGAGAAGTTATTGCCCTGCTTAGCTTAGTATCCTCCGCAAATACAGAGATTGAACTGTTTACCCCATCCTCCAGGTCGTTTATGAACAAAATAAATAGGATTGGTCCCAGCACAGAACCCTGGGGGACCCCACTACCCACCTATGACCATTCCGAGTACTCCCCATTTATCTCCACCCTCTGAACTCGCCCTTGTAGCCAGTTTTCAATCTATGTACTCACCCTATGGTCCATGCCAACAGACCTTATTTTGTACAGTAAACGTTTATGGGGAACTGTGTCAAATGCTTTTGCAAAATCCAGATACACCACATCTACAGGCCTTCCTTTATCTAGATGGCAACTCACCTCCTCATAGAAGGTTAATAGATTGGTTTGGCAAGAACGATTCTATATGAATCCATGCTGATTACTGCTAATGATACCGTTCTCATTACTAAAATCTTGTATATAGTCCCTTATCATCCGCTCCAAGAGTTTACATACTATTGATGTTAGGCTAACTGGTCTGTAATTCCCAGGGATGTATTTTGGGCCCTTTTTAAATATTGGTGCTACATTGGCTTTTCTCCAATAAGCTGGTACCATTCCAGTCAGTAGACTGTCAGTAAAAATTAGGAACAATAGTCTGGCAATTACTTGACTGAGTTCCATAAGTACCCTCGGGTGCAAGCCATCTGGTCCCGGTGATTAATTAATGTTAAGTTTCCCAAGTCTAATTTTGATTCTGTCCTCTGTTAACCATGGAGGTGCCACTTGTGATGTGTCATGAGGATAGACACTGCAGTTTTGGTTTCTGAAGCCCCCCGATTCCCTTGTGAAGACTGAGGAGAAGAATAAATTCAATACCTTCGCCATCTCCCCATCCTTTGTAACCAGATGTCCTTCCTCATTATTTATGGGGCCAATATGATCTGTCCTCCCTTTTTTACTGTTTGCATTCTTAAAGAATTTCTTGGGATTTTTTTTTGCTCTCCTCCGCTATGTGTCTTTCATGTTCTATCTTAGCCGTCCTTATTGCACCCTTACATTTCTTGTTGCATTCTTTATAAAGTCCGAATGCTGATGATGATCCCTTATCCTTGTATTTTTTAAGTCCTTTTCCTTTGCTTTTACATGCATTTTTACATTGGAGTTAACCCATCCAGGACTTTTGTTCGCTCTTTTAAATTTATTGCCCAATGGGTTGCATTGGCTAATGCCCTTATTTAATATGCTCTTAAAGCAAACCCATCTCTCCTCCATGTTCCTAAGTTTTTATACCAATTTATGCCTTCTAGCAAGGCTCGTAGTTTAGGGAAGTTGGCTCTTTTGAAATTCAGTGTCTTTGTATTCCCCTTATGTTTCCTATTTGTGTGATTTATACTGAAGCCAATTGACCTGTGATCACTGTTACCTAAATTGCCCCGTATTTCGACATCAGTGATCAGGTCTGTATTGTTGGTAATCAGTAGATCCAGTTGGTGCTTTATTTCTAGTTGGTGCGTCTACCATCTGACCCATAAAATTGTCCTGCAAGACGTTTAGGAACTGGCGAGCCTTAAATGAATGCGCGGTTCCCTTCGCCCAGTCTATGTCTGGATAGTTAAAATCCCCCATTACGATAACACTTCCCATCCTTGCTGCTAATCCAAATTGTGATGTGAGATCTGTCTCCCCTTCCTCCCTCAGGTTAAGGGGCCTATAGCATACTCCCACGATTATTTTCCCCTTTGCTTCATCCCTTTGGAGCTCCACCCATAAGGATTCCACCTCCTCCCTAGCTCCCTTAGTGATGTCATCTCTCACATTCACTTGTACATTATTCATGATATATAGGCATACCCCTCCCCCTTTTTTACCCTCTCTATCCTTGCGGTATAGGGTATACCCATGTTTGTCAGTCAATTATGAGAGCTGTTGAACCAGGTCTCTGAAATTCGCACAAAATCTAAATCCTCCTCGTACAACAGTATCTGTAGTTCACCCATCTTGTCCGCCAGGCTCCTGGCATTGGTGAACATGCCACGTAGTTTAGACCGGTCGCATATTATCCTCCTATTGCAACTAGGACTTGCTACTATACTTACCTTGGGTTTATGTGCTTTGGTCAACCTACCACTAATGCCCCCAATACTCAATGTTTGGTTTATTTAAGTGTCAATTTTTTTAATGTTTAAGTGTGCAGCCTACACTCCCATGAACTGGCTGAATTTCAATCCACCTATGGCCGGCATAGGGAAGCATGTGCTCCTAGCTCAATCTGGTTGCCTGTTTTTTCTGAAACACAGAACAGAAAAGATGGTGACCTGACTTTTCTGTAATGCAGTCATTCAGTACAGCCTGGTAAGCTCCGTGCACACATCCTGTGAGTTGATATTAAAGAGGTAGCAGCAGACCAAAAAGGTCATCTTTCTCCTCTTTTCTTGCAGGGGACTGCAAGAGGCTGCTATCAAGACAGACCCAAGTACTTACAATAACTGCATTTAAAAATACATTTTATGATTATTTAATGAGACAATGACTGCACAATTTGGTGTATCTTCATATCTGCCTTGAGTTTAGCTTTAACAAGAAATTGACTCCTTCCCTCATACATATATATGTGGCCTCACGGAAGCGGGTCTTCTTCTGTTTATATGCTCCCAGCACAGAGACCGAGCTGTCATGGACAGCTCCAGGTCTCGTACCAACAATTGGGAACTGGGAGGACGAGCTCCTGATTACCTGAATGCTGTTATAGCCTCTGATCAGTCACTGTACAGCCCAACCCTGTGTTTTTTTCTCCTCTTGAATGGAGAAAATTGTAATAAAAAAAGATGTGTAAAAAATGTAATAAAAAAAAAGCTAAAATAGCTAGGGTTTGATCTAGGTCAGTGTCAGGGTTATGGTCAAATGATCTGGGTCAAAGATTAGGGACATTGTGTTTTAGTTAGGATTTAAAAAAAATAATTTAGTGTGTTTTAGGTAGGTAAAAAAGAAGCAAATTGCGCACTATTGTTTCTGGACCCTACTACAGGTACAAACAACAAATAACATACACATATGTGGTATTGCTGCAACCATTAAGAACAGAAGAATTTGTTTTTGGTTGTTCTCTGGTGGTAGGTCATGATAATAGCAAGAACTTTACAGCTACATTTTACAAAATGATATGATTGTTTACTATTTTGTGTCAGGAAATATCCAGTACAGTTTACCACCAAATGAAAGCCCAATTTTTCCTGAAAAAAAAAAAAAAACAAGACATAATTCATCTGGAAACACTAAGTTGCTGTGATAATATGTACAATTTTATGAACACATGCCAACGTTGCAAAACTGTGTTCAGGCATTAAAGCGTTACTAAACCCACAACAGTAAAAATCAGCCTGTATATGCAGTAAAACATGCTTGTTATACTCACTGTGGAACCTAAGGGGTTAATCCTGTGCATTATGTACAAAGGCTGTTTGATCCTGTCTTCTCTGATCCTCCTCTTCTTTTACTGTCCCCAATCCATCTGCTGATAGAACAGAGCCTTGGGGGCACTCTGCACATGCTCACTTTGGTGTGTATTGCTAGAGAGTTTTTAATTTATTTTAGGGAGAGTGTATGTGTTCAGCATAGGGCCAATCAGCACTGTCCAGACAGAAAGTCAGCCTCACAGGACAGTCAGAGGAGAATGAAAACTCCTCCTACAAACTTTAACGAGTGCTTGGCCGTAAACTGATAGCAGTCACAAGACTGCTATAACTGCTAATGAAAAGGGGTATTTAGCAGTTTATATTTATTAAAATAATAGCATTTCCACGTTCTGTGTACTGTGGGAGACCAGATATAATGAATGCAGGGTCCTGGATTTAGTAACACTTTAAGATCTTATTTACATTCTATTATGAAGGGGTTAATGCACAGTAGATTTTGTTTTGCTTGAGCTGCCCACCCAAGCACATGCAGGAGACATGTAAACATTATTATAATTTTTATTTATGATTTAATAGGGTATATATTATATATTGCATTGTGTTAAATAAAAAGGGGTGATTATTACAGAAAAACACAGCACAGAAGGAGACTATGCTGTTACTATTACTTGAGGTGACTAGAAATGGTATGAGCTCATTTATAATCTCTTAAACACGTTCATGGAGTCTATTAACAGTTACCAACTGTACGTAACTCTGTATGTTATATTTACATTGATGTTTTCCAGCTTTTAGTAAAACCCTGTGTACCTGGTGCTAAGAAACATTAATCTGCACTAATACAAGGCACTTTTTCAACAGGCCCACACTCCTGCTCGCCTTGATGGATTCCTCGCATTCTTGCAGTTTGTGAGGGTGAAAGTCAGCCTAAAGTGAATTTCTACAGAGCTGGCAGCTTGGGGTAACATGGGTGTTTTTCTTTTCTTTTTTTTTTTTCTTTTGGCTGCTTTCTGCCCTGCTTGCTCCAAACATAGAGGATTAGTAGCTGAGGCAGGAGGAGCAAGGAGGAGCAGGAGACTGTGTGTGTGTGTGGTCTGCGCTCCATCCCTTCCCCTGTACCTCCTCCTGTCTCACAGGTCCAGAGCCCACCCTCACAGCTCAACCGGGCTGCTAGATTTTAACTGCTTCTTCTCTGAAAGACATTCAAAACACAGCACAACTTTCCAGCACCACTCTCCTTCCTCATACTTGTTGTTAAATGTTGTTTGTACATAAATTTGATGCCTGTATAAAAGTGCTGAGCATTAAGCTGGCCATACACCAGCAGAATTTTGTTTGAACATTAGATATGGGAATTCTAAAAAAAATGTTTGTCAGAGTATTTGACAGTATCATTATGAATTAAAAGATTTTCATATGAAAACCCTGAAAATTGTTGTTTGCCATGCCAATGTTTTGAATTCTGCATTTGATTTCAGGATGCACATGGGCATTACAATAAGTATGATTTTTCCCAAATGAAAACCACATTCACAGACTTTCTACTTTTAGGCCTGGTTCACACCTATGCAGGTTGCAGTTTGCATATTCCAGGTGCATTTTGCGTTTTTCAATACATGTTTTTGATCTATTGAAGTCTATGAAAACAGTCCCTGGCCCTTTTAATAAAATGCACAGATGTGAATATGGCCCATAGGAAACCATGTTAAATGTTGTAAACATTGGCTGCGGTGCTGACATCGCTGGACTCCAGGACAGGCAAGTGTCCTAATATTAAAAGTCAGCAGCTACAGTATGTGTAGCTGCTGACTTTTCATTTTTGACCACTTCAGCCCCGGAAGGATTTACCCCCTTCCTGACCAGAGCACTTTTTACAATTTGGCACTGTGTCGCTTTAACTGCTAATTGCGCGGTCATGCAATGCTGTACCCAAACGAAATCTTTTGTTCCCACAAATAGAGCTTTCTTTTGATGGTATTTGATCACCTATGCGGTTTTTATTTTTTGAGCTATAAACGAAAAAAGACTGAAAATTTTGAAAAAAAAACAATATTTTCTACTTTTTGTTATAAAGTCTGGGCATTCCATGGCCTCCAAAACTGTGATAGGCAGTGAGGAGTGAAATAAAAAATTTACGCCCTTAGAAAGCCTGAAGGCGGTGATTGGATTTGGGGTCCTGTATGTGGCTAGGCTCCCAAAAAGTCTCACACATGTGGTATCCCCGTACTCAGGAGAAGCAGCAGAATGTATTTTGGGGTGTAATTTCACATATGCCCATGGCATGTTTGAGCAATATATCATTTAGTGACAACTTTGTGCAAAAAAAAAAAAAAAAATAATTTGTCTTTTTCCTGCAACTTGTGTCCCAATATAAAATATTCCATGGGCTCGACATGCCTCTCAGCAAATAGCTTGGGGTGTCTACTTTCCAAAATGGGGTCATTTGGGGGGGGTTTGAACTGTCCTGGCATTTTATGCACAACATTTAGAAGCTTATGTCACACATCACCCACTCTTCTAACCACTTGAAGACAAAGCCCTTTCTGACACTATTTGTTTACATGAAAAAATATTTTTTTTTTGCAAGAAAATTACTTTGAACCCCCAAACATTATATATTTTTTTAAAGCAAAGGCCCTACAGATTAAAATGGTGGGTGTTTCATTTTTTTTTTCACACAGTATTTGCGCAGCGATTTTTCAAAAGCATTTTTTGGGGAAAAAACACACTTTTTTTAATTTTAATGCACTAAAACACACTATATTGCCCAAATGTTTGATGAAATAAAAAAGATGATCTTAGGCTGAGTACATGGATACCAAACATGACATGCTTTAAAATTGCTCACAAACGTGCAGTGGCGACAAACTACATACATTTTTAAAAGCCTTTAAAAGCCTTTACAGGTTACCACTTTAGATTTACAGAGGAGGTCTACTGCTAAAATTACTGCCCTTGATATGACCTTCGCGGTGATACCTCACATGCATGGTGCAATTGCTGTTTACATTTGACGCCAGACCGACACTTGCGTTCGCCTTTGCAGGGGACAGGGGTGCTTTTTTTTTTGCTTTTTTTGCTTTTTTTTTTGCTTTTTTATCTTATTTTTAAACTGTTCCTTTCATTTTGTTTTTTAATCATTTTTATTGTTATGTCAGGGAATGTAAATATCCCCTATGATAGCAATAGGTAGTGACAGGTACTCTTTTTTGAAAAAAATGGGGTCTATTAGACCCTAGATCTCTCCTCTGCCCTCAAAGCATCTGACTACACCAAGATCAGTGTGATAAAATGCTTTCCCAATTTCCCAATGGCGCTGTTTACATCCAGCGGAATCTAAGGCATGAAATGCTCGTAGCTTCCGGTTTCTTAGGCCATAGAGATGATTGGAGCCATTCTGGTCTCTGATCAGCTCTATGGTCAGCTGGCCGAATCACCGGCTGCATTCTCAGGTTCCCTGTTGGGACAGGAGAGTCAGAGAAAAACATGGAAGACGGTGGGGGGGGATCATTCCCTCCCACTGCTTGTAAAAGCAGTCTAGAGGCTAATTAGCTGCTAGGATTGCTTTTACATGAAAGCCGACTGCTGGCTGAAAAGAATGATACCAAGATGATACCTAAACCTGCAGGCATCATTCTGGTATAACCACTCAAAGTCCAGCAACATACCAGTACGTTGCTGGTCCTTGTTGGGCATATATTATAATTTTTTTTTCATGCAGCCTGTGGGCTGAACGAAAAAAAGAGATTGATTGGTGGGTATGCCCACCATTAGAATACCTCCCTTCATCCACCCACTTCTAATGCAGGGCATACATGCACCGTTTATATATGCCGAAGCATGAGGGCATCCGCCCCAAAAGTTAGGAGCAAATTGCTCCTCCGCCTCTGCTGCCCCCATGCTTCGGCAGCTGAATGGCGTACCTGAAAACAAAAAAATGGTTAACAATAAAACACAGTAAACAGTAAAGTATAAAAAATTGCATACCTGAAAAGCAAACATGATAAAACATAATAACAATAAAACATTGCAGAATAGAATACAGTAAAAAAGAGCAGAACAATAGAGAGAGAATACAGAGAGACAGAACAATAAAACGACAACTATTTTTGTTTTTTTTTATTTTATGTATTTTTTTTTGTGTTTTTTTCTTTTTACACTTTTTTTTTGTAACTGTAACTTTTATAACTGTAACCGGTTCCAGGTTCGGGTCTATCAAAATGCGATGGCATCTTGGGAAACCCTGTGAAAGTGTGCCTAGTCTGTGCAATGCTGTACCCTACGCTAATACTCAACTAGTGTATGGTAGCGTTCAACACATTCACCAATGCAAAGACCAGGATTGTCAGGACAGGAGGGCCAATAATAGCGGGTGTCACGCCTATATCCGCGCTTGCTGCAGACATGACAGGGCTGGGAGAGCAGTGCGGTCTTCAGGAAAAGCCCAGGATTCGGTGACCCCTGGCAAATCATCATTCGACCCCCCAGGTTGAAAACCACTGCTTTAGTGGCTTCAGAAGACTTAGACCCCTTTCCCACTGAAGGCGTCTTTTAGGCGCTTTAGCGCTAAAAATAGCGCCTGAAAAATGCCTCCCCTGCAATCCCAGTGTGAAAACCCAAGTGTACACACCGCTCCTAAAGCGCCAATAGGCAGCACTGCCGAAGCGCCTGCAAAGCGCTTCGGCAGCGACACTTTTAACCCTTTATTCGGCCACTAGCGGGGGTTAAAAGCGCCCCACTAGCAGCCAAAAAGCGCCTCTAAAACGACGGTAAAGCGACGCCCCCACGCTGTCAGTGTGAAAGGGTTCTTATCTGAGACCATTCCATTTCTGTTGCTTGTTTCTTTTGCTAATGGCTTACATTCATTACACTTGTTTTTACCTCATGGGCTTATGTCTGAGACATAATGACAACCTGTGAATTGTCTACTCTTTCAATGATATATTTGTTATGGTCTGATCTTTTTCCAATAAAAAATATTGGAGTATAAAAATAACAAACATGTTATACTTACCTGCTCTGTGTAGTGGTTTTACACAGAGCAACCCAGATCCCCCTCTTCTCGGGTCCCTCGGCGGTGCTTATGATTCCTCCCCCCTGCCGAGTGACCCACAGCAAATAGCTTGCTATGGGGGCACCCAAGCTGTGCCACTGCTCTGTGTGTCTCCTTATTGGCTCACTGACTTTGATTGACAGTAGCGAGAGCCAATTACGCCCTCTGCTGTCTAAGCCAACGAGGAGGGAAAGTCCCCGGACTTTGTGACTCTGGTGCAACATCACTGGATCAAGCTGGGGCTCAGGTAAGTATTAGGGGGGGCTAAAGGGGGCTGCTGCACACAGAAGGTATTTTTATTTTAATGCATTCTATGAATTAAGATAAAAAGCCTTCTATGTGCAGCAGCCTTCCTCAGCCTCCTAATACTTACCTGAGCCCCATCTTTATCCAGCGATGTCCACGAGTCCCTCGGCCATCTGTCCCTCCTGATTGGCTAAGACACAGCAGTAGCGCCATTGGCTCCCGTGGCTGTCAATCAAAGTCAGTTAGCCAATCACGGTAGAGAGGGGGCAGGCCTGGTCTGGACTCCCTGTTTGAATGGACACATGGAGCTGTGACTCGGCGATGGGTGTCCCCATAGCAAGCTGCTTGCTGTGGGGGCACTCGACAGGAGCGAGGGGCCAGGAGCAGCGAAGAGGGACCTGAGAAGAGGAGGATCCAGGCTGCCCTGTGCAAATCCACTGCACAGAGCAGGTAAGTATACCATGTTTGTTTGTTTTTTTTGTTTTTTTTTAAAGCGAGACTTTACAATCACTTTAAGATAAAAAAAAACCTTCTGCCTTTAGAACCACTTTAATTTTTTCAAACAAGTGGCATTAAAGCAGTAATAAACCCAAAAGCAAACATTTATCATATTGCAATCTTTTTTTTTTTGAAACATATATACAGTTTAGCAATTCTTAGATGTGGTGGCTGCATTTTCCTTTTCTATTTTCATCTGGTGATCTGGCCAGTAAGTCTGTTGCTTTTCAAAAGAACAAGCTCTCTTGTTGATTTATCAGTTGAGACAATCCATTTACCACTAACAAGGGTGCTTATAGTGATCAGCTTTTCACACTGATCTGCTTTTTGTCAGAAGACTTACCTGGAGAAGAACTGGCACTTTCGCCAATACCGCACTGTGAGTGCTTCTGTGCACATTGTCGCACGCATGGCGCACTGGTACACGCGTAGGCGCAATAGGTTCTGGCTCCTATTGGTCTGTATATGGACGGCAGCCCTGTTCACTGGTTGCTGGATGATCGTTAGCCCCCCTGTGTTCCTGTGCTCCTGTGCATGCTTTTATTGGATTTTGTGTTACCGATCCTGCTTGTCTTTGGACCTGTCTTGTCTCCACTCCTGGCTCTGACCCTAACTTGTTCTACTGACTTTGCTGCTGCCTGATTACCTGTGTATGACCTTGTTCCTGACTCTGCAACCTGCCTCTGTTCCTGACTGACCTACTGTGCATGACCCAGGGCTTGGCTCCTGACTCTGCTTTACTCCTTTCCCTGCTGTCAAGACCCGTTTGCTGCTTCTGAGAGACACTTGCCCTGCAGTCAATCCTACTCTTTCCTGCCCTCATCAGGTGGTCATAATCTCAGCTCTTCAGGCTACCATAGCTGGCAAACCATGCTTCTTTGGGCATGGCACCTCTTGTCACCACCTTCAGGGGTGCTCTACACTATTGATGTGCTTTTGTGCGATTTAAAGGATACGTTCACCTTTAGTAACATGTTACCATATTCAGGGTATAACGTAAAATGTTACTGAACCACCTGCCCATACCGACCCAATCTCCCATTGTGACAGCGGATGGGGATCTTCTCCCTTTACCCGCTGTCACAATTCAAAAACAGTGTGGCCATGCGGGGCTATACACACACACAGCCTCGTTATTCATTCACATAGTTCTGTGAATGAATGAACTGTAAGTACTGTCTGCCACTGCGGCTGATGACTTGTAATTCTCAATGAACTTTGAGGGCACTGATGAGCACTCTCGTAGTTCATTGATCTTCCTGCACTTCAGTAACTGCCCATCATAGGCCTGCGCAGGGGGTGTGCCAGATGTGCCTGGGCACACCCTAATCACTCTGTGTGGTGCAGATTTCCCCTACTGCCCGGGCTTCCCCTCGTGTTGAGCCTCCCCCTAACCCAGTGCTGCTGGCTTTCCCCTCTCCTTTCCCCCCTGCTGCTGGGATGTTTCAGGATGGAGAGCGGGAGAAGGGGCTAATCAATATGTCATTTACTGACCCCTTCTTTTTCTAAATGAACACACTCACTCACTGTGTTCAATCATAACTGAAGGATAGAAAACTGTTTACTATGCTTTAGTTTGTGAATGAACATGAAGCCGCTCAGCACAGAGCACTTCCCATTCATTCACTGTCCAGTGCAGCTGAGGCTGCAGAGAAAGGCATGTGTGTGTGAGCTTTGGGGTGCACACCCTAATGCAATAGGCTGCGCACACATATGCACAGTCATGCAATGCTGTACCCAAACAAAATTTGCGTCCTTTTTTTACCACAAATAGAGCTTTCTTTTGGTAGTATTTGATCACCTCTGCGGTTTTTATTTTTTGTGATATAAATGAAAAAAGACCAAAAATTTTGAAAATAAAAATATTTTCGAAATTTTTTTTATAAAAAAAATACAATAAACTCAATTTTAGTCATACATTTAGGCCAAAAAGCATTCAGCCACATGTCTTGGGTAAAAAAAATGTCAATAAGCGTATATTTATTGGTTTGCGTCTACAAACTAGGGTACATTTTCTGGAATTTACGCAGCTTTTAGTTTATGACTGCCTATGTCATTTCTTGAGGTGCTAAAACGGCAGGGCAGTACAAAACCCCCCCAAATGACCCCATTTTGGAAAGTAGACACCCCAAGGAAATTGCTGAGAGGCATGTTGAGCACATTGAATATTTTCATTTTTTGTCATAAGTGATTGAAAAATGACAAAAAAAAATACATTTACACTAAGTTGTCACTGAAATGATCTATTGCTCAAACATGCCATGGGCATATGTGGAATTGCACCCCAAAATACATTCTGCTGCTTCTCCTGAGTATGGGGATACCACATGAGTGGGACTTTTTGGGAGCCTTTTGGGGACTGCACTGTAATGATTACCCCCCTTACATCAGAGTCCGCACAGAGGTCCCTTACATCAGAGTCCACAAAGACCCCCCTTACATCAGAGTCTGCACAGAGGTCCCTTACATCAGAGTCCACAAAGACCCCCCTTACATCAGAGTCTGCACAGAGGTCCCTTACATCAGAGTCCACAAAGACCCCCCTTACATCAGAGTCTGCACAGAGGTCCCTTACATCAGAGTCCGCACAGACCCCCCTTACATCAGAGTCTGCACAGAGGTCCCTTACATCAGAGTCCGCACAGAGGTGTCTTACATCAGATTCCGCACTGAGCCCCCTTACATCAGATTCTGCACTGAGCCCCCTTACATCAGAGTCCGCACTGAGCCCCCTTACATCAGAGTCCGCACTGAGCCCCTTTACATCAGAGTCCGCACAGAGGTGTCTTACATCAGAGTCCGCACTGAGCCCCTTTACATCAGAGTCCGCACTGAGCCCCCTTACATCAGAGTCCGCACTGAGCCCCTTTACATCAGAGTCCGCACAGAGGTGTCTTACATCATATTCCGCACTGAGCCCCCTTACATCAGAGTCCGCACAGAAGTGTCTTACATCATATTCCGCACTGAGCCCCCTTACATCAGAGTCCGCACAGAGGTGTCTTACATCAGATTCCGCACTGAGCCCCTTTACATCAGAGTCCGCACTGAGCCCTCTTACATCAGAGTTCGCACTCAGCCCCCTTACATCAGAGTCCGCACAGAGGTGTCTTACATCAGATTCCGCACTGAGCCCCCTTACATCAGATTCTGCACTGAGCCCCCTTACATCAGATTCTGCACTGAGCCCCCTTACATCAGATTCTGCACTGAGCCCCCTTACATCAGAGTCCGCACTGAGCCCCCTTACATCAGATTCTGCACTGAGCCCCCTTACATCAGAGTCCGCACTGAGCCCCCTTACATCAGATTCCGCACTGAGCCCCCTTACATCAGAGTCCGCACTGAGCCCCTTTACATCAGAGTCCGCACAGAGGTGTCTTACATCAGAGTCCGCACTGAGCCCCTTTACATCAGAGTCCGCACAGAGGTGTCTTACATCAGATTCCGCACTAAGCCCTCTTACATCAGAGTCCGCACTCAGCCCCCTTACATCAGAGTCCGCACAGAGGTGTCTTACATCAGATTCCGCACTGAGCCCCCTTACATCAGATTCTGCACTGAGCCCCCTTACATCAGAGTCCGCACTGAGCCCCCTTACATCAGAGTCCGCACTGAGCCCCTTTACATCAGAGTCCGCACAGAGGTGTCTTACATCAGAGTCCGCACTGAGCCCCTTTACATCAGAGTCCGCACTGAGCCCCTTTACATCAGAGTCCGCACAGAGGTGTCTTACATCAGAGTCCGCACTGAGCCCCCTTACATCAGAGTCCGCACTGAGCCCCTTTACATCAGAGTCCGCACAGAGGTGTCTTACATCAGAGTCCGCACTGAGCCCCTTTACATCAGAGTCCGCACAGAGGTGTCTTACATCAGATTCCGCACTGAGCCCCCTTACATCAGAGTCCGCACTGAGCCCCCTTACATCAGAGTCCGCCCTGAGCCCCCTTACATCAGAGTCCGCACTGAGCCCCTTTACATCAGAGTCCGCACAGAGGTGTCTTACATCAGATTCCGCACTGAGCCCCCTTACATCAGAGTCCGCACTGAGCCCCCTTACATCAGAGTCCGCACTGAGCCCCCACTTACTGTAAGGGGGGGGAACACTGGATTAAGGGGGTCTCTGCTCACCAAAGTCCCCCTCTTGTATCAGAGTCCACAGAACACCCCTTAAATTAGTTTTATATACACAATGGAAGGCAGGAGAGAGGGTGAGCTTACTCACCCCAGGATGAGGCTCTGGAGCGGGCTGCCTGCAGCTTTTAAATCTTCCTTTATTCACCACCAGGGATGTGTGGGCGGGGCAGACGCAGGGGGTGTGGGCGAGGCAGACGCAGGGGGTGTGGGCGAGGCAGACGCAGGGGGTGTGGGCGGGGCAGACACAGGGGGTATGGGCGGAGCAGATAGAGTAGAGGGGCGGGAAGAGGAGGAAGTGAAACTGTCAGCGTTGGCTGAGCTGTGTGTGAGAGAGAAACACAGCTCAGCCGCTCAGCCAATCAGCTGCTATTGTAGTTGCACCGGAGCCCAGAGATGACACAGGCACGGCCGCATAGCGGTGGGTGAGCGGCGGCCGTGGCCTGTGTTAACCCTGTCCAGGCTGCGGGCGTCGCTTACCTCCCGCTGTGCGGCCTGATCATCAACAGGCTATGGAGCTGGAGGTCCCAGCCCACCGGGCAAATGCCCGGTCTGCCCTATGGCCAGTCCGGGCCTGCTGAAAACCAATCACCGCCTTCAGGATTTCTAAGGGCATAAAATGGTGATTTCACGCCTCACTACCTATTACAGTTTTGGAGGCCATGAAATGCCCAGATGGCACAAAAGTTTTGTGCTATCTGGGCATTTCATGGCCTCCGAAACTGTGATAGGTAGTGAGGCGTGAAATCACCATTTTACGCCCTTAGAAATCCTGAAGGCGGTGATTGGTTTTCAGGGTCCCGTACGCGGCTAGGCCCCAAAAAAGTCCCACACATGTGGTATCTCTGTACTCAGGAGAAGCAGCAGAATGTATTTTAGTTTATAGTTATAGCTTGTTTATACCAGATGCATTGAGCTGCACTGATCAGCATTGGTCAATGCAGGCTAAACGTAAGGACACATAGAAAACAACTGTCCTCTACGTGCCCTGTTCTGTGCAATGGTATTGCACAGGGTGGCCCCGAGCCCCTCCTTTGGGGTCTGCTGCCAGTGCTCTAGGCAGCGCCACCCCCTATATGACTAATGGTTAGTTTCATGCATCGTATGAATCTATCCACTGCCGCCGCTGCCACCTCCTATTCAGACGTCCGGCCCTGTCTGAATTACAGCGGCGGGGGTGTTTTTTTAAAGCACCTGATTAGAGACATAGGCTCTAATACACTTCAAAATATATGGGCTCTTGGTGTAGAGCATTGCACCATGAGCCCACCCAGGTGTTAGAACAGCAAATTAATATTCGTTGTTGTAACATTGATCCTCAATCCGGCCAATCAGAAGCGGGTGTGAGACCTGTTTTCTGATTGGCCAAAAAGAGAAGACTCTCAATTGGCCGCCGAGAAGGAGGGAGGAAACGGAAGCCAGAGCCATCGCCCATGGAGAGCAGGAGAATGGGACAGCCGCCGCCGAGAGCCTGGGAGAAGCGCCGCATAGATGGGGTAAGGACACCAGTCCAGCCCCCCCAAAGAAAATTACCATTGGCCGCCACTGGCTTATTCTCATCTCAGTACGCCACCATAGGAAGCTGCATACTATTGTGGCACACCTGGGGGCTTGCTCCTGTGCCAGGCTGTGCATGTCTATAGACACACAAAGTGCAGATTGGCCCCACCACCTGCTCCCTCTTCACAGGATTTGACTGACAGCAGTAGGAGCCAATGGCTCCCACTGCTGCCTCTCTGTCCTGTAAAAGCAGAGAGAGATGCTATAGACGGGCACAGCGCTGGATCGAGTGAGAGCTCAGGTAAGTATAAGGGGGGGTAAGGGGGTGATACAAATACTGGCTCATTTTTTAACCTTAATACGGGGAATGCATTAAAACATGTCCTGGCTTTAGAAGCACTTTAAGCAATAATCCCTTTAATGGGCAGGCCTTTAGAAGTGATAGAGAAACTTGAGAACTGCATAAAAAAAGAACTGCATGATGTCACATATCCCAGAATTCACAGCCATTGTCAAGTGTTCCCTTACACAGAGCTACGGGATCATGTGACTGGACTGAGGCATTAATGCCGCAGTCATGAAAAAAATGCTCGCCACCATTACTAGTAAAAAAAAAAAAAAAATTAATAAAAATGCCATACAACTATCCCCTATTTTGTAGACGCTATAACTTTTGCGCAAACCAATCAATAAATGCTTATTGCGATTTTTTTACCAAAAATATGTAGAAGAATACGTATCGGCCTAAACTGAGGAAAAAAATATTTTTTTAATATATTTTTTGAGGATATTTATTATAGCAAAAAGTAAAAAATAATGCATTTTTTTTCAAAATTATCGCTCTTTTTTTTTTGTTTATAGTGCAAAAAATAAAAACCGCAGAGGTGATCAAATACCACCAAAAAAAAGCTCTATTTGTGGGAAAAAAAGTATGTCAATTTTGTTTGGGTGCCACGTCGCACGACCGCGCAACTGTCAGTTAAAGCAACGTAGTGCTGAATCGCAAAAAGTGCTCTGGTCTTTGGCTAGCCAAATGGTCCAAGGCTTAAGTGGTTAAATGAAAATCGTATGATCTGGCATCGTACGGAAAAAAAAAAAAATGTGCATATCCAATCAAATAATATCGGATGGACTGTCCTGATCGGCTCTAGAAAGCTCTGTACTAACGATCAGATTATCGTAAGATAGCTCCGAAATCTGTATTTTTCGTACGATTTTCTGATCGTGTGTATGGGCCTTAAGGCTGTCAGCAGATCAGCCTCTGCAAACTTGGCAGTGCCTAATAATACAGAGCAACTGAGCATGTGCAGAGCAGAGTGAGACAGTGTATTACTGGATTTTAAACAGTATAGACTAGGGATGAGCTTCGTGTTCGAGTCGAACCCATGTTCGACTCGAACATTATCTGGTCGCCCGTTCACCGAATTGTGAACGATATGGGCCGTTCGCGCCAAATTCGTGTGGCGCGTCACGACCCATAATTCACTGCGGCATCGCAGTGCATTGCTGGCTGATGATTGGCCAAGCATGCACTATGACCCGCATGCTTGGCCAATCACAGCGCCGTCTGAACAGAGAGCCGTAACTGGCCAAAGCCAAGGAGGCTTTGGACAATTATGGCTCAGGGGATTTAGTACACGCCCCACACTATATAAGGCCGCCTGCACGGCGGCCCTGTGTAGTGTGTGTTCCGGCGTTGAAAGAGATAGACAGAAAGACAGTGTAATTTGATTTGAGTTAGATAGATTAGGCAGAACAGTCAGTCAGTTAGCTGCACTTACAGTGTATTGTGTATATATATGCATCCCAGGTGTTGCATATATATATATACACTGTATTCAGTTTAGCTAGATCCGTTCCTGTTATCTTCTTACTGACAGGGAGGCTTTTCTTGTTACAGTATTTACAGCTACCTGAAGAAAATTGCTGGTGTTCTTTTGATCCTATTAGTACCACAGTCAGGCAGCTAGACTATTTACTGTTAGTGCAGTGCGTCCTGCTCACAGTGTTCAGCTAAAACTACAAGTTAGTGGGGTGCGTCCTGCTCACAGTGTTCAGCTAAACCTACAAGTTAGTGGGGTGCGTCCACCTCACAGTGTTCAGCTAAACCTACAAGTTAGTGCGGTGCGTCCACCTCACAGTGTTCAGCTAAACCTAGAAGTTAGTGCGGTGCGTCCTGCTCACAGTGTTCAGCTAAAACTACAAGTTAGTGTAGTGAGACCTCTGCACAGTGTTCATCTAAAGCTACAAGTTAGTGCAGTGCGTCCTCCTCACAGTGTTCAGCTAAACCTACAAGTTAGTGTAGTGAGACCTCTGCACAGTGTTCATCTAAAGCTACAAGTTAGTGCAGTGCGTCCTGCTCACAGTGTTCAGCTAGATCCGTTCCTGTTATCTTCTTACTGACAGGGAGGCTTGTCTTGTTACAGTATTTACAGCTACCTGAAGAAAATTGCTGGTGTTTTTTTGATCCTATTAGTACCACAGTCAGGCAGCTAGACTATTTACAGTTAGTGCAGTGCGTCCTGCTCACAGTGTTCAGCTAAAACTACAAGTTAGTGGGGTGCGTCCTGCTCACAGTGTTCAGCTAAACCTACAAGTTAGTGGGGTGCGTCCTGCTCACAGTGTTCAGCTAAACCTACAAGTTAGTGGGGTGCATCCACCTCACAGTGTTCAGCTAAACCTAGAAGTTAGTGCGGTGCGTCCTGCTCACAGTGTTCAGCTAAAACTACAAGTTAGTGCGGTGCGTCCACCTCACAGTGTTCAGCTATACCTACAAGTTAGTGCGGTGCGTCCTGCTCACAGTGTTCAGCTAAAACTACAAGTTAGTGCTGTGCGTCCTGCTCACAGTGTTCAGCTAAAACTACAAGTTAGTGCGGTGCGTCCACCTCACAGTGTTCAGCTATACGTACAAGTTAGTGCGGTGCGTCCTGCTCACAGTGTTCAGCTAAAACTACAAGTTAGTGCTGTGCGTCCTGCTCACAGTGTTCAGCTAAACCTACAAGTTAGTGTAGTGAGACCTCTGCACAGTGTTCATCTAAAGCTACAAGTTAGTGCAGTGCGTCCTGCTCACAGTGTTCAGCTAAAACTACAAGTTAGTGCTGTGCGTCCTGCTCACAGTGTTCAGCTAAAACAACAAGTTAGTGCTGTGCGTCCTGCTCACAGTGTTCAGCTAAAACTACAAGTTAGTGTGGTGCGTCCACCTCACAGTGTTCAGCTAAACCTACAAGTTATTTTTTTGCGAGCTCTGCACAGTGTTCACCTAAAGCTACCTGTAGAAGGTCGGTGGTGTTTTCCTGATCCTATCATTACCGCAGGCAGCTAAAAAAGCTACAAGTTAGTTTTTTGCGAGCTCTGCACAGTGTTCAGCTAAAGCTACCTGTAGAAGGTTGGTGGTGTTCTCATACTACAGGCAGGCAGTTGATTTTGCTAGCTGCAGTATCAGTACATATATATATATATATATATATATATATATATATATATATATATATATATCCCAGCTTAGTGCAGCTACAGGCCATTAGTATGTCTGGAAGGCCAAGAAGGAGAGGCAGACAGTCACAAGCCAATAAGAGAGGGCAAGCAGGCTCTGTGTCTAGTGCTGGTCGTGGAGATGGTGCATCCTCATCAGCACATAGCCATGGGACATGCTTGGCCTTTTTTTCGGCAGCTGGCCGTGTTGAGCCGCAACATGCGGAAGACTTAGTCGAGTGGATGACCAAGCCGTCCTCATCCTCCTCATCCTCTCTCACCCATGCCCAGGGTACTTTGTCTGGCAAAGCAGCGGCCTCTTCCCTCGGCTCAATGTCATCAGTGACTCCTTCCCTAGCCCCACCATGTCCTCCTGAGGAGTCCCTCGAACTGTTTGACCACAGTGTTGGGTACATGCTCCAGGAGGATGCCCAGCGTTTGGAAGGCTCTGATGATGATACTGAGCTTGATGAAGGCAGTAACATGAGCACGGACAGAGGGAGTGTCCAAGAAGGACAGCAATCTGGCAGTCATGCTCCCCCTGCTGCAGCATACTGCCAGGTTTGCTCCAGTGATGAGGAGGGAGGGGATGATGAAGTCACTGACTCAACGTGGGTGCCTAATAGGAGAGAGGAGGAGGAGGTGGCACATCACCAACGAGGCAGGATGACCTCCAGGGGCCAGCCTAAGGGCAGCACATTGACTGCATCACACCCCAAAGCTCCACATGTGCAGGGCGCTGCAGTCTCTGCGCGTTATTCAAAAAGTTCTTTGGTGTGGGCCTTTTTTGAGACGAGTGCATAAGATCGCACCGCTGCTATTTGCAACATATGTCTCAAGCGTATCTCGCGTGGCCAAAACATCTCCCGCTTGGGTACCACATGCTTGACCAGACATATGTTGACCTGCCATGCAGTTCGTTGGCAAGCGTATCTAAAAGACCCACACCAAAGAACAAAGAGGACCTCTCCTTGCTCCTCATCAGCTGATATCTCCAACCCCACTATACCTTCAGTCCTCTCTGAGACCTGCACTGAGAGGAATGAAGGTGTAGAATTAGGTGTGTCACAGCCAAGTACTTGTGGGCAATCTGCTTTTGGTACACCGACGTCAGATTGTACCAGGCAAATTTCCCTGCCCCAGCTGCTGCACCGCCGAAAGAAGTTTGCTCCCAGCCATCCACATGCCCAGCGGTTGAATGCTAGCTTGGCAAAATTGCTAGCACTTCAACTGCTGCCTTCTCAGTTGGTAGACTCTGCCCCCTTCCTGAGTTTGTGGAATGTGTGGTTCCTCAGTGGCAGGTACCCAAACGCCACTTTTTCTCACGGAAGGCGATTCCGGCTCTCTACCGGCATGTGGAAGGCAATGTCCATGCCTCGCTGGACAGGGCGGTCAGCGGTAAGGTGCATATTACCGCTGACTCATGGTCCAGCAGGCATGGACAGGGACGTTACCTAAGTTTAACCGTGCATTGGGTGACTCTGCTGGCAGCTGGGAAGGATGCAGGACAAGGTGCAGTAGTGTTGGAGGTTGTTCCGCCACCACGCCTCCAAAATGCTAATGATTGTGACACACCTCTCTCCTCCACCCCCTCCTCTTCTTCTTCCTTCATGGCCTCTTCCTGTGCTTTGTCCTCGGAACCAGCGGTGCTCCGTAGCCGTTCTAGGGGCTACGCAAGTACGCAGGCCAAAAGATGCCATGCTGTGCTTGAGCTGGTGTGCTTGGGGGACAGGAGCCACACTGGGGCAGAGGTTCTGTCAGCTCTGCAGGGGCAGGTTCAGAGGTGGTTGACGCCACGCCAACTTAAGGCAGGAATGGTGGTTCGCGACAATGGCACCAACCTCCTCTCTGCCCTCTGACAGGGACAAATGACCCATGTGCCCTGTGTGGCTCACGTCCTTAACTTGGTGGTGCAGCGGTTCTTGGGCAGGTACCCGGGCTTACAGGATGTCCTGAGGCAGGCCAGGAAAGTCTGTGTGCATTTCCGCCGGTCATATAATGCCAGTGCTCGGCTGGCAGACCTCCAAAAGGAGTTTAACCTGCCCAAGAACCGCCTAATCTGTGACATGCCCACCAGGTGGAATTCAACGTTGGCCATGCTGCAGCGGCTGCACACGCAGCAGAGGGCCATGAATGAGTACCTGTGCGACTATGGCACCAGGACAGGGTCAGGGGAGCTTGTTTTTTTTTCCCCACGCCAGTGGGCCATGATCAGGGATGCATGCACTGTCCTGTCACCATTTGAGGAGGCCACGAGGATGGTGAGCAGTGACAGTGCATGCATCAGTGACACTGTCCCCCTTGTCCACCTGTTGGAGCACACGCTGCGTGGAATAATGGACAGGGCACTTGAGGCAGAACAGAGGCAGGAAGAGGAGGACTTCCTTAGCTCTCAAGGCCCCCTTTATCCAGACAGTGTTCCTGCGTGCCCGCCGATCACACAGGAAGAGGAGGAGGAGGAGGAGGAGGAGGAGGAAGATTGTGTCAGTATGGAGGTGGAGCCTGGCACTCAGCATCAGCAGCAGTCTTTAAGGGATCAGTCCCAAGAAACACATGGACTTGTACGTGGCTGGGAGGAGGTGGCTGCGGACCATGTCGTCCTTAGTGACCCAGAGGACTCTGGACCGAATGCCTCAGCAAACCTACGCTGCATGGCCTCCCTGATCCTGCAAAGCCTGCGTAAGGATCCTCGTATTCGTGGTATCAAGGAGAAGGACCAATACTGGCTGGCAACCCTCCTTGATCCACGTTACAAGAGTAAGGTTGCGGACCTTATCTTGCCATCGCAGAGGGAGCAGAGGATGAAAAATCTTCGGGAGGCCTTGCAGAAAGGTCTGTGCAACGTGTTCCCAGAGACTGGGAGGTTACAAACTCCTGTTTCTGGACAACGTGTTGCTGAGGCTTCGGTCCGTCAAAGAAGGAGCGGTGGAGAAGGTGGCCGTCTGACCGATGCGTTCAGACAATTTTTTGGTCCGCAGCCCCAAGGTATGATCGGTTCCAGCAACCATCGCCAGCGTCTGTTTTACATGGTGCAGGAATACCTAGGGGCAAGATCTGACTTGGACACCTTCCCCACCGAAAATCCTCTGGGTTACTGGGTCTTGAGGATGGATCACGGGCCAGAGCTTGCACAGTATGCAATTGAGCTACTGGCCTGTCCTGCATCCAGCGTTCTTTCGGAACGCACATTCAGTGCTGCTGGAGGCTTTGTAACCGATCACAGGGTGCGTCTGTCCACCGACTCGGTCGATCGACTGACCTTCATAAAAATGAATCAGTCTTGGATCACCACCAGCTACCAAGCACCTGATGCTGATGTAACCGAATAATTTTTTTTGAAATCTCAGATCCCTTCAAAGACTGCCTATGCTGATGCTGAGTGACTATCCCTGAGTAATTATCCTCTTCCTCCTCAATGATCACGCTGATAGCTTGTAAGAACATTTTTGGTTCTGGGCGCCACCACCAGTGCCTAAGGCACAATTTTTCAGCCCCTGTTTAACAGGGGCGTGTAATTACAATTTTTGATGCAATACTTTGCAGCAGGGCTCGTTTCTGCTTTACAACTAGAGTATCTGTGAGGGGTTGCAGTGTTGTGGCACCAGCACCAGTTCCTAAGGCCCAATTTTTCAGCCCCTGTTTAACAGGGGCGTGTAATTACAATTTTTGATGCAATACTTTGCAGCAGGGCTCATTTCAGCATTCCAACTAGAGTATCTGTGAGGGGTTGCAGTGTTGTGGCACCAGCACCAGTGCCTAAGGCCCAATTTTTCAGCCCCTGTTTAACAGGGGCGTGTAATTACAATTTTTGATGCAATACTTTGCAGCAGGGCTTGTTCCTGCGTTCCAACTAGAGTGTCTGTGAGGGGTTGCAGTGTTGTGGCCCCAGCACCAGTGCCTAAGGCCTAATTTTTCAGCCCCTGTTCAACAGGGGCATGTAATTACAATTCTTGATCTAATATTTCACAGCAGGGCCCATTTCTGCACCCACCAAGAGCGAGTGAGGACTTACAGTGTTGTGGCACCAGCACCACCACCACCACCAAAGGCCCAATTTTTCTGCCCCTGTTCAACAGGGGCATGTAATTACAATTCTTGATCTAATATTTCACAGCAGGGCCCTGTGAGGGCTTACAGTGTTGTGGCCACAACAACACCTAAGGCCCAAATTTCTGCTGAGTATATAGGGCAGGCCCCTACTTTCAAACATCTAACTTACAAACGACTCCTACTTGCAAACGGAAGGAGACAACAGGAAGTGAGATGAAATCTACCTCTAGGAAGGGAAATTCTTTCCTGTAAGAGTTAATATGGGAAAAACATTTCTTCTTTCCACTGATGCTTTCCAATCCTTGTTCCACAAAAAAACCCAAATTTTCAAAAAACATTTGTCATTGGGACAAAAAGTGAGGTGAAATCTTCTGAAGAGGAGGAAAGACAGCAAAACAAATGTCACAGGGGTGATAACCCTTCCCTATGTTTTCCAAAAAGCTTAAAAAAGATCTTTTGGCTGGAGCTAAACACGTTAAAAATGTACCCGTTCAAAATTACAAACAGATTCTACTTAACAACAAACCTACAGTCCCTGTCTTGTTTGCACCGCCTGTATACTGCTGTTCAGAGTATATAGGGCCTGGTGGCCCCACACCTTTCCTTATTTTAATTTGGGTGCGGGGTTCCCCTTAATATCCATACAAGACCCAAAGGGCCTGGTAATGGACTGGGGGGTACCCATGCTGTTTGTCTCACTGATTTTCATCCATATTGCCAGGACCCAACATTATATTAAACCCGCAAGCAGTTTTAAATGAGATTTTTTCCTTTAAAAATGACATATGGTGCAGGGACTGTTCCAAACACGGGAAACACGTGCCACTTTACAGGCATACTATAGACACACCCCAGGTACGATATTTAAAGGAATATTTCACTTTTTTTTTTTTTTTACTTTAAGCATCATTAAAATCACTGCTCCCGAAAAAACAGCCGTTTTTAAAAGTTTTTTTTGCATTGATACATGTCCCCTGGGGTAGGACCCGGGTCCCCAAACCCTTTTTAGGACAATACCATGCAAATTAGCCTTTAAAATGAGCACTTTTGATTTCGAACGTTCGAGTCCCATAGACGTCAATGGGGTTCTAACGTTCGTGCGAATTTTCGGTCCGTACGCAGGTTCTGGTGCGAACCGAACCGGGGGGGTGTTCGGCTCATCCCTAGTATAGACACTTATTTTTAATCTTTTACATAGCTATACCTACAAAAGGGGCCAGCCTGAAGCATTCTAGCAAGACTTAATTTTCTGACTAAAGTTCAATTTTATAGAAAAGGTTTGTTTTAGAATAAATTTGACATAAATCCACCCTGTTCATGTAAATTTTAATTCATAACACAGG